>NC_058088.1:32982190-33641169 GCF_014858855.1 Bufo gargarizans | reverse complement strand
CGAGGATCTGGTGGCAGTCTACTGGACTGGCCCTGCCCTGTTTCAGTGGGGCAGTCAAAGGGCTTTCCCAGCTTGTCGGGGTTGTGATCGAGTGTTGTGCCACGCCGGAGGTCACGTTGGCCACCCTCTTTTACTCCACATGCCTTCCTGTGCCCGTGTGGACAGGGGGTGTTGGTGTAATACTGTGCCAAGCTGACCTTACATACTCTCAAGGAGGGCGTAACGTAATATCTTGGTAACCAGTGACAAAACTGTACCGTGTGATCCCGACGTACAGTGACATCAGACAGGGCTGTGAGATGTGGTGCATCACAATAGGGTATTTGGGGGACTAGTTACATGAGATAATCAGGAAGAGTGTAATTCAACCCATCGCAAAGAGGCACAATTTGTGACAAAAAAACAGGTACATATGCCATGCACTAAAATTTATTTAGTCATTTTGACACATTTTCTCTCATTAATTACATATGTGACCAACCCAACCAATCACATCACAGTTTTTAGTTTTTATAGCGTTCTTAGAAAACAAACTGTGCTGTTATTGGTTGTAATGGGGGAAAAGGTCAGTTTTAATTTTAGACAGTTTTGTGCTGGGTGCTCCTTTAATTTTGCATTTACTTTTGAATTAAAAGATGGTCAAATAATAATCCTTTTTGGTGACAGATGTCCTATTTTCTTATCTGTAAAAAGGTGGCCGTCATTTTGAAAGATTCGTCAAAATCAAATTGCAAATGATTTGGATTTGGCTGGCACCCAAACTTTTGGGAAAGTCGTAACAAATATGATCTGTTTAGAAGTACTTGGCTCATCTATAGCCAGATATTAAATGCTTAGTGTTTACGGTGGTTATAAATGCTCTTACAGTGATTCCACTTAGTTGCAAAGTACTTGTAAATGCATTCCCTTCACTTTCTCCATTAATACCCAGGGCTATTTTATATTCCTTTTGTGTCCTAATGCGTAGCTGTAGTTTACACCCATTTGTTTGATGATTAATTCTGTACTTACATTTCTCTTTTCTCAAGGGCAATTCCACATATCATGTTGTGGAACAGCTGTGCGTGCATAATAAAACATCACTGGGGCCTAGGACTAGATTGGCATCACTAATATTACTGGATGACATTTTTCTCTTATGAATAGATGACAAATTCTTTTTGTTTCCCATTTTCCCGATTTGTTTCTCTTTTTCACACCTGAAAAAGGACACACCGTGTCTCATGATCCACACATGAAAAGAGAGAAATAAAAAATTCCACCTGACTATGTTACACAGACCCCTGTATTGATGTACCGTACACACCGACATTGTATTACTCTTAATTATTTAGGCACATGGAATATTTAACAAAAAAGGAGGAAAACCCTGTTTGAAATACAGTCCTGATCAAAAGTATAAGACCACTTGAAAAATGGCAAAAAATCATATTTAGCATGGCTGGATCTTAACAAGGTTCCAAGTAGAGCTTCAACATGCAACAAGAAGAAATGGGAGTGAGACCAAACATTTTTTGAGCATTCAATTTAATGAAAACAACGAATAAACTGAAAAAGGCTGTTTTTCAGCTGATCAAAAGTTTAGGACCACACCTCCCAAAAAAAACGAAACCCCCCCAAAACAGAAATCCAACTTCCAAACATGAACTCAGTAATGAGTAGCTCTGCCGTTATTGTTTATCACTTCCAAAATTTGCTTCGGCATGCTTGATGCAAGCGTTTCCATGAGGTAAGTGGGAACATTTCTCCAAGTGGTGAAGACAGCCGCACGAAGGCCATCTACTGTCTGGAACTGTTGTCCATTTTTGTAAACTTCCCTTGCCATCCATCCCCAAAGGTTCTCAATTGGATTTTGTTCAGGGGAACACGCAGGATGGTCCAAAAGAGTGATGTTATGCTCCTGGAAGAAGTCCCTTGTCCTGCGGGCATTGTGTACTGTAGCGTTGTCCCAGTGCAGTTTCTAGGTAAAATTTCTCTCAGAGGCGAGTGTCAAAAAAACCCCCCCCCCCCCCCCAACTGCTCGATGAAATAAGTGTCTCCCCATTGTAAAAAATGTGGAACCACATTGCACGGACGGTCACAGTGACGCACCCAGTGACCCACTGTCCCATAGACTCAGGCTCTCACTCACAGCAGGCTTCTTTCTCAGCACTGCTCCGGGCGGGCGGCGGTGCTCACCTCACTCACTGTACGTCACGCAGTGCGTGAGGTACAGTGAGCGAGCGCCGCCGCCCGCACTGCCTGCCTGTGGGGGGACATTATTTTTAATAAGGGTCACTATGGACATTATTTAGAATGGAGGCTGCTGTGGATGTCATTATAACTGTATAATGTCTGATAGGCCTAGTCTTGAGTTATATTACCCTGCCCTGTATAATAATGTACCCTGATACCCCTTAGTTATATTACTCCAGCGGGGTAATATAACTAAGGGGTATCAGGGATGGGTACATTATTATACAGGGCATGGGCAGGGTAATATAACTCAGCTCAGGACTAGGCCTATCAGACATTATACAGTTATAATGAGTAATGACACCAACAGCAGCCTCCATTCTAAATAATGTCCATAGTGATCCTTATTAAACTTAATGTCCCCCACAGTGACAGTGGCC
The DNA here is from genome assembly GCF_014858855.1 of Bufo gargarizans. NCBI lineage: Eukaryota > Metazoa > Chordata > Amphibia > Anura > Bufonidae > Bufo > Bufo gargarizans. Next base: position 33,638,554 of record NC_058088.1, on the reverse strand, counting down.
CCCATTTTCATGTCTCCCACAGTGGCCCCCCCCCCCATTGTAATTAATTCCCCTAATTGTAATTAATGCCCCCCCCCCCATTGTAATAACCCCCATCCCCCCATTGTAATTAATGCCCCCCCAGACCATCACTCGCCTCACAGCAGGCATCAGCACTGCTCAGGGGCTCAGGGCAGGGCGGTAACAGGCTGGCAGTGCGGCGCTCACTCACTCACTGTATGTCACGCGCCTGCGCCGCCTAGTGGGAGGATCAGGCGCGTGACGTCAGTAAGTGCCGCCCGCACTGTCTGAAGAGTGAGAGGACTCGGCACTCGGGCGCAGGTCAGAAGAGATGTCAGAGGGAGGGAGCCAGGGCGCACGGCCGAGAAACGACAAGAGGGCGCCCCTGCCGGCGCCCCCCTTCTGACCAGGGCCGGTGCAAGGATTTTTGCCGCCCTAGGCAAGATAAAAATTGACGCCCCCTCCCCCCTTATCAGATCCGGAATTGCGGACCCGGATCCGCAATTCCGATCCTGAAAAAAAATAGTACATGTCCTATTCTTGTCCCCAATAACGGACAAGAATAGGCATATTCTCTTAGTGCCGGCAATGTGCGGTCCGCAAAATGTAGTATTAATAACTAAACAATTAAATAATACACATATTGCATTGTCTACTTACCACCAGGACAATTAGATGATCTGGTCTCTGGCTGCAGTCTGGCTCTGCGGACTCCCTTGTCACTCTCTTCTCCCCCCCTCCCTTGTCACTCTCTTCTCCCCCCTCCCTTGTCACTCTCTTCTCTCCCCTCCCTTGCACTCTCTTTCTCCTCCTGTCACTCTCTTCTCCCCTCCCTTGTCACTCTCTTCTCCCTCCTGTCACTCTCTTCTCCTCCTTCTCACTCTTCTCCCCTCCCTTGTCACTCTTCTCCCCTCCCTTGTCACTCTCTTCTCCCCCTCCCTTGTCACTCTCTTCTCCCCCTCCCTTGTCACTCTCTTCTCCCCCAACCTTGTCACTCTCTTCTACCCCTCCCTGTCACTTCTTCTCCCCCTCTTGTCACTCTTGCTCTCCCCCTCCTTGTCACTCTCTTATCCCCCCTTGTTCTCTTCTCCCCCTCCTTGTCACTCTCTTCTCCCCCCCTTGCATCTTTCCTCTCTTCTCCCCTCTTGTCAATCTCTTCTCCCCCCCTTGTCACTCTCTTCTCCCCCTCCCTTGTCATCTCTTCTCCCCCCTCCTTGTTCTCTCTTCTCCCCCCTCCCTTGTCACTCTCTTCTCCCCCCCTGTCCACCTCTCTCTTCTCCCCCCTCCCTTGTCACTCTCTTCTCCCCCCTCCTTGTCACTCTCTTCTCCCCCTCCCTTGTCACTCTCTTCTCCCTCCCTTGTCACTCTCTTCTCCCCCCTCCCTTGTCACTCTCTTCTTCCCCCCCCTTGTCACTCTCTTCTCCCCCCCCCTTGTCCTCTCTTCTCCCCCTCCCTTGTCACTCTCTTCTCCCCCCTCCCTTGTCACTCTCTTCTCCCCCCTCCCTTGTCACTCTCTTCTCCCTCCCTTGTCATTCTCTTCTCCCCCCTCCCTTGTCACTCTCTTCTCCCCCTCTCTTGTCACTCTCTTCTCCACTCCCCTTGTCACTCTCTTCTCCCCCTCCCTTGTCACTCTCTTCTCCACCCCGTGTCACTCTCTTCTCCCCCCCTTGTCACTCTCTTCTTCCCCCTCCCTTGTCACTCTCTTCTTCCCCCTCCCTTGTCACTCTCTTCTCCCCCCTCCCTTGTCACTCTCTTCTCCCACCCCCCTTGTCACTCTCATTCTATTCCCCCCACCCCCCTTGTCACTCTCATTCTACTCCCCCCACCCCCCTTGTCACTCTCATTCTACTCCCCCCACCCCCTTGTCACTCTCATTCTACTCCCCCCCCACCTTGTCACTCTCATTCTACTCCCCCCCCACCTTGTCACTCTCATTCTACTCCCCCCCGTCACTCTCATTTCCTCCCCCTTGTCAATGTCACCTCTAATGTAGCGTGGCCGAGCTCTGTTCGCTCCGCGGTACAGGAGCTTTTGTTTCCTGTACCCGGCTGACAGGAAGTGCTCACTTAGTGTGCACTTCCTTTCAGTCCGGCCGGGTACAGGAAACAAATGCTCCTGTACCCCGGGCCGGACCGAACAGAGCTCGGCCACGCTACATTAACAACTCAGCAGGCCGCTCAGGAGGCTCAGCATGAGGGGCGCCGCCGGCCGCCCGAACCTTTACCTACATAACCAAATTTTTTTTTTTTTTTTTTTTACCTCAACGGGCGCCCCCTGCTTCTGACAGCGCCCCGGGCGGCCGCCCGTCCCGCCCGCCCCTAGAAACGGCCCTGCGTTGTCCTGTTGAAAAACCCAGTCGCTAGCACACAGATGAGGGCCCTCAGTCATGAGTAATGCTCTTTGCAACATCTGGACAAGGCTAGTGGCCGTTTGACGCCCCTGCACTTCCTGAAGCTCCATTGTTCAACTGAAGGAAACAGCACCCCAGACCATTATGGCGCACCCTCCACTGTGGCGTATAGAAAACATCTCAGGTGGGATCTGCTTGTCATGCCAGTAACGTTGGAAATCATCAGGACCATCAAGGTTACATTTTTTCTCATTAGAGAATAAAACTTTCTTCCACCTTTGAATGTCCCATGTTTGGTGCTCTCTTGCAAAGTCCAAACGAGCAGTTCTGTGGCATTCAGGGAGACGAGGTCTTTGAAGACATTTTTTGTTTTTGAAGCCCTTCAGTATCAAATGCTGTCTGATGGTTATGGGACTGCAGTCAACACCAGTAAGGGCCTTAATTTTGGGTCGAGGATCGTCCAGTGTCACACTACACCCGGAAGAGAAGACTGACGATTATCGCTGATGCCGGCAGTCTTCTCTAACGGATGCAGTGTGACGTAATAGGCGCAGACGCACTGAGGAAGGTGCTGGCAAGCGCGCGTCCTTCACTCAGTACGCCTGCGCCGATCGAGGTACGTTACGGCGCAGACGCGGGAATTCAGCAGCAGATGGGGCCAGCGGGAGGAGGAGAGCTGGCCCTGTCTATCAAGAGGAGATGGGGCGTGTCTAGAAGCGGCAGATGTGGCGGCTACCAGCAAGTACACGCCCAACTTGCTGGTAGTGAAGAAATTTGCATATGATAAAAGTATGATTTTACAAGAAATAAGGCACAGACAAAGGTAGGGCATGTATGATTGCACTCAGCTGACATTAGCAAATAGCTAATGTCGGCTAATGAAAATTGTACAATGGGTGGTGACAGAAGCCCTTTAACACTGATGGGGCACAGAAAAGGCATTACTACTGTGAAGGGCACAATGTTTTAAAGTATGGGGAGGGGTGCCAGAGAAAAGACCTGCTCCAGGTGCCAAACACCTTAGGCCTGCCACTGCTTCTTTCATTCAAATTCGGCAGGTATGTGCCCTGGCCCCTGCCTCATATCAAAGAATGTCCTCCCTGACCTGCTGATAGAAAGACAAATTGTTTTTTTTAAAGGTTTTAATTTAAGTAAGGGTCCCTGTAAAAAAAAAATGCTGTTTGGCCCAGTCAGTTCTAGCTACACCTCTGGATAAGAATTATGGTTTTATTCACTTTCTACTGGATTTTAATTATAAATCAAAAAATGTTATTGTTTCCTTCCTCCACCAGTCATCCATTTCAAGTTATTTTTTGATTTTGCAGAAATTATTTACTTAACTGGTTGGTGTATTCTTTTCTTTTTTTTTCTATTTATGAATTATGATCAGCAATTCATATACACATCCATACTGTAGAACCTAAAACCATAAAAAAAAGTGACACATCTAGATGGAAAACTGACCAAGTGATATGAGACATTGAATGATAAAGAATTTTCCACCTGGGCTAAACATTTATGAGATTGTAACACTGCATAACTTTAAACCTCATTAAAAAAACACATAAAAGTATATATTTAACCCCCAAAATAGGATGTTAATAAGGTGTAAATAGCATTACTACCCCAGCCATCTGTTCCATTAGAGCTCTTATAAGGAATCTTGAAAACCAAGTAGGAGTTAGGCAGATTTATTAGAACTATATTTTATCAGTAAATATTGAGTCTTTTTCAATGGTATTTCACACATTTCCACAGTTGTACTTACTTACCATGGTACCAAAGAACTTCCTGATGGTCCTAGATCCCTAACTAAATTGGAGATTACTTTTAGAGTCCATCCCCAGTCAGAATTTCCTGAGGGTGGGCAATGGCGCTCATAGGCAGTGTTAAACTAACTACACAGCATGTCTCTATAGTAGTCCATTTTTGCATCCCTCTTAGAAGGTCTAAAAAATACACCCATTCTTGACCAGTAGGGAGGATCTAAAAATGTAGGTAGCCAGTAGTCATCCTTCTGCAAAAATCCTGACAATGCGGCTGTCACTACACAAACAAGAAAGCATGCATCTGGCCATTTATGCAGGGGACTCGGAATACCTCCCTGCCTCCAGTTCCACTGCATACCGCCATGGTCTGTAGGGGTCATCTGTGTAATGATCGTTGTCATCCTCCAGCTCCTCCTGCTCCTCTCCTGTCGCTTGGGCATATAAACCTCCTAGTTGTGTATAAAATTCCTGGGCGTTTATGTCCTCCTCCTCTGCCAGTTCATCCTCCTCAGGGCTCAGGTGGCCATTAGATGTAAATGTCACGTCTTCTGTCCCCTGGACAATCATATTTCTCTGTATCCCCTCCTGGATATGAAGGAGTGCAATGACATAATTAATTCCTTAATTCTGACAAATAAAGTGGCCTCCTCAAAGGGCCTGAGCAAATGGCCATTGTCACGTATAAGATGCAGTTGGCTAATATGGAAGTTACACCAAGAAGTAAACCGTTCCTCAGCTGCATTAAGAAATCACTGAACTCCTTCCTCTGCTTGAACAGGTGGTCTAACAAATGGAGCGTGGAGTTTTAGCTAGTGGAAACGGCACATATAATAATTTTGGGGAAGAGCATTTTGCCTTTGCAGCTCAAGGAGGTTGTGTTTTGCACATTAAGAGTGGCTGAAGTGCATGCACAGTTTCCTGGACATTTTTAACAGATCTTGCTGTCAAAGACTTGAAGAACCTGGTGGCAAAAAGATTGAAGATGTGCACCATGCAGGGAGCATGGGTCACCAGCCCTCCCTGATGCATCATAGACAAAATGTCCTTCCTGTTATCAGTAACCATGGTTCTTATCTCCAGTTGGGGAAGAAACGGCCAGTGTTCAATTTCTTTATTGATGATGCCAATCAGTTCCTCCCTGCTGTGGATCCCTTCTAACGAGTTGCAGAACAGTGTGACGATGCCTAGCTTTGCATAGGTGATATGCTAGAGGACCACTGTGAACTGTGCTTAGAGGGGAGGATGAGGACAAGGTGGAGGATGAGGAGGCAGAGGAGGATATTGGTGCAGAAATTCCAGCATTGCATTTTGGAGGTGGCATTGTCATCACCTGGCCAAGTTGCTGGTATGCCTGGGCCAGAACCACATTTCCTGAGTGGGCTGTGAACAACATATATTTTCCTTGACCATAGTTACAACTCCATACGTTAGCGCAGGTGCGAACTCTACCAAACACGGAGAGGCCCAAGGACTGCCCCAACTTTTGCTCAACGTACGGGTGCAGGGCTGGTACAGCTTTTTTGGAAAAGTAATGTCGGCTTGGGACTCTCCACCTTAGGTGGGCACAAGCCATCAGTTCTCTCAAATGTGTAGAGTAAACTACATTAAAAGGGAGGGATTGTAATAACAGCAACTTAGCCAGGTGCACATTCAGCTTCTGCACTGTTGGATGAGTACACACATACCTTTGTCTTTTTGCAATCTATTGCAGTGATGTTTGCTGTCAAAACAAGTGACAAGGAGTAGGAAGAGGAGGAGGAGAAGCATCAGGAGCAATAGATGATATTGAAGTCGATGGAAAGGAACAAAAGCTTCCTTCTGCTGATGTTGACGAGCCCTGACTGCTTGAGAGAGAGTGGGGCCAGTGGGAGATGCAGCTGTTGTTGCACCAGGCTGTAAGACTAAATGGTTTGCACGGTTTTCCCATGCCACTTTATGGTTACACTCCATGTGTTGATGCAGGGCCATTGTGCCAACATTAGCACACTGGCAGTGCCTCACCTTCTGCCCACACATCCTGCATACCACCACACTAATGTCCCCCAGTGACTTAGTGAAAAATTCCCACACTGCCGAGTATGGCTTTTTCTCTCCACCAGTGCATAATGCCTGCCTGCCGCTGCTTTTAAGAACCCATGCCTAAAGGAATCCACAGCAGACTGCACCTCCAAGTCTGGGCTGGCCTGTAACAACTGACTGTCCTCACAAAGCTCATCCTCGCTGAAAATTGGAGCAGAGCCGACGGCATGCATTACTTGGCTAGCAGAAGGAGCAGCAAAAGCAAGAGGAAAGGTGAGGGCACAGAATCAGTTCCTGGGCCATGTCATCTAAGCATCGTGTCAGAGGAACCACTGATTCCTGGCTGTGTGCATCTGTTGACTCTCGAGAAGATGTCAATGAGCGAGTCAAGTATTCCAGTACGGCTAGATTGTTGGTCAAAACACGACTGATGGATAACAGTGGCAGGTCTGGCCTGTTGCTACAGCTGTTACCACCTCGCCTCCTTCTTCTCCTACTTGTTCTGCTATAGCAACATTTTTGCCACTGCCAATTTCTTTGGAGAACCCAGGCAACTGTCTGTTGGCCATAGTGTACAGTAATTGTATCACTAAAACAATGGCTCATTCAGAAGGCCGTATGCTGTCCACAAAAAACTGATTGCATTCCATTTATCTGCTGATCCATAGACTTCAATAGGGAAAATGGAAGAAAAGGGTCCCATAGAAGTGAATGGGACAGCATCTAATCTGCAAAAAAACAGATCCGCATTTTTGCGGACAGCATACAACGGTCTGAATGAGCCCTTACTCTGAATGGCAGTGAACTAGAATGTGATGTACACAATGATACACTCTCCCTGCAGTCCAAAACTGTTCCTAGTGCATGAGAGCTTGTGACGTCTCTCTCTATGCTCAGCTTACAGGAAAATGGGGGAGACCGCACAGAATGAAGCTTTTATAGGTCTGTGACATCACAGGGGATGGCTGTATCTGAGGATTGGCTGGCTGTATGGCATTATGGGTGATCTTGCTTCACTTTGTAACATGTGCAGCCGCCATTTTAGGAAAAACTGATTCGTTCGCACAAAGTTTAGAAAATTCGGATTAGCTGCAAATCGAAGTTTTCCTAAAAATCAAGCCGAAATCTGCTTTAAATGCTTTGCTTCACTCAACACTACTGTACATCATGACTGGTGGATTTCTGGAAATTCAGTTTGGGTCAGATTTGACCGAATTAAAAGTGCTATAAGTGCTCTGAAAAACTATGGATGACATTGTGGTTCTCTCTCTCTTTTGATTTCTTTTCCCAAGAATTCTCCTGAATGAAATCAGCAAAAATTATGATTGTACAGAATCAAGATTTCTGTAACTATTTGGATTGAACTTCTACAAAATTGATTTACTCATCTCTAATCATGATGTCTCTGGTATATTTATTAATTTCACTCACTTATATAATGCTGACATATTCTGCAGTGCTTTATGGACATTGTCATTACTTGCTGTCCCCAATTGGTGTCACACCGGTGACAGGTTTTAAAAGGTCTGAAAGATTATCTGCACATTAGTGATCTGACAGCCTCTTTTGGTTTTGGTTTCACTTTGTCTGTGTGTTGCTGGTATGTCCACACCTCCTGTTCAGGTGTGGATCATGTGACCTTTACCTTCCCCTATTTAGTCTGACTTTACCCATCACTCCTTACTCTGGATAGCTTCATTTGGTTTTTGGAAGAGCTGGAGTGTGGTTATAGTTGAAGTCCTGTTCATCCATCATCCATCAGCCTCAGAAGTTAAGTGTTCCGCTTGTTGTATTTTGTATTCCCCCACCTTGTTGTTTGCTAGGCCTCAGCGAGACGCTGGTTCCTTCACCAGGGAAGGAGCGGGTTGTCTCTGCCCTGTCATTACCATTAGGGCATCCGAGGGCCACCAGGGTTTTCTAGGTTCCTGTGTATGGGCATCTGTACCATCGGGAGGTGCCCATACGGATAGGAGATAGGGCCATGAGCAGGGTTTTATATGTGGTGACCCTTTTCCTTACCTAGCGGTGAGGCCTAGTGTCTTTTCCCTTCCTTCTTGTTGTCTTTTGGTGTTCTCCCCTACTACATCCATGACAATTGTGCTCACAATCTAAATTCCTTATCAGTAAGTATTTGGAGTGTGGAAATAAACCCACACAAACAGTGGGATAACATACAAACTCCATGAAGATATTGTCAGTGGTCATATTTGAACCTAAAGTAGAGCTGCAAGGCACAAGTTCTAACCACAGAGCCACTGTACCGCCCATTCATGTGTCTTCTATTCATAACGCCTGCAGAGCAATATTTGGAAACCCTTACTTTCCTACAATATTAATATATGATCAATTTACCTCAGGTTTACATTTTGGAAAAAAATGTGACAGCTAGGAATATTTATTAAATCTCTTTACATGAGACCTGCAACCTCCCTTTAAATGATAAATCGCAACACCCTTTCTGCTCTTTTATGTATAGTCAATATTTTTTTTATTTTTGGGAACTTATTATTTTAGTAAACTTTGGCATTTTAGTATGTTTCGTTTTTGATTTTTTCCAACTTAGCATCAAAGTTGTAGATCCACTGTGCCTAGTCCGCAATCTAGAAAGAATACCCTTATGTACGTACAAGGTCATCTGTTTCTAAGCAGCCAACATTTTCTGCACAGTGTGCCAGATATTTACCGATATAAATAAGTGGGAAACATTTGCTGCATGACATCATAAAATGAATTCTATGGGCACGGCTACAGTTTGCAATTTTCTTAATGACTCTTACTGTCTGCATAATTCAAATGCATGTAACCATTTGAAAATGCTTGCAGAATAAAGTGTAAAGATAGGGCCTGCTTACATTTGTGAGCTTTTTCACTTGATTGGCTGCATGAATTTGCAAACAAATTGGATATTTATCCCAAACAAACACCATTTTACATTTTTCTCTCTGTACCTATTAAATGTATGTTTTTTTTTGTTTTTTTTTATAAATGCAATCCATTCTAGGTTATATTCTGATATACAGTACAGAATCTAATTGTAATATATTGACTTTACTAATTCCACGTCGTCCAATGTATTTCAATGCAATTTGCAACTATTATTTTGTTCTAATTAAACCTGCTTCTCCATTAAACACTTGAACATACAGATATATTTCATGCACATGTATCCCTTGAATGCTTCCTGTTGGGTTCAAATAGTGTTTTAATGATATCTTACATCTTGTGATGTAGAATACCGTACGTTTGTGTTAATGAATATAAAGCCCCATTCACACCTAAGCCTCATTCACACATCAGCGTTATGGTCGGTGATTTCCATCAGTGATTGTGAGCTAGAACCAGGACCGGAACCTCCACAGAGATAAGGTATAAGGGAAAGATCTGCGTCTGTTCTGTGTTTAGAGCCGCACCTGGTTTTGGCTCAAAATCACTGATGGAATCACTGATCGAACACTGACATGTAAATGAGGCATACCACTGGAATCCAGACATTTTCTGGAGTTAACCTAGAGGGACTGTATGTGTGAACCCAAACATCTGCAATGTCTGTCTCCGACTTTACCCAGATTTTTTCTCCCTAGAACCCTAGTACTAATTCCAGGTTTGAAGTAAGTGCATGTGTGAAAAAAGTAAATGTTCCAGATAATCACAGTGACCATAGTGAGAACGCACCCGACATGGAACATCTCTGGGGTGATGGCTACATGTGTAAAAGGCCAACTCTGGCAAATCTCTGGACCAGATAATCTGGAGTTTAGGTGTGAAAACACTCCTTCTTGCAGATTTACAAACAAATGACTCGAGGGGTATATAATTAAGATAAGACAGGGCAAATGTGGTTTTGTTACAAATGTACAATGACAACAGAGGTGATGAGTGTTCCAGAGTTTTCTTCCTTTTCCTTTTCTTAAGGAATCTCCTTATAAGAAGAACCCTTTTATCACCGTCAGAGATTGAAACTTTTACATGCAATAATAAAACATGCAAGACTAGCACTAAAACTAAACAGACCTATAACATCACGGATACTTTCTCATGTGCATCCTCCAATGTGGTGGACATGATACTTTGTAAAAGGTGTACTAATGAAGGAATTTATATTAGGAACACTGTATAGAAAATATGATCTAGAATGAACTTACACAGATACAAATAAAGCACAAAGCTTATCGAACTATGTAAAACCATTTTTCTGGAGCAGGAAACTCTGTGGATGACTTAAGCTTTTACTGGCACATTTAATAAGACCAGTGTTTTAGACACCAGTGTTAATAAAGGCTTATAGCCGGCAGTGGATCCGCCGAAGTTATGAAGAGGCGCAGGCCTCTCCCTAACTTCGGCATTTCCAGCATCAGTTCTAAATGTAACACAGCTTTCTAGCTGTCTTGCATTTCGATCATTTCCTACGCCTAAACCAGGCATAGAAAATTATGAATGAGAAGGGCCGCCCACAGTTTTAGACCTGATGTGAGTGGGGAGTAGTTGCAGATAGTGGCAGAACCAAGTTCGGCGCACACGGTTCGGGTTATCTGAGAATACTGTTATGGAATCCATAATGGAATTCTTAGATAACCCAAACCCAAACCTTGTACACTGAACTTGAAAACACAATACACACAGTAAATGCTGTACAGGCACTGGATTGTTACACTGCTGTGTATTCAGGGGCGTAGCTATAGGGGGTGCAGAGGCAGCAGTCACTACCGGGCCTAGGAGCCTGAGGGGGCCCAAAGACCCTTGTGCCACATAAGAAGACACTGGTATTATAGAAAATGCATACTGGGAGGGCCCTGTTATAGATTTTGAACTGGGGCCCAGAATGTTCAAGTTACACCTCTGGCTGGAGGGAAGGGGCTAGGTCAACAATTTGGCATGGGGGGGGGGGCGCTGTTTACATTTTTGTCTCAAGCAGCAGGAAGGCTATGTGATCCCCTGTCCTTTGCCACAAAGCACTGAGGGAAGGGGGCCCAAGCTGAACTCTTGCACCAGGGCCCATGAGCCTTTAAGCTATGCCCTGTGAGCATTTATTACATGTCAAGGCTTAGTTTCATGGTTGTTTATTATATACTAAATATCCTACAGTAAGAAACAATGTCAGCATCCTCTGGGCAACAGGCTACAGCACTCTCTACACGTTCTTACACTGGCTCTGCTCTCTTTCTGTTTCCAGGACCTTCACAAGAGAGTCATGTGGCCAAAAGGTCCTGCTTCATGTACACAATGTTATAACACCAATGGCATCACAGTGATGGACTTAACAAACCATACATATCTCAGGCTCTATGAAGTGGATGCAGTAAAACACACTTATGAATGAACATTACAGCAGATCATGGCTGACAATTTAGAGGCCTAGTTACATAGGAACCATCTATAGACATAATTATCAATAGCCTCACACATTTTTAAAGGGGTCTATGCGATATCTCCACATCTTCAATCTGCCACATACTGTAAATTTAATTCCACTGCCTACAGGACACCTTAAGGCTTCTACTTTGTACTTTTCAGCCTGAACCGTATTAGAAGAAAACCACCTGATAAATGAAAGTGGACATATTGTATCTCTTTGGGTTACAGAAAGGCTTTCATAGACCTGCAACTGTGACAAATTCCAGGCATTGCCCTGTGTATATTTCATTTTATATCTGTCACATTTCATTCACATCTAGGAAACTACAAAAGATTTCAAGGCAGAATACAATTTTCACATCAGATTTTTTCTTGTTTTATATATGAGTGAGACAATTGTTCTTGCCAGTTGGCAGTTCCTTCTCCTTTTAGGTTCCTGCTGGTAGATGTTACTTAGTGTGTAACTATGTGCCAGACATCATGAGGGGTTGTGAGCTTTAACCATACTGAAAGCTGTTCCAAAGAGTGTCATTTGCAAACATTGATGTTCTTTCTTTTTCCACACAGGGGGAAATCATTTGATATAACTCATCTCTTTTCTGGTTCAAATTATTCATTTTTCCCTTTAATTAATCAGTAGCTGAATCAAAGCCTTGTACGATTTGAGAGCAGATGCAAAGAAGGATGCCCTGTGACGTTACTCCCCTTGAGGCAGATCTGTTTGATAACGCAATTAATTGTGAATCAATACAGCTTCTTTTCTAATGCCTTAAGTTATCAGATAGATTTTATTTATTTTTTACATCAGAAAACCTTTTTTTATTCTTTAGAATTTCAAAATGCTCTTGATTAGTAATGGAAACGGACGATGGCTCAGACATAAAGCTGTTTAGTGATGGTGAAAAGCATTGATGGAAACAAAATCAAAGCCAATAAGAATTTCACTGCCCACCTGCTGGTTTTAAACTACGCAAATTGTTTGCATGGTAGGCAGTGGATCAGGTCACTTATTGCTGCAGAAGATTCCAAGCAGTGTGCTTCAGGCGGATAGGTAAGGTTAAAAAAAATAATAATTAAAGGGAATCTATCACTAGTTTTATGCTGCTCTATCTAAGGACACCATAAACTGATGACCATGATTAAAATTCTGGGTCACTTTGGGTTTTCTTGACCCAGTCCCTTTTCTTAAAACCCCTGGTGAGAAGCTCCACCAAGTGCTGGAATCCTGACATAATAAGCTCCTGGCTGCCTGTGACAGCTTTCATCCTATACTATGCAAAGGGAGAGCCAGGAGCCCATGAATATGAGGACTTCCATACTTGTGCACTGTATTGCAGTGCACTCCAGTGCTCAGCTTGCCCTAGTCCTGCTCTAATGCTCTACTAAACAACATCCAGCCTAGGATACAAGTAGACTTTCCAGGCTAGATGAAACATGTAAAACTGAACTGTTCACCTGCAGCACTCATTGAGGGTATGGAATAAATCCATTGCATCTCCTTACTTTAGTTCTTCCAGTCGCCAACCCCTTTTTTGGGCTGATGAATGCATTCCGTGACCTGAAACAGCTGTGTTTAGAAAATGCTATTCTCAATATTACACTCATGGTCTCTGATGCGCCACTGAAATAGTATGGTTTTCAGAAATTCAAGGACATGCAGCATGAACAACTCTGCAATATATGGAACAGAATTTCAACCTCAGAAAGTTCTTCAACAAATTTCCAGTCTCTGTTACTTCTCACAGACCTCTTTTAGTAACTATTAGTATGGCTACATGTTGTGGTATTCTTCAATAATTCCTACTAGAGGTCTGTGCATAAAATGCCAGCAGTCTCCAATATAGGCGGATAGCAAAAATTAGTGTGGGCCCCACTGCATCACCAATTTCCCTGTACTCTTCAAACAAAGCACAATGCTCCAGACTTCTGAGAAAGGTATGATTTTTTTTTTTAAGCAAGATACATTTTAATTTAAAAAATGAAATTAAAAAAATTTGCTGAGGGCCTTCTGTGTTGGAAAAACTGGAACAGATGCATCGAAAATATGGAACTCATCCTGAACAGCAAATTTCTCAATATTTTAACAACAAAATCATGTTTTCTTAGAACAATATGCTCTGCTGTTCCTTTTTTCTACCTCTTGAAAATGTATAAATACATTGACAACTTGGTGTAACCTTTTTCCTCATCAATGGGACATGTCTGTATTCTGACAGTGTCCAATCAGTGATAATAGTGCTCCAATGTGTAGGGATACATCCTATTTACAAGACATAATTTCCAATAATCGATTTACTCATACATTTCCAGAAGGGATAGCAGAAGATTGATGTAGTTAGAAGAAAAGGTGTCTCAGTATCATTACTTAAACAGTCAGATCATGAAAGCTGACAGGTCGAACAAATGTGAATTGCTGTAAGTCATAAAGTTAAAAATTTAAAGTTTCCTTTAAATCATCTCCATGCTGGGGATTTACTTTAAATTTAAAAAAAATCCTGAAAAGAGTTTTAAAATATTAAAGGAATTGCCCCACAAAAATATTCTACAGTTTTCAAACCATCAACTGGATCTGAATTCTTTTATAATTGCATGTAATTAAAAATGTAGCATAGCCACTGATTTGTGGAATCTATCTGTATAGCAACATCTCTTTTTCTGATTTCTCTGTCCACATGCTCACTTTTATCCTTCAACCTCCACAAGCTGCAGTAGAAAGGACTCACCCCTGAGTAAAGAGATGCTTCCTAAGCTGACAGCTTGAAATAAAACTAGTGAGGTACAGGGCTAGTTTTAATTTTGTTAGAAAGAGGATATCACGTACTAGATTGTATGTCAAAAAAGAAGAAAAAGAATACCGAAACAGGAGCCGCACATCTAAAATGTATCAAATTTATTCAAGAAAACAGACACAACACAAAAAAAGTTAAAATCGTTGTATACAACAGAACAAGGCCATGTGAACCATATATCAGCACATGCCACCCTGACTCACCACAAACGCATAGACAAACCCCCACATCAATAAGCAAATTACATTATAAAGTGCATGTAATCCATCAACAATGAATAAAGGCTCAGATACTTAAAATAACATGATGGGGGGCATGCGTGGCGGTCAGGAAAAAAGCCCAATGCATATTGCCAAACTTGCTGACTTCCTCAGGAGTGCCTGGTCCTAAATGATCCATGATCAAACATATATATATATACATAGTAATCAGATGATAATAGTCTTTACCTGCGTCTCAGGTCCCCATATGGAAGGAGGGGGCGGCGGCCACCTCGTTGACATGGAGGAGGAGAGAGGTGAAGGGGGTGGGTGACACCTTGGGCCTAAGCGGAGTACATGAATATAACCAATATAGCTAATGAAGGATGCCACAGGAGAATGGCGTCCGGATATGCCGTCCGCGCATGCGTCCAGTCGAGCCGGCGCAGGCTGCGCTCCAAACACCGGATGCAGCAGGCCGCTCAGGCTCGTAGGACACACGCTGCGTGTCAGCAGCCGGAAATGACATCACGAACATAGAACACATGGTACGCAAGTGTGTGGGGCATGCTGCGGGCGAGCGCACAGTCGCGGAAAGAGGAGAATAGACACACAGAGAATAGAGCAACATTTATATTCAAGGACAATAGTGAATAGATAGGGTCCCTATATGAAACCTAGTACCAATACTGATTTACAGAATTCAAAGTATACAGACAATAAGTAGAATTGGAGACAAAAATCCATCTACAAAAGGGGAAGGGAATGGCGTATAAAGAAACCCATTTGTGAGCAAAAAGAAAAAAATGAAAAAAAATATAATAAGCAATAAAGCACAAAAGTGAAATAAAATGGTGTATGAAAATAATAAAATTGTGATTCATACAAATAAGCTAATAGAAAATCTACTATATTCATAAAGTATAAGCGTTAATTAGTGCATAAGAGGGCACCATCAAGGCCCTAACAGAACCCTATATTATATTCTTGTGATTAATTAATGTGCAGAATTAACCATCAGTCAAGTGAGACTTGACGTGTTAATTCAACTGCATGATTTTCACCCAGAATCATGTGAAGAAATACAAATGCCTCGTTATTATTTTTCCCTTACTCCAACCTTCTTATATTTGATTTATAATTCTTAATATTAGATTTCTCTTTCCTTTTTGTTAAAACTATTTTCATCCAAAGAACTTTTTTAGTGTTGTGTCTGTTTTCTTGAATAAATTTGATACATTTTAGATGTGCGTCTCCTGTTTCGGTATTCTTTTTCTTCTTTTTTGCCATATTGTATATTATATACAGTGAGCTGGCACTCTTTTTCTATTTCTGGATGTGCCCCCAGTTTTTGAATTGTAACGTACTAGATTGTATATTATTAGATAACTGATTGGCGCAAGAAACCATTGCAACTCGCAGGCAGGGGTGCACTTAGCCTTTCTGCTGCCAGAGGTAAAAACTGAAACGGCGCCTCAACCCCCCAATGCCAATTTCTTAACCTAACCCCTTCCCTTCAGCCATACTGTTAAAGACACATTTGGGAAACATTACATACAGAGCTACAAAACATACAGGGTAATACAGCGCCACATACTGTGCCCACTGTGCTTCCCAGTACTATGATGTAGAAACAGACAATCCCCCTTCTGCTGCCCCCTCTTGCCCCTACCTGATGCTGCCTGAGGCAATAGCCTCACCTCACCTAATTGGTGATGCAGAGAAACAACGTGTTTCGAGGACAATGAATTCCCCTTCATCAGGTTCAATTGCATATAGACATAAAGGTGTACTAGAAGTACTAGATTGGGTAGGATTATAATTTATTACATTATTCCTAACCCCTTTGATCTATTTGACCATTATCATATTTGGTAGGAGTAGAGTTAGTCCACACTATGAACTAACAAGATCTATGTCATAAAAATGCAATGGAGATATGATTCTGCTGTCAGACCAAACTGTTAATGTCACTATTGTCTTCGATCTACAGTGTGGCAATTACATTTCTGCAGTTTGACAGGACATTATTGACCCTCATTTTTAGTCATTTACTGTGGTTCATAACTTTAGACGTATGAGGTATTCTCAACTAATACTAATCTAAAGCATCAATATGACACGGCCATCTCTGTCACAGTAGAGGGATTAAGAACACATGGATCCCCATGGAAGAAAACTCTTTTCACCTCCTTCAGTCTCTCTCTGTTATTGAACAATCTGAGATGCTATCTACATAAAGAACGCAGTACTGAACATGGGAAAATACACAATATCAGTATTTCATCTTTCTGGGGCTCCTGCAAGTAAACTACATCTCCAATTGGGATGTAATGTTGCAGATTGATATCTGGTCATATTTAAAGAGATGAAGCACATCTATTGCTGTTGTGTACTAACGATGAAATGTGTCATTGTGAATGATGGACGCATGAAACCCTGATCTTCTCCACACTTCCTTCCTGTATCTGAATTCTCCAGCGCATTTTCTGTGAAAAACAGTTTGATGAAAAATAGTAATAAAAGCTGCAAAATGGAAAATTGGATTGAGTGCTCATTGCCATCTAGACTCCACTGGTGACAATACTAGATGTAAAATGCCGCAGACGGGAATAGGAAATTATTTGGATGAACGAGGGGCCAAAGGAAATAGTGTTTTGTGATTTTCATTCAAACACAAATCTGATGAGACGTACGCTCGAAAATCTCGATTTTATTTTGAGTGATTCTAAGGTGGCAAAATCATTGTACATGCCCTATTAGCATTTTCTAATACAGTTTTGGAAGCCCCCCAAACAAAGAAAAGTAGTATTTGTCCTTTATACTTTCTCCCCCTTTTTGATCCACTCTTGATTTTGGCTTCTAAAACTGCTTGCAGAAACCTGAACATGTGGCCATATGCATACAATTAATGTAAGCCATGGATATCTTGGCACTGCCCTAGGCTGTTTTTGAGGTGGGTACTAGGCGGACCCACCTCTAAAAATCCTAAGGCAGTGCTATACACCGCCCACAACCATTACACTGTCCCTCATTCCCCTGGCAAAGCCTGTTAGCGAAAGCGTTGGGTGAGTAAGGACACTGGTATGGTAGATATACTTTTGGGCTTACACATGGTCCTCAGTTTTGGTCTCATTGTTGGACAACTGTTAAGACTTTTTTTGTATTTGGGCCTACTTCTTGGGTAGTGGGCGGGTGTTATTATATTACTGTCTGGTGTGCACCTTTTCCAATGTGAATATAATCATTACTATCCTTTGTAATGTTTTATGGACTCTTTCTGTGTTTTTAATATGAATTAATTGTCTTATGGTAAATTTGGATTATGAATGATTTTTGGGTATACACACTTTGGTTGTAGGAGTTGCCTTTATTAGTTTAGTTGCTCTCCTATGCACCATACCTCTTTAATTACAAGGCAAAATTCTGTTTTCCTTAGCTGCAGATAACTGGCATTTCATGCTGTTATTTAGTTTATGATCTATTATTACACCCAGATCTTTCTCCCAGTTTTACTCCCCGTATGCTGCATGTAGATTATTAAAACAACAGTACGACAACTCCCATTCTGCATTTTATAACTGGCCTCCAACACCATTTACCGGCCACAGCACCTACATTTTCTGCCTTACACCCATAACAGATGCATAACACCAAGCGCACATAACTACCATCATACAGGAACCCCAACATCAGGGTGTGCCCCGAGGGAAGAATGGTTAAGCCTCCCTGTCACTGCCCGGCCATAAGGAGCATCAGTGTGAGGATTGGCACTGTAATTTCTGTGAATAATCATTGCAGGCAGAGCTACTACCACTCTCATTTTCCACCCCTCCTGGACCATGGCAGACATTTGTGCTTATGAATAGGGTTTGCAGATAGCCATGTGAATGCTGCCTAAACAACCCCAATTAGATGAATGGAACTGATATTCAGTTGCAGAATTATCTGAAACATAATGTATCTTCTGAGGTAGATTTTGAATTTCTGGTGCCACAAGAAAAGTTATACCTAGAGTCTCTGTCACACTGCTGAGCTCCGCATTGTATCTCAGCTAAGCTGATCCTCATAGCATTGCTAAACTCCACCCCATCACACTGCTAATATAGTGAGCCCTTATGTGCCCCCAACACAGTATTATGCCCCTTATATGTGCCCCTCGTAAAGTATAAATTATACTGTATGAAGGGCAAATGTAGGGACCATATTACTGTATAATGCCCACTGTGGCGGAACCCGCCTTGCCACTGGGCATTGGAGAGGACTGGCTACCCGCCTCCTACCTGCTGACTATGGCCCCTGGTAAATTTGTACGTTTGAATGCAATTTGGGCATGTGGTATTTTATATTGCTGCTACTGGCCCTTTAAGGACCATCCGTGGACATATTATGACTTTTAGGAACAATGCTCTTTAAGACTGTGTAGCAGATTGCATTCAGGCTGTCTTAAATATTATGTATGTTATTATGGGTTCAGTTAAATTGTATTGCGGTGTGTTGTGAGATGTATATGTCTTGCTCTTACTGTGGTGTTTGCTGTGTTTGAGGCATTGCTGTTCTGTGCCTCTTCTCCTCCCCCTTTTTCCTGTCCCATTGTTCCCCCAGCAAGGTGTTGTCTCAGGGACACTGGGAGACCAGTTTAAACCAGCTGCTCTGTCCCTTCTCAAATCTCC
This sequence comes from Bufo gargarizans, assembly GCF_014858855.1. Taxonomy (NCBI): domain Eukaryota; kingdom Metazoa; phylum Chordata; class Amphibia; order Anura; family Bufonidae; genus Bufo; species Bufo gargarizans. The sequence continues at coordinate 33,619,402 of NC_058088.1, read as the reverse complement.
CATCAGCCCTTGCTATTGTTGGGCCGCACCCTTCCTTGTACCATAGTCCTCCATGTGCCCTATTGTACGTAAATGAGGCTGTTGGGGGGGTTTAAAGTAGGTGTGCTATGTCTAAATAAAGTCAGTTCCTGTTTTAACCCTCAAAGTGAAGTGTCGTCTCATTCTTGGGGGAGGATTTATGGTATGCTGTTCCAGTTTGACTGCTAGGAGCGTAAACCTATTCGTATGGTTTCCTAATCAATGGTCTACAGCATTCATATGCTTGAGAGGATTTATATGCTTCTTCGGTTCGGTGATGGTGGTGTCTGCTAGAGTGTTTGGAAACCTCAGGAAACGCTAGGAGCATCCATCAACAGAGGTACTCAGTCGGGGTGCCAGGTGATCTGTTACATTGGTGGCAAGTAGTGGGATGGCGTCCTGGTGTGAGAGGAACAACACCCTGGAGATACAGGAATTATTATGGAGCGGCATAGAACCAGCGAGTCCCTGGACAACGCTCGAGGTAGGAAATGAATTTAACCGGAGGTTACACAACCTCTTGGCACCACTGGTCAAGCCAATAGGAGAGGCAACCAGGTTGGACTGCAGAGAGAGCGCCCGACAAGAGATGTGGGAAGAAACCCTAGAAGGTGTCCAGCGTTGGCGAGGTGAGCGTCTTCCCAGCAAGGAGCAGCGGTTACAGGCCAGAGTGGCCCTACGGATACCTATGCTGGGAGAACAGGCCCAGGAGGAATTGGTGATGCAACTTAATTCACTGGCATGGAGGGAACTGGGTCTCGATGATGCATACCAAGCACTACGTTGGTACGCGGTTCAGCAGGTTCCCGGAATGGCCAAATTTGACAAACCCGAGGGCAAGGATTATAATGGCCCTGGCTTATTATGGGGGACCTTTGCAGAACCGGAATTTGGGAGTGCGGCAGAGTCACGGCTTTGGGACATATTTGACTACAGAGAGGTTGTGCTGGATCTCCCTATGGCCGAAGACCTAAGACCAGACCTGATTGAACTAGCTGTCCAGGAATGGGAACTGGAGCAGGATCACCAGCACCTGTTTAGCTCCAGTCAGTCACCCTATACCTTGTAAGTACCACCAGAGCAGTGGGAGATCGAACAGAATTATGCGGACTTATATAATCAAGTGACACCGCCTGTCTCTAACCTGATGGGGCTTATGGACTGTACACCATTGGGAGCTGTGAGTTTCGTTCCCCCTCCCCAACAACTAAGCCCGTCATCAGGAGACTTGCATTCGGTACCTCATACTCCCCAACCAGCTCCAGAAATGGGGGACCTTATCAACTGGTCCTGGGAAGACCCACAGATGGCAGGTGGAGATGGGACTGCAGTCTCTCTACCGGCCCTACAGGGATGCTGGGCAGTTGGCCCAGATCCCCAGCGGCAGAATATTCCACCGGGAGCGGAGAGTCTCGTTCCCCCTCCCCAGCGGCAGCCTAGCCCACCAAGGGGAGATGGTAAGCCCCACAACAGTGCAGATGGGACCGTAGTCTCTGCACCTACACCACTGGGGATAGGGACAGTCTGTCCTGGTCCCCAACAGTAAGACAAAGTATTTGATGGGGAGACAGTCGCTTTTCCCCTACAACAAGAGAGGGTGTTGCAGGGAGAGGAGCCTGTTACCTCCTCTCCCCACTGGCAGTCTACGGTTCAGGGAGAGGAGCCTGTTACCCCCCTCTCCCCAGCAGCTGAAAGTGTGTAAGGGAGAGGAGTTTGTTACCCCCTCTCCCCAGCGGCAGCCTAGCACACCAAGGGGAGACAGTAAGCCCCACAACAGTGCAGATGGGACTGTAGTCTCTGTACCTGCACCACTGGAGATATGGAAAGTCTGTCCTGGTCCACAACAACAGGACACTGTATTGGAAGGAGAGGCAGTCTGTTTTCCCCTACAACCAGGGAGGGTGTCGCAGAGAGAGGAGCCTGTTACCCCTTCCCCCAGCAACAGCTTTGTTCCATCAGGGGAGAGGGCACCCTGGTTACCTTCCCCCCAAGCCATGGATCTACAACTGGGCACAAGTGGCAGGGGGCCATAGGGACAACTACACCCTTTGAGAAAAGCCGGGTGACTATCAGAGCCCCAGACCGACTGGAGGTCTGGAGTCTGGATAGTCTCAATGGGAAAGGGGAGAAATGTGGCGGAACCCGCCTCGCCACTGGGCATTGGAGAGGACTGGCTACCCGCCTCCTACCTGCTGACTATGGCCCCTGGTAAATTTTTACGTTTGAATGCAATTTGGGCATGTGTTATTTTATATTGCTGCTACTGGCCCTTTAAGGACCATCCGTGGACATATTATGACTTTTAGGAACAATCTTATTATGGGTTCGGTTAAATTGTATTGCGGTGTGTTGTGAGCTGTATATGTCTTGCTCTTACTGTGGTGTTTGCTGTGTTGGAGACATTGCTGTTCTGTGCCTCTTCTCCTCCCCCTTTTTCCTGTCCCATTGTTCCCCCAGCAAGGTGTTGTCTCAGGGACACTGGGAGACCAGTTTAAACCAGCTGCTCTGTCCCTCCTCAAATCTCCCATCAGCCCTTGCTATTGTCGGGCACCACCCTTCCTTGTACCATAGTCCTCCATGTGCCCTATTGTACGTAAATGAGGCTGTTGGGGGGGTTTAAAGTAGGTGTGCTATGTCTAAATAAAGTCAGTTCCTGTTTTAACCCTCAAAGTGAAGTGTCGTCTCATTCTTGGGGGAGGATTTTTGGTATGCTGTTCCAGTTTGACTGCTAGGAGCGTAAACCTATTCGTATGGTTTCCTATTCAACGGTCTACAGCATTCATATGCTTGAGAGGATTTATATGCTTCTTCGGTTCGGTGATGGTGGTGTCTGCCAGAGTGTTTGGAAACCTCAGGAAATGCTAGGAGCATCCATCAATGGAGGTACTCAGTCGGGGTGCCAGGTGATCCGTTACACCCACTACATTTGATCCTATATAGTATAATGTTTCCTTCTTCACAATTGTATTCAATTGTATCTGCATCCTGAGGAAGCAGATGTCATTGAAATAGGTGCAGCTGATGGGGGGACCAAGCTGCCAGGGGTCCCTAGCCAGGGGACCAAGCTGCCAGGGGACCAAGCTGCCAGGGACCTGATCCCTAGCAGTGATGGCCAGTTCGCATTGTTCGCCCGCAAACATATGCGGGCTGCCATCTTTTTTCACAAGTCCGGCGAGGCACAGGTAAGCCCTTGCCTGTGCCGCGAGCCGGTCTGAAAACAAATGCGGTCACCTGGAGCAGGCAGTTCCGAGAACAACCTGATGAAGACCCCCGGTGGCTGTTCTCGGAACTACCTGCTCCTGCTGACCACACTTGTTTTCAGACCGGCTCGCGCACAGGCACACGTGAGGGCTTACCTGTGCCTCGCCAGACTTGTGAAAAAAGATGGCAGCCCGCATATGTTCGCGGGCGAACAATGCGAACTGGCCATCACTGATCCCTAATACCCATGCAATTACATGGTTTGTGTTATGGCCAAAACCACTATGGGTGTTCTTCACCCTTAACCCTTGCAAGGAGGTACAGCTACTTCCTGAAAGTCACAGAATCGTGCCTTAGGGTGCCTGCACATGGTGCAGACTTATGTGCAGAAAATATGCATGAAATCTACACCAAAACCACACATAAATCTGCACTATTTATCACGGTTTTGGTGATTTTTTTGTGTGGTTTTTATGCATTTTTTGTTGTGGATGTTCATGCATTTTTCTGTTTATATAAACAACCCCATTGACATCTATGAGAAAACCACTCTGCAGAAAGTGCGGATTCGCACAAACAATTGACATGCAGCAGATTTTAAAATCCCGACAGCAGGTCAATTTCCACATCTAAGAATAAAAAAGCAAAGTATACCTGAGATTTGTCTAACCTCTAATACACTTTGATGGTATTGTATTACGCTGCAGTTTTTCCGCCTGAAATCTGCCCAGAAAACGAATCTGCTAATCTACTAATATCTCACTGTCGTTTTCTTTGTTTTCCGTTTAATAAGATATTTTCCCTTTTTCTGTCATTCACTATGTTGTCAGCATGATCCAAAGCCCAATTAGGGTATTTTCATTTTTTCAATCTTTCTTTTATTTTTATTTTTTCTTTATAAAAAACAACATCACTGGGACAATTTCTTTTAGACCTTAAAAACTGATCCACAGGAATGTTTCTGACAAAATGGTGTGGAAGACATAAAATGATAAATCGCATTACCAAAAGAGGGTTTGCAATAACTGCAAGTGTCAACAGTCATATTAATGATTATATTAAATCTGAAAATGAAATTAAATTTTTTATGATATATAATAAACAAACCAAATTATTATTCAAGTATCTAATATATCCTGGTATGGCCGCCACATCATCAACTCATAGGATTAGCACATCATTGATGCAGCAGCCATACCAGGTCAAACAATCAAGGGTTACTGTCAATGAAGGTATAACATTCCTCAAACCAAGAGACAATGGCTAATGATGGGGAGAATTCCTCCACCCCCACTGACGTCACAGTTTGCAAAATACATTATTGTGCATAAAATAATTGTGAGACAAAAGATTCAAAGACAATCCAGAGCATTGGAAGAGGTTCCTCTGGATACCCTGGGTATTTATATAAGTGAAAAGAGACTTCCATCATTGTAAGTTAATGCTGGATAGTGGATATATGTCTGCAGTGAGCCAGCATGCATCCATACTCCTCATTATGCATAGAACCTAAGACGAGCTTAGTGTCTATAAAATACCACTCACTAAATTTAGCCTCTTTTCCTTCTCCATTATCATCTATCTGACTTTGATCTGAATTTCAGGAAAAATTCAGTTCTCCACGAACCTGAATTTTCTGGGGCTTTGTGGTAACGAATATTTTTTTTCTGAAATGGCGGTAAAAAAAGCACATACCCACCTGATCCATTTGCTGGCGGAGAGGCCATCATGGGCATCTTTATTGAAGAAAAAGCGTCAAATATCGTCCATCCTGACGAAGGGGTGACGTAATTAAGTCAGAGCGTGCGAGATTTGGTGTGCTTTCTTCTTCAGATGCCCATGAAGGCCTCTCTGCGGGCAAATGGATGAGGTAAGCTTGTGTTTTTTTTAAATCCCTGATTAACCCCTAAAAGGCCTCAATGTGGTGACTGTAAGATGCCCCGATCAGCATTGAAGGCGGCATCTGAGGGCTTCAATGACGGGGGGGTGGCACAATCTCCGTTCGCCCTGATATGACGGAGGGCGGTGCAATCCACCTCATCCCCCTCATTTCCCCCACTACATACAATGGAATGGGATTTGTTACAAAGTAATTCTGTCACGTCCTCTGTTGTCTTCGCCGTGACATGATTGCTGTGCATGCTGTTGCCAGCAGCAACGTGTGTTTGTTGCAGCATCTAGGTGCCTGCCCCTTTCATCCTGCTTCCCTTCCCTGTTGGGAGGGGTTAACTCTCTGGCTCGTGGGAATCTAGGTGTGCCCTGGGTGTGGCATCTTGGCTTTTTATATGTTGTGTTGTGAGCCTGAGGTCATGTGCCCTTCAGCCTTTGTAAGAGCTGGAGTGTTGCTCCTATCCTGGATATACCATCTGTCCAGTGGGAGGGCCTCCTAGCTAGACATACTGTCACAGTGGGGAATAGGGGAAAACTCCCCACTATACAGAGTAGGAAAACAGGGAAGCAGCTAGGCCTGGACACCAAGAAAAGGGAGCAGGTCACCTCCTAATGCCGCCCTAATCCTCAGGATTAGGGCGATTTTTGGAGGTGACTTGCTCCCCATTCCTGATGTCTAGGCCTAGCTGCTTCCCTGTTCTCTTACTTTGTACGGTGGAGAGTTTCTCCCCCAATCCCCACCGTGACAGTCCGGTTGTTGCTGAGGCAAAGGCAGGTAAATGCATGTTGTTTCTGAGCTCTTACTTGACGATCCTGTGGCTGTTCACTGGCTGTCCCTTTCCTTGTAACTAGGTCAGTGGAGACTCCTGTTCATCCACCTCTGGGATAAACAGGTCATCTCCTGCTCCTAACCTCATTGCAGGAATCTTCAGGGCAACTCAGGGTCTGAGGTTCCTGTGTATGAGCCCACCTACCATCTGGGTCTGCTCATACGGTTAGGAGTTAGGGCCAGGATTAGGGCTGTATTAGGAGGTGACATGCTCCCTTTTCCTGGTGTCCAAGCCTAGCTGCTTCCACGTTTTTCTACGCTATATGGTGGGTAGTTTTCCCCAACTCCCCACCATGACAAATTCATAATGAATTTAATTTCTTTGTGAACTTCAGCGAAGCGACCCCAAATACTAGATAGAAGAGTGAGCTGATATTGATCCCATTTTCAGTAAATACTTTGCATAGAGAAGTATGTTACATGTATTAAAAGGAATCAAGACTGGACTGTACATAAAATATTTCAGATCACTTTTTATTGCATTTCAAGCTTCTCAAGCCATTGTATAGAAGCGCAGGAGTCCAAGCAAAGCAAATCAACTTTATCAAGAGTTAAAAAAAAACTGGCACAAGTGAGACGGAATGAAATGAAAATGCTGACCCATAATCTAGGAGAGAAGTTGCGCTTCACGTGAGGTTGATGACTGCAGCATTGCTGACTTGAATTACAGCACACAACGTGGGGACGGATATGTTTGTACTTCCAAGTCCCTGAAGAATAAAATGTGTTTCTACTGCATATGGGGAGCTACTAATAAGTGTTAGACCTTAGTCACCTACTGTCCCATTCAACAGGTGGCTATTACAATCCTGGCAAGAAAACACAAATATGTTGGGTTTGTTTGAGAAAAACTCTCCATTTCATTTCTTCTAGTCGACTTTTCTGACATAGCCTGTATTGTGAAAATTAAGTTCTCCCTTTGCTTTAAAGTTGTTAATGGCTGTATAAAACAAAGGGTTCACGAAGCTTAAAGAAATATGAAAAGTTGAATTATTATTGAAAATCCAAATTGTGAAGGCAATGAAGGAATACATGTGATTTCCTATGAATGTTTGAAGAGGCTTCCAGCAATCAAACCTGCCAAGGACTCTACTAAGCTTAGAGAAGAATTTATATTAAAGAGGGAGTTACAGTCCTACATAAAGATATCAAGTTTAGTTACATATACATAAAAATGTCAAATCCTGCAAAAATTATATGTCAATTTACATAATGCTTACATTTCAGCTAATAAAAAAGAATTATTGCAATGCTTAGACTCAACTATCAAGAACTGAATTAAAGGAACATAAAAAAAAGTATGGAAAAAAATCCCACACTGCCTTCCTTCATCTTCTCCATTCCTGTAGGCTAATTTCACATTGGCAAATGTGTTCCTGGAAAAACGGCCCATGTTATAGTCAATTGTGGATCAGTTGGCCCAAACTCACTGCATCATATTAATGTAAGTTCCTGCTTGACTGCAAGTCTACTGTCCCGTACCCACAACATCATTTCAGGATGGGATTGTAGTTGGGTTGGCATGACATCAGAGTTTGAGTTTAGATTATAATACCAAGTAATGTATCTTGATACTCAATACCAAATCGATACTTTGTAAAAAAAAAATAATACATTTATAAACACAAAAATATAAAGTCCTTCCATTGTTTAAATGTTTCAGGGCAGAGAGTTGTGCATATGAGTTGCACAAGGTGGTACCATATCGGGGTTAATGTGAGGCACATCATGAAAGTGCCTCATATTAACAGTAACCCCATCAAGTACCTCCTCATATAATGGATATATAGAGCAACAGGAGGTTAATGCATGGAGGTAGACAATGTAGTTCCTTGCTCCTAATGTAAGAGACACATGGTTTTATTCATATGCCTCATTTTAATAGTAAAGAACCTCATTATTTACCTCACAATAACCCAATGTTTCCTATTTTATGAGTTAGGTTACTTGATGGGGTCACTCACAATTAATGTGAGGTAAATGGATTTCTTAAAGTAATATCACCAGGTGCCTCACTTTAATAATCAGTGATCCCCATCAGTTATCGAACATAATAGTAACATTGGGATTAACAAGAGTCACATTAATCCCTATGTTCCTGTATGCTTCTGGCTGGCCATGATGCAAGTCATCAGACACAAGCGGAACGTTCAGCTCACATGTCACACCATTTTCCTCCATCCCTGACACTCCTAGATCAGCCTACTACACATTGGTGGCAGTGCCCGGCCACATCACAGTGGGAAGGGAGGTACGGTCTCCTTCCTTCTCCATGTACGGCCATTAATGAGAACGCCGTGTGATGTGGGTTGTGGACGCTTTTTGTTCTCTAATTGGGACTGCTGCCATGCTGCACAATAGCACAGCTTAGTTTAGAAATAATGTCAATGTCATTATTGAACTGAACATGACATCAAAGTGTTACAATTACAGAGTGCGAGTCGGTTCGGAAACTGCATGTGGCATGTGGACCATTTTTCCCGACACACACTTGCATGTGTAAAATTAACCTTAATCCTATTTTGTTTCATATCACAATTAACATTTCCATTTAGTCATTGGACTATTTTTGCCTTGTCTTGACATGTGTGTTATTCACTCCTGTGAAACGTAACTTTTATTGTGATTTATACTCTTAATCTTGACCATTAAACAAAAGGTTTGAAATGATCAGTTATCTTCCCTTGAAGACATAGCTGTGTATACTCTCCCCTGATATATAAGTGTAAGTCCTTCATGTTTTTAATTTTCCCTAATGAGAAATAAAGTAAAACAGTAAGCTGTTAAACCATCTGAAAGCACAGACCATCTGATGGCACAAGATGTTCCATTTTAAATGTGTGCAAATAAATGAACTAAACAAGATTAAAAGAAACCAATGGTCTCTGAAAGTCTCACTTTTGTAAAAACATTTCTTTTTTTTTATTTGCCAGACGCCATCAAATACCAGAGTTCTCATGATTCTAGTGACCTTTCCAAGAAGGCCTCAAAGTAAAATCTTGGAAAGATTAATGATCAAGGTCGGTCCATAAATTGCTGTGTTTAGCTTTAAAGTTGTCTTGAAAGACACATATTTTGTAAACATATTATTCTTAATTTAATACAAAAGCTTGAAATAATCAAATTTATGACAATATTTCTTGAGGTAAAAGTGTCACAAAAATGGCAAAATAATAAAATTTTGATTAAAACACTCACTGATTTGCGGTGCTGTTTTTCTGCACATACTGTTCAAATTCTAGTTTTGATATATGGTTTGTGGGAAGTAGCTGCAAAAAATGAAGCCCAAACTCTACAAAAACACTGAAAATGAACCTGACTCACTCCTCTCATGTCCTAGACATACAGGTCCTTCTAAAAAAATTAGCATATTGTGATAAAGTTCATTATTTTCTGTAATGTACTGATAAACATTAGACTTTCATATATTTTAGATTCATTACACACAACTGAAGTAGTTCAAGCCTTTTATTGTTTTAACCCCTTAAGGACATAGGACGTACCGGTACACCCTATTTCCCGAGTCCTTAAGGACCAAGGACGTACCGGTACGTCCTAACTTTAAAATTGGCATTCCGGCACCACAGGGGTTAATTTGAACAGGATGACGGCTGAAATCATTCAGCCGGCATCCTGTCAAAACGCCAGGGGGGGTCATGTGACCCCCGTGTGGGCGATCGCAGCAAACCGCAGGTCAATTCAGACCTGCGGTTTGCTGCGCTTTTTGCAGTTTCTGATCCCCGCGGTCCCTGACCGCGGGGATCTGAAACTTCAGAGTGCCTAAAATCAATATTGTGCACCCCCCCTGCACCCCTGCACGATTTGATGGCGGCGGGTGGTGCATGGGGGGTGTCGCAGGCGGTGGGGGCGTTGCAGCAGGCGGGATCGCGATCCCCCGCCCGCCTCCCATTGCATAATCGTTGGCGTCTAGTGGGTATACCAGGGTGCCAGCACATTGCTGGCACCCTGGTATAAACGGCTGACATCGTTGATGCGATGTTAGCCGTTTAACCCTTTCCATACAGCGGTCGGTACGGACCGCTGTATGGAAAAGGTTAACAGCGCAGGGAGCTCCCTCCTTCTCCGATCGGGGGGCTGCTGTGCCTTTGCAGCCCCCCGATGGGAGAGGGAGAGAGCCCCCCGAAGCCCCGTCCTCACCCTTCCCTGTCTGCGAAGTTGTGGTAGACGGGGAAGGTTCCCATGGCAACAGGACGCCTGCTCAGGCGTCCTGCTGTCCATGGTGCTGAACAGATCTATGCTGAAAGCATAGATCTGTTCAGTGTAAGTATATAGGTTCTGTACTGTATTTTAAAGACATCAGACCCACTGGATCTTCAAGAACCAAAAAAGTTAAGATAAAAAAAATTTTTATCACTGAATAAAAATTAAAAAAATAAAATACACTACACATATTAGGTATCGCCGCGTCCGTAATGACCTGATCTATAAAACGGTCATGTTACTTTCCCCGCACAGTAAATGCCATAAAAATAAAAAAATAAAAACTATGAGAAAATTGAAATTTTGCCCACCAAATAATTAGCATATTGTGATAAAGTTCATTATTTTCTGTAATGTACTGATAAACATTAGACTTTCATATATTTTAGATTCATTACACACAACTGAAGTAGTTCAAGCCTTTTATTGTTTTAACCCCTTAAGGACATAGGACGTATTAAAATGGAAAATCTGCCAAAAAAGTGAAATTTTGAAATTGTATCTCTATTTTCCATTAAATCTTGTGCAACACCTAAAGGGTTAACAAAGTTTGTAAAATCAGTTTTGAATACTTTGAGGGGTGTAGTTTCTTAGATGGGGTCACTTTTATGGAGTTTCTACTCTAGGGGTGCATCAGGGGGCTTCAAATGGGACATGGTGTAAAAAAAACTGTCCAGCAAAATCTGGCTTCCAAAAACCATACGGCGCACCTTTCACTCTACGCCCCGCTGTGTGGCCATACAGTAGTTTATGGCCACATATGGGGTGTTTCTGTAAACAGCAGAGTCAGGGCAATAAAGTTACAGTCTTGTTTGGCTGTTAACCCTTGCTTTGTTAGTGGAAAAAATGGGTTAAAATGGAAAATTAGGCAAAAAAATGAAATTCTCAAATTTCATCCCCATTTGCCAATAACTCTTGTGCAACACCTAAAGGGTTAACGAAGTTTGTAAAATCAGTTTTGAATACCTTGAGGGGTGTAGTTTCTTAGATGGGGTCACTTTTATGGAGTTTCTACTCTAGGGGTGCATCAGGGGGCTTCAAATGGGACATGGTGTCAAAAAAACTGTCCAGCAAAATCTGGCTTCCAAAAACCATACGGCGCACCTTTCACTCTACGCCCCGCTGTGTGGCCGTACAGTAGTTTACGGCCACACATGGGGTGTTTCTGTAAACGGCAGAGTCAGAGCAATAAAGATACAGTCTTGTTTGGCTGTTAACCCTTGCTTTCTTAGTGGAAAAAATGGGTTAAAATGGAAAATTAGGCAAAAAAATGAAATTCTCAAATTTCATCCCCATTTGCCAATAACTCTTGTGCAACACCTAAAGGGTTAACGGAGTTTGTAAAATCAGTTTTGAATACCTTGAGGGGTGTAGTTTATAGAATGGGGTCATTTTTGGGCGGTTTCTATTATGTAAGCTTCGCAAAGTGACTTCAGAGCTGTAGTGGTCCCTAAAAATTCGGTTTTTGTAAATTTCAGAAAAATTTCAAGATTTGCTTCTAAACTTCTAAGCCTTGTAACATCCCCAAAAAATAAAATATCATTCCCAAAATAATTCAAACATGAAGTAGACATATGGGGAATGTTAAGTCATCACAATTTTGGGGGGTATTACTATGTATTACAGAAGTGGAGAAACTGAAACTTTGAAATTTGCTAATTTTTCCAAATTTTTGGTAAATTAGGTATTTTATTATGCAAAAAATTTTATTTTTTTGACTTTATTTTACCAGTGTCATGAAGTACAATATGTGACGAAAAAACAATCTCAGAATGGCCTGGATAAGTCAAAGTGTTTTAAAGTTATCAGCACTTAAAGTGACACTGGTCAGATTTGCAAAAAATGGCCTGGTCCTTAAGGTGAAAATTAGCCTGGTCCTTAAGGGGTTAATATTGATGATTTTGGCATACAGCTCATGAAAACCCCAAATTCCTATCTCAAAAAATTAGCATATTTCATCCGACCAATAAAAGAAAAGTGTTTTTAATACAAAAAAAGTCAACCTTCAAATAATTATGTTCAGTTATGCACTCAATACTTGGTCGGGAATCCTTTTGCAGAAATGACTGCTTCAATGCGGTGTGGCATGGAGGCAATCAGCCTGTGGCACTGCTGAGGTGTTATGGAGGCCCAGGATGCTTCGATAGCGGCCTTAAGCTCATCCAGAGTGTTGGGTCTTGCGTCTCTCAACTTTCCCTTCCCAATATCCCACAGATTCTCTATGGGGTTCAGGTCAGGAGAGTTGGCAGGCCAATTGAGCCCAGTAATACCATGGTCAGTAAACCATTTACCAGTGGTTTTGGCACTGTGAGCAGGTGCCAGGTCGTGCTGAAAAATGAAATCTTCATCTCCATAACGCTTTTCAGCAGATGGAAGCATGAAGTGCTCCAAAATCTCCTGACAGCTAGCTGCATTGACCCTGCCCTTGATAAAACACAGTGGACCAACACCAGCAGCTGACATGGCACCCCAGACCATCACTGACTGTGGGTACTTGACACTGGACTTCAGGCATTTTGGCATTTCCCTCTCCCCAGTCTTCCTCCAGACTCTGGCTCCTTGATTTCCGAATGACATGCAAAATTTGCTTTCATCCGAAAAAAGTACTTTGGACCACTGAGCAACAGTCCAGTGCTGCTTCTCTGTAGCCCAGGTCAGGCGCTTCTGCCGCAGTTTCTGGTTCAAAAGTGGCTTGACCTGGGGAATGCGGCACCTGTAGCCCATTTCCTGCACACGCCTGTACACGGTGGCTCTGGATGTTTCTACTCCAGACTCAGTCCACTGCTTCCGCAGGTCCCCCCAAGGTCTGGAATCGGTCCTTCTCCACAATCTTCCTCAGGGTCCGGTCACCTCTTCTCGTTGTGCAGCGTTTTCTGCCACACTTTTTCCTTCCCACAGACTTCCCACTGAGGTGCCTTGATACAGCACTCTGGGAACAGCCTATTCGTTCAGAAATTTATTTCTGTGTCTTACCCTCTTGCTTGAGGGTGTCAATGATGGCCTTCTGGACAGCAGTCAGGTCGACAGTCTTACCCATGATTGCAGTTTTGAGTAATGAACCAGGCTGGGAGTTTTTAAAAGCCTCAGGAATCTTTTGCAGGTGTTTAGAGTTAATTAGTTGATTCAGATGATTAGGTTAATAGTTCGTTTAGAGAACCTTTTCATGATATGCAATTTTTTTTAGATAGGAATTTGGGGTTTTCATGAGCTGTATGCCCAAATCATCAATATTAAAACAATAAAAGGCTTAAACTACTTCAGTTGTGTGTAATGAATCTAAAATATATGAAAGTCTAATGTTTATCAGTACATTGCAGAAAATAATGAACTTTATCACAATATGCTAATTTTTTTAGAAGGACCTGTACTTATGCCCCTGTCCCGGAAGTTAAGATCCAAGATGCTGAGATCCAAAGTCTCTCTCTGTCTCTTCTAAGGCACTAAGAAAAGAAACTACAATATTTATACATAGATTTCGTATGTCATAGTTAATAGTAAACCCTGATGGCATATGATGTGCCAAAAATTATTAACCCCTTAATGATCAGCCTTTTTGGGCCTTAGTGACCAAGCAATTTTTTTCATCATCATATTCCAGGAGGTATAACTTTTTTTACTTTTACAAGCGATGTAGCCTTATTAAGTTGTGGTTTTTAAAGGCACCATTTTGGAGTATGCATAACCTATTGATTAACTTTTATTAACTTTGTCTAGGGGATTGGGAAAAAACTGCAATACTGCTCTGAGTTTCTACGTTATGAATACTGCAGCATTACATTTTTGGCATAAATAACATAATACCTATACATTTAGTCTCTGGGTCAGTGCGATTTCAGCAATACCAAATACATACAGTTTTTTTTGTCTTACTACTTTTGCACAATAAAAATCATAATAAAAAAAAAGAAAACATTTTTGCATTGCCGCTTCCCAAGACCCATAATTTTTTTTTTTTTTTTCTATAGAGCTGTCTTAGGGCTTGGTTTTTGCTACTGATTGATTTTGGTACTAATTGGGGGTACATTTTTGATTGCTTTTTATTCCACTTTTTTTTGTGGCAAGTGTGCAAAGAACAGTAATTCTGGCATTTTTTTTCCCCCAGAGTATTCAACATGTGGGATAAATTACATAAATAAAAAATTTACATAAATTGAATCACCTGGATGCGGCAATACCAAATATGCAGAGTTTTTTTTTTTTTACATTTTTTTTCTATTAAAAATCCCTTTTCAATGGAAAAAGGTATATGTTTTTACTTTTCAGATGGAAAAATTTTGAATATTCGATATAACGAATATATAACACTATATTCTAAATATTTGCAAATTCTCAAAGTGGCGATATTCGCAATAAAAATTTGCTATTCGAATATTCTTGCTCAACACTATTTAGAGGAAGATTTATTTTATATTTCTGTGCAGGTTAACATGTAGCTGAATTTTTGTACAATCACTCAATTCCCTGAATTTTTGTACAGTCACTCAGAATTGAGAAAGCTCGTTGGAAGAACGAGTGAAACGTTTTCAAGAAATCTACAGTACGTCCAGTTGCCTTGAATTATTCTTTACAGATATGTAGCTGTATAGTGCAGTGGTTAACATCCTTGCCTCTAATTTACAATCTTGGGGTTTGAATCCTGGCATAAGCATTTCAGGAAATAGGTATTACATTGATACATTTTACATTTTTTTTGTATTTCTAAAAAATGTATGGCACAAAATAAATGTGTAATTTCATATATATATATATATATATATATATATATATATATTAGTCATTACAAAAAAATATATATTATATATATATATATATATATATATATGCACACACACACACACAAAAAGTAGAAGAGGAGCACACAAACAAATCGGCTGTGCAATACCTTAAAAAGACCAAGGACCAAGGTCTTGTTACATATACCAAAAAAAGAGCAAAGGCAGCACACTGGTATCCGTGTAAAACAGTGGGTAATTTACTAACCCATGTGATAGCAACGTTTCAGCTCACTCCATGGAGCCTTTGTCAAGCTATAATACAATGTGCAAAATCAAGTGCTTATATAGCATACATATTTAAATATAGTGATTGCATAATTAAGTGTCAATATACTTAAAAACTATTTTAAAATACATAATTACAAAGTGATTTCACAGAGTGTACATTGTTCTTTCTCAAAAATATCTAAACAATCATATATAAAGTGCAATGTGCTGATATTACATGAATAAATATGTGTAATATAATCCATATCATGAAATGTCCTTCATTGACAAACATCCAATCACAGATGAACTCGAGCTACATGTGAGATTTTTAGATAATGAGATATTTGTCTTTAAACACATAATTATGTACACCTGTGATTGGATGTTTGTCAAAGAAGGACATTTCATGATATGGATTATATTACACATATTTATTCATGTAATGTTTTACACGGATACCAGTCTGCTGCCTTTGCTCTTTCTTTGATATATATACACTCAGCCAAAGAATTATTAGGAACACCATACTAATACAGTGTTGGACCCCTTTTTGCCTTTAGAACTGCCTTAATTCTATGGGGCATTGATTCAACAAGGTGCTGATAGCATTCTTTAGAAATGTTGGCCCATATTGATAGGATAGCATCTTGCAGTTGATGGAGATTTGAGGGATGCACATCCACGTCACAAAGCTCCCGTTCCACCACATCCCAAAGATGCTCTATTGGGTTGAGATCTGGTGACTGTGGGGGCCATTTTAGTACAGTGAACTCATTGTCATGTTCAAGAAACCAATTTGAAATGATTTGAGCTTTGTGACATGGTGCATTATCCTGCTGGAAGTAGCCATCAGAGGATGGGTACATGGTGGTCATGAAGGGATGGACATGGTCAGAAACAATGCTCAGGTAACCCGTGGCATTTAAACGATGGCCAATTGGCACTAAGGGGCCTAAAGTGTGCCCAGAAAACATCCCCCACACCATTACACCACCACCACCAGCCTGCACAGTGGTAACAAGGCATGATGGATACATGTTCTCATTCTGTTTATGCCAAATTCGGACTCTACCATTTGAATGTCTCAACAGAAATTGAGACTCATCAGTTCAGGCAACATTTGATGAGTGGTACCCGGTGGGGTCTTCTGCTGTTGTAGCCCATCCGCCTCAAGGTTGTGCGTGTTGTGGCTTCACAAATGCTTTGCTGCATACCTCGGTTGTAATGAGTGGTTATTTCAGTCAACGTTGCTCTTCTATCAGTTTGAATGAGTCGGCCCATTCTCATCTGACCTCTAGCATCAACAAGGCATTTTCGCCCACAGGACTGCCGCATACTGGATGTTTTTCCCTTTTCACACCATTGTTTGTAGACCCTAGAAATGGCTGTGCGTGAAAATCCCAGTAACTGAGCAGATTGTGAAATACTCAGACCGGCCCGTCTGGCACCAACAACCATGCCACGCTCAAAATTGCTTAAATCACCTTTCTTTCCCATTCTGACATTCAGTTTGGAGTTCAGGAAATTGTCTTGACCAGGACCACAACCCTACATGCATTGAAGCAACTGCCATGTGATTGGTTGACTAGATAATCGCATTAATGAGAAATAGAACAGGTGTTCCTAATAATTCTTTAGGTGAGTATATATATATATATATATAGGTATATATACCTACTCAGCCTATGCATGAATTACGCCTGTCTGATTGGGGACTGCGGGTTAGGAGGGATTTTTCCCCCCAAATTTCATCTAAGGCCTTTGACGTGTTTTCAGACGCGGTGTTGGGTGATATACAGGAGCTAAAACAATCTGGGCTCTTGGATCGCATCCAACACCCCAATATTTCTAAGCAGGAATTACATGCACTTGAACAGTTGATCCATGACCACTCCCTCACCATCAAGTCTGCTGACAAGGGTGGTGCGGTGGTGGTCATGGATACTGCTATGTACTTGACAGAGGCAGTCCGTCAGTTATCAGACTCCGCAGTTTATGTCAAACTCCAAAGGGATCCCAGATTTGATATACAACGTGAATTTAAGTCATTAGTCAACACCTACACACAAACTGGCCTCATTGATGAGCAACTGAGCGAGTTCCTGCAGATAGAACATCCAGTCACCCCTTTATTTTATTTATTACCAAAAATTCATAAGAATTTACAGTGTCCACCCGGCCGACCTATTGTTTCTGGCCGTGGCTCTCTACTCAGCAACGCTTCAATTTTTTTAGACAAGATTCTACAGACGTATGTGATCAACTCAAGATCTTATCTGAGCGATACTACAGATTTTTTGTCTAAGTTAGCAGACGTGACGATGCCGGAGGACGCCATTTTGGCCTCCTTCGACATCGTCAGTCTGTATACTTCTATCCAGCATGATTTAGGGTTGACAGTTGTGGAATCCGCTTTAGCCAATTCTGACTACACGATTGAGGCACAAACTTTTTTCTTGGCTTTGTTACGCATTATTTTACATAATAATTATTTCCTCTTTGGGGGTGATTATTATATGCAAATCAGAGGGACGGCCATGGGGACGAATGTGGCCCCCACTTACGCCAACATGGTCATCTCCCATTTGGAGGAACGATACGTCTATGTGTCCCACCACTTCAGCCATGTGCTGAGGTGGTGGAGATACATAGACGATATTTTTGTTATTTGGACAGGTACTGCCTCGGAGTTACACCTGTTTCACAACTTTTTAAACAGTTTGACTCCTGACATACAATTTACTTTGGAGTTTTCTACCAGTACATTAAATTTTTTAGATGTTAATGTAAGGCACACTGGCAACGCGTTGAGCACTGAGGTTTACACCAAACCTACTGACCGCAATACCATTCTGAGGTTTGACAGTGCTCATCCCCAGATGATGGTGCGGTCGTTACCTTATAGCCAATTTATCAGGGCGAAACGCATAGTCAGTGATACCTCGACATTAAATGCAACTTTGGATACCATGACACAGAACTTTAGACAAAGACGGTACCCTGCTTCTGTATTGCAGCAACAACTTAAACGCATTAATCAAAAAGAAAGAAGCGAACTGTTTCAAGGTATTCCATGAAAACATTCCCAGCGAATACCTTTTGTCTCTACTTTTTGTGAAGCAAGCCCACATGTCAATAAGATACTAAATAAACACTGGTCAATTCTCAAAACGGAATATAAAAATATCCCTGAATTCTGCAGCAGACCGCTCATTTCTTATAAGAGAGCCCGTAATATAAAAGACAAATTAGTCAAAAACGATATAGGCTCACAAAAAAGTACACGCCAACTACTTTTGGCCCCGAAAAATAATGGCAGCTACCCGTGCCTCCACTGTGTAAATTGCAAATACATGGTGAAGGGACGGGTATTCACTAATCCACGAACTGGGATCTCCTACCCCCTTAAATTTTATCTGACCTGTGACTCGTGTTTTGTGATTTATGTTTTATGGTGCCCCTGTAAGTTATTATATGTGGGTGAAACCACATGTGACTTTAAATCCCGGTTTAACCAACACTGGTTCTCTATACGGAAAAAACGTATGGATCTGCCTGTTTCACACCACTTTGCGGATATGGATCATGTTGAAGGAGATCTCAAGTTTATGATCCTTGATCATGTTCCGTTACCGCGGACTTGAGGTGACCGCATAAGGATGCTCAAAAAACGCGAGTCCGAATGGATTTTCAAGTTACAAACCATTCGACCGATGGGTTTGAACGTAGAATACAAGCCTTGGCTTTTCATATGATTCCCTCAAATTCTGTTTCCTGCCGATGTATGTGTTGAAAAAATTGTTGTTTTTAATGAATATATTTGGATAATATATTTCTTTTACTATTTCACTTTCAGGACCTGCGGTTGGAAGGGCTTTGCTCAAAGGGAGGCAAGATGCTCATTCTGGTCATGTACGGCCTATCCCTGGATTACTGCTGATTACATTACACAATTATTACTGTCACAAGCGCATTTATATAATTACTGTGGAGGATTTCCACCCGACAAGGGGTTAAACTGTGACGAACATAGTGGGAGGGTGACGACTGACGCCGTCCCCTCCCCCTTTTTTCTATACGCAGATGCCGAGTGACGGTGCTTTGTATAATTGCACGTCATCCGCCCATATAACCTGGGTGTTTTATCCTCGAACTACTGTATGGTTTTCCTGTAAGGTACCCTTGCATGTATACTTGTTTCCATGACAGCGAAGTGTTACGTTTTTTACCATGTGACGTTCCGCTGAGTGATCACGTGAATCACCCATAGTGACGTCACGGTCATGCGCATCTGCAGTTCCGGGGCGCCGGATCCATGCGACGCAACTCGCTACATTGTATCCTCCCAGGATTGAGCACGCCTGATTCCACGCCCGGTCCTGTTAATTTTTTACACTTACAGGTGATGATGATTCACAATTTATTGTCACTTATGTATTTTGATTGTAATAACAATGAATATGTATATCTGGGGGTCTTGTATATACCGATTACGGTTTCACTTTTTGTTAGCCTCCAGACAAGTCACATTTTTTATCTGATGATATGTGCTGTATACTTTGTTTTTTGAATGTTTCAATAATTGTCACTTATGCAAGATAATTAGTCACGACTGCATAAATATCCACAGTCTTCACAATGTTGTATTGCTTGATAATGGTCCCAGCAAGCGGACCGAAACGTTGCATAGGTGAATAAAGGGTCCCACTTTTTTCACTAAACGGATATATATATACACACAGAGGATTCAAAAAGTCTACACACCCCTGCTAAAATGTCAGGTTTCTGTGCTGTAAAAAAATTAGACAAAGATAAATAATTTCAGAACTTTCTCCACCTTTAATGTGACCTATAAACTGTACAACTCAATTGAAAAACAAACTGAAATCTTTTAGGTGGAAAACAAAAAATAAAAATAAAAAAATTGGTTGCATAAGTGTGCACACCCTCTTATAACTAGGGATGTAGCTGTGTTCAGAATTAAGCAATCATATTCAAAATCATGTTAAATAGTAGTCAGCATACACCTGCCATCATTTAAAGTGCCTCTGATTAACCCCAAATAAAGTTCAGCTGCTCTAGTTGGTCTTTCCTGAAATTTTCTTTTCCACAGCTAAGTCACATTCCACAGCTAAATCCATGGTCCACAGAGAGCTTCCAAAGCATCAGAGGGATCTCATTGTTAAAAGGTATCAGTCAGGAGAAGGGTACAAAAGAATTTCCAAGGCATTAGATATACCATAGAACACAGTGAAGACAGTCATCATCAAGTGGAGACAATATGGCACAACAGTGACATTACCAAGAACTGGACGTCACTCCAAAATTGATGAAAAAACGAGAAGAAAACTCATCTGGGAGGCTACCAAGAGGCCTACAGCAACATTAAAGGAGCTGCAGGAATATCTGGCAAGTACTGGCTGTGTGGTTCATGTGACAGCAATCTCCTGTATTCTTCATATGTGTTAGCTATGGGGTATTGTGGCAAGATGAAAGCCTTTTCTTACGAAGAAATATATACCCACAGTGAAGCATGGTGGTGGCAACATCATGCTTTGGGGCTGTTTTTCTTTAGCTGGAACTGGGGCCTTAGTTAAGCTAGAGGGAATTATGAACAGTTCCAAATACCAGTCAATATTCAGGCTTCTGCTAGAAAGCTGAACATGAAGAGGAACTTCATCCTTCAGCATGACAACGACCCAAAGCATACATCCAAATCAACAAAGGAATGGCTTCACCAGAAGGAGATTAAAGTTTTGGAATGCTCCAGCCAGAGCCCAGACCTGAATCCGATTGAAAATCTGTGGGGTGATCTGAAGAGGACTGTGCACAGAAGATGCCCTCGCAATCTGACAGATTTTGAGTGTTTTTGCAAATAAGATCTTGCCAAGTAAAAATGTGCCATGCTGATAGACTCATACCCCCAAAAGACTGAGTGCTGTAATAAAATCAAAAGGTGCATCAACAAAGTATTAGTTTAAGGGTGTGCACACTTATGCAACCATATTATTTGATTTTTATACTTTTTTATTACTTCTACCTAAAAGATTCCAGTTTGTTTTTCAATTGAGTTGTACAGTTTATAGGTCACATTAAAGGTGGATAAAGTTCTGAAATGATTTATCTTTGTCTCATTTGTTTAGATCACAGAAACCTGACATTTTAAGAGGGGTCTTTAGACTTTTTTCTATCCAATATATATATATATATGTTGAAGGCTGCTTGCAGCCTGTAATTGTGGGAGGAGCGTGCTCACCCTTTATAAACCCCCTCCTACAAGCAGGAGGGCGCCCGTTGTTGCTTACTTTCGTTGATTGAGCAGCAGCAGCCCAGCGCCTGACATCACTTCCGGTCACGTCTCGTCAGTGTGTCTTCGAGCTGCCAGCCGCACTCCCTGTGGTAAGTATAGCCGCTCCGCGGCTGACCAGGCGCGCCGCCACCGGCACCTCGTTCCCTGGGTCGGCAGCGCTCTGCCCGTCAAGCCCCGCTCTGCCCGCCGCCGCAGCCCTGATCGGTGCTCATCGCGGGGCTCCCCGCTCCCCGCCCCCCGCTCCTTGTGCTGTTCCTCCGGCGCTTGGCGTCGCGAGATGACGCGCCGCCTGGGGGCGGGGGGAGGGCGGGAAGGCTGGCCGGCTGGCGGAGACGGCTCACGGCAACCCGGGCCGATGCTTCCACTCTGTGTTGATTGTACTGTTGTATTGGGGGAATCGCTCCCCCAGCCAAGATGATTACAGTACATGTCAAGGTTATTTGTTTGAGCACTGCGGTGGAAACCACTGAAAATGCATCAGCAATACTTACTGATGAGAAGCAGCACAAGCTGCAAGGAGATGCCAAAACTCGTCCCTGGCCAATATAAACATGAGTACGTTGAGGCTGGTAAAATGAAAATGCTGAAATTCTATCCCAATTGTGCCATGAGCCCATTGCGGGGGTCGGGGGCGCCGGGATTAGCGGCGCCCGGGTGCCGGCCTGCGGCATATTAACCCTCGCACTGCTGTGAAAAAAAAAAAAAAAAGGAATAAGGTTTGTTTCAGCAGGTTGTTGCTCATGTTAACCCCCGCAATGCCAAAAAAAAAAAAAAAAAAGTGTGCTAATGCCAGGCTGGCCAACTGCCGCCCACACCAGTGCATCGTCCAGTCTCACCCCCTGGGTGATTGGGGACGGTCGTTCCTGGGGTCAGGGGTCCGGCGGTGCCTGGGCCTCCCGCCGGTGCGGCCGCCCTTAAGTCACCCAGGGGAGGATAGGGGGGGGGGGCCGTTTCCCTGATTCCTGCATCTCTCCAGTACGGGTCTCCCTGGTCGCTCAGGTGTAATGTCTACCCGATTCGCTCTAGGTGTAATGTCTCCCTGATTCGCTCTGGTTGTATGTCTTCCTGAATCGCTCAGGTGCAGTGTCTTCCTGGTTTGCTTAGGTGTAATGTCTTCCTGAATCGCTCAGGTGTAATGTCTTCCTGAATCGCTCAGGTGTAATGTCTTCTGGAATCGCTCAGGTGTAATGTTTTCCGGGACCGCTCAGGTGTAATGTCTTCCTGAATCGCCCAGGCGTAATATCTTCCTGAATCGCTCAGGTGTAATGTCTTCCTGAATCGCTCAGGTGTAATGTCTTCTTGAATCGCTCAGGTGTAATGTCTTCCTGAATCGCTCAGGTGTAATGTCTTCCTGAATCGCTCAGGTGTAATGTCTTCTGAATCGCTCAGGTGTAATGTCTTTCTGAATCGCTCAGGTGTAATGTCTTCCTGAATCGCTCAGGTGTAATGTCTTCCTGAATCGCTCAGGTGCAATGTCTTCCTGAATCGCTCAGGTGTAATGTCTTCCTGAATCGCTCAGGTGTAATGTCTTCCTGAATCGCTCAGGTGTAATGTCTTCCTGAATCGCTCAGGTGTAATGTCTTCCTGAATCGCTCAGGTGCAATGTCTTCCTGAATCGCTCAGGTGCAATGTCTCTCTGAATCGCTCAGGTGCAATGTCTCTCTGAATCGCTCAGGTGCAATGTCTCCCTGAATCGCTCAGGTGCAATGTCTCCCTGAATCGCTCAGGTGCAATGTCTCCCTGAATCGCTCAGGTGCAATGTCTCCCTGAATCGCTCAGGTGTAATGTCTTCTCTGGTTGGCTCTGGTGTAATGTCTTCTCTGGTTGGCTCTGGTGTAATGTCTTCTCTGGTTTGCTCAGGTGGTATCTGCCCTGATTCGCTCAGATATCATGTTTTCCCTCAAGTCATTCAGGTGCGGTGTCTGCCCGGCTTCGTGTTGGTGTTGCGTGTTCACTGGGTCACTCGGGGGTCATGTGTCCCTTGTTCATTCGGGGGACATGTGTTCCCTGTTCGCTCGGGTATCATGGATCCCCTTGGTTGGCCGGGCGTTTTGTGTTTCCTGTGCGTTCAGGGGTCATGTGTTCCCTGTTCATTCGGGGGGCATGTGTTCCCCGTGTTGGTCAGGTGTCATGTGCAGTATAAACCCGGGTGTCATGTGTTCCCTGAGGCCCTCGGGCACGGTTCCGGTCCAGGTTCGTATGGGTCAGGGTCACGCACCCGTTCGCTGCATGAGGGACTAGCTGTTCGCATCCCTCGCCGGGTATCGGTCCGAACACAGCTTATTTTTTTCACATAAACAGGGCCTCGGCCACCAGAGCTGCAAGCAAGCCACTGTCGTTGCGCCAAAGTTTCCTCCTTGTCCAGGTAAGATCCAGCCACGAGGCTGCTGTTACACCCTGTCACTGCGTTAAGTATTCGTCTTCACGAGCTCCCGTTCATAGGTCTTCATCTCACTGCAGAAGTCAGTAGCATGGTTCTCTTCCCTGATTCGCTCAGGCGTCATGTTTTTCTCCAAATCGCAGGTGTCATGTTCCCAAAAAATCGCATGTGTCATGTCTTCCCTGGATCGCTCAGGGTTATGTTTTCTCCAATTCACAGGTGCCTTGTTCCCAAATTGCATGTGTCATGTCTTCCCTAAGTTACTCAGGGGCCAGGTTCCCTGGATTGCTCTGGTGTTATGCCTCCCCTTACTCACTTAGGGGTAATGTTCCCTGGATCACTCGGGTCTTGTGTGTTCCCTGGATTCCTGTTTTTCCGCAGGTTTGTTGCATGCGGAGCGACTTCGGGCTCTCATTCTGGCTGTCCAGGGTTACCCAGCAGTTGGCCATGGCGCCCAGGCTGCATCCCGGTTCTCCGTCGCCTCTTCCAGTGCCACCAGATCGCACCTCTCTCCGGGTCTCGTACTAACGCAAGCTTATTTTCGGGTAAGCAAGGCCTCAGGCCACTGGAATTTCGATCCATCATCAATTGTGTCGCAGGGCTCCTCTATGCCCGGTCACTCCACGGGGCCGGGTTTCAGGTAAGTTCCAGCCGAGTAGCGGCGTGACGCTTCTCCGCAGCTCAGAGCCTTCCTTCATTCTTCACGAGCCGCCATTCCTAGGTCTTCAGTATCGTCGGAGTCGGCAGCGCTGTCCGTTGATTCGGTTAGGTTGCGATCCTTTCTATACCATGTTCATTCCTGTTTCCTTCTGATTCTCAGGTTCATGTATTTCCCGGATTAGCAAAAAAATTCACGGATTTACCCATTCACCCAGGTCTAATTCCCCGGAGTCGCGCGGGTTTACGTGTTTCCTGGATCGCTCGGGTTCATGCATTTCCCTGAAACACTCAGGTTCATGTATTTACCTGAATCACTCGGGTTTATGTTTCCAAATTCGCCCGGGTTCATGTTTCTGGATCGCTCAGGTTCATGTAGGTGCCCAAATCACTCAGGGTTCACGATTTCCCTGAATCGCTCAGGTTTTGTATTTTCCTGTCTCTGTCAGGTTGCCGGTATTTCCAGGTGGTATGTTTTTCTGATTCACCCAGGTTACGTATTTCCCTGAATCACTCAGGTTTTGTATTTTCCTGTCTCGTTCAGGTTGGCGGTATTTCCAGGTTGTGTGTATTTTCTTGATTCTCTCAGGTTACGTATTCCCTGAATCGCTCAGGTCTTTCTTCTTACAGGTTGTTCGCATGTGCCTGAATCACTCAGCTCTTTTCCACAGGTTGTTCGCATTTGCCTGAATCGCTCAGGTCTTTTTCCCGCAGGTTGTTCGCATTTGCCTGAATCGCTCAGGTCTTTTTCCCGCAGGTTGTTCGCATTTGCCCGATTCGCTCAGGTCTTTTTCCCGCAGGTTGTTCGCATTTGCCTGAATCGCTCAGGTCTTTTCCCACTGGTGGTACACATTTGCCTGAATCACTCTGGGTCCGTTATATGTGCCTGAAACGCTCAGGTCTTTTTCCCACAGGTTGTTCGCATTTGCCTGAATCGCTCAGGTCTTTTCCCACTGGTGGTACACATTTGCCTGAATCACTCTGGATTCGTTATATTTGCCTGAAACGCTCGGGGTTTTTCCAGCAGTATCCAGTGGTTCCTGTTTTCCCGGTCCGGGTTCCGCATGTGTGAATCCCTGATTGCATGGGATCCGGGTGCATCACGGGGGTTTGGACATGGTCACCCATTATCTTGATAGTTGTTATTACATCAGGTATTGTACTCTGCTCCCACTAAAGCGGCATTCTCCTGTTCTTTGCTACGCCATGGTTTGCTCAGTCTCACCTGGGCAGTCTGCACCCTGATTCCTAATCATCAGGGGACCTCGGGGCATCCCCTTGGGCTGGGCTAGTTGCTCCAGCTTTTCGCCAGGCTTGAGGCCCCCGTGGCGGCCGCCAAGCTGGCTAAGATCCTCGGGGGGAGGTGGACGAGGCCATCAGGCCTCAAAGCCACCCTCAGGGTTAGCGCGGCTGTCCAGGGCGTAGGCAACCCGTGTCAGGCGAGCTTTCCGCAGATTGTCCGTAGCCCTAGACGGTCTCCCTTTTGGGCACTCAGCAAGCATCATCACCAAAGCAGCCATATACCTAGGGTCCTATGGGTTCTTAGACCCGGGGAGTTCACGTGCGGCACGGTCAACCGTGCAACCCACGGTCAACCGGTCCACCTTATACTGTCCATCCCAGCCACCAAATCCAATCAGGCTGGTCCTCCCACCGAGGTAGAGTTCTTCCCTACGGCCAACTGTTGGTGTCCCGTCAAGGCACTCCAAGAGCTCCTGGCCTCACTCCAGTCTCCCGCGTTAGACGACCCGTTGCTCCCGATCAACGGTAGGCCCCCTTCTTCGGCCCAGTTGTCTCCAATATCCGCCCCCTGGCGGCTGGGTTGGGGTTCAACCCTAGCACGGCATCCGGGCACTCCCCCCACGTTGGGGCCGCTTCCGCAGCATCCAGTCATCAGGTATCGGCCACGTCATCCGCAAAATGGGTCGTTAGCGGTCGTCCTGCTACGCTAGGTACATTCCCAATCCGCGATTTGAGATTGTCAGAGCCTTTCGTTCTTTGGGCTTCATGGGTTCCATGATGCTCCAATAACACATTGCACCCTACTCCATGGGTTACTCAGGCCCGGGGAGTTCACCTGCAGCGCTATCTCCCGCACAACCCTGCTCAGGCGACATCTCACCTGGCACTCCGATCACTTCATCCTATCCATTCCATCCTCAAAGACCAGTCAGACCGGTCCTCCCACAGAGGTGGAATTTTTCCCTACGGCCACCTGCTGGTGTCCTATCAAGGTGCTCAAGGGGCTCCTGGCCTCCCTTCAATCTTCCGATCTAGACGACCCGTTGCTCCCGATCAACGGTAGGCCCCTGTCTTCAACCCTGTCCATCTCCAACATCCGTACCCTGGCTGCAGGGCTGGGTTTCAACCCTAGCACGATATCCGGGCACTCCTTCCGCATAGGGGCCGCATCCGCAGCATCAAGTCACCAGGTACCGGCGCATGTCATCCGCAAGATGGGTCGTTGGCGGTCGTCCTGCTTCACAAGGTACATTCCGAATCCACGGGCGGAGATCTCCAGAGCCTTTTTGTTCTTTGGCATTATAGTTCACACTATGCTTCAATAAATGCTTCACTCCCTGCTACGTACCAGTTCTCTTTTTGGCCACTATTCAGGCCTTACCTCGTCACTGGCGCCGGGCACACTCCAGCCAGTTGGGTTAGGACAGTCCGTAGGCATGCCTATTCTGTTCCTCGCTTAGCTCCTCCCACAAATGTTGAAGGCTGCTTGCAGCCTGTAATTGTGGGAGGAGCGTGCTCACCCTTTATAAACCCCCTCCTACAAGCAGGAGGGCGCCCGTTGTTGCCCCTCCCTCCCATCCCCTTTTCTCATACTCTCCTCCTAGGTGGCCCACTATTCAGGCCTTACCTCGTCACTGGCGCCGGGCACACTCCAGCCAGTTGGGTTAGGACAGTCCGTAGGCATGCCTATTCTGTTCCTCGCTTAGCTCCTCCCACAAATATATATATATATATATATATATATATATATTTGTAATTACACATTTATTTTGTGTACAACCCAATAATAAACTGTGCTGGACAAACCTCATAGAAGTTTCTAAAGTAGTAAGTATTCCATACAGAAGGAATTCTTACTGATACAGAAACTACTATGAGGTTATTATTGGGTTGTATAGCCTAGCGGTTAAGATGCTCACTTCTTATGCAGATGATCATGAGTTCAAATCCTGGCAGAAAATTTCCTGAAATACAGTCTAAATTAGATTTAAATACACTGGGTGCCCACAAGCACTGACTCCATATATGGACGTTGTTATATATGAATCCAGAGCTTAGACTCACACTGTGGGATTCCCCCACTGTACAGTGATCTTCTGCATAGACATATAGACTAAGTTAGATTTAAATACACTGACTCAACCACACGCGGTGATTGGTCTAGCATTTCGATGATCTGGTGTTTGGCTGAGCATGCTCGCTCAACACTACTTACAGGATGGACAGATGTTTTTTTTTTTTTTTCAACTTACAAACTACTGTATGTTACTATGAATAGTGCAGAGCTACGAGGCACTAAAGCAAACATCACGACTTCTTTGTTTTGATGATCATGGAATTTTTCAGACTTGGACCTCCACTAATGACACATGGATGACTTGTCCTGAGATGTTTACTTTAGGAAACCCCATTTTAAAAAAGACCTTTCATCAGAATTAAACTTTTAAAGTAACTATACAGGCATGTAGAGCGGCGCCCAGGGACCCCCCTGCACTTACTGTTATACCTGGGCGCCGCTCCGTTCTCCCGGTATAGCCTCCGGTATCTTTACAGTTAGGCTCGACCCAGGGGAACCTGCCGACATCTCATTCTCCCATGCTGTAGCGCTGGCCAATCACAGCGCTCAGCTCATAGCCTGAGAGGCTTTTTTCTCTCTCAGGCTATGAGCTGAGCGCTGTGATTGGCCAGCGCTACAGCATGGGAGAATGAGCCGACGGCAGGTTCCCCTGGGTGGAGCCTAACTGTAAAGATACCGGAGGCAATAACGGGAGAACGGAGCGGCGCCCAGGTAGAACAGTAAGTGCAGGGGGTTCCCTGGGCACCGCTCTACATGCCTGTATAGTTACTTTAGAAGTTTAATTCTGGTGAAAGGTCCTCTTTAAGTCAAATTAAAATCATTAAGTCAAAATCATTTGCAAGTGTAAGTATATAAGATTGTACTGGACTTAAATAATGGATGATTGGGTTTCATGCAGTTCCGTGTTTAAGAAAATTCTCATCTCAGTCATCATTAGATCTTCTTTAATTGGAAGTTAAAACTAAATTAGGATACACTTTTGCAGGATAATTATATTTTATTTCTCAACCACCAGTAGAACATCTTCACAGATATTACATGTATAAAAAGACAATTACAGGCTAATTAGACCATGAGGTAATTCTCCCACTTTGAACTTATAAGCAGCGCTGTTTCAAGTCCGGCTATTTTATAAAATGCACACAGCAACAATTTGCATTTATTCACAAGTTTGCTTTCAAAGCTTCAACCATAGCTATCCATCCCTAAAAATTAAGTGATGGATTCAGCATCAAAGACCCTGGAAATGATTATATAAAGTTATATCACTGAATATTACAATAAATAAGATACTAAAGGAATGAAGTCGCCATAAAGTTTAAGCCACCACTTAATTTCAGATAAGGCAGATGATGCATCTACATTGCTGTGAACCAAAATAATAGGTGCTGCTTATGTAGGGGTTATCAAACTGTTCATGGACCACAGTAATAATGCACACCTGTATTTTTATAGGCTTTTTTGATGCAAGTGTAACAGCATCTAGGTGTAACGGCAACACCCCAATTTCACCTAGAGGCTCATTTGCATATATTAAAACCTCATGTTTCTCAGCATTGTGGGCACATATGAACATGGGACTAACACAGATGCCTTCAGCTGCCTAGCGCACATGTAACAGGTCAGCCAGTGTCATAGGTACAAATCTGCTGACAGATGCCCTTTAAGGGTTGCTCCACCACAAGCTGGCATTTTTATCAGTTATCATACCATGCAGCAACATTTATTAGTGTCAGAAGTGACCTGAAAATTTTAACTTCCTGATTGCCTCTAGTATGGACAGTTTCCGTTTCTGATCCGAGATGGAGATTCCTTCATCAATATTGTGCTTGCACTGCGCAATGTTATCAGGTCAGCAGATCACTAGCTGTTTGTGGGTCTTCTCATTATCCATGCAGTGCATACTGTCGAGTGCCATGTATTTTTCTTTCCCTTGCAGGGAATATAAAAAATTGTTTCTGTCCGGTGGCCTCCACTCACCCTGCATATTCCATCATAAGCAAATCTTCTGGCATTATACTGAATTATTTTTTCATTGCTTGTAATTATTTAAAGGATCAATTATGTATGGATCTGGTGTCAGTCTAGTCTAGTCAGTAAAGTCTAGTCGATATTTGGTGTCCATGCCCAGAATCAGCATTTTGACTCAGATTAGTAAGGTCAGAAAGAAATGATTTAACACTTTTTAACTGTGTTTAACTAAGACCATAAAGGTTTGAATATAAGATGAAAGTGATATTTAGTGTTAAAGGGACATGCCTGTATATTTTTTGTATCTAAAGCATATTTATTCAGATAATTAAAGGGTTTGTGCAGGCACTACAGGATAAGTCAGGAATATCGGATCAGCGGGTGTCCGACACCAGGCACCCCTGCCGATCAGCTGTTTGAAGAGAAGGTGGCACTCCATGCCAGCGCTGCTTCCTCTTCATTACACTGTGTGTCATCTCTCTTGCAGCCGTGGTGCAGTATAATTATAAGTACTCACTCCATTCAAGGGAATGAAATGAGTACTTGTAATAACAAAGACTTCCAAGATGACAGGCAGTGTAATGAAGAGGAGGTAGAGCTTGAATGGAGTGTGACCTCCTCTTCAAACAGCTGATTGCCCTTGGAGGCTCACTAGTCCAGTTACTACTAGGGACACCAGAGTACATTGCATAGCTATTTAAACTAGTTAAATTGTGGTTTACTAATCTTTCCTTGTGAGCTAGTAGTTTTGCTTTCACATCCCACAAACTTTTTCAAAATATTTGATTATTTCCATTTTATATCCATTCTTGTTATAAATCAATTGCTCCTGTCTTTCTTTAGAGTTCATGCTGTGTTGCCAAATGCTTTGTTATCCTCGCAGAAGTTGTGTTCCAGTAAGTATCCCTGGGAAGCTAATGGTTTAGTAGGCATCTACGTGAAGCTAGTGGGTTAGTAGTCACCATCTGAAAGCTAGTGGTTTAGTAGACATCCCTGTGGAGCTAGTGGGTTAGTAGGCACCGTCTGAGAGCTAGTGGTTTAGTAAGCATCTACTGTATATGTAGCTAGTGGGTTAGTAGGCACCATCTGAAAGCTAGCGGTATAGTAAACATCCCTGTGGAGTTAATGGGTTAGTAGGCACCATCTAAGAGCTAGTCATTTAGTAAGCATCTATGCGGAGTTAGTGGGTTAGTAGGCACTATCTGAGAGCTAGTGGTTTAGTAAGCATTTACTGTATGTGGAGCTAGTGTGTTAGTAGGCACCATCTGAAAACTAGTGGTTTAGTAAGCATCCATGTGGGAATAGTGGGCTAGTAGGCACCATCTGAGAGCTATTGGTTTAGTAGTCATCCCTGTGGATGTAGTAGGTTAGTAGGCATCAACTGAAAGCTAATGATTTAGTAGACATATATGTGGAACTAGTGGGTTAGTAGGCACCATCTGAAAGCTAGTGGTTTAGTAGACATCCCTGTGAGGCTAGTGGGTTAATATGCACCATCTGAGAGCTAGTGGTTTAGTAGACTTCCCTTTGGAGTTACTGATTTGGTAGGCACCACCTGAGAGCTAGTGGGTTAGTAGGCATCCTTGTTCAGATAAATGGTTTAGTAGACATCCCAGGGGAGCTGCAGGTTTAGCAGCAACCCCCTCCTCCTGGAAATATAGTGGTTTAGTAGGCATCCTTGAGGAACTACAAGTTCAGTAGCATGGTGGACAGATAGTGGTTTAGTAGGTATCCTTGGGAAGCCACATGTTTAGCAGAACCCCTGGAGAACTAATAGTTTAGCAGGCATCCCTGGAAAATAAGTCGTTTAGTAGACATTTCTACAGATCTAGAGGTTTAATTTTGATTTTTATAAGCCACTCCTGTTGATCTAGTTTAACATTTCCAGGCTCAGTTATGCAGTGAGCAAGCATTACATTGCATCTGCATTCTGATGAAAGCTATTAAGTTAATTTACTGAATATTCTCTGCACTTTAATATGAATACACTATATAATTGATTAGCATTTTACCTAGAGCAATATAGTTTTATAGTTAAATATTAATGAGATTTCTGTTAGAATTTTTTTTCTTTTACAAATTCTTTGTTTGTCTATTGGCCTGATGATTTTACAAGCTAAGCAGGTTTTTATTTTTATTTTTTTATCTCTAATGATAGTGCACATATATAGCATTTTTACTGGATACATAAAATTAATAATTAAAAAAATGACACATCAAAGGCAAGTTATCTTATGAATTAGCATACCTTCTATCTACGCCAAGATAGATTTGCTGAATGTGTATAACAGTGCTCCGGCAGACTTACATCATGTAGAGAAATTGTCTTCCTTCAAGCAAGACTCCTGGCATAATGCAGCAATGACTTTTTGATGGCTGACTGCATAGGTAGTGATGGAATAGATATCCTTTACTATATTCTTGCTGAATAAGTGTAAAGAAAGAAATTACGCTGACTGGACCAGACCTCAAAGTCAAATAGTTCTATGTTAGTTTGGAAAGGTAAGGGGTCATTATTATCCAGAAATATGCCTATATTAGGTGTATTTCTGGCAAAGATTGCAGAGCAAAAGTTATTTGTGCCACAATCGGCGACCTTTCCCCGCCAATGCCAGGTCTAAAAAAGTGGGTGTTGGTGGGGAAGTGGACAAGCCAGCAGGCCAATCTCATTCATCATTTTCCAGGCCTGTTTTAGGTGTAGAAAATGGTCCAAATGTAAACCAGCAAGGAAGATGTCTTACATTCAGACTGGTGCTGGATGTGCAAAATTTATGTAGAGTCCAGTGCCGCTTCATAACTTCAGTGGATCCACTGTCAGATATAGGGGTTATTAAGACTGGCATCTTAAACTCCGGTCTTAATAAATGACCCCATTAGACTTGTAGAGGTAGTCTTGTAACTGCCAAAAACTATATGGCATTTTTACATTTAATAGTCATTCAAAAATGATGTGTCTTCTGTCTGTTGTTGCATCGAGGAATGTATGAATGCATCGATAACTGGGAGTTACAATTCCCATTGACAAAGGGTCCTGCTGCCCATAAACACTCTACATAATAAAATAGTTTATATGGCTGATAAAAAAATACATCTTTCCATCCAGTTCAGCCTGTTATCCTGCAAGTTGATTCAGAGGAAGGCAAAAAAAAAGGTTGAATCCAATTTTCCTCACTTTAGGGGAAAGCATTTCTTCCCGACTCAAATCAGGCAGTCAGAATAACTCCCTGGATCAACGATCTCTCTCTAGTAGCTATAGCCTGTAATATTATTACGCTCCAGAAATACATCCAGGCCCCTTTTGAATTCCTTTATTGTACTCACCATCACCACCTCCTCAGTAAGAGAGTTCCAGAGTCTCAGTGCTCTTACCGTAAAGAATTCTCTTCTATGTTTGTGCAGAAACATTCTTTCCTCTAGTCGCACTGGATTTCCCTTGTCACAGTCACTCTGACGCAGCAAGAACTAATTAGACTGTGTAGGGAGTAGTGTTGGGTGAGCATGTTCGGCTCGAGCATCGCTATGCTCAGCACATCACAGTGTTTAGACGAATATTGTGTGTGCTCGAGCGCAATGCTTGATTCAGTGTATTTAAATCTAATTTAGCCTCTATTTCTCAAAAGTTTCTGGTGCGATTCGAACTCCCAACCTTCTACATTACAACCTTCTATATTTTTTTTTTTTTTTTTTTGGTGACTGGCCATGCAGCTCTATAGTGTAGTAGATAAGATTCTTGGCTGTAATGTAGAAGGGAGCCATCCTGTTGACTAGAGAATAAAAACACCAGGTTTTCATTAATCATACATTACTATATCTATTCATATGTTAATGACCTGTGTCTTGCCCACCCAACTGTGCAGCCAGTTACAATCGTTTGCGGGTGACTTCGCTGTTTCCTTGCAAATGTCGCTCCTTAATAATCAATATGAAAACTGCAGCAGACTAATCACAGATCAATGCTGCACAGTGTGGCCCTACCCTCAGTCTTTGTAGGGATACGCCTTATAGACAGGGGGCATAGCCATGTCCAATTTCCTTTGATACAGCTGTACTCTTGTAGTAATTAGCGTTGAGCGAATTAAAGTATCCAAAGTGGATTTCGATCAGAATTTCAGGGAAAATTTGATTTGCCTCATGCTACGTGACAACAAATCGGTTTTCAATGAAATGGCTGTAAAAAAAATATATAATCATACTCACCTCATACATATGAGCGCAAAGAGGCAGCTAGGCCATCTTGATTGAAGATCCCGCATGAAATTTTGTGCACTGTGATGGCCAACGTGATGACAAGATTTCACACAGGATCTTCAATCAAGATGGCTATGGAGGCCTCTTTGCGCCCAAATTGAAAGGGGAGTATTTTTTTTAAACCTATTAACCCTTGAAAGCCCTGATTTTTCATCCCAGATGTTGCGATGAGCAATTAACGTGGCATCTCCAGGGTATATCGACGGGAGGCGGCGAGATCACCGTTCGCCATCATTGCACTCGCTACTTACAAAGAAATGCGCTTTGTGACTAAGTAATTCGTCACCAAGCAAATTTGTCTGTGAAACTCGTCGAAGCAGCTGAATCTAATTTCTATTTAAACATTGCTCATCTCTATGTCACGGTCATATTATTGTTTGACCGTGACGTGGTTGCCGTGCAGATTAGTTGCCGGTGGCAACATGTTGTTGTCATTTTGCACGTGCATTTCCCCTTTAAGGTGTGTCTCCCTGAGGTTTGGTGAGCGAGGAGTTAATTCTTTAGCTAGTGGGGATTTAGGTGTTTCCTGGGTGTGGCCACTAGCTTGACTTTATCTGTGGCTTCTTGTCTGGGGGCAGTGGTACTCCAGCCTTGTTTGGTGCCTTTTCTGGGTGATTCTGCCCAGTCCTTGAGGGCCTCCTTGTTGGACATAAATTGTCTTCCTTTTGTATGCTCCTTATACCCTACCTCACTTGTTGTATGTTAGGTGTGGGTTTATGTTCGGGGTGTGTTGTACATCTTTATTGTTGTTACACGTATATATGTATGTAAGACGTTTCCCCTGTGTGTTGTGTGCTCCGGAAGGGGGTTGGTTTTCCGGAGGGGTGAACCACAAGCATTTATGCAGCACTGCCTGGGGCCGCCATGCACCTTGCGGCATGGGGATTCTGGCGGAGTCTGGTGTGCTGGATACCTGTGTGAGTTGCTGGTTCGGCATCCTGTTTGGTGTTAGGACTCATGTATGTATGCACGGGTTACAGTGGTGGAGTCTTCGGCAGGCAAATGTGTTGTCTTGTGTTCTTACTTGCCGATCCTCTTGCTGTGTATGGTCTCTCCTTTTCCCTGCTACTAGGCCTTTTGAGACTCCTGTTCTTCTGTGTCCTGGAAGAACAGGGCACCTTTCCTAAGCTTCTTTGTGAGGGATTCTCAGGGCGACTCAGGGCCTCAGGTATAGAGGGTATGAGCTGTCCTACCAGTCAGGTCCGCTCATACGGTGAGGAGTTAGGGAGAGGATTAAGAACACCATAGGAGGTGACCTGCTTCCCTTTTCCTGGCTTCTTGGCCTAGCAGCTATCCTTTATTCCTCTTACATTGTACGGTGGGGGGTTCCCCCCACTCCCCACCGTGACACTCTAATTGTAATACTAGATGGTATATAAGATCCCAATATAGGATTTGTTCTTATCCATTAACCCTTTAGCAATAATAAATCCCTGAACCTCAAATAACTTATTATCTAAGGTCACTTTCAGACGGGTATAATACAGGTGCTTTATTACTCCTGTAATACACAATAACTGAACCTCCTGTAGTTCATCAGAAAATAAATTAAATCACCATACCTGTGGTTATAAGGAAGTATGTACACAAAAAAGGGCTCTATATAACAGCTGTCTGAAAAGCATCTGAATATTACAGTAATTGAGAACGATTGTTTATGGCAACTTGTTAGTGAGTGAAAATGTATTTTCTGATTGATGAAACTCTATTCCATCTGTCAGAAATATATTTAATATTTATTTCTAGTGATAATCATTATTAACATTACTGCAGCATGTAACGGGTATCAACAGAGAAACTGTCTGTATATTTTACTCTATAGATCAGGTAGGGACAGAATAGGGACAGGATAGGGACAGTGTAGGTCATCAATGTCAGGCTGCAAGGGGTCCAACTCCTGCTGTTTCAAGTGATTCCAGTGGTCATGTGAGAGCTGCATCCTACAATGTGTTTTCCTGCATGCCATCTACTTTGTAGCGGCGGTTAAGTGTAATTACAGCTGTTTGCCCTTATTCAAGTTAAGATGTAATTACATTGTACTGCCACTACAATGGAGATGGCATGCAGGTAAACATTGAGGAGACTGCTGCGCTCACATAAGTGCCTTCAAATAGCGGATCGGTGGGGTTTTTAGGAGTTGAGGATAGGTCATCAGTTATTAATAACAATCTGAAATTCCATCAAAACCTAAATACAACAAATACATCATAAATTGGTATAGAGCTTACTGGTTAAAGCGTGCATTAGGTGCTATAAACAATCGTCACAGCGGAAACTGAAATTTACAAGCGCAATTTCTGAGTAGAGTTTATTTTTATATTCTTCTTCACTTTACATTCTCTAACACACATTTTCTAAGCAGATAGGTTTCTTCCTTCATGTATCTGAATGTATTCATGTGTGTGGGAGTTGCTATAAAGCAAACTTTACCAGGATAAAATTACATTTCATCCAAAATTAGAAACCGAGAGATAGTGATACTTGTTATAATCCAAAAAAGGGTAAAATCGAGAAATGGAAGAAATGGTTTTTGCTTTAAAGGGATAGATTTATCCTGATCGAAAAGTAAGGAACAAATGGAAATTCTAGCCTATTTTTTTAAACTATCTTATTGTTTAATTATGAAGTATAAGCATTTATGCTCTGTTCATATCATAAATTGCTAAAAAGGTCCTGTTTTGCATGTGCAATCCCAGAAGTCTGTTGAAAGCGAATATAGATTTATATTAAAGAGGTTATAATCATTGGTATATCCTTAGGATAGGACAATTAATTATTGGTAACTCTGATCCCCAGAAAGTGTGTAACCCCCCTGGAACGAAGATGCCATCATACTTGCTGGAACGCTGTAGTTATTTGGTGTTGTGCCAGGCACTGCAGTGCTTTGCTACATGTAGCTGTGCCTGGTACTGCAGCTCAACTCCATTCAAGTGATTGGGGCTTATCTTGGGCATAGAGCTTCTATGTCTTAGACAACAGCATATATTTCTACAAAAACGAATATCCTTTAGGCTGGAAAGGATCTAATAACTCACCATGAAGCCATAAGTAAGCAGATCATCTGCACTATACTTTGTACTAAAAAGTTTTGTGGAAGTGCTCCTTTACACAAACTCCTCAGCACCTTTATTCACAGGGTTTTGACATGTTCGCTTACTTTGATAAGATAATAATATAAACAAAATTAGGAGTAATTTCCCAAATGGGAGCAGAAGTAAGGTCAGTGGAAGCTGTAAATCTATTAATTGGTTTGCTTTGCGACAGAATTGTGTGCCAAAAATGGGGTGGACATTAGACCACTCTGCTAAACCATGCCCCTTCCATGCCACTCAGATTCCTACCAACTGCAAATGATCAAATAATACAGTTGACTTTTACTTTCTAAAAATATTTCAAAAACTTGAAAAAAGCCACGTTAATAGGTAAAAAACAATATATATTAAAACAGATATTAAGTTCACATTTAAAGTAGTAATGGATACTAGAAAATCATGTAAACATATATGTAAAAAAAAACTATGAATATTAAGAAATAATATAATAATGTAATTTAAAAAAATCATTTATGCTTTTTAATAGCTTTTCTATCAAATACATGAGGTTAGTCAGGTAGAACTGTTGAATAATCTATATTACATGCATAAGGCTTCTGAATATTTTTTCCTTTAATTTCAATAGCATATTCCCAAGAGTGGGACTTCAACACACTATTAAAACCAAGAACCTCTAATTACATGTACCAGAAAATACTCCGCAGAAAGAATTCTAATGCCATTTTACTTGTGCTTGAAGATATATTTGGCAATCACAGTTCTACACAAGGACATTTTGCTATTATTCATTTCAGAAAAGCTTTATAGATACATTGCTGACATCAAGCAAAACTTTCAGAGTTCTTTCTTTTTATAGAACGCGGCCCATTTTTTTTTTCCAATCTAACAGCCCACAATCAATGTGTCATGAGAAAAGATATCAAAACCAAGGTTTATTCCAGTTAAAATGCCTTAATGGTTGTCCCTGTCTCCGTACAGACCTCAGAAGCCGCTTCAAAAAAAATCCATTATTTCTGTCATTTTAACAGCTTCTGTGAAAATCAGTTAGTCTTTCATTTCTTGCTAATTAATAACCACTTGAATTCCCTACTTTTCCTAGTTGTGCTTAGGTAGGATTTATTGAAAGCTATCTAGTTCAATCATTGAATTTTTAAATAACATTATTGATAGAGATTAGCAAAGTTCTTAAAAAATCGATTCGACTGCTTCATTGAACCCCTCAGATGCTGCGTTCATCACTGATTGCGGCATCTGAGATCAATATTAAAGCATTTTAGGGGTTGCTCATAAAAAAAAATATATATTGTACTTACCTCATCCATTTTAGCGTGAACAGGCCGCCATAGCTATCTTGCTTGAAGATCCAGTGCAAAATCTTGCGCCACGCATGATGACATCATCACGGCGGCCAGTGTGATTACATTAATACTTTAGCTGGTGTGATGACATCATACGTCACAGCGCACAAGATTTTGCACAAGATCTTTAAGCAAGATGGCCTTGGTGGCCTCTTTGCACACAAATGGATGAGGTAAGCATGATTTTTTAAATTTTTACAGCAATTTCAGGAAAAATCGATTAGCTATCACGAAGCAAGAGGAAATTCGGCATCGCGGCCAATTGAAAGT
The DNA here is from genome assembly GCF_014858855.1 of Bufo gargarizans. Lineage (NCBI taxonomy): Eukaryota > Metazoa > Chordata > Amphibia > Anura > Bufonidae > Bufo > Bufo gargarizans. The sequence goes on along the minus strand of NC_058088.1, from coordinate 33,580,692 downwards.
TTCCTGAAATTCCGATCGAAGTCCATTTTGTTAACTTCAATTCGCTGAACACTAATTATTAGTATTAGTATTTTACACATTTGGTATAACTCATTCTGTATAGCAAATCACTAAAATTGTTCCTGTTACAGAATTGAATAAAAAATCAACTTGCCTAGGTGTTTTCCATGGTCCTAATTTGATTTATATTACAGTATGGTTTATATTAAAGCTGAGAAATATATCAGTCTTCTGTGTCCTAGAAGATCATCCATGCCCCCTCTCCTCCTCATTACAGGTATATGACAAGATGTAATGCAAGCAGATGGAGCAGGAGCTTCCCTGCTGTATCCTGTCTGCAGTAGGACAAGATGATTCCTAAACCCCACTCTCATGGCAGATCCCCACCTCAGTCAGTCTCCAGCTGAAAATTAGTTAGATTACCAAGAGATTCACCCATTTATTGGTTGCAGGATATCAGCAAGACTGTTTGTGTCAGGACTGTGTAGAAATTGCTACGGACTGACAAACAGTGAGGGCAACTATATTTCTTGTTTACGTTGAGTCTTCATTTCTAAGGCATATGGATATCATAGAGGTGAGTCCCTTCTTGTGTAATGTCCATATACTCCCTGTATTACTACGTTTTGGTTGAAAAAAAAATATCTGGAGGGCTATGAATTGGCCCAGCAAAATCACCTATTTACGAGGGTGATGGGGATGGCATGGACGATTGTTTTTAGAGATGTTCTTCAATGCTTATAGGGGTGAATTTATCACCTTATGGAGGCAGCATATAGTGGCACGCAAAATGTCTATAACTTTTTGTGGCACCATACAGGTTCTGCGGATGTTGATTTTCTATGTGCAATTCCCATGTGTGCATTCTTTACTAGAAGCTAGAAGCAAAAATAAGATAATAATCAGCACTGCTTATGATTGCAGAGAAAAGGAAGACATTGTAAATGTAGCGGAGAAAAGCCTCATGTACACATCTACAGTATATGCATAGGGTCATACTGTATAACAGACATATAACCAGTGGCTTAACTATATGGGTGACATTAGTCACAGTTGTGTTGGGACCTAAAAGACAGAGGGGTCCACAAGTCTCCCTTACTACACTAAGGCTAAATGTACTTCTTTGATCTTATTTCTGAACTATCATAAACCTTTTGGTTTATCCCAAAATGCTGGAGTGATGAAGACAAGAAAGAAGATTTGCAGATGCACTGACAGCTGGACATCCCCCACTGTCAGAAAAGGGTCATTACATTTTTAATGTCCAAAGTACCAGCATATCAAAGGAGAAAGGAGAACCATGCAGATGGGTGGTTGCAAGAGTTATAGAGTTCTCATGACACATCTCTTTATAAAAGCAACTCCTGAGCCGTACAGATTACTATAATGCACCCCACCACTACTCACAGTAGTTCAGGGACATCTATCCCAACTATCCTGAGGTCCATATCAGGACCCCCAGCCCTTGTAGTTTAAAGCTGACTGTTCCTTAACTGACTGATATCAGAAAGCAAGTGCATGCAAAGAACTAGTACAACGCACAATGTACTGTGGGGCCTTCACTGGTGACTGTATTATAGAAGTATATTGCCATATATAGCGCTGAGCTGCTGTATCTACAGTAAGCCTGCAATGTTCAAAAAGTTGTCCTGTAGATATGTTGTGGGGGGGGGGGGGGGGGTCATGTGTCTTGATCCTGTTCCCCTGATCTTTTAAAACCCTAGCAACAAACCAGACACCACCTATAAATTTCATAGCAGTATCATTTAGATATTGTAAATATGGTGCTCTTATTTGGTGTATTGTATCCTCTATACAATACACCAAATAAGAGCACCATATTTACAATATACTTAGGCATTATGTAGAACTTCTGCTTAGGCATTATGCAGTATATTACTTTTGCAGCATATGGAATTGGCCATAATGTACTTATAGAACATATAAACATGGTCAATTATATAGAATGGTCAATTAGACGCCATGATGTACGGTGGTTGTATTTAGGCACTGTATGGCATGGTTATTTCTACATATTAGGCCAAGTGCATTCAGTTATTTGATCAGTTATTTCCACCAGTTATTGAGAGCCAAAGAGAGATAAGGTTATAATGAAAAGATCTGCACCTGTTCTGTGTTTTTGACCCGCACCTAGTTTTGGCTCACAATAATTGATGGCAATAACTGATCAAAATAACTGACCAAATAACAGAAGAGTGAACGTGACATCATAGGGGTGCAATTGGCACCACACCTTGTTTGATACACATATGTACAGCCTTTCTTCTTATTGATCTAAAGACTATTTGGAATAGAGAAAATGTCTTAAAATATATGCATTCTCCAAAGAATTCCAGGCCACAAGATTTTAAAACTTTATCATTTTATTCCAAAGTAGCAAAATGAATGAAGAATAAAAGCTTTACCTTATTCAGGGTCTTCTTATTCTATTTTGCCCTTGTTGCTTGATGCCCCCCAGAAGGCCAATTTTCTTTATTTTCCATCAAGAAGTTCAATATCGACAATCTTGTTAACCTCCTTGAAAGCAATCATATAAAGTGATATTATTTCTGAAGCATTTATTGCCCTTTATTTTTTCCTGCAATCTACAGCACAAGGAAAACAGAATAAACACCATAAGCGAAAATAAAGAAAAGCTTACTTGGCCTGACTATATCGGCACGCTACAAAAGATTGCATTTTATGTCCTTTTCTATTTCTAAAGTGGAGATTCCGCTAATCTTTTGAGAAGTCATAGCAATATGTAAGAGGATAAGTTGTGGGGTCCTTGAGATAGAGCAACGATGAAAGAGAGACAATTTTCTGTAAAGCACTGGATCCCCTTCCAAGCTACTCAAAGATGACAATCACTCGGAACTGTGGACAATTCTTGTTCTGTGCTATTAAAACAAGTACAATTGTACTTATGCAAGAGAGAACAGGGACCCCCGCAAATGCTATTTTCTGGAAGGACAACGAGAAATAATGTGCAGTTCTGTCTTTACAGAATATCTATCAGAAAACATTATTTTTCATGAATAATGAAATGTTAACCGTGAACAGTTTGACCTTTAAAATCTTACTTCTACGCTAAGATATGACTGTTTGAAGGTACAACTTCAAAGGCTGAGGCTGCACTACTACATCCATGCATACATACATATATACACTACTAGTGCAAACTGTCAGGTTCATCAGCCACATTGTTACCTTCCTTCGGATTTGTGTATGTTGGCCCAGGCAGAAAGTCTCCATGATATGATAGAGATAATGCTGACATCAGAATCTCACAGTAGTGCAGCCTCAGGATTTGCTAGATAACTTCAAGCAATCGTATCTGAGCATTAAGATATTTAAAAACATTTTTAATTTATTTAAAGACTATGTGCAGATGTATGGCACTGTCAATGTTGATGCTAAAAACATAAAATGATACATCCTTATTATAAATAGTAATCCTAAAATTGGAGTGGCAACATAAAGTAGGCTATCACTGCTATGTCCTATCTCAGAGAGAAAGGTACCAGCAGATAAAACAAAAAGACAGGTATGGATCAGTAGAGGTGAGTGTCGATGAATGTTGCACTCAGCGGCCTCAGGATGCCAGGTAAGTAATCCAAGCCCTGTTTTAAAAGCCCTGATTTACAAGTCCTATTTTTACTGTACATTGATATATATTGGATTAGAAGCTCACTAGAGGCCAAGTTAGAGCGTCCTAGCCCCACTCCTAACCACCAAAACCTGTAGCGTTCCAGTCTATGCTGTAAAGAGACTGCCTATGTAATCTACCTCCCTACAGTAGTGGCTATTTGCTATCATGTTACTTAACGTAGTTTTATCAGGAGCCGCATTGTTAGCAAAATAACAGTTGCAAGAGCAGTCACATTTGATAATATGGGTGTGACGTGCGCCGGGATTCAGCCTAGATGTAGTCAGATGCACACACCTTCTTTATTGATTTATATCTCTGTGAATTCTCTATATACAGATGTAGCCGAGCTAAAATTGACTCTGATAACTCTGATAACATGTGTGACACAGTGAGAGGTTTGGTTTTGGGAAAACATGTATTTTCCTCCCAGCATGTGCTGCTGGGCTGATTTACAGCCAGGTGAGGTCAACTACCGGACTGTATTTTAAATCCGAGTTTTGGCGGCACTTGGCTGTCCTTAAATAGGCAGCTGGGCTCAGAAGACAGGTCTCTGTGTCGGTATCTGGCAGCCTTGTGTCTTGATGAAGGTTTGCTACCTGTTTGTGCTGATATCAGCAAGGACTCTTTGAGGCAGAATTGCAGCATGGTGTGAATTGCCACCAACACCGCAAGGTGACTTTTAGTTTTAATTTGACAGTTTGTTTTGTCACTTGCCTAACTGTTTGATCTAAAGAACTTGTTGTTGCCTCTATACTGTGTCTGGTAATCCTGTTTACCAGAGCGAGTCCCCACACATGTCAGTGTCATCTCGTGCCTTTTTTGACAAAAGCCATTTGAATATATATAAGAGTTAGTCAACCTTTTTGTTCCATTTTTTTGTTAAAAGGGTTGTCCGAGTTATTTTTTGTTGTTTGTATGTCTCTAACTAATTTCTAACTAATCAAATGTAAAGACTTTACCATGCACTTACTTTATCTGCAGTTGCTGCTTTCTCAGAGTTCAATGAGGGTGACATGACCTGCGATATCAGCTTCTCTCCCTGCTCTGATGATTTCTTGTGCACAAACCTGAGATAGCAGATATGTGTCTGTACACAAGATGTCACTGTGCTGGTCACGCACCCCTGCACTGCCGTCTGCTGCTGTCTGCTCTCTCCCTGGATTCTTCAGGAAAAACTTTAACCCCTTCAGCAGCATAGACGCAGGGCTAAAGGCTTTACTGAGTAGCTGCAGGTAGTGAGGAGACAAACACTGGGCACAGTAGCTGACAGACTAGAGGAGTTCTGAAGAGCATTGCACAAGAACAGGTACTGAGAAGATCCTGTGTGTATCAGCAGTGTCATTGTTCAGCTGGGACTTGTAGTCCTACACATGCAACATGCTGCTGAATGTCCCAGCAGGCAGACATGTCACTCAGGACAGCACTTGTATTCACTCCCTTTGCAGAGCAGGGGGACTAGCAGAGATTGTTGTTATTGGAGGTAAACAAAGGGCCAGAAGAGAACCAAGGAAATGAGGAAATATAACTTTTTTTGCCTAAAACTTGCTAAGTTTAGTTACATATTGCTCAGATTTACAGTGCTATATATATTTTTTCATAACTCAGACAACCCCTTTTGCTCGTTAACCATCAAGTTTAGCTCGGCTGCATCTAAACACCTTAAGGGGTAATTCTTTGTGATTAAATTTTTACTCATTTTGGGCCAAAATTTTTTTTTTCAATTGGTCTTTATTAAAAATATTAATCTGTTTTGTCACAAATGGTTAACCATATAGTGTGAATCACGCTTTTACTTTCACTTTGTGATAGTCATCTAATTTACTTTGGGGCATATTTATTAAGACCGGGGTTTTAGGCACCGGTCTTAATAACCCCTATAGCTGGTGGTGGATCACACAAGTTATGTAGAGGTGCCGACTCCTTGCTGTCTTACAATTAGACCATTTTTTACACCTAAAACAGGTGTAGAAAATGATGAATGAGATAGGCCTTTCCTGCCCACACCACGCCCAAATTTTTAGACCTGGCACGATGGCTTGCAACAGAATATGTTCCAAATATTCGCCACAAAAGTGGTGCATATCTGCCTGGTCATAAATTACCTTCTCTGCCTCTAACTGACTAAAAGGTCATAAACACTTATTTTGCCTACATTCATATCAGTTAGATAAGTGAGTTATAATGAGTGTTTATGAGCTCAGAGATAAGGAGTAGGGTTGAGTGAACCCGAACTGTAAAGTTTGGGTTCGTACCAAACTTTAGGATTTTTGGACCCCGGACCTAAACCTGAACTTTTCAGTAAAAGTTTGGGTTTGGTGTTCGGCGAGTTAATAGCGCTTTTTGAAAGGCTGCCAATCAACAAGCGTTTAACTCTGTGCCCTTAGAAGCCATCACATACATGCCTACTAATGGCATGGCTGTGATTGGCCAGTGCAGCATGTGACCCAGCCTCTATAAGCTGGAGTCGCGTCGCGCTGCACGTCACTCTGCTGTTACTAGTGTAGGGAGAGGTTGCTGCTGCTGTGAGGGAGAGAATAGGAAAAAATCTTTAATCAGAAGTGCTTGTTAACTTAGCGATCTACTTAGATTTAGTTTTGTGAGTGCAGTGCACAATCTTTTTACTCTTAGTTAGGTGGGTGGCGGCTGCCATTTTATGCAAGCTCAGTGCACCAGCACAGCATATGTGCTTTTGTGACATTCAAATACAAGCTTTAAATACTGCAATAATAATCTGGGTTTTAAAAAACACTAATTTTTGGCAATATCCTACATCTGGTGCCTTTGCAGTATTTGTCAGTGTGAAATAGAAGCCTGCAATAATTCAATAATTTTCTGGGTTTAAAAAATCACCCATTTTTTGCAAGACCCTACATCTGGGGCCTTCGCAGCATTTGTCATTGTGAAATCCGATCTTGAAATACTGCAATAATTTTCTGGGTTTAAAAAACACCCATTTTTGGCAATACCCTACATCTGGGGCCTATGCTGCATTTTTTTGTGCAAAATACAAGCTTGAAATACTGCAATAATATTCTGGGTTTAAAAAAACACCAATTTTTTGGCAATATCCTACATCTGGTGCCTTTGTAGCATTTGTCAGTGTGTAAGACAAGCTTGAAATACTTTAATACTTTTCTTGTTTAACCTGCTCAGGACCGCCGTACGCAGGATTGCGTCCTGCTGGCGGCCCTGCTCTTCTGGGTGGACGCATATACGCGTCCTCCCGCGAGAGCCGAGATTCCTGTGAACGCACGCACACAGTCGCGCGCGCTCACAGGAACGGAAGGTAAGCGAGTGGATCTCCAGCCTGCCAGCGGCGATCTCTCGCTGGCAGGCTGGAGATGTGATTTTTTTAACCCCAAACAGGTATATTAGACGCTGTTTTGATAACAGCGTCTAATATACCTGCTACCTGGTCCTCTGGTGGTCCCTTTTGTTTGGATCGACCACCAGAGGACTCAGGCAGCTCAGTAAAGTAGCACCAAACACCACTACACTACACCCCCCCTGTCACTTATTAACCCTTTATGAACCACTGATCACCCCTGATCACCCCATACAGACTCCCTGATCACCCCCCTGTCATTGATCACCCCCCTGTCATTGATCACCCCCCTGTAAGGCTCCATTCAGACGTCTGTATGATTTTTACGGATCCATGGATACATGGATCAGATCCGCAAAACACATACGGACATCTGAATGGAGCCTTACAGGGGGGTGATCAATGACAGGGGGGTGATCAGGGAGTGTATATGAGGTGATCACCCCCCTGTCATTGATCACCCCCCTGTAAGGCTCCATTCAGACATTTTTTTGGCCCAAGTTAGCGGAAATATATATTATTTTTTTGTTTTTTCTTACAAAGTCTCATATTCCACTAACTTGTGTCAAAAAATAAAATCTTGCATGAACTCGCCATACCCCTCACGGAATCCAAATGCGTAACATTTTTTAGACATTTATATTCCAGACTTCTTCTCACACTTTAGGGCCCCTAAAAAGCCAGGGCAGTATAAATACCCCACATGTGACCCCATTTAGGAAAGAAGACACCCCAAGGTATTCCGTGAGGGGCATGGCGAGTCCATGAAAGATTTAAATTTTTGTCCCAAGTTAGCGGAAAGTGAGACTTTGTGAGAAAAAACTAAAAAAAAATATCAATTTCCGCTAACTTATGCAAAAAAAAATAATTTCGATGAACTCGCCATGCCCCTCATTGAATACCTTGGGGTGTCTTCTTTCCAAAATGGGGTCACATGTGGGGTATTTTTATACTGCCTTGGCTTTTTAGGGGCCCTAAAGCATGAGAAGAAGTCTGGGATCCAAATGTCTAAAAATGCCCTCCTAAAAGGAATTTGGGCCGCTTTGCGCATCTAGTCTGCAAAAAAGTGTCACACATGTGGTATCGCCGTACTCAGGAGAAGTTGGGGAATGTGTTTTAGGGTTTCATTTTACATATACCCATGCTGGGTGAGAGAAATATCTCGGCAAAAGACAACTTTACCCATTTTTTTATACAAAGTTGGCATTTGACCAAGATATTTATCTCACCCAGCATGGGTATATGTAAAATGACACCCCAAAACACATTCCCCAACTTCTCCTGAGTACGGCGATACCACATGTGTGACACTTTTTTGCAGCCTAGGTGGGCAAAGGGGCCCACATTTCAAAGTGCACCTTTCGGATTTCACCGGTCATTTTTTACAGATTTTGATTGCAAACTTCTTCTCACACATCTGGGCCCCTAGAATGCCAGGGCAGTATAACTACCCCACAAGTGACCCCATTTTGGAAAGAAGACACCCCAAGGTATTTTGTGATGGGCATAGTGAGTTCATGGAAGTTTTTATTTTTTGTCACAAGTTAGTGGAATATGAGACTTTGTAAGAAAAAAAAAAAAAAAAAAAAAATTATCATATTCCGCTAACTTGTGTCAAAAAATAAAAAGTTCTATGAACTTACTATGCCCATCGGTGAATACCTTAGGGTGTCTACTTTCCGAAATGGGGTCATTTTTTGGGTGTTTGCACTGTCTGGGCATTGTTGAACCTCAGGAAACATGACAGGTGCTCAGAAAGTCAGAGCTGCTTCAAAAAGCGGAAATTCACATTTTTGTACCATAGATTGTAAATGCTATAACTTTTACCCAAACCATTTTTTTTTACCCAAACATTTTTTTTCTATCAAAGACATGTAGAACAATAAATTTAGCGAAAAATTTATATATGGATGTCGTTTTTTTTGCAAAATTTTACAACTAAAAGTGAAAAAATGTCATTTTGTTTGCAAAAAAATCGTTAAATTTTGATTAATAACAAAAAAGTAAAAATGTCAGCAGCAATGAAATACCACCAAATGAAAGCTCTATTAGTGAGAAGAAAAGGAGGTAAAATTCATTTGGGTGGTAGGTTGCATGACCGAGCAATAACGGTGAAAGTAGTGTAGTGCAGAAGTGTAAAAAGTGGCCTGGTCATTAAGGGGGTTTCAGCTAGCGGGGTTGAAGTGGTTAAAAACAACACCAATTTTGGACAAAAAACAACATTTGCAGCCTTTGCTGCATCTGTCAGTGTGAGATACAAGCTTGAAATACTGCAATAATATTCTGGGTTTAAAAAAAAACACAAATGTTTGGCAATCCACTACATCTGGGGCGTATGCTGCATTTGTTAGTGTGACATACAAGCTTTAAATACTGCAATAATATTCTAAGTTTAATAAAACACCATATTTTTTTGCAATACCCTACATCAGGGGCCTATGCTTCATCTGTCAGTGTGAGATACAGACATTAGATACTAGTGTTCTATTCTGTTATTAAAAAAAACACCCATTTTGGGCAAAAAACTTAATTTTCAGCCTTTGCTTCATCTGTCAGTGTGAGATACAGACATTAGATACTGGTGTTCTATTCTGTTATTAAAAAAAACACCCATTTTGGGCAAAAAACAACATTTGTAGCCTTTCCTACATCTTTTAGTGTGAGATACACACGTTAAATACTGGTGTTCTATTCTCTTATCAAAAAAACACCCATTTTGGGCAAAATACTTAATTTTGCAGCCTTTGCTGCATTTGTCAGTGTGGGGTGAACGCATCAAATACTGAACGCTGAAGGTTCTGTCGCCTTCTCGCACCTGAGGAAGGTGTTTCACTTGTGCATGTAGCTGGCAGATACATCTAGGGCCTATGCTGCATTTGTTAGTGTGACATACAAGCTTGAAATACTGCAATAATATTCTGGTTTTAAAATAAACACCCATTTTTGGCAATACCCTACATCAGGGGCCTATGCTTCATCTGTCAGTGGGAGATACGTGCATTAAATACTGGTATTCTATTCTGTTATTAAAAAAAACACCCATTTTGGGCAAAAATAATAATTTGCGGCCTTTACTGCATCTGTCAGTGTGAGATACATGCAATAGATACTTTTGTTCTATTCTGTTATTAAAAAAACACCAATTTTGGGCAAGAGCCTAAATTTGAGAAATATGAGGAGAGCGTCAAATAAGGGACGTGGCCCCGGTCATAGTGCTGCTGGTGGAGCTCCTGTTGCAGGGAGAGGACGTGGTAGATCTGTGCCAGCTACACGCACAAGTGAAACACCTTCCTCAGGTGCGAGTAGGCGACAGAACCTGCAGCGATATTTGGTCGGGCCTAATGCAGTTCTACGAATGGTGAGGCCAGAACAAGTACAGGCATACTTGGATATTTCCCACTCTAATAATAATAATGATATTAATAATAAAACCAGTGTTGGCTATCTCGTCCTCCTCCACCGCCGCTTCCACCTTCACAGCTACGTCCACCGTCTCCTCAAATTCCTACTCCATATGGACCTCCACCACATAAATCAAGATATATTTTTTTTATTTGTACGTATTTTATGTCATTTCACTATTTTGTCTGTTACATTTTCGGGTGAAATTCACCAATTTTTGGGTGTGATATACCCCTGCTCTACCTATTAGACAGGTAAAAACATTTCACTAATTTGTCTGTTACATATTTGGGTGATATTAACCAATTTTTGGGTGTGATATACCCCTGCGGTACTTAGTAGACAGGTAAACAAATTTCACTAATTTGGCTGTTACATTATTGGGTGACATTTGACAATTTTTGCAGTGATTAAGCCCCTGCTCTGCATAGGTGACAGGACATCAATTTCAAAAAATCGTCTGTTACATTGTCAGGTGACATTTTAGCAATTTTGCTGTATACAAACTCCTGCTCTGCATAGGTGACATGGAATAAAATTTTAAAAAAATCTTATTTAATTGACGCGCACCCCCTCCTTTCATTTAATGCATAAACTTTAACAACTTGTCCCACATTTGCACTTCAATAATTTGTCCCACTTTTCTGCTCGATTATATTTAATTTCAAACAATTAACCTCCCTTAGATGTGGTATCCCTTTCTCACGCTCCCTCTCCGGCGTGGAACCCTGATTCGCCGCTAACCGTGATCAACTTGGTAACCGCAGAAAAGAACATCGAAAGTTGATAGAGCAGATATCCAATTGGATCGTGGACATCGAGGGGACGTGCAACATGGTGGAACAGTATGTGTGCACACACCTACACGTACTGACTGGTGGGTCTGCCCTCTTCAACTTCTGGGTCTCCAAATTGGGCGCATGGCCTGACCTTGCCCTTTATGCCTTGGAGGTTCTGGCCTGCCCTGCAACCAGTGTGTTGTCTGAATGTTTGTTTAACACTGCTGGAGGGAGTTATCACAGGTCATATTTCCCAATGTTTTGGGGTGTACCCTAATTTAAAAAAATAAAATAAAAAATGTAAACCAAAAACCAGTGTAAGCTACCTCCTCCACCGCCGCTTCCACCTACACCGCCACATCCACGGCCTCCTCACCTCCTACTCTATATGGACCTCGTCATCCTAGTCATTGCCCTATCCACATTTGTTTGCAGAGCACTTGCCATGCTCTTAACCACATTTTGCTGGCATTTGCAGCCCTCTAGCCCTTTTCATGACATTTTTAGAGCCATTTTAGTGCTCAAAAGTTCGGGTCCCTATTGACTTTAATGGGGTTCGGGTTCGGAGTCAAGTTCGGGTCCCGAACTCAAACTTTTTTGTAAAGTTCGACCAAACCCGTCGAACCCGAACATCCAACTGTCTGCTCAACTCTAATAAGGAGCCATCAGCTGAGATGCATAACAAGAAACAGTAAAAATACAGAGCAGAAAAAAAAATATATAATTTTTAAATCTCAAAATGAGTACAGTGAGTACAGTTGCGCGTGACTGCGTTGAATAACTTTGGTACTTGAAAACTTGAAACCGAACTTGGCTTCAGTTCTGACTAGTACCTCAGAACCGAAGCAGAGTTCGGTTTAAAGTTTTAAATTGGTTTTCCACCTTAAAAATCAACTACTGAAGTTATTCCATGAAGTCACACGCGACTTCGCGAATAAGTAACTTCGGCCACCATACATTTTAATACTGTACGGAGACGGATCTCCATACAGCATTACTCCGGAGTTTTGAAAGAAGCGACTTTGAATGTAGCATCAGAAGCTCGCTTCGCTCAACACCAATATTGACTGTTGTACTAAAATTATTGTGCGGTCACATGAGAGGCCAATCAGTGGTCAGCTTATAAAGAAAGCTGCTAATTTTCCAGAACAATATTAGCCTGACGAAGCCACTAGATTGGCATAAAAACGCATTGCTTTTAAATCGATTTTTAACAATAAATTATATATTTTCACAAAACACAAAAAAGAAAAATCAGTTTCAATGGTCCAGTATCAGCAGACATTGCCTGTGCTCTGTGTCCTGTTACTAATCAAATCATGTTCCTACAGTTCTCCTCCTTTTCATCTGATTTCACCGAGATGAGAGCCCTATTTAGAGCAGGAACAGACACATTGAGAGAGATTTAACACTGCTTAAATGCCACATTTGTGACACATTAAAGACTCGCAAGCTATAGCACATGCCCTATTTGTTCCATAGTTTACAACAGTTTGCACTTCATGCTGCTTTTCTAAAGTGATAAGTAAAAGGGCAGAGCTTAACAGGAGGGGGTGCAGCCTCGGATAGCCAGCTGGATTTACTACAATTTGAATTATAGCGTAATATAGCAGCCCCTAGCAAAATTTTTGTTTCTGGTACTTGGATGTCCAGAGATGCATCTAAATTATTAATTTGCCTCTTAATAAATTAGGCACATCTCACTCTGGCGCACAGGAGATCAAGACTGGCATTACCTATGGACTGAGATGCACCTAATGAATAGCACAACTGTACAAGATTAGAATATACCTATCTGCATGTGTGCATGTGCTTGTGGTGTATCTAACTTACTATACCAGGTTATTCCCCTGTATTCTGTTTTAATTTTACAAGATGTAGGAATATGGGACTCCGAAAGGAATGTGCGTGCTGCTGTACATAAGACCTTACTGTTACCTTGATCTCATATACTGCAGTTGTCTTTGTCTAAAACTGTTTAAATTTCCTAATTAAGTAAAAATTTATAGATTATATCTGTTCTCTGCATTTGGGAGAAAATAAAGGAAGTAGAGTTCAGTCTAGTTATATAAATTCGGGAGTGTACAGTAGAGGACTTTAGCGGAATTCAGTGGAAGTTGAAGAGATGCAATTACTATAATCTAGCCTGATGTTTGCTCAAGCCCCAGAGTTTTCATTCATTCCATGAAACATTTTTATCGAGACAAAGTAAAAAGTCTTAGAGATACCCTATTCGTTCAAAACTTTTTTTTAAAGCAATAAAATCATTATTTTAGAGTGAAGGGATTAATTCAAACTGACGACAAAAACCATTTTCCCCAAAGAATGAAAAATAAATATAAAATCTTTGCCTCCATGGAAAGTCTATAAATTTCAACCTGTATTATGTTACAAAGTACTTCTTGCATTGGCTCTAAAACCAGACGTTGTGCGCAGTGTTAGTCCTTGAGGCATTATGGTGCATAACTTTGTAATTCTAGGAAATATTTGTCTTGACATTGTTTTTACAGCCTCAGTTTTTCAGCCGACACTGTAACATGCCTTTTTATTTGAATTGCAAAACAAATTGTCATTCTTCCTCGAACAAACTAAGATTTTGTTTTTACTTGAAAACATTGAGGTTTTCTAATTTGCATATGAGGTGGGAAGTCGAATCCTATGTTCTCATTTTCAAATAGTTTGTCTGGCAATGTGTATGTAAGGTCAGAAGAGGTCAACAAGAATATATTCATATGCTAGTTTACTATAAAATAACTACTGCACTTGTATCAAAGGAGCATTGTATACTATCAAGACAGACATTGGTGGCATATCCCCAGAATATCCAGAAGAGCTGCTTATGTTATTCCCCTGACCATTACAACAAAGTGGCAGTTATGGCAAGAAAGCCCCATGACTTTGCTTGACTTAGCTCAGCTTCATCAAGGAAGAAGCTAAAAGTGCCCTAGCAAGAAATAGGGTCAGCTATCAACCCTTTTAATATAAAAAGCCAAAGCTCAATGCTCACTCATTTACTAGGTTTTTACTTCAAATTGTGGACTTATTAAAGCAAAGCATTCAAAGCGGAATTCAGTCCAAAGTTTAGGAAAAATTTAATTCTCAACAAATCCAAATTTCCTCTTCATGGTAACAAATCAGTTTTTCCTAAAATATCGGCTGCATGTGTAGCAAAATGAAAGTAAGAAGACCGGGAACACAAGATCACCCATAATGCCATGCAGCCAGGCAAACCGCAAACAGCCATTATCTGTGATGTCACAGCCCTATAAAACCCTTATTACGCGTGTTCTCCGCCATTGTCCTGTGAGCTGAGCATAGGGAGAGACGTGGCAAGCGCTCATGAGCTAGGGACAGTGTTGCTAAAAATGATTAAAAGGAGAAAATTGGAGAGGGAGAGTGCAGGGAAAGTGCAGGGAAAGTGCAGGGAGAGTGCAGAGAGAGTACAGGGAGAGTGCAGGGAGACTTACGCTGTGTCAGTTTTACCCTTTTATTTCTACATTTTCTTATTCATACATCAGTCGTAAATGTAATTCAATACCAATATGATGGAAACCTTTATCCATCCACGGCCAACGTGCCAACCAATACCATAGAGTCTACACCCCTTAGGGGGGCCAGGTCTTAATGATGACCATCCTCATGTTTTGCTGGTTTTACTTCTTCGAAATCATCCTTCAAAGTCTCCATATGCTAGAAAAGTCAGCAAGATGCAGAGAGAGGAGGAGCTGGACGTTCCTGATTACATATTCTCATCGATATTAGATGACGTGTAAAAGGAGGAAAAGCAGATGGCAGAAGAAGTGTTCCCACCTGTAGGGCAGGAGAGCGCTGGGGTTAGAGAAGTGGGTATATCAGAACTGATTAATATTCTGTGTTTACAGTCAAATAACCCGCAGAAGATTGAGGGTCAGAACAACATTAATATGCATATCGTCCCCCCATGTAACCAGCCAAACCCAATACCAGCAACAGCCCCTGTTTAAAGGTGCCACACAGCTATTAACAATGAAGACCAACTATACAGTGCAGTCTTCATTATGAAATTAAAGGAAATTGCCAGCTAATTGGCTGCGTGGTTGTTCATCCTAGCTTGGCCGCAACCCACTAGTAGCACGGCCACTCCGTGTGGCCGTATCTTAAGGCAGAGTGGCCTGGGTATGCCTGATTTATAGCGATTTGTGACAAATTAATTCGGAACTAATCTAATATCTTGGCTAATTTCGGCAAAGTTGACAAATCTAATATTTTTAAACTTCACTCATCTCTACTTATTTTTTTTATATCTCCAGCCCAGTACAGGATTGTTTTATGGACTTTAGGCACCCTCTCTGATGATAATTTCCTCTTCTGCTATATTATACTAAAAGTCAAATTGATTAATTTTTGTTAAATTTGAAAAATTTTAATAAAAATAATTCATAAAAACAGAAATTAGATCACCATGGATTGGACATTGGGGGTATTCCTAGTCATTACCATGACTATCCCAACACAATTCTCTAAACTGGTACCAAGGTACATATACCTTGGCTAAAACCAAAAAAATTAATTCCTGAATCTTCATGTGCAGTAACAGTAGTCATTTGTTTATAGTTTTAGGGTCTAGATTCAGTTCAGTTATGGATCTGTTCTTAGGTTTAAATTAATTTAGTGGCCTGTTCTAGGTTCTGGACATATTTGTGCTGCTGTAGAGACTGGGGATGGCCACAGAACTGAAGATCCAAAGATGTCTTTAGCAGCTGTCAGAAGAAGTTGTCGCTGAAATCTCACTCGGATAAACAAAAAGAAACAGAACATTTACAATAAGAGAAGACTTCACCTGCTCACACTGGATTTAAAAAGAATGTGTCAGTTTGTCTGCCATTGAAAATTATTGAGTTATCCATAAAATAACAATTCTGGAGTATCTTTACTGTACTCTGTGTTATTGTATATTCCTCTGTTATTGCAAAGTAATTTATAATTAAATGTAGAAATTAAAGCCCTTTACTACCTTTGGAATTTGTATGTTAAAAAATTTGTGTATAAAAAGAGAAGAGACACCAATCAAACCTGCTAATAACACCTGATAAGAGATTAAGGTAATCTCATTTCAGATGTTAGAAAACACATTTTATTGATGTTTCCAAACTTTTTATACGCCAAGTTTTTTTTTTTTGGGGTGGGGGTCAGCATTTTTATCACATTAACATTATTTTGCTATCCATGATGCATTTTTCATTTTGCAATCTATCATAATTTTCTATTTATCGCAACCTTTTGGTATCTTATCACAACAGGAACCTTTTTTGTTTTATAAATATGTTTATAAGTTTGTTACAGATGCTCATGTTACATATGTAATCATTGTGATATGTTGATGAATATATAGATAACATTTTCATGTTTCTTGGAGTTCAAGAAAGAATAAACTATGTGTTACAGTGTTGGAGTGGTGCCTTTTTAGGTGTCGTATTATTAAAATGCATTGTTTCGTGAACTCAATAATGTATGATGGTAATTGGGATGCCCTTGATGTATGATTGTCAAGGTGCGAGACAGCTGTAGAGTCGGGGGATGGATGGAGGTGGAGTCAATTACCAGACCCATTTGGCTACAATAAGTAAAGTCTCACATTTCTCAATAGATTGGAGTTACAGTACATATAGCTGCAATCGGCACAGTTCTGAGGTATATTACATTTTCCTAGTTATAAGCGATGCTTTAAAAAATGTCATTTGGCAACTTTGCCAAACTTAGTGAAGAAATTTGCTTTTCATTGTATGGAGCAGACGTAATGACTGGGAAATAAGATTTCGCCGCCTCCCCTCATTTAACCCCTCTAATGCCATGTTAAACGCTGATTAGAGATGAGCGAATTTCTCAAAAATATGATTCGGCCACTTTGACGAATTTTCCTAAAAGATTCTATTCGATCCGAGGTCATTCACGGCGAATCACATAAAAAAAAACAGCTATGTCCTGGCTGCAGAGAGCCTGTATAGTGGTTTTGAACACTGTGCCTTGCAGTAACACATACAGGGAGTCTGCTGTGGTAGTAAACAATACTGTGAGTCAGTATGACACGCACATGACAGGTGTCGCTGCTAGAATCACTGCACACTTCACTTATTTGGGCAGTTACTGGGCAAAAACTGACCAAATAACTTGTGTGAACTCAGCCTTATAGGTCAATGTTAGCTCTAGGTATAAATAACCATGCAGAGGCCCAAGATCCTACTGTACCATGAAAGAGCGCACTCCTTTTACACTGTCGTCAGCTGATTCCACATAGATGTCTACAGAATCTGTTCTATTAAATGCGTATACAAGTAGAGCCTCTCCCGGAGTGGAGAGGGTGTCAGCAGTAAGTTTGTGTTGACGTCACTGATTATTTTGCCCTTCCTCTGATTCGTCAGAACAATAACCCATAAAAACGGATCCTGTCCCTAGAATATCCAAAAGGGCTGCTTATGTTATCCCCCTGAGCCTTGGAAAGTAAGCCATCAGTATTGCTAAAGCCGAAAAAAATAAAACAGGAGTGGATCTAAAACAGAGATCACACGTGAATGGAATCTTTACATGTCTTCTGTGTTTTGTACCCAGTCCTGCTTTTGGGTACCAAATCATGAGCCAATTCTGATGCAAAATAGAGACCATGATATACAGGCCTTACAGCTGCTACATAGACAGGATCCGTTGTGCATCTCATTTTCCTTACTTTTGACAGATAAGAAG
Source organism: Bufo gargarizans (assembly GCF_014858855.1). Classification (NCBI taxonomy): domain Eukaryota; kingdom Metazoa; phylum Chordata; class Amphibia; order Anura; family Bufonidae; genus Bufo; species Bufo gargarizans. The sequence continues at coordinate 33,562,817 of NC_058088.1, read as the reverse complement.
AAGGGTCAAATAAATGATGATGTCAACCAGGCCAAAAAGGCAAAATAGTGGCCTAGTCATGGAGTGGGGAGGGTGGGAGATCAGCTTGAGAAGTCCACAGAGAGGCACAATGACATAGTGTTGAGGTAGCAGCAGCATGAAGAGACCACAGAGTGGCCCAGTGACATAGTGGGGAGGTAGCAGCAGCATAAGGAGACCACAGAGTGGCCCATTTACATAGTGTTGAGGTGACAGAAGCAGGAGGAAGCCACAAAGTAGCCCAGTAACATAGTGCTGAGTTAGCAGCATTATAAGGGGACCACAGAGTGGCAAGGTGACATAGTGTGGAGGTGGCAGCAGCAGTATGAGAAGGCCACGGAGTGGTACAGTGACATAGTGTTGAGTTAGCAGCAGCATGAGGAGACCACAGAATGGCTAGATGACACAGTGTGGAGGTGGTAGCAGCATGAGAAGGCCACAGAGTGAGCCAGTGACATAGTGTTGATTTGGCAACAGCATGAGGAGACCACAAAGTGGCAAGGTGACATAGTGTGGGGGTGGCAGCAGCAGCAGAATGAGGAGGACACAGAGTGGCATAATGACAGAGAGTGAAGTTGGCAGCAGCAGCATTAGGAGGCAATAGAGTGGCAAGGTCACATAGTGTTGAGTTAGCATCAGCATGAGGAAGCCACAAAATGGCGAGGTGATATAGTGTGGATGTAGCAGCAGCATGAGGAGGCCATAGAGTGGCGCAACGACAGAGTGTGGAGGTGGCAACAGGAGGAGTCCACAGAGTGGCAAGGTGACATATTGTGGAGATGGTAGCAGCAGCAGCATGAGGAGGCCAAAAAGTGGCAAGGTGACATAGTGTGGAGGTGGCATCAGCATGAGGAGACCTGAGTGGTGAGGTGGCAGCAGCATCAGGAAATCACAGAGTGACTGTCACGACTGTGACTGATCCAGACATGTCTGGGAGGAGAAGGTCGCAACGACTTGCTACTTGCGATAGCTTGTGAGTTTGCTCCGTGGTTCAGGGTATGTCATCCGGGTTTTGCCTTGTGAACCTTTTTGTCCTGACTGGGAGTTTGTAGGCATCCTTCTCAGGTGAGTCCTGTCTGCCACTCCCAGCTACTATATTAGTTTCAGTTTCACTTGCAGTCATTGCCAGATATAGTCCTTACTTCCAGTGCTATTCTGACCTTTGAAGGAGATCGTTTGACGGTATTGCTGTGGAGCTCTTGTCTGGCGTGGACTGTCGTTATTGGGATCACCTTCTCTGCTCGTGACTGGATAAGTCTACCTCTGCTGTAGATTGTTTGTTTGTTGCTGTCTTCCCCTGTTGTTCTCCTAGACATGAGTGATGGTGACTAGTGCTCCCATCTGCCTTTCCCCAGTCTAGTCTTGTTAGGGTGACTGAGGGTTTAGGCATCCTGCTCGCCGCACGGGTTCACACCCCGTCTAGGGTATCAGGGCAGACAGGTGCCAGCTTAGGGTTAGTCAGGGGTGGCCATTCTATTTCCCATCCGTAATTAGGGTCCCCCTTCTCCTCCGTCTGGTGCGACACGACTGCTGCTGGGATAGCGGTCGTGACAGTGACCCGGTGACAGAGTGGGGAGGTGGGTGGCAATAACAGTACCCATTGACAATGATGGGTGTAAGAAGGAACACTTGGCATCAGATGTGTGGCATCAGGCGGGTGGCAGCATCAGAAAAGTAGCTGAGGCAGGTTTGGGTAAGGCAGCATGGATGATCTAATCTGATGCATTAAGCATTGGTGGGTGGAAATCCTGGCTAATCCACGCCAGATTCATCTTGACAAAGGTCAGTCTCTCCATAGTTTGGGTGGACAGGCGAGTTCTCCTTGGGGTAATTATGGCCCCCGTCACACTAAACACCCGCTCTGATGCCATACTACTGGCCGGGCAGGACAGCTTTTCCAGGTCAAACTCGCCAGTTGCAGTCACAAATCAAGTTTGGCTGCTCAGTAGTCCAAAAGTCAGGGTGTCGGGTGGCAGGGTGCTGTCCAAATATGCCACCACCTGCTGGTTCAGGTTCTGATCCATATCTAGCTGCTGGTGAGTAGTTTCTGCTGAATGGTGACGATTTGGCTGTAAATACACAAATATCTGAGCATGCATCGGGCCATTTGCGCAAGTGACTCAGAGGAACTCTCTGCCTCCATCTCCACTGCATACTGCAGTGTCTGGGTCCTCTGCCTCCCCTTCCTCATCTCCCTCTTCCTCTTCTGGCTGCTACTGCTCCTTCTACTGTCAACTGTGTAGAAAAAACACCAATTTTGCCTCCTCCTCTTCCAGTTCAGCCCCCACAGGGCTCATGTGGTCATGAGATATAGGCACCATGTCTCCAGTCCCCTGACCAGACATATTTACTAGCATCTTTTCCAGGACATGAATCAGTGGATTGATGTTGTTTATCCCGTAGTCCTGGCGACTGACCAAGTTGCTTCCTCAAAGGGCACAAGCAAACGGCAGGTGTCACACAAAAGTTGCCACTGGCTATCATCAAAGTTACACAGGGGAGTACCTCCATCCGCCTGAATCATCAAGAAATTGTTTATGGCCTTTCTCTGTTCGTATAGTCGGTCTAACATATGGAGGGTGGAATTCCAACGGGTGTAAACATTGCATATCAGCCTATGTTGGGGATGCCGTTCTGCCACTGCAGCTCAAGGAGGGTGTGTTTTGCGGTGTACGAGTGGCTGAAGTGCATGCAAAGTTTCTTGGCCATTTTTAAGATGTCTTTCAGATGGGTGGAAGAATTCAGGAAACGCTTGACCCCATGTGCCATGAGGGTCGCATGGCTCATCCCTCCTTGATGCAGCGCCAACACCATGTTCTTCCCATTGTCAGTCACCAGGGTTCTGATTTTAAGTTGTCCAAGAGAAAACCAGAATTCGATTTCTTGATGAAGGACACGGAGCAGTTCCTCCCCTGTGTGACTCCCTTTGCCCAGGCAAAGTAGGTGCAGAACAACATTACACTGCCTTGCTCTGCACATGTGGTATGCTGGTGGGGCACTGTGAATTATCCCTGCAGTGGAGGCTGAGGACACAGTGGAGGATGATGAGGCTGAGGCGGACATTGTCGAAGGACCAATGGTGTGACAATGTGAAGGCGGAAGCAGCATCACCTGGCCAAGTTGCTGGTTTGGCTGGGCAGGAACCACATTTACCCAGTGGGCCGTAAAGGACAAATATTGTCCTTGACTTTAGTTATAGCTCCACACGTCGGCACTGCCGTGCACTTTGGAAGACACCTGTCAGGCCCAAGTACTGGCCCACCCTCTGTTCTACATATTTGTGCAGGGCTGGTACTGCCTTTTTGGCAAAGAAATGATGGCTTGAGACTCTACTTCTCAACTCGGCACAAGCTATCAGTTCTCTGAAAGATGCAGAGTCCACCACATGGAAAGGGAGGGACTGCAGCACCAGCAACTTGGCCAGGAGCACGTTTAGCTTCTGCGTCGTTGGATGAGTGCACGCATATTGCTGTCTCTTGGCAATCACTTCGGTGATTGATTGCTGATGGATTGAATGACGAGGAGTAGGCGGGTGAGGAGCATCAGGACCGGTAGATTAGAAGCAGATGAGACGGCTGCTGAAGATGCAATGTCCTACAGATGAGATGGCTGCAGGTGATGCCTACAGATGCAATAGTGGCAGTGATGATGAGTTTGACCAAAGTATCAGGTATAATGCTGAGTGCCCTGAGAGTGGAGGAAGAAGGAATAGTGCCGATGGGCCTGATGAAGAACCAACTCATTAGGTTGTGCATCAACCCCTTAGAATAGTGGAGCAGTGGGAGAAACCAAATGTGACAACTGAAAGTTAATAGAAATCTCAAACTACGTTACTTCAAAGCTAACATAAGACATAATGATTGTACCTCTCAGGACAACTATAGTGCATACTATGCTTTTAAGAGACTGCAACCACCAAGCATAGAAGCTTCTATGTAGTATAATCAATAAACTATGTGCACTCCTATGAGACACTGTAAATATGCTGGAGGAACCAAGTCAAGAGTGCTATTCCATCTTATCAAGTGAATGATCCTGTGAGATTGTGTACCATGTGAATAAACTATGTTTATGCATTTATTAAAATACCATGCCTCATGGAGTGGCAAAATGTATATATGGTGCAGTGAAGTTTGTGTATGCTACAAAAAGTCTACATGCCTCCACTTGTCTTATTTTAATGCCATTCAAAGAACCTTATCAGGTCTACCTGGATACAATACCCATATATGTTACACCTGAAGGTTTGGAACAGTGGTTGCACACTATGGGATCTCCTATCACACTGTATAATTTAATAGGAATCTTCTGCCAGACATGCTTGTTTGATGGACATTCTATAATTAAACAACTGTTGGATGCATCACCGATAATGAAACACCTTGCAGAGCTCTACATGTATAAACCAGTGTCTAGTATGTAGAAGAAAAAAAGTTATTGCATTAAAAGACTTTATTTCTGTCTTCAGATATGTTTGTTAAGTGTCCGAAACTCCAGAGAGTGAATGTTCTTTTGAAAACAAGATTTCTGTGCCATCTTCATTTATTAATTTGCTACCTTTCCATTACTGTAGTGTCCATTTTCCCAAATGACAGTATCATCAATATCTGTCAAGAATTGTATGTAATATCCTTCCTCTGTCTATTTGAGAAGTATTTAGACTTTATCACTATGGTATTATGATGGACTTTAGCTCATTAGGATGAGACATATGAAGAATATTTGCATTCTACATGCCAATCAAAAGGATAACTTAATTAGCAAATTTTAAATGGAAACTACAAAGTTCATGCCTAGTTTCAAACTTTGCAAAAAAAATAAAAAATCCATAGAGAAAAATATGTTGTTGGTTAGCTAGGACAGCATTACAAATACTATATATACTAAGAAAAATATAAATTAGTCATTTAGGTTTAATAATAGGGTCAATTCTATTGATATTATACAGTTGGTTATAAATAAGCGACAATTTAACTAATTGGCTGTGGATGTACAGTAGTTACAGTATCAAGTTGATGTAATACCTTAAAAGTGTTATTCTATGTAAGCAGCCCTTTTTCTAAAGAACTCAATGGAGACCAGATGACTTCTATGGACCCAAAAGCTGATAACAGCTGTTATCGCAAGAGGCTAGCTGATGCAAATGAATTAATGATATACAGTTGTGCTACAGAACAGGAGTGTATAATTTTTTTTTTAACACTATCACATTTTTAGAGACTGCCTCTAATTCTCAGGGTCGTATGTGCCAAAAATGGGCAGTACTTGTGTAAGCCCTTCTCACAAATGGATATTCTGAATGGGTTTGGGGCATTCTTGGGAGAGGGCTTTCATGTCCCAAATTTACCAACTACAATGTTGGTAATTATGCTACTGTAATGAAATCGTAACTCTCCTGATTCTTATAAGGGCTTCCACAGTTGGACTTTGTTCAGGTCACTATGGTTAGCAGAATCTTTAAAACTCCTATTGATGAGCGAATTTGTTGGGCTATTTTATTCAGCTCTAAATAAATATGTCCCAAATCAAAAGTACTTCAATATCCCTGAAAAGTTGTGCAGGACATTCTGGGGTCTCCTAGAACTGCATGAAACTCATTTCAAGCTCATTAAATCAAGCCAGCATTGGTAGTCTTAAAGTGACAAACCGTATATGGTTATGGGTAAGCACATGGCTGTAGCTGGTAACAAGCAGCTTTGATTGAAAAAAAAAAATGCATGGTAGTTTTTTTATGTTTAAAAAAATGGCTGAATTATTATTATTATTATTATTATTATATTTTTTTTGCATTTTGGTGGAAAATGCCTTCTGGTATGTAACACACACCGCCTGAGGTCACGTGTTTCTCCTATATCCTTTTTGTATTCTAATCTGAAAGACAATGCCATTTTCAAAAAATTGTCCTAATTGAATTACAAAAAATATTTTCACCCTTTAACCCCCTACCTGATCTCAACTGCTGTGAAATCCCTATTTGCATCTGCACAGTAGTGATGAGCGGCAGGGGTCATATTCGAATTCACAATATTTCGTGAATATTTAGTCGAATATTCGTTATATTGTACGATTTTTATTTATTTGAAGAATCGACAAGGTAATAATCGCGTAATATGTGAATTTTCTTAATGCTAATTTTTATCGCAAATTTTTCAATTGCCGAGCAAAAACATGATTCCTTCCTGCTTCTTGCTTGTGGGCCAATGAGTCATAGCACTATATCGAATATATTAGTTTTTTCAAATATTCGTAATATTCTAAAACAAGAATATATAGCAATACAGTGAATATTCGGGAAAAAAAACGAATGTATTTAAAAAAAATAATATATTCAATATAGTGCTATATATTAGTTTTTTAGAATATTATATTAGTTTTTTTAGAATATTCATCATTTATCCCATTTAAAGTCATGATTCCTCCATCATTGGCCCACATGCAAGAAGCAGGGAGGAATCATGTTTTTACTCGGCAATTGAAAAATCGCATTACGAAAATTTGCATTACGAAAATTTGCCATAAAAAAATCTCGAATATTCGAAATTACTAATATATATCACTATATTCTAAATATTCGCTAATTTTCGAAGTACCTATATTCGCGATAAAAATTTGCAATTCGAATATTTGTGATCAACACTACTGCACAGTAGTTGCCGACTGGCAGAGCAAGCAGGAGAACTATGAAGGTCAAAAACAAAGTAAATGCGAGTAATCAGTCTGAGTAAACATCAGGCCAAGATGATCCAGTGCAGGGTAAAACCAGGAGGTACTCCATGCGACAAACAGTAGGCACAAATGGAGGTCAGTCAGTCAAGGGTCAGAATGTAGGCCAGAAAGCTTTAATCCAGAGTGGTAGGCAGTTTGAAAAGCTGTGCTGTAAATCAAGAAATATCTAAATCACAAAAAATATCACCCCAGGGTGTAGGAGTAATAATTGGCACACATAGGAGAGCCATTGAAAGTTAAATAGCCTACCCAAGGCTCTAAATGGCAATAATATCTGACCTTTGATTAGTCCATTGGCAGTGACCCTGATTAGCCAACCAGTTGGTTGACCTGGTTGGGTGAATGCTCAAGTCTTCATGTTGACCAGATGACCATGTGTTCTGTGCATGAGCTGCCTGGCATCTCTGCTAGCATCGTCGCATGGACAAGAATGGCGGCGACTGGGAGGGGAGAGCAGGGCCGGACTGAGACTCAAAAACTGTTCTTGGCACAAAACCTTTTTCCCCCCACCAGCCCACATACATTATTCCCAACCATACTGAAACATACTGGCATGCAATGTGTGCTTTGGAAAATATGTAAACCACACTATAAACAAAATGAAAATAATAGTGGAACACAGAAACAATCACACAGTCAGGCATATCCAGTAATACTGCCACATAATGACCATACTGTGGCCGGATCTGCAAAGAATTCCAGAGAATCAGATGCAGTCCCAGGCAGAATACCTAACAATTAGACGAGCTGTCACCCATCCTGATATGTTTTAGTAAATAATTATATTACTTAATATAATTACATGAATATTTAAAGGGGTTGTACAGTGGTGTAATATGGATGACCCACAGTATCCCCAGGATAGGTCATAAATACCAGTCAGCTGGAGAAGGTGCCAGGCTAGTTCAAAGCTGAATACTAGCTCCACCGACAGCTCTTGGTCACATATGCAACCAAAGGATGTCAGCATATCGTGAATACACTCTTCATGATATTCTGATGTTCTCCTGCTGCATATAGTATGTGTCACGGGGCGCCAAAGGCGCACTCGGTCTCCCATCAGCCGCAGACCTGCTGCTTAGCTTCGGGAGTGAGGATCTGTGTTTGGCCTCGTTCCCAGGGCAGCTTTGCTAGCTGGGAGGCTCCCTGCTCCTAGGTCTGCCTTGTGTGCCGAACTGATCACTCAGTGCTCGATTTGTCTGTCTGTCGGTCATGTGACGCTGGCCACGTCACATGACCCTCACTCCCCACTATAAATACAGGCAGCCTGCTGGACACAGGTTGTCTGTTAATTTTAGGTATCTGGTGATTGTTTTGTTCCTGCATACTTACCTGATCCTGTGTTCCCCGACGATTCATTGCCTGCTCCTCCTCTACTGCGCATCTCTCCTGGTATCCCGGCCCTGGCTTCCACCTGACGATTCTTCGCGGACTCCTGTTGTACTTCAGTTCTCTCCTGGTATTTGACCTCGGCTTTCCTGACTATACTTTGCTGATTCCTTAGTACTGCATAGCTCTCTAGGTATTGACCCAGTTTGTTCACATTCCGTTATTTGTCTTGTCTGTCTTCCCAGCACGTATCCTAAGTTAGGGACTGCCGTCTAGTTGTCCTCTATCATTAGGACTTGCGAGGCAAGTAGGCAGGGCCAGGGGTGAGGGTGGAGTGCAGTGGTCACTATCCTCCCCCCTGTGTGTAGTGTACGTTACCGTCACAGTATGTGACCAAGAGCTGAGAGCAGAGCCAGTGTTTAGCTCCACTCCTGGTATCTCATCCAGCTACATCATATTAAGCAGCAGTGGCCCACTGCAGCCTGTTCTGAAACGGTCCAATGGGAATCTGCCTGTTGGGGCGATTTCCAGTCCAGGCTCAGGTGAGAGCATCACCGAAGTGCAGTGTAGTAAGGACATTACAAGGAGCTACTCTTTACATTGACTTTTAATATTGTCTTATAGAGGATGATGTCCTGTAGCACTAATAGTCCACATGTGTAGGAGTTGTCACAGAGGACTATGTTGTGTTTTCTATGAACTTGTATGTATATAGCTGGTCAATGTGCTGGAGGGTTGGGGGTGGAGTAGTGAAACCTGGTCCTTGCTAGTGATAGTACAGACAGGGGAGGGGTGGATGTGTTTTCTAGATATCTCTGAGACTGGAGGTAGTAGTTAGTTGTTGAGAGGTATGAGAACAAGCTGCACCATTCTCTCCTCCTGGATTTGTTTCAATATGGGAACTTAAAATATCTGTAGCTTTACCTGCAACTTCATGTGTGAACTCTAATAAACTACTCAAGGGTGACAACTCATATTGCTCAGTGCCTATCTTTGTCGGTAACAAGCCTATTTCATGACAGTAGTCCTAATGGGACACCCTGTTTAAAGGGAACCTGTCATGCTGTCATGTCCAATCTGCAGGTGGTGTGTTATACTGAGCAGGAGGAGCTGAGGAGATTGATATACTGCATAGTTTCATGGGCAAAGATGCAGTATAACTGTAACATTCTGAATGAACAGAAAATTAAATCAATAATTACAAGTTATACTGAACATTTCCTAACAAAGTTATAAATGAATTTGCTCAGCTCCTCCTGCTCAGTATAACATGCTGCCTACAGATAGGATAGTGAGTTTAATGTGACAGGTTGCCTTTAATCAGATATTAACTAGTGTTGATCACGAATATTCAAATTGCTAATTTTAATCGCGAATATCGACACTTCGAGAATACCCGAATATTTAGAATATAGTGATATACTGTATATTAGTCATTTTGAATATTCAAGTTTTTTTTTTTAAATCAGTACACATGATCCCTTCCTGCTTCTAGCTTGTGGGCCAATGAGAAGGCTGCAGTATATTTGACTTTAGGAGCCGTGTTGATTGCTAATTTTTATTGCGAATTTTTCAAATGCCAATTTCTGCAATCAATAAAATAATGACTGGAGATAATGAATTTGTGAATATATGGCGAATATTTGCCCAAATATTTGCGAAATATTACAAATTAGAAAATTGCCCCTGCCGCTCATCACTAATATTAACCTGATCTTTAAAAATGCTGTAAGTTTGATATTCTTGAAGGTCAGCCTTTCAACTCCTGAAAGTTCAAGCAAAACAGTAACTCACATTCAAGTGGGACACAGTAAAAACACTCCTCGATGTTGAAATTGAAACATCAAGAAGTACAAACCATAAGTCTAACATTATGCAGATTGAGAAAGTAGCAGGTGTTCCTAAGATCTGCAAATGGTCTAATTTTCAGGCACCTAGCACCATCTGTGGCATGTGGGTGGGGGGGCATAAAAGGCAGATTGAAAGCAAATTTTTTTAGCCACATGAAACCTCAAAAAACAGATAATGTCTTGTGATTTGCATTGAGGCACCCAAGCTTCACCTTGCTCCATTGACTTGAGGAACCCTAGGATAAATGTGAAAACTTTAAAATGAACATGTATTGTTTTTTCTGTACATTTCAGATCCACAATTGAGCCTATGTAAGTTGCTGCAACTTGATTGCGTGTGTTGATACTAATGCAAAAATAAAGTGAATGACATCTGAAATTCCTAATTGTGTTTTCTTGGTGAATGACGTGGACTTTGCTTGTTTTATGTCCTGCGTGGGTCAAATTATCAAAATGTTGCTCAAATAAAACTGTTGTCCTTCATAAATTGGTCATTTAACTTTACTCCGTGCTCTCGGGCAGTCAATACTGAGAATTGGCTTAATACGTTTGCCTTTCCCAAGATCTTGCAGTCTAGACTGCCTAACGAAAGAAAGAAAGAAATGGTTGTTAAAAGGCATTGATTAACGTGCTCTACATTCCTGCCTTTTATACGGTTAGTGAATAAAAATTTATTCTAAGCATTTTGTATCATTCCTGTAAGCAAATTACGTTAGCAGAGTGTCAATAGTCAAGAAAGTCAATGCTACAATATAACTTAATTATACACAAAGTCAAGTTGAAATAGCAAAACTACAAATGAATGCTTAAGGCCCTTTTACATGGACTGAGAATCTGGGTAATTATTGGGAAACGAGCATTCATACGAACGTTCGCTTTTGATAAGCACCCCGTGTAAATGTGCAATTGAGCAAATGCTCTTTCATTGGGTGATTGCATTTTTTTTATGCAGCACATAAAATCTTCATATGCCAACAGAACATCACCCTGTGTAAACAATGAAGTTCTGCCAATAAACAATTAATCTGTATGAGGAATGAATGAACAATCGCAGTAGCGAGCATTCATTCACATACAGAGGGAATGATTGCTGATCAGCTTTACCTTAGATAAACTATCAAGCAATTATTCGGAACCATTGGTTAATTTCCAATGATTGCCTGTGCATCGGTTCGTGTGAAAGGGCCTTTAAGGCTGAGTTCACACAGACGAGATTTCTGCGCGGGTGCAATGCGGGAGGTGAACGGATTGCACCCGCACTGAATCCGGACCGATTCATTTCTATGGGGCTGTGCACATGAGCTGTGATTTTCACGCATCACTTGTGCGTTGCGTGAAAACTGCAGCATGCTCTATATTGTGCGTTTATAACGCAACGCAGGCCTCATAGAAGTGAATGGGGCTGAGTGAAAATCGCAAGCATCCGCAATCAAGTGTGGATGCGGTGCAATTTTCACGCATGGTTGCTAAGATGACAGTCTATTCACTGTATTATTTTCCCTTATAACATGGTTATAAGGGAAAATAATAGCATTCTTTAATACAGAATGCTTAGTAGGTAGTCAATTGAGGGTTAAAAAATAAAAAAATAATTAACTCACCTTCTCCTCTTGATCGCGTAGCTGCCGGTCTCTTCTTACTTCTTCTTACTACTCATGAGCTGCTGGCTAAAGGACCTGTGGTGATATCACATCACATGGTCCAATCACATGGTCCATCACCGTAGCTGTACAGTGGGTCCCGGAATGGATTTTATTGCTGGGCCCTAAGCACTCTGTAGAGGGAAGCCAGGTGGGCGTATGTATATGGATATATATATGTATCTGCCCCTTCTTTGATATGTGTATGTGTGTGTGTGTGTATATATATATATATATATATATATATATATATATATATATATGGGCCCCTTTATATGAGCAATAGGGATATATATTTCCTGTATGGCCGTGTATATATTGGCCCTGTATGGCAACTGGGGACATATGTATGTCCCCTGTATGTAATGTCCCAGGTATATGCGAGTGTGTGTGTGTGTGTGTGTGTGTGTGTGTATATATAGATATGTGTGTATGTATTTGTACACATGTCTATGTATATACACTTATGTCAGTGTGACAGTATGTATGTGGGCTTATTGCTGCCCATTCATATCCCCGGTTTTGTATGTGTATGTGTTAATAGATATGCCCCAAGCATCTGTGGATATATATATATATATATATATATATATATATATATATATATATATATACACACTCACCTAAAAAATTATTAGGAACACTTGTTCTATTTCTCATTAATGCAATTATCTAGTCAACCAATCGCATGGCAGTTGCTTCAATGCATGTAGGGTTGTGGTCCTGGTCAAGACAATCTCCTGAACTCCAAACTGAATGTCAGAATGGGAAAGAAAGGTGGGCTACAACAGCAGAAGACCCCACCGGGTACCACTCATCTCCACTAAAAATAGGAAAAAGAGGCTACAATTTGCACAAGCTCACCAAAATTGGACCGTTGAAGACTGGAAAAATGTTGCCTGGTCTGATGAGTCTCGATTTCTGTTGAGACATTCAAATGGTAGAGTCCGAATTTGGGGTAAACAGAATGAAAACATGTATCCATCATGCCTTGTTACCACTGTGCAGGCTGGTGGTGGTGTAATGGTGTGGGGGATTTTTTCTGGGCACATTTTAGGCCCCTTAGTGCCAATTGGTCATCGTTTAAATGCCATGGGCTACCTGAGCATTGTTTCTGACCATATCCATCCCTTCATGACCACCATGTACCCATCCTCTGATGGCTACTTCCAGCAGGATAATGCACCATGTCACAAAGCTTGAATCATTTCAAATTGGTTTCTTGAACATGACAATGAGTTCACTGCACTAAAATGGCCCCCACAGTCACCAGATCTCAACCCAATAGAGCATCTTTGGGATGTGGTGGAACGGGAGCTTCGTGCCCTGGATGTGCATCCCTCAAATCTTCATTAACTGCAAGATGATATCCTATCAATATGGGCCAACATTTCTAAAGAATGCTATCAGCACCTTGTTGAATCAATGCCACGTAGAATTAAGGCAGTTCTGAAGGCAAAAGGGGGTCCAACACCGTATTGGTATGGTGTTCCTAATAATTCTTTAGGTGAGTGTGTGTGTGTGTGTATATATATATATATATATATATATAGGCCCTGTTTGGCCAGAGGGGGGAAGGTCATAGTGTTATGTGTGTATATGTGGATATGTCTGTATGCCCCTGTATTTACACACATGTCCATATATACTTACATTAGTGTTGGGTATATATAATATATATAGATATGCCCCAATTGTCTAATATGCATGTGGCCAGTTATGTCCCCCAGTCATGGCGCCCCCCCCGCCTCCTCCTGCATGCCTGCGGGTGATGGCACCAGATGGCTAGATTGTCCAGCTTCTGGTCACTTCAGAAGATCAATAGATCCCTTTGAAACATCCCCAGCAGGGCTCCCCCACCTTCTGTTTAGGGACTGTTTATGACATGTGTGTGTGTGTGTGTGTGGTGCCATGGTGTCTTTGGCTGTATAGATTGTGAGCCTCTGGGGGCCAGTAAGTTATCTGCTGCAGTCTGAGTGCATGCATTCCATCACACGCGCGCGATGATGTCATTTCCCTACACCTTGGATGGGGGAGGGGGGGGGGTGACTTATATATCAGTCCAAGACAAAGGGAAGGGCTCTTGGAACTGGACTACAAACAAACACATGGGAGAGAGCAGCTCCATGATGTGCACCTGGAGAAGGCCTAGTAACCCTGAAAGGGCTGAAAGTATTTACCTGTCTAGCCCCTACATAGCCCTCACATACCCTCTATATCCCCAAGAATAGTAACCTCTTCCCTGCCACCAACACATCCCGTTGCAATCCCTATCCCTGCAGGTCCTGTCCTCACCAACTATCCGCTAACCCTGGCTGCTGAACTCCTGCAGAATTAACCTTGGAATTGTGTAGTGTAGTTTAGTACTGTATATTTAGTGCTGTATTGTTAGTACTGTATTGTTAGTGCTTTGCGTACGTTGTGTACTGTAGGTTAATAAATACTGTGTGTTATTTGTACCTATTGTGTAACGTGCTGTTATTAGCGGTATCTAGCTCAGTTAGGTGCTTGCAGCTAGCTTAGTGATTAGCGTGAGGCAAGGTGAAAGTAGAGTAGTATTAACATAAAGGTATAAATAGGCGGAGTCATCAATAGACGGCTCTTCCTATTTATGAATATTAATTATTGATATTTGCATAAATATTGGTGATTAATATTCCCCCCTTACACACTCCAATCCAACACTGCAGCATGGTCGCCCACTAGGCTATGGCCTCATGGCCTAACATATTGAAAACATATAAACCCATTACACATATATGGACCCTGGTGGTGTTTTAGATGAGAAAGTATTGCCAGCATATACTTAAACTAGTGACAATAATGCTGATGTCCATCTTCCAGCACTAGTATTGGCATCTAGAGCCTACAGTGCTATTCGATTAGATCACCAATCTGGATCCACCACAACATCCATTTCTGGTCACCAAGATGCATGCAAAGCTAGTACAGACTCTTGCATCAACTAGTCATACGCAAATGTTCTGGATTTAATAGGTTATGAAAGGAGTTTTCAACTTTCATTGGGTTGTCCCCCATTAAATTGTTTGGCTGAAATTTGTGGAAGAACCTTGGAAGTAAGAGTTCAATTTCTCTGCAGCACGCTACAGGAGAAATTAAGCATTATACAGTGACCAACTAATTCAATTGTCCCCTAATAAAACATGTGAAAATGGATTCTCTAACCCAAACAACCCTTTTCAAGATGCTGCTTCATATAGATCTGAAGAATATGATGGTGCTCTATATATGTAATGGATTAAAAAAAAAAAGAAAACAATTCTAGTGATAAAAATGTTTTTTTATGTTTCAGCATTTATAAAGCGTAGCATTTTGATAGCATTTTTTGGCAATCTATATTTGTTTCACGCCACTTCATTCCTTGCTAGCGATGAGCAGCAGTAAGCAATTTTTGTTTTTGCTAAATTTCACAAATTTTGGGCCTAATATTTGCAATAAATGAGCAAATTCTAGAATTTGTTATCTCCATCGAATATTTTCTTGATTGCGAAAAATTCCAATGTAATATGCGCATATTGCGCGCGCAATACAGGCGTGGGTCACTTTTGCTACATTTTTCAAGCTGCTAGAAGTTTCCTGAGACTGGAGAAAATGTACAGTACAGTAATTCCTATCAGCTACACTATATCACAATATATCCTACACTCACTATCTCCCAATGTAATTGACTCAGCAATGTAAATGACTCAGCAAAGCACAGAGCACAGCAATGTCACTGCTCTCTCTCTCAGAACTGCAAAAAAATGCAGAAAATGGCTGCTGGGGAGGTTCTTATATAGTAAGGGGTAGGCAACTTTCCTATTGGTTGCTAGTCATGTTACTAAGCTCAGACAAAGATATTGCAGCCTTCTCATTGGCCCACAAGCAAGGAACAGGGAGGGATCATGGGTTCAGATGAAAAAAAAATCTAGAATAGTTGCGAATACTAATATATAGCACTATACTCTACATCTACGCAAATTCTCGAAGTGACGATATTCACGATACAAATTAGCGATTAGAATATTCACGTTCAACACTATTCCTTGCTTAAAAGTACTAGCTACTTTAGCTGCGAGATAAGACAAGGCAGTGATTGTTCTTTTGGTCCAAAAGCCATTTTAAAAGTCTTTAGAAAAAGTGACTTGTTAAGCTAAAGATGCAATGACTCAGATGACCTTTAAATGGTTGTTATCTAAAGAAGGACTTCACATATAAAATGTTTTATAGAAGGACAAACCGCTAATAACTAAAAAAAAAAGAGAAAAACACACTCTACTGACCCATAATTACTAACGTGATCATGCCTAGATTGTGTCATAAAATTCGCTAAAATTTGTACCAATTTGTCAGATTTCTTACAATGTAAGATCAACTTTTAGAAGTTTTAGGCTAAAACTGCATCGAAATGTGTGGTATATAGTTAGACAAATGTGTTCAGTCATGCACCAAAATTTATAATCCAACAAGAAACACTGTGATTAGGGTCCATTCACACGTCTGCATGTGTTTTGCGAATCCGCAAAACACGGACACCAGCATTTTGCAGACCACACATAGTCGGTGCTCTCATAGAAAATGCCTTTTCTTGTCCACAATTGCGGACAAGAATAGGACATGTTGTATTTTTTTGCGGAACCAAAGTCCAGATCCGAAAGTGCGGATCCGCAAATGCGGACAGCACATTCCGGCCCAATTGAAAATGAATGGGTCCGCACCTGTTCCGCAAAATTGCGGAATGGATGCGGACCCATTTTGCGGACGTGTGAATGGACCTTAAAATGTGGTTGATCATTAGACTGCCTGCTTAAGTTTACATTGTCTACATTTTAACCAGAATTGGTAAATCTGCCCTACTAAATCCACTCATTAAAGGTGTTCTCCAATAAAAAAAATTAATGAATGGACATGACTTGTTTTAAAAAAAAAAATAGGCTTTCACAAGTACCTTACAGCTCATTAAAGAGGTCATCAACATCAGATTGATGAGGTCAGACTCTTGGCACCTCCTCTGATCAGCTTTTGTAAGCAGTTATGGCACTCTTGTAAGTGCTTTTTTTTGTTAACCCATTCTGGTCCATTAAAATAAATCTTCCCCTGTAAAATCCTCACACTTGATTACTAGAGATGCAGAGCTGGTCAGAGCTTAAACGCTCTGGGGGAAAATAAAATTCCATAAATAGCTAAAAGGAAATTCACTGTAATTGTGATGAACTGTATGTTTAAGATTGTTGTGGTGAGCATGTGATTGGTTGAGGTCAGAAGTCACACATGAAGATGCTGCAGCCGTGTGCCACACGGGTTGTGTCCTAGTTGGGGCCATGTTAGAAAAATGATGAGCAGGGGCTCCTTGTTGTCAGTCAGCTAGTGTGTACATTGAGATGAGGCTGAACCTAGGTGTCATTTATGCACAATAAGTAGGATTCAATACTGGAGCTAGGCCTGCTGAGAAAGGTAGAGATCTTGAGATCTGAAAGGGGCAGTAAAGGACCTTCGACAATTCCGTGAACCTGCTCTGGCTTCCTGAATGCTTCATGACCTCAGACATGCCTGTACGTCCAAGGGGTGTCAGTGTTGTATGGCACAGGCTCACAAACTGAGTCTGCTCTAAACACAGCAGGTGCTGACTGTTTAATATAACTGACTCCTGGCCACAATGACCAGCATCGGAGATAAGTCCAACCCCAGTCATTTAATCCCTCAGATGCCACAATCAATAGTGATCATGGCATTTGTGGGGTTTGGGGTTAGATGGAGGGAGTGTTCTCTAATTGTCCTCGCAGAGAAATCACAGGATTCCAATGGAATGCTATGGCAGCCTGGGACCTTGTGTAGGCTCCATGGCCTGCTATTGCAAACTGCCTGTTAAGTCAGTCGATTTGTCTTGTACCTGCCCCACTAATTTTGTACTGAAGACTGATAGTTGAGGACTGACAAGTGCACAGAAAGACCCCCTGTCCTTGTTATTAACACCACAGAAAAGAAATGCACTCTTGATACAGGCCTTAGAACAGATATACAATCACTAGATGAAAATAAAATTGCCAACCTAGCTGATAAAAAGATGAGTATTCTTCAGAAAGAAAAAACATAATTCTACTTAAAAGATCAGCAGCAGCACAGTGGAATGCTGGAGGAAATCACATATTGTACAGTCAAAATCAATAGTGATGATGACATATCTAAAGATCTATAAGAGTAGTGTTAAGCGCGAATATTCGAAAAGCAAAGTTTTTTTCATGAATATCGGCACTTCAGAGAATTCATGAATATTTAGAATATAGTGCGAATAATGCATTGCAGATTTTTGCAATCAAGAATATAATCTCAAATTCGCGAATATATGATGAATGTTCTGCAAAATATCGCTAATTCGAATATTGCCCCTTCCGCTCATCACTATTTAAGAGACTGACAACCCCAGTGATCATGAGCTGTGGCCTGTTAAGAAAAGACAAAAAAGAAAACTTACTTGTGTGTGATTGTGCCATTTCTACCTGGCTTCCCCTTTCCTGGCCACTTCTGGTCCGCACCAGAATGGAAGTCGCTTGGTCCTATGACTTCTGTGGCCAATCAATGGCCTCAGAGGTTAAATGTGCTAGAAATGCACTTCACTGCTAGTGATGTGTCGTTCTAGCCCATGTGACTGCTGAAGCCAATGAGTGGCCACAGTATTTATAGAAACAAGTCACTTCTGAGCCAGTGGGTGACCAGAAGTGGACGGGAACTGTGGAGCTATGGACAGATGAGTTGTTTTTCTTTTTAAATTGTCTTGGGCAACAAGAGGTCTCGCCCGACTTTTAGCAAAGATTAGTATTATTAATCCTTTTAATGTTCAAGAGTACGAACTTTAAGAAATTGGCAAAAGTGCTGAGTTTTGAGTGTTGCCTGTAAGAAGACTTTGAGGTTTCTACTTGATACATACACATTTGAAGTCTGTGATGAGTTACATTTTGCACATTCAGCAGAGTACATTTTTCTCTTCTATTGCTTGAGATTGATGGGTGCAGCCTAAATGAACATCCTTTTTCAATTGCAGCAATAATACATATAGCTAAAATAGCTAAAAAAAAATGCCCTTCTAAGCATCTTTGTGCAATATGTAATGATTTGCTTTTCACTTATTACCAAAGATAAGTCTAGCATTATAATTACAGCTCCTTTAATAAGCAGTTGTGCTAGATTGCATGGGAAATTGTCACTCAGAAAATAGAATTATTTATGCCAAGCTCTTAACATACTTGTCATGCTGGGGTTGTTTATAATGCTCTCACAAATAATACTGGATTATTGAGAAATTATTCAAGTAAAGATTTATGAAATTCTTAGTGAAGCATCACATTATTATGAACATTGCACCATTGCTGATTAGCGTTCTCCATATTTTCTTTCCACTTCATTACTTCATTTATTTGATAAATTGTTATATGATCTGATGGGTTCTTTGTGGATTATCCTGTCCTCTTCTTTCAAATGTCTTATTCACTGAAACAGCAAAAATGTGTTCTGCATTTATATTCTTCTATGCATAGATGGGCAGCAGGTTGACACATGTCCAGAATGCCCTATAAAAATGTTGGACATGTAGATTAATATATGGTACTTACTAATATAGCTTTTGTTAATATTCTGTGCTGTTTCCCATATTTCATAAGCCATGTCCCCTTGTTAGGCAAATCTTCGTTGCTGTCCACATAGAGATTTAGTCCATAAGATGGCTCCTGATGGAGGGTCATCTGACCGTGCACACTGCACCTGCATTACAACAGTGAAGTGTAGATGGCAGGTGCAGTATATTTGAATAGCAGAGACATCACATGGAGCTGATTTGATTGGTCACATGACCCTTCATCAGCAGCCATTTTATGGACAAAACCTCTATGTGGACAGCACAAAACACTTGGCAAATTAGGAGACATACAGTACATTGTGAAAAATAGAAAATGGTGCAGAAAATCAACAAAGGCAACATTAGTAACTGCCATATAATCAGCTTTGAAAAAAAATGGTCAAAAGTAGCCAGAAAGTGGCCAATCCCTTTAATTAGCAAGTGTTAAGAAAGTGGTTATTTCTAGAGATAAGCAAATCTCTCAAAAATTTGATTCGGCCCAAAAAAAACAAAACAGGAATGGATCCAAAACAGAGATGACACGTGAATGGAATCTTTGCATGTCTTCTGTGTTTTGTATCCACTCCTGCTTTTTGCTATCAAATCATAAACCAATTCTGATGCAAAATAGGGATATGTCATACAGGCCTTACAGCTGCTCTGCTACATAGACAGGATCCATTGTGTGTCTCATTTTCCTTCCTTCTCTGACAGATCAGAAGAAGGTTCAAATAAATGATTATTTCAGCCAAGCCAAAAGGCAAAAAAGTGGCCTAGTCATGGAGTGGGGAGGGTGGGAACAGCATGACAAGTCCACAGAGTGGCCTGGTGACATAGCGTTGAGGTGG
This sequence comes from Bufo gargarizans, assembly GCF_014858855.1. Lineage (NCBI taxonomy): Eukaryota > Metazoa > Chordata > Amphibia > Anura > Bufonidae > Bufo > Bufo gargarizans. Next base: position 33,542,797 of record NC_058088.1, on the reverse strand, counting down.
CAGCAGAATGAAAAGACCACAAAGTGGCCCAGTGAGATAATAGTGAGGTGGCAGCAGCATGAGTACACCACAGAGTGGCCCAGTGAAATAGTGGTGAGGTGGCAGTAGCATGAGGAGACCACAAAGTGGCCCAGTGACAGAGTGGTGAGGTAGTAACAGCATGAGGAGACCACAGAGTGGCCCGGTGACATAGTGTTGAGGTGGCAGCAGCATTAGGAGACAACAGAGGTGTCACGGCCATGGTCATGGCCGTGACTCCTTGGGAGCCGCATACAGTTGCCCGCGGTTGTGGTAGTTGTGTCAAGGCATAATGTAGTTGGCCTCAGTGCGGTTGCCGCGGACAACAGCTTTGTGTGCGGTTCCCGGGGAGTTGTGTGCGTGTGTGGATGCACTGTGTTTTGTATGTCTGGTGTGCACTGTAGTTTATGTTTGGTGCGCACGGACATCGTCCTTTCACTGTGGCTGCCCGTGGCAACGTTTGGTATTATGTACATGTGGTGGCAGTGTCTCGGCCTTCGGGCTGTCTCCCAGGACGGTTGCCACCCATGTCGTTGCCAGCGGCAACAGCCACAGGGTGATCTTAGTTTGGTCACTTCCCCTGTATTTTTGGTGTTTTCCTTTCCTGTGGTGCTGGAAGGGTTAACCCTCTTCCCAGTGTGTGTGATGTCACTGGGTGTGTCTGTCCGGTGGGTGTGGCCATTTAGCCCAATAAAGCCTGTGTCTGGAGCACTGCTCAGTAGGTTGCTTCAGTCATGCTTGGCTGAAGCAGCCTCCTGTGGATTCCATCCTTCTTATAAGGGCCACCCTTCCGGTCATAAGATTCCTTTCCCTGATGTATGGTTGATGTCTTATCTCTTTGGTTTCTGTGCAGCTATGGATCTGGGTCCCTGTGTGTGGATGCGTGGTGATCTTCAGCATGCCAGCACAGGGATCCAGTCAGCTAGGCTGAGACAGGTAGGAGTGGAACTGTGTGGGTTCACCTGTCTTATCCATAGACCTGTTTATGTCCCCTTTCTTCATGCTGCTTGGCCAGTGAGACTCCTGCTCCTCCGTGTCTAGGAGGAATGGGTTGTCTTACTCTGTCTCTAGTTCAGGGCCGACTGGAGGGCTTGTAGGGACTATAAGGTTCCAGCGTATGAGCCCTCCTACCATCAAGGTCGGCTCATGCAGACAGGAGACAGGGTCGGCGTTAGGGACGCATTAGGAGGTGACCTGCTCCCTAATTCTGTGGTCCTGGCCTAGTAGCGACCAGACATCTTACATCATCGCGCGGCTGAGGATTTCCTCCATCCTCAGCCGTGACAAGAGGTGGCCCAGTGACATAGTGGTGAGGTAATAGCAGCATGAGGAGACAACAGAGTGGTCTAGTGACATAGTGTTGAGGTGGCAGCAGCATGATGAGACCACAGAGTGGGCCAGTGACATAGTGGTGAGGTAGTAGCAGCATGAGGAGATCACAAAGTGGCCTAGTGACATAGTGGTGAGGAAGTAGCAGCATGAGGAGACCACAGAGTGGCCTAGTGACATAGTGGTGGGGTGGCAGCAGCATGAAGAGACCACAGATTGGGACAGTGACATACTGGTGAGGTGGCAACAGCATGAGGAGACCAGAGAGTGGCCCAGTGATATAGTGGTGAGTGTGACATCAGGTGGGTGGCAGCATCAGAATAGTAGCTGAAGCAGGTAGCCAGAAGAAACAGGTCTCTTTTGTCAAAGTGTAGGTGTGGCACCATGGATGATCTAGTCTGATACATCAGGCACTGGTTGATCCATGCCTGATTCATATTCACAAAGGTCAGTTTCTCCACATTTTGGGTGGACAGGCAAGTTCTCCTTGGGGTAACTATGGCCCCCGCTGCACTAAACACCCATTCTGATGCTACACTGCTGGCGGGTAGAAAAGCTTGTCCAGTTGCAGCCACAAATCAAATTTGGCTTCTCAGTAGTCCATGGGATCTTAGATGTGGGGTGGCAGGGTGCACTCCAAGTATGTCACAACCTGCTGGTTCAGGTTCTGCTCTATGTCTAGCTGCTGCTGCTGGTGAGTGGTTTCTTCAGTAGGCAGGTGGTGAAAACTGCTTATCAGCGACAGCCCCCCCAAATGGAGATGGTACTGCTCCTGCCCCCCAAACCCTCCCCCAGCAGCCATAGCAGTGGAACCTGAGCACAGAGGAGCCCCGTTGTCAGACCTGCATGAGGATGGGCGAAGGCGCACAAAGGCAGCGGCCAACTAACTACATAGGGTGTCTCGATAGTTGTTCAGTTAGTCCTCCCTGTTAGCGGGTGAAAAAAAATGCCCCCAATTTGGACCAGTAGCGAGGGTCTAACATGGTGGAGAGTCAGTAGTCATCCCTCTGCTAAATTACGTCAATTTGGCTGTCACTACCCAAGCAAGTGAGCATGCATCGGGCCATTTGCGCAAGAGACTCGGAGGGACTCCCTGCCTCCATGTCCACTGCATACTGCCACGGTGTGTCTGTGTCATCTGCCTCATCTTCCTCATCGCTCTGTAGCTCCTCCGGATGCTCCTGCTCCTCCATTCCTGTCACCTGTATAGAAAAAACTGCCATTTCTCTATGCATTGCTTGTGCTTGAATGTCCTTCTACTCCTCTAGGTCAGCCCCCACAGGGCTCATGTGGCCATGGGATGTGGTTGCCACGTCTCTAGTCCCCTGGCCAGCCAGATTTAGCAGCGTCTGTACCAGGACATGAATCAGTGGAATGACGTTGTTCATCCCGTAGTCCTGACGACTGACAAATAAAGTGGACTCGAGCAAACAAATGGCCCGAACAAATAGCAGGTGTAATGCATGAGCTGCCACCAGCTAACATTGAAGTTGCTCAGGGGAGTACCACTGTCCACCTGTATCATCAAGAAATAGTTTATGGCCTTTCTCTGTTTATATAATCGGTCCAACATATGGAGGATGGAATTCCAACTGGTGGAAACGTCGCATATCAGCCAATGTTGGAGACGCCGCTCTGCCGCTGCAGCTCAAGGAGGGTGTGCATTGTGGTGTACGAGTGGCTAAAGTGCATGCAACATTTTTCAAGATATCTTGCACATAGTGTGAAGACTTCAGGAACCGCTCTAATACCAGATTGAACGTGTGTGCCATGCAGAGCGCATGGCTCATCCCTCCTTGACGCAGCACCAACACCATGTTCTTCCCGTTGTCGGTCACCATGGTTCCGATTTTGAGTTGTCGAGGAGAAAGCCAGGATTTGATTTCTTGATGAAGGACGCAGAGCAATTCCTCAGCTGTGTGACAGTGGAGGATTAGGAGGCAGAGGCAGAGGCAGACATTGTCACAGGACTAACAGCGTGAGAAAGTGGAGGTGGTAGTGGCATCAACTGGCCAAGTTGCTGGTGGGGCTGAGAAGGAACCACATTTACCCAGTGGGCAATAAAGGACATATATTGTCCTTGTCCGTCGTTACAGCTCCACACGTCAGCACTGCCGTGCACTTTAGCAGACACCGACAGGCCCAAGAAATGGCCCAACTTCTGCTCTACATATTTGTGCAGGGCTCGTACTGCCTTTTTGGCAAAGAAATGATGGCTTGGGACTCTTCACATCAGCTCCGCACAAGCCACCAGTTCTCTGAAAGGTGCAGAGTCCACCACTTGGAAAGGGAGGGACTGCAGCATTAAAAACTTGTCCAGGAGCACGTTCAGCTTCTGCGTCGTTGGATGAGTGCACGCATACTTTTGTCTCTTGGAAATCTCTTTGGTAATCAATTGCTGACAGAATGACTGATGAGGAGGAGAAGGAAGAAAACAGGAGCATCAGGACCAGCAGATGATGGGAAGGACAGACAGCTCCCTATCGGCTAAGGTGGTGAAGAATTGATGACTGCATGAAAATAGGTGCGTGCGACTGGGTGATGCAGAGTTTGCTGCGGCAGGCTGAACCACCACATTGGAGCCATGTTTCTCCCAGGCCACCTTACAGTGATGCTGCATGTGTTGACGCAAGGCCGTGGTGCTAACAGTGGCACCCTGTCCACGCTTTACCTTCTTCACACAAATTCAGCAAATTACCATGTTCACCTACCTGTGCCGTATGGGCAATACCAGGAGCCAGTGGGCAAATTACAGGAACGTAAGGTCCGACTCAAAGCAAACTCCCAGTTACCTCCAGCATGCAGCCATGCTTGCAATGGCAGGAGGGAGGAGGCTGTGAGTCCCACCCAAGACTGGCTGATAATGCTCAGGCCTCACAGGTGCACCTAAATGTTGCCTGTGGATGAAAATCAGGCACATTTAAATATGGAGTTTAAATACCTTCAAACATATCTATATACAAACTACAAAAAATGGTCTGGTGTCAAAAGGCAGGAAGTGCTCAACCCCATATGCAGTTGTGCATCTATACCCAGGGGAGCAGATCCTGCACTTGTGGCCCGTTGCTAATGGCGATCCCTTAGCAAAAATGTATACAGTGGAGGATGCCCGCAGCGGACCACAAGTACCACAAAAAGACATCCTACACTACATACAAAAATGTGTGGATGTAAATAGCTATATGAAGTCAGCATTAATAAGGAAGGTGCACTACTGTGGATGCAAACAAACAAGTCTGACTAATAGAGATGGTTCGCCTGGCGGTCGTTTAGTGGCAAACTCAGTACATGGTTCTCTGAACGGGTGAACATATGGCGATGTCCGCCGGCACCATATTCTTTTACATTGTCAAGAACTTTGACCCATGACACATCCATCAGGTGGTACAGGACAGCCAATTGAGACTTTTCAGCAAATGGACATACCCCCTACCTTATAAATAAACCCGATCTGGCCGCCATTTTACATTTAGTTTTTTGCCAGTGTAGGGTGAGGTTGCTGTGTGGAGCAGGGACAGACTGTTAGGGACACCAAACGCTAGCTAATAGGGCCACAAAAGTTCTTTTAAGGACTAGTATAGTTTTGCTATAAATAAGTGTGACTTACTGAAGGGTGTAATATACTGATGACGCTGGATAACCCTCTTGCCCAACGGCTGACCACTGGCTTGTCGGAACTGCTAGCCTGCAAACTGCTGCCATAAAAACTGGTGGACTCGGAGGCCTTTAGAAAATTTGTGTATTTATCCCAGAGGGGCATCCTGGAGCTATATGGCCACGTTCAGCGGCAAGTGAATGTATCTCTGGCACACAGTGTCGGTGCCGATATACATCTGACAACAGACACGTGGTCTAGCAAACACGGGCAGGGAAGGTACATAACTTTTACTGCCCACTGGGTGAACCTTCTGAAGGCTATCAAGCATGCAACCCGTGGCAACCATGTGGATTTGGTGTTACCGCCACGGATTGCATGCAGACCTGCCTCTTCTTCTTCTCCTCCTACTCCATCCTCCGTCTCCTCCTCGGCTGACTCCTCCTTTTCCACTGCTACCGCCTCTTCTGCTGCGCCCCCCAACCTCCCCAGAACCTATTTGATGTGCCAGATAAAACGTTGCCATGCTGTGCTGCGGCTGTTGTGCCTGGAAGCCAAGAGACACACTGGTCCTGCACTGCTTTCAGCTTTGCGGTCATAGGCCGATCAGTGCCTAACCCCATTCAATTTGACAGTTGGTAAAGTGGTGTGCGAAAACGGTGCCAATCTGCTGAGCACGCTGAAACAGGGCAAAATGACACAAGTGTCGTGCATGGCACACGTCCTGAACTTAGTCGTGCAGCGATTCGTTGCCAAATACCCTGGGGTCCAGGGCGTCTTGCATCAGGCCAGGAAAATCTCTGTCCATTTTAGAAGATCTTTCTGACGTTCAGCGGCGACACCACCTGCCCATCAGACGTCTAATTTGTGACTGCCCGATGCGCATGAACTCCACCTTGTATATGCTTGATCGGCTGCTCCAGCAGAAACGTGCAGTTAACGACTACCTGTACAAACTCTGCGGCCGGACAGGTTCTGAGGAGCTTGTTTTTTTTTCACCGTGCCAGTGGCTGCTCATGCGTGACGCATGCAGACTTCTGCAGCCATATGATGAGATCACCAAACTGTTCACTCGCAGCCAGGGCGCCATCAGTGACATCATACCTTACGCCTTCTTTCTGGAGCGTGTATTGCATCCTGTCATTGATCAAGCCGTCGAGGAGCAGGAGCAGGAATATGAGGAAGTTGCAATGCTGGATGTATTCCCAGGGGGGGCTACGCCATCTGAGTCAAGTCAACAGGCGTCTGAAGAGGAGTCAGAGGAGGATGGTGCCGAGGTGGAGGAGGAGAAGCAGCAAGAAGAGCATGCTTTAAACTTTTATGTGATTCCTGCTGTTGTCCGTGGCTGGGGGGTGGAGACCTAGGACGACATTATCCTGGACGATGAGCAGGAGACAGGCCACTCCACTGCTTCCAGTTTAGTGCAAATGGGGGCCTTCATGTTCCAGTGTTTGAAGAGGGACCACCGTATAAAAAGCATAAAGGGCAAGGACCAGTAGTGGGTGGCAACATACTTAGACCCCTGGTAAAAACACAAAATGATGACATGTTACCACCATCATAGAGGGCTGGCAGAATGCAGCATTTCCAGGTCTTGCTGCGAGAGATGCTGCATTCTGCTGTTGCGGGCGCTGGAAGAGGAATTTCCACCCACAGCAAAACAGGTGCGGGTACCAATTCTACTGCGTCTGCAAGAAGAGGGCGGTTTAAAGATGCCTTGGTCACTTCAGATATGAGATTATTCTTGCAGCCAACCCATCGACAGCCGCCCTCCGGATCCATCCTCAGGGAACGCCTAGACTGACAGGTGTCCGACTACATCTGGTTAATGGCCGTTGTGGATGCTCTGAGAAGCGAGGAACCCCTGGACTACTGGGTGTGCAGGCTTGACCTGTGGCCAGAGCTGGCACAATTTGTCATGGAACTTGGCTTGCCGCTCAAGTGTCCTGTCCAAAAGGACGTTCAGTGCAGCGGGGGGATTGTGACCGATAAGCGCACTCGCCTAGCTCACGACAGTGTGGACTACCTCACATTTCTAAAAATGAATGAGGCATGGATCTCAGAGTAATTCAACACCTGTGACGACCACGTGTAATTGAATTTCCTCAATACAGCCCACAAATATTCGCCACCACCCAGAACAAATATTGGTCCCTGTCTTAGGTAAATACAACAGCATAAAAGGCCTTTTCTGTCTGCTAAATTCCTAATGTTTTGGGCCTTGGAAGAATTCAATACCTGTGATGACCACGTGTTTCAACTATTATCACTAGTTTTTTTATCCATTGATTGTCTAATAGATCTCCAGCCACATACTTACTTGTTCTTTGATGTACGCTGAATGCATCATTTTTGGGGCCTGTAGTACATTGGCCTGCTGGAAAATTGATATCTAATGACCGAGTAATCTACCTCAAGCCACATACTTACTTGTTCTTTTATGCACGCTGAATGCATAATTTGGGGGCCTGTAGTACACTTGCCTGCTGGAAAATTGATATCCAATGACTGTGTAATCTACCTCCAGCCACATACTGACTTGTTCTTTGATGTATGCTGAATGCATAATTTTTGGGGCCTGTAGTACACTGGCTTGCTGGGAAATTTATATCCAATGACCGTGTAATCTACCTCCAGCCACATACTTATTTATTTTTTTCTGTACAGTGAATGAATAATTGTTGCGGCCTTGGACGAATTCAACACCAGTGACGACCACGTGTTATCGAATTTCAACTATTATCATTATTTTTTTTTTAAGATGGGGGATTTTTATTTTTTTATATTTTTAGTTCTTGTAAACATATGTATTTGACCTGTATTTGTACTGGCCTGTAGTAAAATTGATATCCATTGACCGTGTAATATACCTCCGGCCACATAATCACTTGATCTTTTCTGTCCGGTGAATGCCTAATGTTTGGGGCCTGTAGTCCAGTGGCCTACAGTAAAATTTTGATCCATTGACTGCATAATGTACCTCGAGCCACATAATCAGAATTTCTTTTATGTTAGGTGAATGCCTAATTTTTAAGACCCATACTCCTGTGGCCTAAAATGAAAATTTTCTTGTCTCCAACAGGGCATATTTTAGGGTATTTCCCTTTAAAATGCTTAAAAATGCCCCCTGATTAAGATACATATTTTTGGTTGGAATTTTTGTCATTGATTACCCTCTAGTATATCACTGTCCATGTTGTAGGAATATTTGTACACTTCTACTGAGTATTTGGTGGCTGCAAATATGAGCTGGAGGTTTTTAAGGTTCACCTGCCATTAAAGTGAATGGGGCCTGCCACAAACTTGCGGTTCACGAACATTTGATCACGTTTGCGCAATCGAATTCGAGAACCGTCCCGACCAATGTTCATCCATCACTACTGACTAAACCCTCAAACTGGTGTTAAAATTTAGAATTTAGCTAATATATCCTTATAAAAAGGACATATCTAATCCCGAGCACCGCACCAAGGTATCTCAAGTAGCTCGGCACCTAACGCTAACCTACCTGTGCCGTATGGGCAATACCAGGAGCAGTGGGCAAATTACAGGAACGTAGGGTCCGACTCACAGCAAACTCCCAGTTACCTCCAGCATGCAGCCATGCTGGCAATGGGAGGAAGCCTGATTTTCATCCACAGGCAACATTTAGGTGCACCTGTGACATCTGGGCCTTATCAACTAGTCTTGGGTGGGATTCACAGCCTCCTCCCTCCTCCCATTGCAAGCATGGCTGCATGCTGGAGGTAACTGGGGGTTTGCTGTGAGTCGGACCTTACGCTCCTGTAATTTGCCCACTGGCTCTTGGTATTGCCCATACGGCACAGGTAGGTTAGCTTCAGGTCCCGAGCTACTTGAGATACCTCGGTGCAGTGCTCGGGCTCAGATATGTCCATATAAGGATATATTGGCTAAATACTCAATTTTAACACCAGTTTGAGGGTTTAGTCAGACTTGTTTTAGTTTGCATCCACAGTAGTGCATCTTCCTTATTAATGTTTACTTCATATAGCTATTTACATCCACACATTTTCTATCTTGTGTAGGATGTATTTTTGTGGTACTTGTGGTCCGCTGCGGGCATCCTCCACTGTATGCATTTTTGCTAACAAAAATTTGCCACACCGCCGTTTATGGGATTTTGCCCCCAACACTCCACACTGACTGCCTGCTACCCCTTCCTACGTTAACCCCAGCACCGCTACTTTCCAGGCCGGTAGGCTCCTGCAAAGTGGGTTGTCTACCCCGGGCACATTTTGCTCCCGACCTCCCAATGCTGTCACCCTGCTGACTCACAGCCACGTTACCTCCTTGCTGGCTCCACTGCTGCCTCACACGCAAGCTGCCACCCTCTTGCCCTGATGATGATGATGAAGCCCAGGTTCACCGGCTTCCAAGTGCGATCGGCTACATCTTCATCTGCTACTGTCTGCATGTCAATGATGTCCCCATCAATGGTCTCAAGGCGAGGAGCCTGACTGCTCGCAACACCTGCTCCCACAAGATCTGGAGGAGACATCAGAGGAAGTGGCTGATGTCTCCTCCAGATCTTGGCTGGGCAGTAGCTGCTGACTGTCTTCTAGCAGCTTATCTCACTGAAAAGTAGAGCTGAGCCTATGGCATATAATACTTCTCGCGCTGAGAGAACTGAAAATTATAGAGGAAGGTTCAGAACAGGTGGGGCATAGGGCCTGCTCCCGGGCCATGCCAACTAATCATCGTGTCAGAGAAACCCACTGACTCTTGGCTGGGGGTGTCTGATGTCACTTGACGAAGTTGAAGACCGTGTCAACCATTCAAGCACTGCTGGGTTGCTGGTCAAGACACAACCGCTACAGACAGAAACATTTTGGTCACTGCCCGTTCACTTTGAAGGGCCTGTCACCTGTCTGACATACTGTATAATAAAATAATTAAATTAAAATAATACCCCCCAAAAACGGCTGTAGTACAATGTTTTTCACTGCAGAACGGCAATTAAGACATATATATATTTTTTTTTTCTGATTACTTAAGTCCCCCCCCCCCAAAAAAAAATAACAATCACAATTCACCACAGAAGGTCAATTGAAAGTATTTTTTTTCTTATAACTACACCCCAAAAAAATAAATATAACAATCTCAATTCACTGCAGAACGACTTATAGGACATAAGTATATTTCCTTTTTATACACCACGTAAATAGCTGTAGTACAATGTTACTTGACTGCTGAACGGCAATTAAGACATATATTTATATTTCTTTCTGATTAATGAAGTCCCCCCCCCCCAAAAAAATTAAGACGTATTCTTTTTCCTATAACTAAACCCCAAAAATAGAAATAAAACAATCACAATTCACCACAAAACGGCTAATGGAATGTACGTATATTTCCTTTCAATACACAACGTAAATGGCTGCATTACAATGTAACTTCACTGCTGAATAGCAATTAAGACACTTTTTTTTCCTGATTAAGGCTCCATTCACACATCCGTATGTGTTTTGCGGATCTGCGGATCCGCAAAAAAACAGACACCGGCAATGTGCGTTCCACATTTTGCGAACCGCACATCGCCGGCACTCTCATAGAAAATGTATTTTCTTGTACGCAATTGCGTTCTATTCTAAGTTCTATTTTATTGCAGAAACGGAATTGCGGATGAGGAAGTGCGGATCCGCAAATGCGGATGCGGACAGCACATTCCAGCCCCGTTGAAAATGAATGGGTTCGCATCCATTCCGCAAAATTGTGGGACGGATGAGGACCCATTTTGTGGACGTGTGAATGGACCCTCATAAACCCCCCCAAAAAAATTATAATCACAATTCACCGCAGAACACATGACATGAGGTAGGTTTATTTCCCTTCAATACACCCCATAAATGGCTGTAGTACAATGTAACTTCACCATTGAACGGCAATTAAGACATATATTTTTCCCTTTTTTTCCCTATTAATACACCGCACAAAAAAAATATAAAACATTATAAAAATCATTGCAGGATGGCTAATAGGATGTATGTTTCCTATCGTGTTATTACATTCTGTAAATGGCTGTAGTCCAAAAAAAAGTAAAACAATGTAAAATCAACGCAGGACAGCTAATAGGATGTACATATCTATTATATTAATACACCCTGCAAATGACTGTAGTACAAAAAAAAGTAAAACAATGTAAAATCAACGCCGAACGGCACTTATCACATACATATTTTTCTTTTTTTTTCCCCTATTAATAAATCCCCCCCCCCCCCAAAAAAGTTAAAGAATGTAAAATCAACACAGGACGGCTAATAGGACGTGTGTATCTATCCAAATAATACACCTGTAGTACAATGCACCGCTGAACGGCAATTATTAATACACCCCCCCAAAAAAAAGTCAAATAATGAAAAATCTATGCCGAATAGCACTTACTGTATGACATTTTTTTTTCCTTTTTTTCGACCTATTAATATACCCCCCCCCCCCCAAAAAGTCAAACAATGTAAAATCAACGCCGAACAGCACTTATGACATAGATTTTATTTTTTTCCTATTAATACACCCCCCCAAAAAAAAGTAAAACAATGTAAAATCAACACAGGATGGCTAATAGGATGTACGTATCTATCTTATTAATACACACTGTAAATGGCTGTAGTACAATGTACTGTAACTCCACCGCTGAACGGCAATTATGATATATATTTTTCCCTTTTTTTCCTATTAATACACCTAAAAAAATATAAAACTATTTAAAATCAACACAGGACAGCTAATTGGACGTACATAACTTTCCTATTAATATACCCTGTGAATGGCTGTAGTACAATGTAACTTCACTGCTGAACGGCAATTACGACATATATTTTTACCTTATTTTTTCTATTAATACATCCCCAAAAAACTAAAAACAATGTAAAATCAACGCAGAACGGCTAATGGGGCATACGTATCTTTACTACTAATACACCTCATAAATGGCTGTAGTACAATGTAACTTCACATCTGGACGGCAATTACGACATATATTTTTCCCTTTTTTTCCCCTAATAATACACCCCCCCAAAAAAAAAAAATGCTAATGGGACGTGTATATCTTTCCTATTAATAAACCCTGTGAATGTCTGTAGTACAATGTAACTTCACCGCTAAACAGCAGCTTAATGCGCCCCCCCCCCAAAAAAAAGTTAAACAATGTAAAATCAATGCAGGATGGCTAATAGGATGTACGTATCTATCCTATTGATACACCTATGTGCCCTATGTGGATTCTTTATGCACCTATATGTGTCCCATAGGTGAGACATTTCAGTTATATCTAATCTGGCCTTTCTTTCTTTCTCCTGAGACTTGAAATTTTGCATTTTGGGTGAATGAAGAAACACAAGTCTTCACAGAATAATATTTTTTGTTTTTAAGATTAGATAGATAGTGAGATGGAAATAAATTATGTAAATAAGGTATTTCCTTATAGTCCTATAATAGTTGGATTCAACATGGATCAACATTGTCGGTCAGTCATGCACCTCTATTCTTTTTAGTACTTAAAGGTTTTATCATATTTTATGATTTCCTTATTGTATAAGTACATACATCATATAACATGCTGAATTATTTGGAATATCCCTCTGCTACTAAATTATTTTAATGTTCATTTGGTATCTTTCATTACTTATGTCTCCTGAGGCTTTACAGTATATCTCACATATGAGATTTTATATTAAAGGTGCAGCACTCTCACACAGGTCCGCAATAATACATTAACGCCTAAAGACTGCAATAAAATTGAATAAAAGTAAAAAGTGATTTTCATAAAGTTTCTGATGCAATCAGAGCAGACAGTGGTTACCTTGAAATGTATGGAAATGAGTTTTTACTAAAAAGTTTTTGCTTTTAGACACTTTTATGTATACTCGCTAGTGATGGACGAATATCGGCTGGGCGTTCGCAGCGGGCCCCATTGACTCTAACGGCAGCCGAACCTGAAAAACCTTCAGGTCATATTTGCAGCCACCAAATACTTATTAGAAGTAAACAAAAAGTCCCACAACATGGACAGTGACATACCAGAGGAGGATCATTAGTAAAAATTCGCACAAAAAATATGTATTTTAATCAGGGGCCATTTTTATGTGTCTTAAAGGGAAACTCTCAAAAATGTGCCCTGCTGGAGCTATGAAGAAATTTATTTTATGCCACGGGAGTACAAGCCCCAAAAATTGGGCATTTAACTGACAGAAAATAACTTGTGATTATGTGTCTGGAGATACATTAGGCAGGCACTGGATACAAATTTTACATTAGGCCAGTACAGGCCCCAAAATTAGGCCATCACCTGACATAAAAGAACTTGTGATTATGTGGCTGAAGGTACATTAGGCGGTCAATTGGATACAAATTTTACTGTAGGACACTGGAGTACGGGCCCAAAAAATTAGGCATTCATCTCACAGAAAATAATCTGTGATGATGTGGCTAGAGGTACATTAGGCAGTCACTGGATACAAATTTTACTGTAGGCCACTGGAGCACAGGCCCCCAAAATTAGGCATTCAACTGACAGAAAAGAACTATTGACTATGTGGCTGGAGGTACATTAGGTGGTCACTGGACAAAAATTTCACTGTAGGACACTGGAGTACAGGCCCCAAAAATTAGGCATTCACCTGACAGAAAAGAACTTGTGATGATGTGACTGGAGGTACATTAGGCGGTCACTGAATACAAATTTTACATTAGGCCAGTACAGGCCTCAAAATTAGGCATTAACTTGACAGAAAAGAACTTGTGATGATGTGGCTGGAGGTACGTTAGGCGGTCACTGGATAAAAATGTTACTGCAGGCCACTGGAGTACAGGCTCCAAAAATTAGGCATTCATCTGACAGAAAAGAACTTGTGAGGATGTGGCTGAAGGAACATTAGGCGGTCACTGGATAAAAATTTTACTGTGGGCCAGTACAGGCCCAAAAAATGTGGCATTCATCTGACAGAAAAGAACTTGTGATTATGCGGCTGAAGGTACATTAGGCGGTCACTGGATAAAAAAAAAATTCTGTGGGCCAGTACAGGCCCCAAAAATTAGGCATTCATCTGACAGAAAAGAACTTGTGATGATTTGGCTGGAGGTACATCAGGTGGTCACTGAATAAAAATTTTACATTAGACCAGTACAGGCCTCAAAATTAGGCATTCACTTGACAGAAAATAACTTGTGATGATGTGGCTGAAGGTACATTAGGCGGTCACTGGATAAAAATTTTACTGTAGGACACTGGAGTACGGGCCCAAAAAATTAGGCATTCACCTGACAGAAAAGAACTTGTGATGATGTGGCTAGAGGTACATTAGGCGGTCACTGGATACAAATGTTACATTAGGCCAGTACAGGCCCCAAAATTAGGCCTTAACCTGACAGAAAAGAACTTGTGATGATGTGGCTAGAGGTACATTAGGTGGCCACTGGATAAAAGTTTTACTGTAGGACAGTACAGGCCCCAAAAATTAGTCATTCACCTGATAGAAAAGAACTTGTGATGATGTGGCTGGAGGTACATTAGGTGGTCACTGGATAAAATTTTTACTGTAGGCCAATACAGACCCCAAAAATTAGGCATTCACATGACAGACAGAAAATGCCTTTAATGACGCTTTATATACATAATACAAGGACCATTCTTTGTTCTGTGTGGTGGCGGATATGTGTGGGCTGGCAAGAGGAAATTCAATTACACGTGGTCGTCACAGGTGTTGAATTCCTCCGAGATCCATGCCTCATTCATTTTTAGAAATGTGAGGTAGTTCACACTATCGTGAGCTAGGCAAGTGCGCTTATCGGTCATGATCCCCCCTGCTGTGCTGAATGTCCTTTCGGACAGGAAACTCGACGAGAAGCAAGACAAGAGTTCCATGGCAAATCGTGCCAGCTCTGGCTACAGGTCAAGCCTGCACACCTCGCTTCTCAGAGCGTCCACATCGGCCGTTAACCAGATGTAGTCAGACACCTGTCGGTCTAGGCGTTCTATGATGCTGGATCCTGAGGGCGGCTGTTGATGCGTTGGCTGCAAGAATGATCTCATATCTGAAGTGACCGACACATCTATAAACCGCCTCTTCTTGCAAACTCGTTAGGATTGGTACCTGCCCCTGTTTCGCTGTGGGTGGAAATTCCTCTGCCAGCCCCCGCAAGAGGAGATTGCAGCATCTCTCGCAGCAAGGCCTGGAAATGCTGCATTCTGCCAGCCCTCTGTGATGCTGGTAACATGTCTGCCATTTTGTGTTTGTACCAGGGGTCTAAGTACGTTAACACCCAGTACTAATCCTTGCCCTTTATGCTTTCTATACGGGGGTCCCTCTTCAAACACTGGAGCATTAAGGCCCCCATTTGCACTAAATTGGAAGCGGTGGAGCGCCCAGGCTCCTGCTCATCGCCCAGGAGAATGTTGTCCTCCCCCCAGCCACGGTCAACACCAGGGATCCCCGAAAAGTTTAAGTTTAATATCCCCCTCAAAGCTTGCTCTTCTTGCTCCTCCTCCTCCTCCTCCTCCCCCAGCCACCATCCTCCTCTGACTCCTCTTCGTCACAGGTGTTGAATTTCTCCGAGATCCATGCCTCATTCATTTTTAGAAATGTGAGATAGTTCACAATATCGTGAGCTAGGCAAGTGCGCTTATCGGTCATGATCCCCCCCTGCTGTGTCCTGCAGACTTGTCTCTGATGGAGTAGCCCCAACTGGGAATTCATTCAGCATTGCGACTTCATCTTTCAGCTCCTGCTCCTCGACGGCTTGATCAATGATAGGACGCAATGCACGCTTTAGAAAGAAGGCGTAAGTTATGAAGTCACTCATGGCGCCCTGGCTGCGACTGACCAGTTTGGTGATCTCATCAAATGGCCGCAGAAGTCTGCATGCGCCACGCATGAGCAGCTAGTGGCGCGGTGAAAAAAACCAAGCTCCACAGAACCTGTGCTGCTGCAGAGTTCGTACAGTAGTCGTTAACGACGCGTTGCTGCAGGAGCAGCCTATCAAGAATATACGAGGTGGAGTTCCAGCACGTCGGGCTGACACAAATCAGATGTCTGACAGGCAAGTGGTGTCGCCGCTGAACGTCAGCAAGGTGAGCCATAGCCGTGTAAGATCTAAAATGGCCAGAGATTTTCCTGGCCTGCCGCAAGACTTCCTGGACTCTGGGGTATTTTGCAAAGAATCACTACAAGACTAAGTTCAGGATGTGTGCCATGGACGGCACGTGGGTCATTTATCCCTGCTTCAGTGAGCTCACCAGGATGGCACCGTTGTTGCACTCCACTTTACCAACTGTCAAATTGAGCAGGGTTAGCCGCTGATCGGCCTGTGACTGCAGAGCTGAAAGCAGTGCAGGATCAGTAAGGCTCTTGGCTTCCAGGCACAACAGCCACAGTACAGTGTGGAAACCTTTTATCTGGCATATCAAATAGGTTCTAGGGAGCTTGGGGGGCGCAGTGGAAGAGGTGGTAGCAGTGGAAAAGGAGGAGTAAGCCGAGAAAGAGATGGAGGATGGAGTAGAAGGAGGAGAAGAGGCAGGCCTGCATGTAATCCTTGGCGGTAACACCAAATCTACATAGGAGCCACGGGTTACATGCTTGACGGCCGTCAGACGCTTTAGCCAGTGGGCAGTAAAAGTTATGTACCTTCCCTGCCCATGTTTGCTAGACCACGTGTCTGTGGTCAGATGTATCTTGGCACCGACACTGTGTGCCAGAGATTTATTCACATGCCGCTGAACATGGCCAAATAGCTCTGGGATGCCCTTCTGGGAGAAAAAATTCCTTCCAGGTACCTTCCATTGCGGTGTGCCAATGGCCACAAATTTTCTAAGGCCTCCGAGCCCACCAGTTTATATGGCAGCAGGCTGCAGATGGCAACACTATTGTCAGCAGCTGACACATTAAAAAAATCCTGCCCTGCGGAGCCATGTGCCGGCGTCCTTGGAGCGCCAGAAGTGACCGTGCTTGGTGTATGACTCCCTCAAGATACATTTGAAGTATGCTTTTTGCCTCCTGTGCCCTGCGAGCTCTGCCTGCTTCTCCTCCTTCTCTTCTTTCTCTGCTGCTCCGTCTCTCCCTCTGAACTCCCCTCCTCTTCCTCTCTTGTGGGCACCCACATGACATTCATCGACATGTCATCATCGTCACTTTCACCACCACTGACATTTGAGGGGACCTCCCTGCTTGGGCTGATCTGGGTACTATTTTCAGATCGCTGGGTGGCGGCTATTGTTAACTCCTCTTCCTCATCCGAGGTCAAGAATGGCTGCGCATTGGGAAGGTCTGCGAATGGATGGGAAAAAAATTCCTCTAATTCGATTGGAGGGGCTATGGTGGTGGTGGTGGTGTCTTTGGGGGTGCACACAGCAGAGAATGAAGAGGGTGCAGATACAGAGGATGAGGATGGTGCAGAAGCGGAAGGGTGAGTGAGACACTCAACCAACTCTGGTGCGCCCTTTGAAGTAATCGCATGCGCCTTCAACTTCATACTTAGGCTCCGGCCTGGTGCACCTGCCCGACCCCTACCACCTCTGTGAAACGGCCTTCCCTCTTCCTCTGCCTTTGATTTTCAAAATTACCCTGTGCCTAACTCCCTAGAGTAGAGCAGTATTTGTGGAAGCAGGTATAGCGCAGGCCTTAATCAATATTTGGTGGAAATAAGTATATTGAACCCCTTAATCAGTATTTTGTGGAAGCAGGTATATGGCAAACCTCAATCAGTATTTTGTGGAAGCAAGTACATCAAACCACTTAATCAGTACTTTGTGGAAGCAGGTATATCACAGCTCTCAATCAATATTTTGTGGAAGCAGGTATATCAAACCCCTTAATCATTATTTTGTGGAAGCCTGGAGGTGTGTTTGGGGTCATTGTCCTGTTGAAAAATAAATGATGGTCCAACTAAACGCAAACCGGATGGAATAGCATGCCGCTGCAAGATGCTGTGGTAGCCATGCTGGTTCAGTATGCCTTCAATTTTGAATAAATATACTGATTGAGGTTTGCCATATACCTGCTTCCACAAAATACTGATTAAGGGGTTCAATATACTTATTTCCACCAAATATTGATTAAGGCCTGCGCTATACCTGCTTCCACAAATACTGCTCTACTCTAGGGAGTTCGGCACAGGGTAATTTTGAAAATCAAAGGCAGAGGAAGGGGCAGGCCGTTTCACAGAGGTGGTAGGGGTCGGGCAGGTGCACCAGGCCGGAGCCTAAGTAGTAACATTATATACATGGATAATTTGACATCCTCCTTAAGACTAATTTCAAAGTCAATGTTTGCCCAGTGGTTGGTCCAGCGATTTCTATAATTTATTGTGAATAGAGTTGAGCGAAGCAAAGCATGCAAAGTGGAATTCGATCCAAAGTTTAGAAAAACTTCAATTTACAAGAAATACGAATTTCCTTGCGCTTTGTGATAATGAATCCTTTTTTTATAAAATGGCGGCTGCACATGTTAGAAAGTTAAAGTAAGAATCCCAGGAAAGCGAGATTACCCATAAAGCCGTGCAGCCATGGCGCCCGCTGCATGCATTATAGGGCGTCATTTTTAAATGCCTAGACACCAAGATAAACTTCCTGTTCGTGGTCCGGAAAGGGTTAACTTCCAAGCCTTCACACTGAGATTGGGCCACCAATTGGCAAGAATATGATTAGGCAGAGTGGCCTGGGTGTACCTGATTTATAGTGTTATTTGATTCAGAACGAATCAAATAACAGATTCTGATATTTAGGACACATTGTAGATTATTCATGTTTCAATATAACTTCACCTTTTAAGCTATTCTTGACCCCAAAAGGCTGGTCCATTGGTATCAACAATATACAATTCCAAGTTGTGATGGTCTTCAATGTTGTAATTCGCTGTAAGTTATCAATTGAATATGTGTTGGTTTAGGCTAAGGATTTGGAAAATGTTATGTAAAGTCACGCTGTGACATAATGGATACCACAGAACCAGCATCCAGTTCCATCCTTATAGTTTTACCATTTATCTTGGGAGTAACCATATTGCTTGTTTTACATCATCTTTTACTTTATAGATTTTAAGACAAGCTAGATCTATTACTCTGTTGTTGTTGTTACCATCATCATCATGTTCCTTTTTTATTCTGTTAATGTGAGTACCATGTTTTTGACAGTATTCTATCTTCTCCTTTCTTTTCTCAGAACGATAAACTTTCTGAATATTGTGACACAGTAAAGGGAGTTCTATGGGGAGACAAGTATTTTCCTCCCAGTGGGTGCTGCTGGACTGAATAGCAGCCAGGTGGGGTCAAACACCACACTGGACTCATGTGCCAGTCCAGGTTTTGATGACATCTAGCTGCCTTTAAGAGACAGCTGGGTTCAGCAGAAAGGATCTCTGTATTGGGATCTGAGTCTTGTGCTGGGCTTGGAGGTCTGAGACCAGTGTGAGGGGAAACAGGCCGCCTAAAGTCTGTTCATGGACTCTTTGAGGCAGAACTGCCAGCTGGATGTAAACTAACACCAAAACCAAAAGGTGACTTTTTGTGTTGAATGCGACTTTTTGTTCATGAACTTGCCAAGAGTGTGAATAAACACTAAACTGTTTGATTTAAGAACTGGTTGGTGCCTCTATACTGTGTCCACTTATCCTGTCTACTAGAGCAAATCCCCACAGTAGGTGGAGGATGCGGGCTATCGCAGTGAGGCTGGGGTAAAAGCCGAAATATATTAAAACTTTTTCCTCTGGGCACGGTTGTATGTCCTGGATTAAACCAGCTAAATTTCAACCTGTGTTACTCTGCAAAATGGAAGATGTAATGAAGGCCCTCTTGGAGGCTAACCTACAACCGCAGGAGGCTAATAAGCAGCAGCAAAAAAAAAAACACCTGCTGCAACACATGATGACTCCACAGACGGCAGGAGCATCCCGAGCGTTCACGATGCCCGGAAAGCGGTTAGTGCGGCGAGCCTCAAGATGGCACCCATGGATGATGTCAAAACCTACCTGGCGGTATTCGAGAAAGTGGCCATGAGGCAGAATCTACCCCGAGATCAGAGGGCTGAGGTCATCGCTACTTTCCTGGTATCCGAGTCCCAGCAGGTGTATTTCGACATACCAGATAAGCAAGCGGCCGATTACCAGAAAGTCAAGGGTGAGATCCTGGCGAGGCTGGGGATGAATGTGTTGGTCTGGGCCCAGGAGGGGGCACCAGTGGGAGTTTAACCCAGCTGAGCCAGTGAGACCCCAGTATTATGATTTATTCCACCTTTTGCAAAAATGGCTACAACCGGATGTACTGAGTCCCACTGCTATACTGGACCAATATTTTAGCTGAAATGTTCTGGAGGTCGTTGCCATACCCTCTTTAGCATTGGATTGGCCAGGCGTCTCCTGTTAATGCCCTTGAGATGGTGGACCTGGTTGAATGATATGAGGCTACTAGGAAACTAAAGGTGGGCTTTTTCGGGAAGGGGGCAGTTAAACCCTGACAATCCCCACCCCAGACTCGTAGACTGGAGCCAGAAAAGGCTGCCCGGGAGGTACCCACTGCGGACCTGACTCCGGTTATCTGTTGGCGGTGTCATGTAAGGGCCAACTGTCCCCATAGGATTGAGCCCATGCACACTAACTATGGCGACCATTGGTCGCTATATTCCAGAAAGCTGTGTGCAACAAGTACCAGGGAGTCTCTAGATAACAATCACCTGTGCCAGATAGAAGTGGGAGAAACTCCAGTGGTGGCTCTGCTGGACTCTGGGAGTCTGGTTACCCTGGTAAGGGCTACCCTGGTGCAACCTGCTGAGTTTACTGGCCGGAAAGTCGAGGTAATGTGCATACATGGTGACTTAAAAGACTACCCCAACACGCTGGTGTCTTTAACCACGTTTGCTAGCAGGAGGATTCATGAAGTGGCCGTTGCCACAACTTTACACTATGAACTAATAATAGGAAGAGACTTCCTGGGCTTCCCGGAACTGTGGCCAGCTATGAGACTTACCTGTCCCCAAGAGTCAGGGATAACCCCAGGGGAATTTGCCTTGCTCAAATCTGAGGCCAGAACCTTGGGAACCCAAGGCCGAAGTTCCAGCGGTAGGGGTGTCCGCCACTTTGGTGGATGAAAGGGAACAACCCCGTTGAATGTGTTGGTTGGGGAGGTGGAGGACTTGCCGCCGGGCCCTGAATTGGCAAACTTGAATGTCTCCGGTGATAATTTCTGTACAGCACAACACAGGGATTCAACATTATCCTGAGCCTGCGAGAATGTGTTAATGATCGATGGAGAACCACAACAACCGGAGGCCGAGTCGATATTTCCACGTTTTGTGGTTCTCCATGATTTGCTGTATCAGGTGTAACAGTTGGTGGTGCCCAAGGCTTACCACAAACTAGTACTAGATCTAGTGCACCAACATGTTCTCAGGGGTCATCCGGTATTTTAGAAAACACAGGACCTTATACTACAGCGGTTTTACTGGCTCAGTGTGTTTAGAGAGGTGGAAGAGTTTTGTAAGTCTTGCACGACCTGCCAGATATCTAGCCCTCAGCCCCATTTTTAGTAGTCCCTTAGTACCTCTCCCAATCATCGAGGTCCTCTATGAATCTCATAGGACCAGTACCAAAGTCCGCCAGAGGGCACCAACACAGTCTAGTCATCCTAGACTACGCTACCCGGTACACGGAGGAAGTGCCACTGCGGCATACATCGGCCAAACTCATAGCTAAAGAGTTAATGGAGATGTTTTACCGCGTAGGACTACCCAAAGAGGTTTTGATGGACCAAGGACCCCGTTCATGTCCAAGGTCATGAGGGAATTGTGCTAGTTACTGCACATAAAACAGTTACTAACGTCCGTCTACCATCCGCAAATGGAGGGGCTGGTAGAATGGTTTAACCAAACCTGAAAAAATATGTTAAAAAGTGTGGTGTCCAAAGATGGAAGGGACTGGGACCTCCTTCTGCCCTATCTCATGTTCACAGTGCAAGAGGTACCCCAGGTCTCTACTGGGTTCTTGCCCCTTCGAACTGGTATATGGCAGACATCCTCGCGGGCTGTTGGACATAGCCAAAGAGGCATGGGAACAACAGTCCACTCTGTATTGAATACGTCACCCATATGCAAGAACGGATAGAGACAGTGTTGCCTCTGCTTCAGAAACATATGGAGGCGGCTCAGCGAGCCCAGAGTCAAATCTATAATCGGCAGGCTCAAGTCCGGAGCTTTAACCCGGGTGATCAGGTCTGTTCTGGTACCGACAGTGGACAGTAAGTTCTTGTCTATGTGGCAGGGGCCCTACGAGGTAGAGAAAACCTCCATTGTCTTCTTAAACGATAGGTCAGGCTCTGTTAGAAGTCTTTTCCTAAAGCTTTCTTTTATAAATCCTCACACTAAGCGATCACGTAACACATCATTAGGACCCTCCCTCAAACTGGCAATGTTTAGACTATCTCTTCACTTCAAACACACAGATGGTGATAGATTCACCTTCATTTTGGTTTTATTTGTAAAATTTGAAACGTTCTGCAATGACTAAGGGTTTTTTAGGCACCAGGTACTCCTGCCTGGTATTAACAAGATCTGTAATGCTGCATTCAGCAGGCTTCATAGGGGCTGTGAGACTGCACAGCAGGCCATGCGACTTTGCCCCTATGGCACTCAGTAACACAGCCACCCTCTTCTCAAGCTGTTCAATATGCATAAGTCAGTTACCTACACCACAATCAAATAGGTCAATTTTACGAATATACGTGGCCATCTTGGAATGTCGGTTTGAATCCTAGTGAAGTCAATGGGGACCGAATCCTAGTGAAGTCAATGGGGACCCTAACTTAACTTTATTATTTTCTGTTATAACATGGTTGTATAGGAAAATAATAGCATTCTTAGGACAGAATGCAAAACGATATAGGAAAAAAAAATAATCACCTCATTCACTTGATCATGCTGCAGCACCTTATTCTATCTTCACTGAAAAAGACCTGCCAAAGGACCTGTGATATGCGTGATGACATCACCACGCCCATCGCAGGTGAGTTGTTGTTTTTTTAACCCCTAAATGGCCATATTGTTTTGCATTTAAAAGAATGCTATTATTTTCTGATATAACCATGTTATAACGGAAAATAATAGAATCACCCGAACCCAAACTTCAGTAAAAACAAAAAAGGATGGTTTCAGGCTCATCTCTAACAGTATCTAATACATAACAATATCCTCCTTATGTTTGGCTGACCTTTGAAGATCTAGGGGGGGATCTGGAGTTGCACCCTTTTCCTACATATCAGCTGATCAGTTCATACCAATTTGACAAGTTCTTCCTATTCATTGTAGTGTAATGCATTTTGATACACCATGGTTTCTTGATTTCATTGCATTTAAGTTGCAGGGTTTTTGCACACACTATGTAATTCTGCCTCTACTTCTAAATAAAGAATAAAAAAAAAAAAAGCAAAAAGCATGATAGATTGGGATTCGGCTTTTGATGTGTTACTATTTAATTCAACATAACTTTTGGATAAAATAGATATGAACGGCATGTAAGTACTCAGCATATAATTTGCTTTTTATACAGAATATAGAACTTTGAAAGATTTTGAACAATATTGGCTTAAGATGCTGTGCTTTCACTGTAGTTTTGAGCTGAATGGTGGCATCTGCTGCAGTATGTTACAATTCGTAAAGTTTATAAATTAACTTGTCAAGGGAAATGAAAGGATATCTGCTCCTGCTTCTTCTTTAAAAGCATTAAGCGGTTGTTAAATTCTGTCTAAGTCTGCTTTTACAATAAAAGACTTCAATTTCCATGCATCCCATGTCTACTTATTTTCAGAGGACTGGAGAGTATGCTAAATAAATTGCTAGACTGATTTAAGATTCGACATTTTTTTTACCAGCTACACAAGCAAAGGTTTACTTGTCTAATCATCTCCTCTTAAAATTGCTTAGAGACACAAAATACAAATACTGAAGTTTGATCAAGAATACTCTCAAGAAGTTTCTACATCACTTGATGACCATAATTGGGAATTTTTCTAAAATATCAAAACATTTACAGTACATAGTTGCACAGAGACATAGTCCTCATACAGTCCTGATCAAAAGTTTAAGACCACTTAAAAAATTGCAAAAAATCATATTTAGCATGGCTGGATCTTAACAAGGTTCCAAGTAGAGCTTCAACATGCAACAAGAAGAAATGGGAGTGAGACAAAACATTTTTTAAGCATTCAATTTAATGAAAACAATGAATAAACTGAAACAGGCTGTTTTTCAGCTGATCAAAAGTTTAGGACCACACCTCCCAAAAAAAACTACCCCCCCCCCAAAAAAAAAAACTGAAATCCAACTTCCAAACATGAACTCAGTAATGAGTAGCTCTGCCGTTATTGTTGATCACTTCAAAAATTTGTTTCGGCGTGCTTGATGCAAGCGTTTCCATGAGGTGAGTGGGAACATTTCTCCAATTGGTGAAGACCGCCACACGAAGGCCATCTACTGTCTGGAACTGTTGTCCATTTTTGTAAACTTCCTTTGCCATCCATCCCCCAAAGGTTTTCAATTGGATTTAGATCAGGAGAACACGCAGGATGGGCCAAAAGAGTGATGTTATTCTCCTGGAAGAAGTCCCTTGTTCTGCAGGCATTGTGTACTGTAGCGTTTTCCTGTTGAAAAACCCAGGCATTACCACACAGACGAGGGCCCTCAGTCATGAGGAATGATCTCTGCAACATCTGGACATAGCCAGCGGCCATTTGACGCCCCTGCACTTACTGAAACTCCATTGTTCCACTGTAGGAAAAAGCAGCCCAGACCATTATGGTGCCCCCTCCACTGTGGCGTGTAGAAAACATCTCAGGTGGGATCTGCTTGTCATGCCAGTAATGTTGAAAACCATCAGGATCATTAAGGTTAAATTTTTCTAATCAGAGACTAAAACTTTCTTCTACCTTTGAATGTCCCATGTTTGGTGCTCTCTTGCAAAGTCCAAACAAGCAGTTCTGTGGCGTTAAAGGAGACAAGGTCTTTGAAGACATTTTTTGTTTTTGAAGCGCTTCAGTCTCAGATGCCGGTTATGGGGCTGCAGTCAGCACCAGTAAGGGCCTTAATTTGGGTTGAGGATCATCCAGTGTCTTGACAGACAACCAATTGGATCCTCCGGCTCAGTGCTGGTGAATTTTTTTTGGGTCTTCCACTTGACATTTTTGTTCCTTAACCCTCAGGATCATTTAAGAAATTCCAAATGACCGTCTTACTGCGTCCCACCTCAGCAGCGATGGCGCGCTGTAAGAGACCCTGCTTATGCAGTTCAACAACCCGACCACGTTCAAAAAGGGAGAGTTTTTTTGCCTTTGCCATCACCACGTGTGACTACCTGACAGAAAATGACAATGAATCCACATCTTTGCACAGATTTGTCCTTTTAAAGGCATCTGGTCCTAAAATTTGGATCAGCTGAAAAACAGCCTGTTTCAGTTTAATCGTTATTTTCAATAATTGAATGCTCAAAATGTGTTGTCTCACTCTCATTTCTTCTTGTTGCATGTTGAAGCTCTACTTGGAACCTTGTTAAGATCCAACAATGTAAAATAAGATTTTTTGCCATTTTTCAAGTGGTCTTAAACTTTTGATCAGGACTGTACATGTAGTTGCTACAGCATTATTAACACAGACAGTTTAAGCCTTAAAGGGGTTGTTCACTCCTTGGACAACTTTTCTGCAGACCCCCAGTGTGTTCAGACCCACGGTGGTAGTCATACTTATCTGACCCCCGTCTCTGGGTTTTGACTCCATCTCTTAATCTTAGTTGCCGCAGATTTAGAGTCTTGCTGAATCATCATCTTATATGACGTGGGTCACATGGATACTGAAGCAAATAACAGGCCACAGAGTTGACGTCATTTTTTTGTAACTTGTACTTTGTGTTGGCAGCAAATTTTGGTCAATATATTTAGTTTTTATTTTAGAAAATCTGAAATTTGTAGCCAATTTTTAAAACTGTGAAATGTACAAAATTTTCTTTTCTTTGGTTTTGAGATAAATAGACATACCTCACAAAATGCTTAAACATTAACATTCTTCATACAGTTCATGCGGGAGGTCCTTAGACCCTTTAAGATTTTGCTATGTTGCAGCCTTGTGCAAAAAAAATAAAAAAAATAAAGTTGTCCCCATCAATCTGCACTCAATACCCCATAATAAAAAAGTTAAACTGAATTTTAGAAATATTTTCAAATGTAGTTGTATAGCAAGGTATTTTAATGGTTCCTTCCCCTTTGACTCCTTGCAATATAGTTGGTCAGTAAGGTTGATCACAAATATTCAAATTGCTTATTTTCATTGCGAATATAGGTATTTAGAAAATTTGCGAATATTTAGAATATAGTGATATACACTCACCTAAAGAATTATTAGGAACACCATACTAATATGGTGTTGGACCCCTTTTGCCTTCAGAACTGCCTTAATTCTACGTGGCATTGATTCAAAAGGTGCTGATAGCATTCTTTCGAAATGTTGGCCCATATTGATAGGATAGCATCTTGAGGGATGCATCTTGAGGGATGCATATCCAAGGCACGAAGCTTCCGTTCCACCACATCCCAAAGACGCTCTATTGGGTTGAGATCTGGTGACTGTGGGGGCCATTTTAGTACAGTCAACTTATTGTCATGTTCAAGAAACCAATTTAAAATTATTCGAGCTTTGTGACATGGTGCATTATCCTGCTGGAAGTAGCCATCAGAGGATGGGTACATGGTGGTCATGAAGGGATGGACATGGTCAGAAACAATGCTCAGGTAGCCCGTGGCATTTAAATGATGGCCAATTGGCACTAAAGGGCCAAAAGTGTGCCCATTACACCACCACCACCAGCCTGCACAGTGGTAACAAGGCATGATGGATACATGTTCTCATTCTGTTTATGCTAAATTCGGACTCTACCATTTGAATGTCTCAACAGAAATCGAGACTCATCAGACCAGGCAACATTTTTGCAGTCTTCAACAGTCCAATTTTGGTGAGATCGTGCAAATTGTAGCCTCTTTTTCCTATTTGTAGTGGAAATGAGTGGTACCCGGTGGGGTCTTCTGCTGTTGTAGCCCATCCGCCTCAAGGTTGTGCGTGTTGTGGCTTCACAAATGCTTTGCTGCATACCTCGGTTGTAACGAGTGGTTATTTCAGTCAACGTTGCTCTTCTATCAGCTTGAATGAGTCGGCCCATTCTCCTCTGACCTCTAGCATCAACGAGGCATTTTTGCCCACAGGACTGCCGCATACTGGATGTTTTTCCCTTTTCACACCATTCTTTGTAAACCCTAGAAATGGTTGTGCGTGAAAATCCCAGTAACTGAGCAGATTGTGAATACTCAGACCGGCCCGTCTGGCACCAACAACCATGCCACGCTCAAAATTGCTTAAATCACCTTTCTTTCCCATTCTCACATTCAGTTTGGAGTTCAGGAGATTGTCTTGACCAGGACCACAACCCTACATGCATTGAAGCAACTGCCATGTGATTGGTTGACTAGATAATCTTATTAATGAGAAATAGAACAGGTGTTCCTAATAATTCTTTAGGTGAGTGTATACTCTTAATTTTGAATATTCAAGATTTTTTATTGAGAATTTTCGTAATGCAAATTTTTATTGTAAATTTTTCAATTGCCGAGTAAAAACATGATTCCTCCCTGCTTCTTGCTTGTGGGCCAATGAGTCATATAGCGAATATTCAAAATAAAAAACAATATAAAGCAAAATAGATAATTTAGTGCTATAATCTTCTTTGTCTAATAGTTGTAATTTTTTTCTTATCTGAAGTACAGATTGGAAAAAAATTACAACTATAAAAAAAAGATTATAGGACTATATTAGCTTAATTGCTCTACATTTGTTTTTGTTTTTTGAATATTCGCTGTATTGCTATATATTCTTGTTTTAGAATATTACAAATATTTGAAAAAACTAATATATTCAATATAGTGCTATGACTCATTGGCAGACAAGCAAGAAGCAGGGAGGAATCATGTTTTTGCTTGGCAATTTAAAAATTTGCAATCAAAATTTGCATATTACACAATCATTACCTTGTCGATTTTCCGAGAAAAAAAAAACCTTGAATATGACGAATTTGAATATGACCCCTGCCGCTCATCACTATTGGTTAGTGGTCCCTGGTACCTGGCATTTCTGAAGTCTGAAGTAACTGTACATGTGTACTCGCAGCTTTACCTAGGGCATGTAACATCATGTTTTATCGGTCAAATGGCCTAAGCACAGCTCTGGCCCAATAAAGTAAATGGAGCTGAGCTGAAACAGCAAACATAGCTACTATACAATGTACAGCGCTGTGCTTGGTGAGCTGAGAGAAGGTCACAGTGCCACATTAGTGAAAAATCCTGGAAAACTACTTTACTGTTCTTTTTTTTTTTTTATTGCGGCGTTCAGTAACCACTTTTTCAAACCCAGATCATTACAATAACAAATATGTTTATTGTTCAAAACCTTATTTTTTTTTTAACTTGTACTGTTTTTTTGAAGTCCCACTATGGGACTTGAAATTACAATATTAGTATAGCTGGTAAAATGCATTAACGTACTGTATTGTAATGTATTGACAGTTCACCTGTTAGACCCTGCCCCTTTTGTGCTGTGCCAAACCCCTTTCCTTAAAACATTACACTCCTCGCTCAGAGGAAGTATGGGCATTGGGGCTGTGTCAACTGATTGCAGCATCCCGGCACCACATGATAGAGCTCATAGAAGGTTGCTTTCAAAGAGAAAGCAGCCCTCCATGAGCTGTGTCATAGATTTGACAGCTCTTTGAGTCTTCCCTCCTTTCTCTTGGAGCCTACTGGACATTCCCAGGAGAATTTTGCAGGGTCATCTTTAACACGGGCAAAAGGAGCAGCTGCCCTGGGTACAGTTGCCCCTGGGGGGCCCGAGGCAGCTGCCTCATGAGCCCCGCTGGCCACTGACCACAATTAAATGACTGTACTACTACATTACTCACTATCAATGTAGTGCAGCAGGCAGGCCAGCCGGACGGCAGCGTAACATCACTCACTTCGTCAAGCGCCTGCTCCACCTGCTTCATTAATAAAGTGAGAGGAGCAGGCACGTGACGCAGTGAGTGACGTTACGCTGCCGTCCGGCCCCCCTGCCTGCTACGCTACTTTGATCGTAAGTACTAGTACAGAGCTGGTACTGGGAGGGCTCCCCATCTGCAGACGCTCGCAGCTCAGCAGACACTCGGCCCTTACCATCACCGCCTCCTCCAGTTGGGCCCCTTGGAGCCCACATTGATCCACACATCTCAGCCGGACTCCCCGCACCTCTGCAGTGCCCCCCAAAGTTTTTATTGGGCCTCCGACCACTGTCTCCGAGAAAAGAGAGATGCCTCATCCCAGAGCAACTCATCAGGGGGGCTTCAGGGTGAGAGAGTGGACCATCCCCAGGCTGAGGAGCAGCAGAGAGGCCTGCATGCTGGGGGGCTGCTGGAGAAGGAGGAGGGACAGGCCCCACCAAATATGAAATCCCAGGCAGAGGAGGAGGAGAGGGAGGGGGTAGGTAGGTCGGCCAACGTGGACGAGGGGAACACACAGAGCCCAAATCTGCCATATAGAGGAGGGAGCAGCAATGTAAGAGAGGACTTAGGAGTGGGTCGAGCTGCAATATACAATGTAACAATCTACAGATCAGAGGAGGCTACAGGACACTGTTATGGGGGATCTGTGGATGACACATATATAGCATAAGATGCTATATATGTGTCATTCACAGATATCCTCCATAACAGTGTTATCCACAGATCCCCCTATAACAGTATCATCCACAGATGCTCCCATAACAGGCAGGGGGGTAGACATCTATTGTCTGCCACATACAATGCTGTCTTGACACCTTTTTCTGGGAAGTCTATCACCTACTGACTCCAATTAGGATAATGGAATCAACACCTTTGACCCCATGCTGGGTATAATGAACTCTGACCCCATGCTGGGTATAATTACCAGATGTTGATTCAGTTACATATTTATTCACAGAGAATTCTTGTACAATGAGAAAGCTCGTTGGAAGAACGAGTTTAACGTTTTCAAGAAATCTACAGTACGTCCAGTTGCCTTTATTTATTCTTTACAGATATATACCATGACCTGGATAAATGAGAACCTTCACAGACACTCCGCTCTGCTGGCTCCATGTCCTGATCCTATCCTTCACTACATGAGCGGCATGACTCGCATAGTGAAGGACTGACTTGCTTGCTTCTCCTCCCAACCTCCCCTGCCCTTGGAGCCTGCTGGAGTCTTCAGAACTGTAAGTATTTACAGTAATTCACTGTAAGCTTTATTATATATATATTACTTGTTTTATGTGAGCTAGGCCGCAATAGCTGTCCACAATGCATGGGCAACATCCTTGCAGTAGGCCGGACCCATTCAACCTGTCCGCACCGCAGAAAAATATGACATGTCGTATTTATTTGTGGTGTGGAACCACGGAAAGAAACACTATGGAAGTACTCCATAGTGCTTCCGGTGTTTCGTTCCGTGACTCTGTTCAAGTTAATGGGTCCGCATCTGTGATGTGTGGTGCACACGGCCGGCGTCCATGGATTGCTGACCCACCGTTTGCGGGCTGCAATATGGCCACGGCCACCCAACGGCCATGTGCATGAGGCCTAAGGGTGCTCAGTGGTTGGAGAAGGGGGGTGTTGTGTGTTGTGGTGGAGGGCTTTATTGCATGCTAGGGTGTAGGAAGGGGGGATCCAGGGGGCCCAAGTGAATTCTTGTGCAGGGTCCAATCAATATTAAAGACAGCCCTGTTGGCAAGTGATTTTTAAAGTAATGCGCAATGTTTTAACTTAGCCCCCATTATGGTGCTGCATTTTGTGACCCAGGACAGAAGAGTTGGGTAATTGCTTATCATTCCAAACTCTTTCTATGACCCTTGCTTGTAGAAGGGGGTCAGTTAAGGCCCCTGCCAACCAAGACTGGGCCCCTTCCCTCCATGGCCCAACAGCAACTGCATAGGTTGATAGGAATGTAGCAGATTTAACAGTCACAGTTCCAATGTGTTAAGTAGATGTAATAACTCACCAATTGTGTGTTAACTCTGCTGCATTTGCATAGACTTGCATAAGAGGTACAGATGCAGCAGAGTTAACAGTTACAGTGATAATTAGAGATGAGCTAATCAAATGCCCCAGGATAAATGTGAATCGCCTAGAAGCCGAATTTCCTTATGCTTCATGTAAGCGAATTGATTTAACCTGAAATAGTATAAAAAACAAAAAATAAATCATTCTTACCTCCTCCATTTGTTTGCGATGGACTGCCAGCCGCCCTCTTGATTGAAGATCTCGGCCAAAATCCCGTGCGTGGTGACATCATAAGACCGGCGTGATGACGTATTCTCACTCCGCGTGAGATTTCGCGCCAGATTTCGTGCCTGATCTTCAAGTAGGATTGCAGCGGCCGGTCCGTCGCGAGCAAATGGACGCAGTAAGTTTGATTAAAAAATTGTAACGTTAATTTCACACAGTTTTTACACTCAGATGCTGCGATCATGTATGAACGCAGCATCTGAGCGGTACAATAATGGTGGGCGGCGCTATCACAGCTCTCTGTCATTGCACCCACTACTTACAAAAAAATGCGATTCGTGACAAAGTAATTCTTCACAAAGTGAATTTTTTAGCAAAATTCTGCTTATCAGCTGAATCGAACTTTTGAAACATTTGCTCATCTCTAGTGATAATGCGATAACTATGTAGATGTGATAACTGCCAAGTATGACTATTAACTCTGCTAGATCCTGTATGTACTGTATGCCCTTGATTTTTACACAATCAAGTACATATATAATACAAGTATATAACATAATATTATGCCACCTCTAAATATATTTGCTTGTTTCTGCTTTTGCCGAACTCTTCCAGTTTTTTTTTAAACTTATATGACAATAAATAACTTTTTGAGAATGATAATAAATTCAAATGAATGCAAACACATTTTGCTTTGAGCTTTAGTTGTTTCTTTTTGATCTGAAATTTAAATATATATAGTGTCAGGTATGTAGGGCAATTCTTATTGTGAAGTAAATGAAAATAAATAGATGCTGTAGAGTACAAATTGTTATCCTGGGGAAATATAGTTATTGGCCTCAGGAAACAAGATAATTTTGCTGCATCAAGAAGATGATGACTGTAAATATTACTCTAGACAAGATTACTACTATCCTATTTTCCTTAACTTTTTTTAAATAAGAAGTTAAAGTGTTTTTTACTGAGTGTGGAGCCACTGTGCCAACTAACCAGTTTGACTTTGTGCTGACCCTAAGGGAGTTATTCAGGCAGTCCTTTGTTACTCACCTTTTAACCCATGTAAAGGTTTAAAGCACCGGGAAGCACGAACAGAAGACTGGTCAAGCTTAAGAGAAAGCCAAATGGACTAAAGTACAGAGATATTCTTAATAAAAACCTGATTTAGAGTGCTCTGGAACATAGACTGGGCAGAGGGTTCATCTTTATACAGGACAATAACCCTAACCACACAACCAACACAATACAGGAGTAGCTTAGGGACAACTCTGTAAATGTCCTTGAGTGGATCAGCCAGAGTCCTGACTTGAATCAAATCGAACATCTCTGGAGAGACCTGAAAATAGATGTCTACTGATGATAGCCATCCAGCCTGATAGAGCTTGAGAAGATCTGTAGAATGACAAAAAAATCCCCAAATACCCCAAGTACCCTAAAGGCAGGAACTAAACTTGCATTAATTACCTAAGGGACCCCGACCACTGGCTAGAGAAAGATTAGGAAGTGTGCTGGCCCCTTAGTAGGTTGGAGCTGAGTGCACACACAGTCTTTTTTTTATTTTTTATTATAAATTTATTTATTCAGTTTTTCTATTTTCTTTTTTCCTTCATAGTACAAAGTTAAGATAACAATTGACAATACTGAGTCCGAGTACATCAATACACAATCTGACAACACAGCAGATATGACACATTCTATCTCACATTGAACAGGTAAGAAAATACAATTCTAATACATAGTTTACCCAATCCAAGGTAATTGACAAATTCCCCGTTCAGTACTACAATTGACTCGGATCTCCCACTATCTGTCCATACTTGTCACCCATACCCCCCCACCTCCCCCCTCATGATGGTCATCTCGGTAGAAGTCGCCAATAGTCGTGCCAGTCTCTCCCCCCCAGATGGCGGCAGCACTCATCCAGCACTTGCCGCATATTCCTCATACCTCTCAATTCTTGCCAATAGGTTCTTCCACTCCGTAATGTTTGGTAATCTTTTTAATCCCCACTCCCTTGCGATAATAACTTTTGTCACCATAAGGCCTCTTATCCAGACCCTTTTTTTCCATAATTAATGATGGAAAAGAACCTAGGATGGCCACTTCCAGTTTATATGGAAGGGATATTAGGGACTCTGCGCTTAGGAAGCCATAGACCTCTCGCCAGTACGATTGCATACTTGGGCAAGTTCATATCATATGCATGTAGTCAGCAGACTCTTCTCTACATTTCCAACATCTTGATTCTCATTCTTTATACATCTTACTTAGCAATATTGAAGACAAATATATTCTTTGAATAATATTAAAATAAATAATCCTAAAGTTGCTAGAAATCGTTGTCTTTTTTATATTTTTATATATATATTCCCCTATTCTATTGTGTTTGATCCTATATCTTTTGCCCATTTTTCCTCACTGTTAAACTTTAATATTTTCCCCAATCCCTTCCTTATTATCCTGTACATTTGAGAGGTGGTCACCCTTGTCTGTAAATTTGTGTTTTGAAGTGATAAAGTACTTCCTATTTTGTGTTGCTTCAAATGCATGTTTTAATTGGTAATATCGACATTGACTTATCTTATCTATATTTATTCCAGGTCATAATTCTTTTAGTGCTCTTATTGTCCCGTCCTTTACTAACTGTAATACATAAATAATACTGTGATTTTCCCAATATTTATAATCCGTGGTTAATTGGAATTCTACAATATTGCTATTACACCACAAAGGTGAAAAATATAAAGTGTTCGAAATTCCCAATATTCTTTTTATCTTTCCCCAAGACAGATCCACCATTCGACATATTGGGCATTTTTTCCCTTTATTTTAAATAAGTCCCGTCTCCAATATGCTGAATATATTATACCTTGGGCCAATAAAACCCCCTTCTAGATATTCTTTATTTTATTTCCCCCTGACTTTATCCACTGAACTTGGGAGGCTAAATAATATCCCTGGAAAAAAGGGACCGATAGTCCTCCATCCTCCTCCGCTAACCAGAGATATTTTTGTTTCAGTTTTACCCTTTTTCTTCCCCAGATTAAGTCATTCAGCAGTCGTTCCAGATGGTTGAAAAAACTATCCTTTAACCAAACTGGACAGGCCGCCAAAATATACAAAATCTGGGGAAGCAAAATGATCTTTATTAACACAATTCTATCCGCCTGTCCAAATGATAACTTCTGCCAAACACTGATTTTACTTTTACATCTAGTCAAGAGGGGGGTAACATTCAATCTCACAAAGTCTAATATACTCACACTCAATTTTTTGCCCAGATATTCCATAGATTACGTGTTTAAGACCCTGATTCCTAAAGAGTTTGATGGTCTTTCCTGATCAAGTGGTAACATTACTGATTATGCCTTGTTAACTTTATATCCGGAAATATCACTGAACTTATTTATTAATTCCATAAGATGGGACAACTGTAATATTGGGTTCTCCCCAAAAATCAGGATATCGTCTTCATACATACTTATCTTATCAGAGGTCCCCTTCATACCAAAGCCGCAGATCTCCTCATCCGCTCTAAATTTGGCTGCCAGTGGTTCTATAAAAAGAGCAAACAATAAAGGGGAAAGGGGACATCCCTGTCTTGTTCCTATATACAGCTCTATTTGCTCGGAACATACTCCATTAATATTAATTTTGGCTTTGGGGTGATTATATAGGATCTGAACCCATCTTATAAAGTATTGTTGGGACTATTTAGGGAAACTCTTTCCCAGGTACAGACGGACTTCCATTCGAAATCTATCGCCAATATTGGGACACAATTCTGCCAATGTTATTACAGGTTCTAAACAACACTTATCAGACAGGTGAGCTCCCTGTATCTTTATCTGAAACAGTGATTACACTTATCCTGAAAAAGGGCAAAGATGAGAGAGAGATCGGTGCGTATTGCCCAAACTCCCTCCTAAATACAGAAAAATATTCGCTTATAGACTAAATAGACTAAAGGGAGTCATTGAAAGGCTAATTCATCCAGATCAAACCGGATTTATACCCAAGAGATTGGTACAATCTAGGATATGCAGAGCTTCTTTAAATATGCAGGTTGAGTATTGGGACAGTTCCTGCTCCATCCTGTCATAGGACACTGAGAAAGCGTTCGACAGGGTGAAGTGGTATTATCTCTGAAAAATAATGTATCGGATGAACTTGGGTAAATACTGCACACACAGTCTTAAGGGACAGAGACTGGAGCATGGAGGCCACAACCTGGAGAGGTTGACAGTGACCAGGAAGCCGAATGCAACATCTGCAGGGGACTGCAGGGCAGCAGAGGGTATAGACTGCTGACATAACATGTTTCTCAAGGAAATTAAAATAATTGGGCTAGCTTTAGTAATGGAGGGCCTGCCAGACTCCAACAAGCACTGTGTCTTCTTTGTTGTTCTCAGGAGGTGCTGTTTCTTTTTTTGTGGGGAGATACTCGTTGCGACCACCAGCTAACATAAGGAATCTTATAGGAATTGCTCCCTGAGAAAGCTATTCAAATGCAGAAGGTAGAAAACTATCTTTATAGAGCAGTCACTTTTAGGTATTTTGACAGGATTGGACACCTCCCCTGCAAGACTTATGGAGCAGAAAAGATGTCTGGCCCGGTCAATCAAGCTGGAGATGGGACCCTCTTCAACAGTGGGGATATGCCCTCACTGCTTAAGAACTCTGTTTGATGAATTAATTGACTTGCCCATCTCCAATTGAAATTGAAGTAAATCCCCCCAAATTTTTTGTAAAGTAGTCACTACTGGACCTCACTGGTATACAACACTGGGATACAACTTAGGGCGGGTTCACATTGGCTTTATGAATTCCATTATTATTTCCATTAAAACATAGTTATAATGGAAATTAATGGAATTCGTAAGATGGAATTCAAAACTAAAACATTTAGCGGCATTCCATTTTGATCCATCATACTAGAGGTCTATGGACAAGCATAACATAACTGTCTGTCTGGTTTCCAATATCCAGGACGGAAAAGAAAGTCCTATTGAAATGTCCCAATCTGCTTCACCACCTCAAATATATATTTACTGTCATTTATATACTGCCAATTAAATTCATAAGCTCTGTAGAACAATAGGGAACAATTTTGAACATAATTTTTGTTGAGTTTGATTTTTCATCTGAAAAAAAGACATACTAATTTCAAAACGGCAGTTAGATTTCGTCTATCACGTCAGGTTTCTCTACAGCTTTTCTTAATGCAATTAATTTAGCCTGGAGTGAACCTCCCTTAAATGGGGATGGGTGGAAAACGACCTTGGTGACCCGCAAGGCTATTCAGTTTGCCTTTGTGAAGAATATGGAGACATGAGTCTCCAAAGAGAGTGCCACGGCACGGTGTGGGTAGTAACCTCCACACTAAACACAAGAGGGAAGATAAAAGGTACAAGGCCTGGAAGCTAGGGAAAGGGGAAAGGTCACCACCTAGTGAATCCTTAAACCGAGCCCAGACTACTATCAGTATGAAAAGACCTCGATGGTAGGAATGTTTGTACGCAGGAACCTAGAGCCCTATCTGACCCTAAAGTGCCCTGGAAATAGTGTCAAGACAAAAGTTGACCTGTTCCTTCCCAGCTGAAGGAACAGGAGATTCCCTCAGGCCTAATACCAAAAGATAGGCAAATACAACAAACAAGAAATAGGGAAAAGAAAGTCCGGAGTACGCAAGGAGACCCAAACACCAGCACTTCCACAATCAGAAAGGCACTATCAACTGCATAGCATGATGGGTGAGACCAGACAAAATGCAGGAGTTGGAATGACCACTTAAGCTACACCTTAGACAAGAGGTGTGGTCATAACCAGCAACAACACAGAAACAAGTGAAACCAAAGAGGCTGTCAGATCACATCATGTGCAGTCAGTCCCTTAGATCTTCTGACCCCTGTCACGGGAGAGATCGTGGCAGAGACTCATCGAGTTGTTGCAATATCACAAACACAATTGTATCATCTGTGTTGACCTTTAAATGCTATGCTTCCTTCTTGATCAGCAACACGGATAAACAAAATATCCTTATTTTCTATGAATGTGGGACAGCAGAGCTCATGGATTTAGGCATTGGGTGGAGAGTAATTGGCCTCCAAGATCTGACCTCAAACCTGGCGATTCAAACATTCTACACAAGCCACTTTTTGACAGAAAGAATATTATATTCCCACCTCTGCACATGAAACTGCATCTCATGAAGCAATTTGTTAAAGCTTTGCAAACTGAAGGAGACTGTTTCAAGTACCTCATTTTGGTATTTATTAGCCTGTCATTTAAAAAAAAATAAAGGGTGATGTGTTTGATGGTCCACTGATTTGGCAGCTCATCAAATATGAACATTTCATCGGAACAATGTCAGGACTCCTACAGAATGCTTGTTATCATTCAAAGATCTTGTCAAGGACTTTCTTGAAAATACATGAGCAAACATTTACCCTGAAATTGTACAGAAACTCTTCGAGAGCTACAAAACTCTTGGTTGCAACATTAGCATCAACGTGTATTTTGTGCATAGCCATCTTGCTAGCTTCCTGGAAAACCTTGGTGCAGTCAGTGATGAGCAAGGTGAATGATTCCACCAAGATTTGAAGGTCATGGAGGCATGGCATCCTGGTAGATGGGATATACTGTACATGTGATGGCTGACTATTGTTGGAGCATCAGGTAAGATTGTCCACATATTGAACACTCCATGAAAAGCTATAAGCGTAAATTTTTACATTAAAGGGGTTGTCTCATCTCAAACAATGGGGGCATATCGCTAGGATATCCCCCTATTGCCTTATAGGTGTGGGTCCCACTGCTGGGAGCCACACCTATATCAAGAACGGAGCCACAAAAGTGGCGGATGGCGCACTGCGTATGCGCAGCCGCCCTCCATTCATTCTCTATAGGGCCGCCAAAAAAAGCGCTGTCATGGCTATTTCTGTCGGGCCCATAGAAGTGAATAGGAGCTGTGGCCTGTGTTGTGCAGTGCACATTCACTTCTGCGGGGAGAGCCATCACTATGAGGAGATTCCTTCAGCCACCACTTTGCGGGGCTCCGTTCCCGATATAGGTGTGGGACTGCACCTATAAGACAAGGGGGGCATATCCTAGATCAGTGATTGCTAACCTCCGGCACTCCAGCTGTTGTGAACCTACGACTCCCAGCATGCTCTATTCATTTGTATGGAGTTCTGAGAACAGCGAAGCAAGTATGCATCTTGGGAGTTGTAGTTTTACCACAGCTGTAGTGCCGGAGGTTAGCCATCACAGTCTTAGCGATATGCCCCCATTTAACTGCTGTCTAATTTTACTACTTGCACACAACTTGACTTACAGTATCCTTTATATGAACAAAATAACTTTAAATAAAATTGCATTGAAACCAGATCATTTAAAAAATTTGATTAAAAATGAACACCTGACCTATCAAAAGGAAGTCATTTCTGTAAATGTCACGACACATAAAAACTTGACAAGATGTTTATTTCCATGACGTGAGACATTTTCATAAATGTCTTGTCCGATGGCTTTGTTTCCATGGTTTTTCAGTAACATTTTCTGACAAAATCCTTCATATTTCTCGAAGACTACTATTAAAGGGGTATTCCCATCTTCAGTTTTCATACTTACCTTCGTCCAGCGTGACGTTCACTTCCTGGATTCGGCGGTGCTTGACTGACGTCTTCTCCCGGCCAGGCCGCGCTTGCGAAGGAGACTGAAGTTTTTCTCCCGGCCAGGCCGCGCAATGTCCTAAACGGCACGCCGCCGCTCATGCGCCATGGTAACTCATTCCTGGCCTGTATAGTACAGAGCCGAGGTGCGCGTTCACGGCTCTGTACTCTACTGGCCGGGAAGAAGTCATCATGGCGCATGCGCGGCGGCGTGCGCGTTCAGGACATTGCGCGGCCTGGCCAGGAGAAAATCTTAAATCTTCTGCTCAAGCCCGGCAGAATTCGACAGAAGAGGTGGCGGTAACCAGGGGAGACAAAAGACAACAATTAGGTAAGAGGGGACCTATTTTCTCAAAAAGGGTGGGAATTGGGTAATAAAATGTATTTATAAAAATGATCACTGTCAAATCATTAAGAGATTTAACAGTGATCATTGTGATAGGAATACCCCTTTAATTTAATTTGTTAATAGTAAGGGCTTTCAGCTGTTAATCCGGTAAAAAAAAATAGTAATAATACTCACCTTATCCATATGAGCACCAAGAGGCCACAAAGGACATATTGATTGAATACATCACGCAAAATCTTGCACTGTGCATGATGTCATTATGCTGGCCGGTAGGATATCATACGTTACCACGAACAAGATTTTGTGCAGGATCTTCAATCATGATGACCGCAGTGGCCTCTTCGCACTCAAATTGATGAGGTGAGTATGATTTTTTTTTTACTGCCATTTCAGGGAAAATTGATTCGCTGCCATGAAGCACAAGGAAATTTGGCTTCATGGTGAATCAAATTTGCCAGAATTTCAGGTAGAAGTCCACTTTGTATACTTTAATTTACTCAACCCTAGTCCTGTTGCATATGCTTGTAAAATAAAACATGTCTACAGAAAACTGACTGCAAGACTGTTTATAAGTATTCCCAGAGACAAATACCAATCTCATTTAACCGGTAGCATTTACTATAATTTTTGGGGAAAATACTGTAATTTTAATGTATCCTTTTTTTATCTCATCAATGCCCTTCACTTGGATTTTTTTTATAGTCATGTTCTCTTTTTGGCATGCTACTATATGAGCATGGTTGTGTCATTATGGTTGTCATGAGTCCATAGGTAGTCTTGTCTTGCAGCCGATACTGGGGATGAATTCACAAGAGCTCCAAGTATACTTCATCTCCCTGTAGGTTTCACCATCAGATAAAAAATACAGCCCCTTGCCCATTCATTTTTCCACAGAGTGTCCAAAGAGAATGGTAAACTCAGTTACGTAGGTCTACTAAGCTCCCAGTTACTATTTTGATTTTTTTTTTTTTGCAAGCTTATTTATTGTCAAATTAACAGCACCCATGATAATTTACAATAGAAATATTGGAACCAAGTACACCATTGCATTGCATCTTTGGATATCTATTCTACTATTGTTCACTTATTTATTTTTCCACTGAAAAAATGTGCAGCAATTCTAATCCATTTTAAAGGCAACTGTGAATTTTCTTTCACGTAACATAGATGCAAGTATATCATATACTAGCAACTCTTTCTACTCTCACTGAGCTCTTTTCATGCATGTTAATTTTGTGTATGTAACGCCAGAAGTTATTCTTAAATACCTACTTCTATTTGCACAAAATGAGAAGACACTCCTATGCTAAGGTAGTAAAACACACAAATGGGGGTTAGCTTTGCAAACATCTTCTTTTAAAACATACCTGCTATTTTAGGTTACTTTTCATAAACTTTCCATGTACTCCAAAACATGCGGATATAAGCTGCTATAATGTCTCCCATACACTGCACATAAAGAGAGGAGATCCTGCACCCTTATCTCTCTGTAGTAC
Organism: Bufo gargarizans; assembly: GCF_014858855.1. Taxonomy (NCBI): domain Eukaryota; kingdom Metazoa; phylum Chordata; class Amphibia; order Anura; family Bufonidae; genus Bufo; species Bufo gargarizans. Next base: position 33,502,043 of record NC_058088.1, on the reverse strand, counting down.
ATCATCAGAAGCATGGAGAACATTATGTTGTACATGCTATACGCCTAGATTGTTAGAAGAATAAATACAGAATAAGACATAGAAGACATACAAATATGAATAGAATGAAATGTTAAATCATTTGGATTCAATGCATGAGTTATATAAATGGAGTTGAAAAAGGCCAACACTGAACCTCAAACTAACATGGGCACTAAAGTGTGTTATGTTTCTCAAAATCTATCTCTAGCCAAAAAAATAATAATAAAGGTACAAAAGTGCAGCCACATTTACCATATGTAATTGTTTCCAATATGACATTATTGGAGGTACATGTGATAAGAAAACTCTTAAAGGTGTCAAAATAATAGCTTGGGTTAGCTATAGAAGACCCTATATATTCTGTGGGTATTAGTTTTTAAGCAACTAGCATAATGGGTTTGTTCTGTATAATATGAACTCTCACATCTTACCATATTGGAAAGCAACATATGATAAATACATAGGTCCAGATTTACTAATGTATTTGTGTGTAGAATCTGTCTAAAAAGTTGAACACATTTATGCAATACGGCAAAATTTAAGTTTCTACAACTTTTAAAAAGGAGAAGAGGCTTTGCTGGGAAGAGCGGGGCTTCTCTGCAGAGAGGTAAGGCCTTCGATAAGATGTTTTGTACCAAAATATGAATGAAAACAGTAATAAATGCATTATGACTGTCACATTCACATAAATGTGAATAAATGTGGCAGCACTGTGGCTCAGTGGTGAGCACTGGTGCCTTGGAGTGCTGGTGTCCTAAGTTTGAATCCGACCATAGACAACATCTGCATGGAATTTGAATATTCTTCCTGTGTTTGTGCGGTTTTCCTCTGGGTACTCCAGTTTCCTCCCACACTCCAAAGACGTACAGATAGGGAACTTACATTGTAAGCCCCTTTGGGGATGTCTTGATACTAATGTCTGTAAAGATCCCAAATAAATAACTTTCATAACCTATATACTTGGTGTGGAGTTTCCCTTAAACTCCCATTAAACTGTTTGAAGCTGAAGAGGAAAAATGTTGTCGATAATCTTGGGGGCCTTTCCATATTTGAAGAAATTAATAGCTAAAAAGCTATAAAAATAACCCTGGGTGATTTTCATAGCTTTTTAGCTATTAGTTTCTGCAAGTTATATACACTGTGGACAAAACACAGGTCACTGTGACCCTTTCTCATGAAGATTATTTATTGTGCAGTGAATAACGGTCTCAATTCTTCTAGAAAAAACTTGGTCGAGATTGACATGCAGCACACAGTTACTTTACATTCCAAGTAAAGATATGTGAAGTCCTTATTTTTTCTCTTTCCTTTTGTGCCTTGTTTCAAAATATATTATCAGGGCTAATTTGCATAGTATAATTAAGATTTCAGGGTATAGAGATCCTGAAGCATTACAAATGTAATGCCACCCAAAAATTTGATGAAGTACTTCATTTCTCAAATACATCTAAATAATAGTCTTGCTAATCATCTTGCTTTATTTCTCTTGGTGAGAAGAATATATTGGAATACTCATTTCCAAGATCAGACAGAAAAAAAAGTTTGAAGAGAAACTTATTAATTATTCTTCTAAACCTACACGAGATAAAAATTTGAATTTAGTAGAAATAACCAAATTACATTTGATGGAAAACCTGCACTGTCTGTATATATTTTCTCTAATTTTAATTCACAGTTTTTGTAAGTCACAAAAATCATGATTTAAAGTGGTAATAGAAGGCAACTTTTTTTGTTAAAAAATGTTCATTCGTGAAGTGAATTTACAAATGTGACCCTGACCTTGCAGGAAATTTACTAAAGAATATGTAAAAAATAAAAAAATTATGAATTGTTAAATGGCCAAGTCAAAAGTCCCATCTTAATTCTGCTGAAATGCTTTGAGTAAATTTGAAATAACCTATGCATGAAAAATAAAAATTACACAGCTGAAAAAAAATTCTGCATGGGGTGGCATGGAATAAAGATCTCCCAACTGATATCTGAGAGTTGCCGACAGAAATGCCTGCTAAAGGTTGCTTTGCTAAATGGGGCAAAGCCAGGTATTGAACATTGCTTACTTTTGTCCACACAAAAAAATGGGAAAATTGTTGATTATTTGTTAATGAAAAAAATGTGCACAATGAAGTTACTAGGCTTTGTACACATCACTGGTAGTCTTTCCAGCAGAGTAACAAACTACCGAAACTTACCGTATCTGCCGTAGCCAGATACAGTTGCACAGCTCTGGTGGCTTTCCCGCAAGCTTTTTGGACAAATACCACAGCATGCAGTGATATTTGTCCTCCCACAAGCTGGCATTTATCCTGGAAAGCCACCAGATCCCTGTCAGCTGTCAGACCCCATTATAGTCAATGGGGATAAAGCGGTGTGTAACGATATCTGGCTATTTCGGATCTAGTCAAACTCTGGCGGTCTGTTCCTCTGCTGGAATTTGTGCCACAGATATGAACCTACTCGTACTGATTCTGTTCAAATATATCACTTTATTTTATTTCTGTGTACTATTTATTGTTTCACTGAAGAATAGATATGTCCACCAACATTATATGTTGTCCATTTTCACATGGCTGTTTTTCTTTTTTGTTTGTGTATCATGAAATTAATGATTGAATGCAGATATTTGTTCTGATATTGATATGTCCATAATTCCTAAATAAAGCTTCCTTAATGTATCATAATTAGGGGTGAGCGAATCGACTTCGGATGCTTTATCCAAAGTCAATTCGCTCATCCCTAATCACAATACAACAGAAAACATAATGATGGCTTTGAACACTTTTACATTTTTGCTAATTATCTTCAACATCTTTGTGTCTGCATATTTGGAAAAAATCCTTGTTTAGGAGCACAGTCTGTAATAAAAATGTATTTTAAGTATGGTACAGTTACAGATCTGCTCAACACAGAAGACTGGTGGCATTGGCCTCAGGCAGAAAAACTGGAGTTGTTAAGGCAGTGAACTTTCAATTCTCAAGAGGAAGGACAGAATTAATTATTTATAACAAGCCAATAGTGAAATGAAAAGTTTATATGCCCTTTATCTCAGGCCCTGAAATAGAAATAATTATTTTGAGATTAGGCCTGTAAATTACTTTCATAGTTGAAGACACAATCAGAGCTCATGTCCTGTGTTTTGTCTGCATAAGGACATTTGATATTATAAAAGTAACAGAGTAAATTTGTTAAATATCTATTTTTGAAATGCAGTAACAGTATATCACACAATTAATATGAAAACAAATATATCAAGCTACTATGCTATCTAAAGGCACATGATATGACCACACAGAACACAGGAGTATGAGGAGAAAGGGGAAAAAGTCACATTGTGAGAAAAATGTGTACTGGGTAGTAATCTTTAAAGGGAATTGATTTGTTTTTTAATCTATTCTTCTGTTCTGCTGGTAAATGTTTTTATTATAATTTCTGCATATTATGACTATGAGGGAGGCCATAATGCCTGACCTGCTGGGAGTGCTAACAGGATGACAGGTAAAGGCAATGAGGGTCATATAAAATCCAGAAGTATGCATATTTCTGGCACAGATTGCAGAGCAAAGGTTATTTGCACCACAATCTGCGACTTTTTCATGCACACGCCAGGTTTTAAAAAGTAGGGGTGGTTTGGGCAGAGATGGAGATGAGCTGGCAGGACCATCTTATTCATCATTGTCTACATCTGTTTTAGGCATAGAAAATGGTCTAAATGTAAGCCAGCAAGGAAGATGGCCAACATTTAGACCTGCAATGGTAACTCTGAAGTTATGGAGAGGCTGGCGTCTACACACTGGTCTTAATAAATGACCCCCAAAGTTCTTGTTATAAATAAATGGTGGAGTTCTTGCTTTGACTGCATTGGTAAGTAGTTAATTGCTTTGACTGTAAAGTAATAGAGGAAATCACTGGGTCAGTCTTCTAAAAATGGTCTAAAAGAAAAAAATATTTTAGTTGCTCAGAGCATTTTACTAGTGCAGTTTCAGAAATGGGCAATGAGGTCTGCTTGACTACTATGTCCAGCAAAGTCAGTATTTTTTTTTTAGGCAATTTTGATAAATTAGGCCCATTGTATTGTTGATGAAAGTAGGAAGTTCTGCTATAAAACATTGTGGAATTTGCTGTTGTTACTGTTTGAGGTGCACCTACCAGGTCCAGACTGGCAAATGCCTTACAGATTCATAGTGGTCCAACCACACAGTGGGATTTTCTGCCTGCCTCTGTTTAAAAGCAGTTTGCTTTAGTTATGCAAATCTGTGGCCAGCACAAATTTGCTAGGAGACATGAGGAACTGCCTTACTTCAAACACTTCTATCTAACGTGCAGCAGAACTGCAAAGTGTTGTTGTGATATTGTGCTAATAGTAGAAAATGGAAAGGTAGGAAAGGTCCTCCAATTGAACCACAGAGGAGGAAGACACAGACCGCTAGAAGACCACATAAGAGGAAAACACAGACTGAAAGAAGCTAGAGTGGTTTAGAGGAGACCACTAGAATGAGAGGAACATTTTATGTAAGAGAGGGTTGCAATTAGGAGCAGTATGTGAGAATGAGAGGAATCTTTTAGAGTGGGAAATGAGTCGCCTGTACAAGTCAGTGGGGGGGGGGGGGAGCAGTCTGTGTAAGAAAAGGTGTAGCATGTGTAACAGTATGTGCAAGAGAGGGCGATGGGGAAAAGCTTGTGTGAAAAAGGTGTCATATCGAACATTCTGTGAGAAAAGATGGGAGTTGGGGAGTATTCTTAGAAAGAGGGGGCATAATGAGCGGTAAATAGGAGAAAGAAAGGGATGAGGGAGCAGTCTGTAAGTTCTAGAGATGCTTTTTAGTCCCACTCCAGCCCTGGTACCTATTGTACAAGGATGAACACCAATACATAAAAAGTAAATTATTCTGTACTGACTAAACTGTAACTTATCTAATTCTGATATGTTCAGGAATGTAAATGTTTTTACTTATTTATTTTTTTATTTTATATTTCACAATATTGTTCTGTTATTATTGTACACCAGTGATGAGTGGCGGGGCAATATTCGAATTTGCGATATTTCACAAATATTTGGGTGAATATTCATCATATATTCGCAAATTTGTGATCTCCAATCATTTTCCTGATTGCGAAAATCAGCAATCGGAAAATTTGCGATAAAAAATGTGCAATAATAATTTGCAATGCAAAAATTCACGATCAATACTACTCCTAAAGTCAAAGATATTGCAGCCTTCTCATTGGCCAACAAGCAAGAAGCAGTGAGGGATCATGGGTACTAATGAAAAAAATTCTAGAATATTCGCCAAATAATTTAAAGTACAATCAATGACTCTTTAACATTAAAATGGAGGCTATAAAACTGAATAACTTATGATTCATGATGATTTAATTTTCACCAGGACAATCTGACATCAGCACAAATATTTTAAAAGAAAACTTGTAAAAGGATCTATTTTGTTAAAGTCCCTTTTATAGATTAGTAAAGTTTGTAACGTAGAGCAATAGGTATACCAATAAAAATGACTCAGATATGTGGCATTTTGGACATGTAACGAAAGCCGACATAAGCTAGCACCTTTATTTGTCATTATAGACACTATTAGATTATTTTGATCATCTATGGGGAAAAATTTGAATTCTGCAGTTAACTGTATCCACTTTCACATAAAATAGGTACGTAAACAACATTTCTGCTCAGTTTTACCACTTTGTGATTAAAATGGGTTAAAGTTTTCCATATTTTGGAAGTCAACATTATCAATTTTTACACTATATAATTGAAACGGAGCCGGTGAATACACTATATAAGTGAAATGCTGGTAAAAGGAAGTTAAAGCAGTATCAGTTTTAGTAGGGACACTCTTGGCTCAAGTAGGTACAATAGACAACTTTTACTAATGTGAGTATACCTAAATTCTGGGTGAGTCAAAATTAATCCACAACTTTCAGGAAAGACAAATATACACATTTTCAACATAGACCCCCAAATTAGAACCTCAATCTTCAACAGGCCTCAGATCAGACCTTCATATAACACCTCCATATCAGACCCCCATATAAGACCTCAGATCAGACCAAGTTAATTGAAATAAATTCACACCAGATTGATGGGTACAATTAATATCCACCCTTTCCATTTGGCAGGACTGATGAACATTGCGTGTTATTCCCTTTCAAACAAGGCTGGCAGATTTATTTTTTTGGAAACCATTTCTAAAAACTTTGGGACAATACTTGACTTCTTAGATAGTTCTTAGATTGTTATTGCTAGAATTGCTGTACATTACAAGGTCATTTCTAAACACTGAGAAGAGACAATGGGTTACAGAGGACATTATTTTCTCCTTATTTTTTAAGTTTGTTATTCTATATCATACTTAACCAATACGATTTAATATAACAATCAACTTGCCTCTGGTAATAATGCTAGAACTATTGTAGGAAGACAGAAGGGACCATCGTTGATGGTAGATAAGTGTCACCGAGGTTCCTGGCCTCGGTGAAGTAGGAGCCAGTAGTTCAGGTATGTCAGCGGCAGTAGGTGGTTGACATTTTGTTTTAGTGTAGCTGTGAATAGCTGATCCAGGACGGCTCTTACTGGGAGTAGTCATAGTGCTGGGTGGGTGACGACTCCCCACGTTCCAGGCCGGGTCTTGACTGGCCTACAAAAAACAGGCAGCAGTGTCAGGTGTGGGTGATTACCACTCTCTGACAATGGATCTCTGTGGAGTGCTGTATGGGATCATAGGCTGAGCTGGAGTTGCTGTACCTGAAAGACTGAGCACAAAATAAGGTCCACATACACCCGTGGCTTTACGGTACTATGTAAAAACTGTGTAATACTATAGATACGGGGACTTTATTGTTTCTTTAAATCCGTCTGCGGCAAGCCGGTCACTGCCGTTTACTGCCTTATTGTTTTGTCAAGAATAAAAGACAATCATTGCTTTGCTTTCACTGCTAAAAGGCTGCTGCTGTTTTATTATCTGAAGGCTACCATTGGGGCAGATCCCCACACTATTTACTCATTTATAATTGATATGGGAAATCCCAAAAGAAATAGTTATACATGAATTAATCTAAAAAGAAAACATTGAGAATTGTTGCCTCAGTACACTTGCACGGCCGTTGGCAACGGTGATAAGTGCTGAATACATATAGTATACATCTGTCTGAGCGAGCTTTACATTTCTTTAAAACAGTTGAAATAGTAAGCAGTGTGCAGTTTGTTGCTAAGAGAATATACTGTATATATTTTTCATCTCAGATATTTCTATACAACAATTTTGTTTAAATCGGTATTCCAGGATTCCATACCTTCCTGGCTGCTGCAAGGTAAATGTGTTTAATGAGTTGACCAGTGATACATAGAAGGGCCAGGTCCTCCAGAATGGAATCTGTTCTTACTTTGCAGTTCTTCATTCTGGTTTAAAAAGGCAATTAAACTCTATGAGATACAGTATAGTTTAAAAGAGCACATGGAAAGAGGTTGTCTTTGCTAGATAACCCCTTTAATGCCTTAATGCCTAAAAAGGCCTTAAAGGCTATGTACACTGTTTGGGGCCTTTATTTGTTGCATTTTACTCAATTTGAGCTAAACATCATTTTTCAATTATTGTTTCTTTCTCTGTACAGCCTTGAAATTCTCTAGTAGTAGGCTCTGTCTTCTTACTGTTTCCCATCAGGCAGCACAGCTGATGGCTCATTATCTCTCAAATTTTATCTTACTGATAAGAATATGGCTTAAAAAAGTGTTTATGACCCTTTAGTCAATAAGATTAGATGACCTGCGCAAAGTGAAAGTAAAAGCACAATTCACACAGCTAGACAAACATTTAACCCTTTGTGAAATAATGGCTGAATATTTTTAATAAAGACCAATTGAAAAAAAAAAAAAGATTTTAGCCCAATATGAGTAAAATGCAATCATAAAACATTTCCCCTGAAGGTGTACATATAATGACCAGGCACAAATTTTTGTTTAGTATACTTGTGCAGACATCTGTCCATCCGGTTCAGCCTGTTATCCTGCAAAGTTGATCCAGAAGAAGACAAAAACTTCATGAGGTAGATACCAATTGTCCTCAGTAAAAAAAAAAAAACAGGCAGTCAGAATAACGTCCAGGATCAATGACCCTTCTCTACAATTCTAGTAATTGTAAACTATAATATTGTTACACTCCAGAATTCTAATAACTCCATTGGTTTTTTAATTTTTGCTACTTTTTTACTTGACGCATTGGGCTTTGTAAAAATAACTTTTTTCCCCTTTTTTTTGTATTATATGATGAGAGAGCCTAGTATAAAAATGTGTGTTCCTTGACAATATAAATTATTGTTCAAGGGATACTCTTTTTCATTTTCCCTAGTATGCCAAGTACATGTGCACAATATTGTAGAACAGGCGATGCCCCTCTGGGCTTTCCTAAACCTATCTGATGCCAGCAGATGTTAGCCATAATAATTTGCATATAGTGTCCCAAGAAATCAAGTGGAGCATAGTCTAGCCTACATTAGTCATTACATATATCAACTGGTCTCCATAACAGAAATAATACTCACCCAAAGGTTCCCACTAAATATCTCCCTCTCTCCCTCCTTAAATGGACTGAATAACAAACCGGTAGAACCAGTTAGCTCATCCTCAATGAAAACCATCAAAAAGTTTAGGCTGGAGCAAATTGGATTCGGATTGCTCTGTCTGAACCCAATTCGTTTGAAAACTTTGTTAAGAATATGGGCTCTGTCCTACTATAAAATCTATGGCCTCTGCAGAGGTCTTTCAGAAGTTTCAGCAAATATCGAGAGACTTACATAATCCGCCTCGATCACGTGTCACTTTGTTTATTCGCAAAATTACTCTATCAAAATACTTAGCCGTGTCTCATTAATGAAGCCGAATTCAGCTTCGCATTTTGATACAGTAATTTATGCAAATTAACAAACTGACACGTGATGGAGACGAGAATAATCATGTCTTCCGATATTTGCTGAAACTTTGGAAAGACCACCGCTGAGGCCATACATTTTACAGTAGGACGGAGCCCAAATTCTTAAGGTAGTTTGTAAAAGAATTGGGTTCAAAAAATTATTGAAATAAGTTCCAATTTGGAGAAAACATCTGTATGTCTGTGCCGCCAAAGATAGATAAAATTAGGCCCAAGGACTTTAATTTCGATACAATCTCACATTTCCGAATTAAATACATACCTTTTAGGGCTCATGCACACGGCCATCAGTGTTTTGCGCTCTGCAAAACCCGGATCCCAGCATGCAGCCATTTCCATTTTTACTTCTATTAAAATGTCCTATCCTTGTCCAGAAATCTGACATGTTCTATCTTTTTTGCGGGGCCGTGAAACGGATGTGCGGATGCGGACAGCACAAGGTATCTTTTGCAGTCCCACTGAAATGAATGGGTCTGCATCCAATGCACAAATAAATGTGGACCAGATGTGTACCGAACATATGGTCATGTTCATTAGCCCTTAAGTGTAGTGTACATCTTTTTTTTAACATGGGAACCTATAGGTGACGGGGTTGGGTGGGGAGAACAATGGATGGGATCCATCACTGGCACCCAGCACAACTAAACTTCTTATTATTTTTACCTGTGAGCTTACAGTATTTCATCTCATGCCACTCATCATGGAAGATGTTGAGCCAAGTGAAATAACAAGAAAGGACCCCCCATTAATTTATTTTTTTACCTACATTTTCTCGTACATATTCTCCTATTTATTTACTTGTGTTGTTTGTTATTTTAATGGTTTAAATAAGTTAGAAAATTCAAGTTTCTTTACATTGCTTAGTATTTACATCTTGATATTTTTCTAGAAGAGAAAGAATCATCTGCATAATTTCATTTTGCACATAATGCATTAGTTCATTAAATGTGGATATCAATGAGTACATTAAAATTTTAAAAGACTGAAGTAGGGTTTAGTAACTCGAATCCCTTGAGTAGAAGACACAATATATTTCTGTTTAGACAGCTCACATTTAAATATCCAGCGTGGCATAAAGCAATAATGCTTAGGCATTTTTCAGTTATGGTAACATAGCTCTGATTGTCGCTTAGCTAATGTATAATTAACTATCAACTGAGTGAAGGTTGCTTTTGTTAGGAGGATGTAAAGACAGGTTTTTTGGGACTTTTTATGGCTTTTTTGTTTTTTTCGCATGCATTTTGGGAGTACACACTCATACCTAAAGCAGTGTGTTATACTTTTTATTTTAAATTATTTTGTCCCTTAAAGAAGTTGAAGAGGACATCAGTGGCGTGCAGACAGAACTCGATGATAATGATTATGTAGCTGATCGCACTTGGGAGCCGGGTGAATAAGGGGCTTCGACATAATTGGGAGAAAAGGATGGCAGCTTGCCCGTGAGGCAGCGTCGGAGCCAGCAAGTCGCTAATGTGGCCTGGAGTCAGCAGGGTGGCAGCAGTGGTAAGTAGTGAGCCAAACTTACCCAAGGTAGACCACCCTCTTTGCAGGAGCCTACCTGCCCGTAAAGTAGTGGTGCAGAGGTTCAAAGAAGCAGCGGCGATAGCAGTCAGTCAGTGCAGAGTGTTGGGGGTAAAATCACCTGCTCGGCGGTGTGGCAGTTTTTTGTTAAGCCGCACGAGGAGGTGAACATGGCCATTTGTAGAATCTGTGGGCATAAGGTGAAGCATGAACAGGGTGCCAATGTTGGCACCACAACCCTGCATCTACATAAGCAGCATCACCATAAAGTGGCCTGGGAGAAATGTGGCTCCGATGTGGTGGTCCAGCCTGCCACAGCAACCGCTGCCTCACCCAGTGGCACACACCCAATTTCAGGCAGTCAAGGCTTCACCACCTCAGCCGAAAGGAGCTGTCTGTCCTTTCCATCATCTGCTGGTCATGATGCTCTTGCTCCTCGTCAATCATTCCATCAGCAATCGATCACCGAAGCGATTGCCAAGAGTCAACAGCATGTGTGCACTCATCCAACGGCGCAGAAGCTTAATGTGCTCCTGGCCAAGTTGCTGGTGCTGCAGTCCCTCCCTTTCCAAGTTGTGGACTCTGTGCCTTTCAGAGAACTGATGGCTTGTGCCGAGCCGAGGTGGAGAGTACCAAGCCATCATTTATTTGCCAAAAAGGCAGTACCAGCCTGCACACATATGTAGAACAGAAGGTGGGTCAGTCCTTGAGCCTGTCGGTGTCTGCCAAAGTGCAAGGCAGCGCCGTGTTGGAGCTATAAGTACGGTCAAAGACAATATATGTCCTTCACGGCCCACTGGGTGAATGTGGTTCCTGCACAGCCACACCAGCAACTTGGCCAGGTGACGCCGCTTCTGCCTCAATGTTCTCACACCTTTGGTCCTGCGACAATGTTCGCCTCTTCCTCCTTATACTCAACCATGTCTTCAGCCTCCACTGGCAGTATGCAGTGGAGATGGAGGCAGGGAGTCCCTCCAAGTCACTTGCGCAAATGGCCCGTTGCATGCTCACTTGCTTGTGTGGTGACAGCCAAAATGTCAGCATTCGGCAGAGGGATGACCTCTGGCTCTCCACCTTGTCGGACCCTCGCTACAGGTCCAAAATGGGGACCTTTTTTACACCTGCTGGGAGGGAGGACAAACCAAACTAATATAGAGACATCTTATTTAGTCCTTTTCCTGTACACAGCAAAGAAGAAGACAGAAGAGATGAGTGGATTAAGGTGAGTTAAATTATTATTATTATTATTTTTTAACCCCTCCAGCACTATTTTACTTAGCATTCTGTGTTCAGAATGCTATTATTTTCCCTTATAACCATGTTATAAGGAAAAATTATAATAATCGGGTCCCCATCCCGATCGTCTCCAAGCAACCGTGCGCTCACCTGCACCTGCGCGGAAATCTCGCCCGTGTGAAAGAGGCCTAAGAGCGACGTCTGTCATCTGCATGTCTTACTGACTCAAAGTATTGTTTCACTATGCGTGTTGCATATTGTTTCACCACCACAGCAGACTCCCTATGCGTGTTACTGCAAGGCACATTGTTCTACATCACTATACAGGAATTTGCTGTTTTTTAGCGCGATTTATCACAATTAAATGATCCAACCAAATTTTTTTGTTAAATTTGGCGAAGCGGTCTAATCAATAATTTTTTTTATTCACCCTTCTCTTCTTCTATCCATTGCAGCTGTCAGAAGCACACACACCCTGCTGCACTGTCTATACAGATAATACAATAAGGGTCATTTTGAGTATTGCACCAAAACAAATATGTAAAACCAAGAATTAGAGCTCACATTTTTTAAGAAACTGTACAAGAAGGCATTGGAAACCCTGACACCAATGATTATAATGAAATGATTGGTGAAGAGAAGTTATTGAGAGATATTTTACTTCCTATAAGAATGACTTACAGAATCACAAATCGAAGATTGTTTCCAAATAATTTCAAAGAATGTTCCATTTCATAAGACTTAAGATGCTCTCATACTTGAAATGAATATGTTTTATGGATAACCAGACATGGTTTTAAAAGTTTTATTTCCCATTAACAGCATGTATCATCTATCCGCAGGATAAGTGATAAATGTATGATCGCTGGAGTTCTGACCACCGGGATCCCTGTGGATATGTGATAAATGTTGTTAATAGAAAAACTCTTTAACCGCGATAATGCCAATGCACTAGTAAAATATGGGAGCTAGGCTGTGTTTTTTATATCCAAATCGTGTCATATACAGTAAGCAATTTGTATGAGCAAAACAAATATTATAACTTCTGGTGTATGGACCACTGATACAGTACAGTGCTCCCAAGGTACTATGTCAGACTTTTGAAAAGGGTTTAAAAAAATGTAAAACATAAAAAAAAAATGCCTTGTCCATCTCCATCCCTACCATGAACTCATAATCTTTAACTTTGACATGTCATATCTCAAATACAGAATAAATAAAACATACATAAACTGAAATTTAAAGAGGACCTGTCACCACTCCTGACATGCCTGTTTTAATAGCTACTTGCATTGCCCATGTGATAACAATTCTGGAGCTTCTATCCTTAGGACTCTATCTTGTACAATTTTTCTGTTATTTCTACTAAAAGGTATGAATTAACTGCTAGCAGTCTGCAGTAAAGGTACAGAGGGGTGTTAACCAGTTGGGGGGGGGGGGGGCGGCACAGTTTGACTCTATCGAGTCAGTGCTGCCATTGTCAGACTGCACCGAGACAGACCCCCAACTTCCGCCAGCTAGATCAGGATGTTGGGTCCGGTGCATGCGCAGTAAATGCTCAGATACCGATGCCCATAATGGGTAATGCTGTGCGCAGGCGCGATGATTCGGATGAACGGCGCAGGCGCCGCATTTCACACTGAAGGGAGGAGGTAATCAGAAGAAACTAGGGCGGGTCAGAATGGTGAAAGGGGAAGAAAATAAGCAACAGTAAGTAGCATTCACATATGAGGACTATAATGCTGATAATGGTCCTAGTGTTCTATAACGGTCAGTAAGGGTGAAAGAATCACTTTAAAACAGGACTGTCAGGAGTAGTGATGAGCGGCAGGGGCAATATTCGAATTTGTGATATTTTGCGAATATTTGGTAGAATATTTTTCATATATTCGCAAATTTGAGAATTCGAGATTATTTTCTTGATCGTGAAAAATCAGCAATATAATATTTGCATAATGTGCGCAAAATACAGGCGTGGGTCAATATAACTACATTTTTAAAGCCGCTAGTAGTTTCCTGAGACTGGAGAAAATGGTTGGCATGGCAGAACATTACAAAAGCTTTATATGCAGATAGAGTGCTCCAATATATTCACAATTGTGAAATCGGCACTAATGATGCAAATATTTTGGCGCAATACGTGCAATTCACATTTTAATAGGTCTGATTACTTATTAGTGATTGGTGCACTAAGTATTGTTGTAAACTTGTGACATCACAGCTCTATGTCTGTAGCATCTATGTATGGACAGCAGAACCTATCACACTTCCTAACACCCTGCACTGCAACAGCTACACTATATCAGAATATAACCTACACTGACTATCTCCCACTAACTATCTGTATTATATATATTGAAAAATTGCTGGGCCAAAGAACTGTAATAATTTGCGGTGTGAAACTCTATACTGCATGGACTGTATTGCTGCTTATTTAGCCACCGCTTGCTGTCAGTGAATAGACAGCGTTTTCTGCTTAAAGATGGCCGCCTAAAGAAACTGACTGGATTTATTATTGCTGCGTCATCTTCATACTTTGCTGGCGGGAAAAATTGGCGCCTTCTGCTGAAAAAGTGCGGGAAAGGCTATATGTCCGCACCACTGCCCTGTCTTGAAATGTACATGACTCCGCCTCCCCCATGTTGGAGTACCCAGGGGGCGGCCTCCCCGAGCAGTGAGAGGTCGCAGGCGAGATACTGGGTGTCGCCCTGTCGCTCTCCAGAGAAGGATCGAGCATGTTGGCGAGTGAGGACTGCTTTGAACTTTTGTCAGCATTTACTGGTCTTAACATGGATTCTGCTACTAAGGAGCCCAGTCTGAGCCCTACTTCGGCTCATGGAAGGACATTATCCGGCCCTCCATGCAATGGTCGGCTCTGATGGCAGAAGTGTCGGAGGCCGCAATAAAAAGAACTTCTAAAACCAAAATTTACTTTAAAGAATTGGCAAAGACTGTACATGAGCGCCACACCGACAATCAACCCCGCCTGGAAAGGAGAATGGGGTTGGTAGTGGCCTTCGATAAGGACTGAGGCTTCGTCTTTATTAAAGATTATGTGACCGGCAGGGATCTCTACATGAACCGCAGATCCGTCAAGCGGAGCTACTTCCCAGAGCATATGCATAACCTCTGCGAGGGAGAGGAGGTGGAGTTTACCCCTGCCGAGGGCCTGCGAGGCCCCTACGCCACCGCTGTAACCCGTCCTAAGCCAAAATCTGAGGATTGGGAGGAGAACGAAGAATTTGTCAGCCCGGGACACGAACCGGAGCGTTCCCCAAAGCCGGCCCAGGAGCGGGGCTCGTTCATTGGATCATATTTTGGCAGCCGACTGTGGTGGAAAAAGTGGTATCCCTCACCTGAACTGCCTCACTGGGAAAAGACCATTAAAGAGTTGGAGAACTTGGAACACTTTCACGCTGCGCTGGATGATATTCGCAAGGGAAGAAAGACAGACGCGACATGAGAACCTGCAGCGGTCGCGCAAGACAAGTCGGATCCCTTACCTGCGCCCGCGGTAACCGCATAGGACTCCAGCAGCGACGCGGAGCCCGAGAGTCTGGATGAACAGATCGTCCGACTGGAATTACAGCTGCGAGGCCTGCGCCAGCTTGCTACCTCTAGGATCCAGTCTCCGCCTAAGGAAAAGAGGAATGGGGTTAAGGACTCAGACGTCTCCGAGCCTAAGGTAAAAGTGTTTACCCCTGTCAGCCGGCCCGCTATAGTAGCTGCAGCTGTGGTAAGACCCACAAGAAGGGCTACCTATTCTGTGCATCACCGTGTACAAACTGTCACCCCTGAATCAACGGAGCCACCTGCGGTTATCTTACCTGGATCTGTGGAGCCATCCATCCCATGTGTGCCCAGGTACAGTGATTCATCTGCAGCATTGAGATCTCCGGCAATATATACCCCCAGGCGTATGGGGCCCATTCCTGTAAGGGGGCCATTTATGCTGCAGTTGCCACCCAATACCATTTTGTGGGCCTATCCGTATGTTGACCCCCGTGTCAGTCCCAGTTTGCAAGCAGAACTGGGATGTGCCACTGATGTGCTAAGTGGAACTTATGCGCACCCGTGAGTAGGCCTGCTAGGCCATAATACTGCTTCATCTTTGTCAAGGGACACTATTTAAGTGGATTAACCCTTTTAGGACAGGAGTCCTTCGTTTTGGTCCCATGTTGCTGCTGCCAGTTTATCCACGGCTCAGTGGTAGTGGTGGGCCACTGAAATTACCAATTGCTACAGGGCCATATTGTTTACAGGACCTCCTGCCTGCTTCAAGAACTCAAGCCAAGTTGTGCCTATTTTATTTGCACCTTTAACCCTTTAACACCCTTTTCAGGTTGATTAAGGGACATTGCATCACTATTTTATATGCCATTTTAATAATGTGGACTTTTATGTGCTGTGACTTTTATATGCAACTTATACTTCAAGGAAATGTGCCCAGAGATGACTCTAATGTATGTGGGCCTCCGAGATGCTGCTCTGCTGCTCTATCATGTACTATCCTCAGGTATATATCGCTTGCTTTAGCCATTTACAACGACCCGGGTACGGACTCATTTTTGTTCTTTGAGCCTCCAAGTACTTATGATGTTTTGCATTTTCTATGGGACTACTGTGTTTTATTTATTTACGGACAATTGCACTTAAAATTTTATTATGGACTATCCTGGTATTTTTTATATGCTCCACCAGGTCAGCGCCCCCTATTCCCTTGTGCTATCCTGAGAGAAGAGAAGAATGTTCAGGCCCAGACAGGGAGGAGTTGGTCTGTAGTCAGGAGTCTGTGGAGGCAGAAGTGAGAAGGCACCAGCCAGAGATATGCTGAAGGCCTCCTCCTGACATGCAGCTAGACAGTCCAGGCTTCTAGTTGCCCCCAGGAGGCTAGTGAAGAATCCTAGCCTGCCTGCAGTTCATGAGCCTATGTTAGCTCAGAAGAATCAACCCCAGTAGAAGAGATGTGCCTCCTGGGAGAAACCTGCAGTACCCTCAAGCCAAGCAGTGCCAGTGTATCCAGCTAGACGCAAGTAAGCTGAAGGGCAGAAGGATTATAAATATAGAGCAAGGATAAATACGGGCGGAAGATTTGCCAAGGATAAAAGCCAGCATTTGGGCATCCGGGCCTTGGGATAAAAGCCAGACAGGAGTTCTAGGAACAGTGTACACTATTTCTGAGGAGAAGGTACAGCCTGGTCTGAGTGTGTGTATTATTATTATTACCCTCCGAGTATCTTACAAGATTATACCTGCCAGTATTGTAAATAAGCCTGCTTGTGAAGCACTTGATGTAAGGGACTGTATTACCATCATATTGTACAAAGTTGGACTGTTTCAAGTAAAGCAAAGTTTGGTTCACCATACTATCTGTGTACCTCACTTATTGCAACTAGAAATCAGTGTGCCACCATTACAGGCACTGGAGTCACGATCCTTAAAGGGACCTTGCCCCAGGCACTCAAAACACCTGCAACATCCAGGGCACCTTGTCCACCATCAGGCCTGGTCCCTATATACAGAGTGTGCCCCAGAGGAACTTTGTGTCAGCCTCTCCTTCACTGCCGCATGCCTGCCCAGGGTTCTCCTACAAACAGTGAGTAACCCTCGTTTGCCCATAACTGTGACATCACTTCGTAATACCCTGCAGGTCTGGCGTGCTGCATGTGGAGGTGGCAAATGCATCAGGAGACCACAGAGTGGCAAGGTGACATAGTGTGGAGATGGCAGAAGCATCAGGAGACCACAGAATGGCAAGATGACATAGTGTGGAGGTGGCAAATGCATCAGGAGACCACAGTGTGGCATGGTGACATAGTGTGGATGTGGCAGCAGCATAAGGAGACCAGAGAGTAGCAAGGTGACATAGTGTGGAGGTGGCAGCAGCATCAGGAGACCACAGAGTGACCCGGTGACAGAGTGGGGAGGTGGGTGGCACTGACAGTACCCACTGATGATGGTGGGTACGGGGAAATTGCATCATCTCCATAGTCATCTGTATCGCCGTCCTCAGGACAGCGATACAGATGGCTTTGCTTTGGCAGGGGAGGGAGAGGCGTGTCCTGTTCCTATCCTCTGATAGGCTGCAGGCACTAGGCCGGCAGCCTATAAGAGCCCGTCACAGGCGCGCAATGACATAATCGCGCTGCCTGAGCCGTACAGCCCGGGACACAGGCCGGAAGAGGCCTGCATTGCATTGCTGACATGGAGGTAAGTATGAGTGTTTTTTTTTTTATATGCACAATACTTTTATTGGCACATGATGGGGGGGCTGTTATTACTGGCACATGAAGGGGGGGCTCTTATTACTGGCACATGATGGGGGCTCTTATTACTGGCACATAATGGGGGCTACTCTTATTACTGGCACATGGGGGCTCATTACTGGCACATGATGGGGGGGGCTCTTATTACTGGCACATAATGTGGGGAGTGCTTTTATTACTGGCACATGATTGGGGGGCTCTTGTTACTTGCACATGATTGGGGGCTCTTATTACTGGCACATGATAGGGGTGCTTTTATTACTGGCACATGATTGGGGGGGCTCTTGTTACTGGCACATGCTGGGGGGATCTTATTACTGGCACATGATGGGGGAGTGCTTTTATTACTGGCACATGATGGGGGCTCTTATTACTGGCACATAATGGGGGTGTCATGGAACCATGAACCAGACGTACAACAAGAGATAAGCGGAAATAAGAAGGCTTTATTGAAAATCAAGCTGTAAGGCAAAAGTCCAAACGGATGGCTAAACCGAAGCAGGGTCTTGCGAAGCCAGAGATCAGGAACCAGAAGGGTAGTCAGACGAAGCCTGGATCAGGAACCAGCAGGGTAGTCAGA
The DNA here is from genome assembly GCF_014858855.1 of Bufo gargarizans. NCBI lineage: Eukaryota > Metazoa > Chordata > Amphibia > Anura > Bufonidae > Bufo > Bufo gargarizans. The sequence continues at coordinate 33,483,489 of NC_058088.1, read as the reverse complement.
CGAAGCCTGGATCAGGAACCAGCAGGGTAGTCAGACGAAGCCAGGATCAGGAACCAGAAGCAGCAGCAGTCTTAGAAGCATGTGAACACAGGAGGACCAAGCAAGGAACTGAAGCCACAGACCTCCTATATATATGAGCTAGGCATCCAGCTCCTCCCAGTGGGAAGGAGAAGCCGCAGGGTGGGAGGCTACAAGAAACCCAGAAACCAAGATGGCCGCCAGCACATGTCAAACGAAGGAGAACAGCAAGAGGGTAAGACCATGACAGTACCTCCCCCTCAAGGGCGCCTCCTCCGCGGAGTAAAGAACGGTTTCTGAGGGAAGTGTGCGTGGAAGGCTCGGAGCAAGGCAGGAGCATGGACATCTGCGGAGGGAACCCAGGAACGCTCCTCTGGACCATAACCACGCCAATGGACCAAAAACTGCACCCGACCGCGGACCAGGCGTGAGTCCAGGATATTGCTCACCTCATACTCCTCACGATTGCCCACTTGGAGCGGATGAGGCCGAGGAACCGAGGAAGTGAAACGATTACACACCAGTGGCTTCAACAGGGAGACATGAAACACGTTGGAGATCCGCATGCCAGGAGGAAGCGCAAGGGCATAGGCTACCGGGTTTACCCTGCGAAGCACTCGGAAGGGACCAACAAAGCGAGGCGCCAGCTTGGGAGTGGGCACTCGAAGGTTGAGGTTGCGGGTGGACAACCATACGCGGTCTCCGGCCTGGTAGGAAGGAGCGGACGCTTGTCTGCGATCAGCCTGGAGTCTCTGGCGCTGCGCAGAGACCTCAAGGGACCTCTGGATCTGTACCCAAGAAGCACGTAGGACGGAAAGGTGATCCTCCACAGCCGGAATATCCTGGGGAGAGAATACCTCCGGTAACACGGCAGGTTGGAACCCATAATTGGCCATGAAGGGAGACGTCCCAGAGGAAGAGTTCATTGCCGTGTTCCTGGCAAACTCAGCCCAAGGCAGGAGGTCAACCCAATTGTCTTGGTGATCGGAGACATAGCAACGAAGGAATTGCTCCAAGGCCTGATTGGATCGTTCTGCGGCCCCATTGGACTGAGGGTGGTAGGCCGAGGAGAAAGAGAGATGAATCCCCAACTGGGAGCAAAAGGCGCGCCAGAACCTGGACACAAACTGACTCCCCCGATCCGACACAATCTCCTTGGGCAAACCGTGCAACCGGAAGACCTCCCTGGCAAAAATCGAGGCCAACTCTTGTGCAGAGGGTAACTTCTTGAGAGGAACACAGTGGCACATTTTGGAAAACCGATCCACAATCATGAGAATGACCGTATGGCCTCGGGATGCAGGGAGGTCCACAATGAAATCCATCCCCAGGTGTGACCATGGACGCTCCCCGGTGGCTATGGGTTGCAAAAGGCCCAACGGAAGGTGCCGAGGGGACTTACTCTGGGCACAAACTGAGCATGCCGCTACATATGCGGCGATGTCGGAACGTAGAGAAGGCCACCAGAACAGACGTGAAACAGCCCAGGACAGCTGATTCTTTCCAGGATGCCCCGCGGCCTTGGAGTTATGGTAGGTTCGCAACAACCGAGTGCGCAACTCCTCAGGCACAAAACATCTGCCGTTGGGTCTCCCAGAGGGAGCACCAGATTGAGCCGCCAAAATCTGCTCACCCAGGGGAGAGGTCAGGCTGGTGCGAATGGCGGCCAGGATCTGATTCGGAGGTATGACCGAAGTCGGAATCGACTCCTCCCCGGACAGCTCGGAGTACTGCCGTGATAAGGCATCCGCTCTGATGTTCTTGGAACCGGGTAGGTAGAAGACCACGTAATTAAAACGTGACAAGAACAGAGCCCATCTGGCCTGACGTGGTGTCAATCTCTTGGCCTCAGAGAGGTAGGTCAGATTCTTGTGGTCCGTCAGGATGAGAACCAGAACCACCGAGCCCTCGAGCAAGTGCCTCCATTCTTTAAGGGCCTGCACGATGGCCAATAACTCCCTGTCACCAATCAAATAGTTGCACTCCGCGGAAGACAGTTTCCGGGAGTAAAACCCACAAGGAAGCAGAGGGCCCTCTGGTGTTCTACGCTGAGACAGAAGGGCGCCTACTCCCGTCTCAGACGCGTCCACCTCGAGGACAAAAGGAAACCCAGGGTTGGGATGCGACAGAATCGGAGCCGACACAAAGGCGGACTTTAGAGCCTCAAAAGCTCGGATGGCCTCGAGCGGCCAGACCTGGAGATTACTGCCCTTCCTGGTCAGATCCGTGAGAGGCTTGGCTAGCATGGAAAAGTCCCTGATGAACTTCCGATAATAATTGGCGAAGCCCAAAAAGCGCTGCAGGGCACGAAGACCACTGGGCTGGGGCCACTGTAAGACAGCCGAAACCTTCTCAGGATCCATGGAGAACCCCTCAGCGGAAATGATGTAACCTAAGAAGGTTACCTGGGATCGGTGAAATTCGCATTTCTCAAGCTTACCGAACAGCTTGTTCTCTCGTAACCGTTGCAACACTCGTCTGACATCCATAATGTGGGCCTCCATGGATTCAGAATATACCAAGATGTCATCCAAATAGACCACCACACACTGCTGCAACAGGTCACGGAAAACATCGTTGATGAATTCCTGGAAGACTGCGGGCGCATTGCACAACCCAAAGGGCATAACCAAGGATTCATAATGACCGGTCCTGGTGTTAAACACGGTCTTCCACTCATCGCCCGCCTTGATCCTTACCAGGTTATATGCCGCCCTCAGGTCGAGTTTGGTAAAGACCGTGGCCCCTTTGAGGCGATCGAACAGCTCGGAAATCAAGGGTATCGGGTAAGCGTTCTTGATCGTGATGCGATTGAGACCCCTGTAATCGATGCAAGGCCTCAACTCACCGCCCTTCTTTTTCACAAAGAAAAATCCAGCCCCTGCCGGGGACGAGGATTTGCGAATGTGTCCGCGTGAAAGCGCCTCCCTCACGTACTCCTCCATGGCCTCATTCTCCGCTACCGACAGTGGATAGACTTTTCCACGAGGAGGAACGGCACCAGATTGTAACTCTATGGCACAATCGTATGGGCGGTGCGGAGGTAGGGCAACCGCACGCACCTTATCGAATACATCCCGGTACTCCTCGTATTCAGGAGGCAACAGAGAGTCCGAGGAAGTACACAGCAACTTGACAGGCCCATGGATGCAACTAGCCCCACACTGCGGTGACCACGAGAGGATCTCGGCCGATCTCCCATCGAAAGTCGGATTATGCAATGAACAAACCACCAGCACCAGAGTCCACCAACGCCTGGGTCGTCACCGAGCCCCCGACCCAGGAGAGGACAACAGTAATCAGTGGTTTGTCAACACGGGAAACCGGGGACGAGGAGACTCCACCCAAGATCTGCCCCCGACAGGATCTCAGGTGCGAGCGTTTCCCGGACGGTTCGGGCATGCCAACCGAAAATGCCCACCGAGACCACAGTACATGCATCGGCCCTCGCGTCTCCGGAGTACCCTCTCCCCCTCGGACAGGCGAGCAAACCCCAGCTGCATGGGTTCACCCCCAGACAAGTCATCCCCAGGAGGCGTGGGAGGAGAGGGAGGCACGGGTGGGACAGCAAACGTAGGCGCCAATCTGTTAGAAGACCTCCGCAGGCTCTCCTTAAAGGAAGGTCTCTCCCTGAGTCTGGTGTCAATCAAAATCAGGAAAGAAATAAGAGACTCGAGCTCCACTGGTAGGTCCTTAGCTGCAACCTCATCCTTCAAGGCATCCGAGAGACCATGAGAGAAAGCAGCGACCAGAGCCTCATTATTCCAGCCCACCTCTGCTGCCAGGGTACAAAACTCAATGGCGTATTCAGCTACGGATCGTGAACCCTGTCTGATGGACATAAGGAGCTTCGCAGCAGAGGCAGCACGAGCCGGCACATCGAATACCTTCCGAAGAGAAGCAACAAAACCGGAAAACTCGGCAACCACCGGATTGTTGTTCTCCCATAAAGGGCTGGCCCAGGCCAAGGCCTTGTCCGAGAGCAGCGAGATCAAGAAGCCCACCTTTGATCTCTCAGTAGGAAAGGCATGTGGCAGCAACTCGAAATAAATGCCCACCTGGTTAAGGAAACCTCGGCACTGAGTTGGCTCTCCCCCAAAGCGCTGTGGAAGGGGGGCAGAACCGGTCATACCTCGAAACACCGCAGGCGCAGCAACAGGTGTCGGGGTAGACTCTGGCGCAACAACCGGAGCGGCAGTAGGAGCGGGCCCAGGAGCGACAACCGACCCATCGGCAACGGAAGCTAAATGAGCCGTGCGTTCAAGCAGGGTTTGCAACGCCACAGCGAACCGACCCAACAGGTGATCCTGCTGATCAAGTCTGGCAACCAGCGTAGGTAGCGAGGATGGCCCTGTACCGTCAGAATTCATGGCTTGGTCCTAATGTCATGGAACCATGAACCAGACGTACAACAAGAGATAAGCGGAAATAAGAAGGCTTTATTGAAAATCAAGCTGTAAGGCAAAAGTCCAAACGGATGGCTAAACCGAAGCAGGGTCTTGCGAAGCCAGAGATCAGGAACCAGAAGGGTAGTCAGACGAAGCCTGGATCAGGAACCAGCAGGGTAGTCAGACGAAGCCTGGATCAGGAACCAGCAGGGTAGTCAGACGAAGCCAGGATCAGGAACCAGAAGCAGCAGCAGTCTTAGAAGCATGTGAACACAGGAGGACCAAGCAAGGAACTGAAGCCACAGACCTCCTATATATGAGCTAGGCATCCAGCTCCTCCCAGTGGGAAGGAGAAGCCGCAGGGTGGGAGGCTACAAGAAACCCAGAAACCAAGATGGCCGCCAGCACATGTCAAACGAAGGAGAACAGCAAGAGGGTAAGACCATGACAGGGGGGTGCTTTTATTACTGGCATATAATTGGGGGGGCAGCTCTTGTTACTGGCACATGATGGGGGGCTCTTATTATTGGCACATGATGGGGGGCTCTTGTTACTGGCACATGATTGGGGGGCTCTTGTTACTGGCACATGATTGGGGGGCTCTTATAACTGCCGCATGATGGGGGCTCTTATTACTGGCACATGATAAGGGGGTGCTTTTATTACTGGCACATGATTGAGGGGGTCTCTTGTTACTGGCACATGATTGGGGGCTTCTATGGGGGCACATTTTACTGGCACGTGATTGGGGGCACATTTTACTGGCACATGATTGGGGCACTTGTTACTGGCACAATGGCACATTATTGGGGGCACTTATTACTGGCACATTATAGGGGGCACTTATTACTGGCACAATGACACATTATTGGAAACACTTATTACTGGCACATTATTGGGGGCACTATAGTGGCATCTATTGAGGCCACAAAGAAGTGGTATTTTGTATGGGGGGCTTTGTACAGTAAAATTTTATACTGGGACACATTATGATTGGTACTATGGGGAAGGGGGAGAGGAGTACTATGGGGCACTATATAGGGGTATTTTATACTATATAGGGTCAGTATACTGTTTGTCTGTGTCCATCAGTGATTGTCCATATCACTCTAACTGCTGCTAGTCATACTTACCGTAATTTCTCTGAGTTGGAGCCATGGCATTTGGACCATACTTAGGGGGTAACCTGGGTATGTTCTGACTATGTGAGATAAGTTCTGTATTCTCTTTTGTTCTACCGGCTATAGATGATTACACTATATTATTGTAGAAGCAACTTATTATGTGCTATTTATTGATGTGTATACATCATCTGTACATGTACATTAGACCACTTATATCTGTGTGTGGGAGAGGGGCTATTCTTGCTCTGTAGCCCTAACCTGCAAATTTTATATCATATTGTATTATTTTTGTGCAACAATTATGTGCAATAAAGATAATTTTCTATATTACATGTGTGTTTCTACTTTTTGGGTTTAGTTGTTGGCATGGTTCCACACGTGATACATATGCTATTTTCTATGGTGATTTTGGTTTAGTGTTCTCTCCCCCCAGCAGCCATGGCAGTGGTATTTGAGCGTAAAGGGCCCCCCGGTCATACGTTCGAAAGGACGGACGATGGCGCAGATAGGCAGCGGCCAATGACTACATAGGATGTCTCTATAATAGTTCAGTTTGTCCTCCCTCTCGGGGGGGGGGGGGGTAAAAAAGGCCCCATTTTGGACCAGTAGCGAGGGTCTAACATGATAGAGAGCCAGTAGTCATCCCTCTGCCGAATGGTGACAATTCAGCTGTCACAATGCAAGCAAGTGAGCATGCATCTGGTCACTTGCGCAAGTGACTCGGAGGAACTTCCTGCCTCCATCTCCACTGCATACTGCCACGGTGTGTCTGGGTCATCTGCCTCATCTTCCTCATCTCTCTCTTGCTCCTCCAGCTGGTACTGCTCCTCGTCTCCTGTAACCTGTGTAGAAAAACCACCCAGTTTGCTACACATTGCTTGTGCTCCAAAGTCCTCCTCCTCCTTCTTGATGAAGGACGCGGAGCAGTTCCTCCCCTGTGTGACTCAGTTTGCCTATGGCAAACTAGGTGCAGAACAGTGTGACACCACCGTGCACTGCACATGTGGTGTGCTGGTGGGCAACTGTGAATTTTCTCTGCAGTGGAGGCTGAGGACAAGGTCAAGGATTAGGAGGCAGAGGCAGACATTGTTGCAGGACCAACAGCATAAGAACGTTGCGGCAGAAGCAGCGTCACCTGGCCAAGTTACTGGTTTGGCTGGGCAGGAACCACATTCACCCAGTGGGCCGTAAAGGACGTATATTGTCCTTGACCATAGTTAAAGCTCCACATGTCGGCGCTGCCATGCACTTTGGAAGACACCGACAAGCTCAAGGACTGGCCCACCTTCTATTCTACATATGAGTGCAGGGCTGGCACTGCCTTTTTGACAAAAAAATTATGGCTCGGCACAAGCCATCAAACCTCTGAAAGGTGCAGAGTCCATCACTTGGAAAGAGAGGGACTGCAGTACCAGCAACTTGGCCAGGAGCACGTTCAGCCGTTGGATGCGTGCAGGCATACTGTTGTCTCTTGGCAATCGCTTCGGTGATCGATTGCTGACAGAATGACTGACTAGGAACAGGAGGGGCAGGAGCATAAGGACCAGCAGATGATGGGAAGGATAAGACAGCTTCCTTCGTCTTAGGGTTCATTCACACGTCAGTATTTTTACCTTTCCAGATAAACGTTCCTGTTTTTTGCGGATCCGAAAATCTGGATGACATGAGGATGCTTTTAGCATGTCTTCCAGATTTTCGACGGATCCATTGACTAGAATGGGATGACGGAACGCAAAATCGGACAAATAGTAGGACAGGGTATATTTTTTTTCCAGGATCTGAATAACGGAACCCACGGAACGGAACGGAATCACGGAATCGGAGAGCACCATGAGTGCTGTCCGATTATTTGCTGATTCCATTGAAAATGAATGGATCCGCATAACGTTCCGTTTTTAATCGGAACGGATGCGGAACACCAAAACGGACGTGTGAATGGACCCTTAGGTGGTGGATCCTTGACTGCCTGAAATCAGGTGCAATCCACTGGGTGATGCAGTGGTTGCTGCAGCAGGCTGGACCACAACATCGGAGCCACGGTTCTCCCAGGCCACTTTATGGTGACGCTGCATATGTTGACGCAGGGCTGTGGTGCCAACTAGTGTTGGCCGAGAATATTCGAATCGCTAATATTAATCGTGAATATCGGCACTTCGAGAATTTGCAAAGATTTTAAATATAGTGGTATATATTTGTATTTGCGAATATTCAAGATTTTTTTTTCATCAGTAGCCTCCCTTCTTGCTTGTGGGCCAATGAGAAGGCTGCAATGTCTTTGTCTGAGCTTAGCAATATCCCTAGCAACCAATAGGAAAGTTTCTTACCCCTTACTATATAAGAAACCTCCCCAGCAGCCATTTTCTGTAGTTTTATGGCATTCTGAGAGAGAGCAGTGTCATTGCTGTGCTCTGTGCTTTTCTGTGTTATTACATTATATAGTTAGTTAGCGTGTATGTATATATATATATATATATATATATATATATTACAGATAGTCAGTGTAGGTTAGATTGTGATATAGTGCAGGGTGTTAGGTAGTGTGATAGGTTCTGCTGTCCATTCATATATGCTACAGACTAGTGCTGTGATTTCACAAGTTCACAACAATACTTAGTGCACAAATCAGTAATCTGTAGTCAGACCTGCTAAAATGTGAAGTTGCAAGTATTGCGCAAAAATATTCACATCATTAATTGCCGATTTGCACAATCGCAAATATATTGGAGCACTCTATCTGAATATAAAGCTATTGTAATGTTCTGCTGTGCCAACCATTTTCTCCAGTCTCAAGAAAACTTCTAGCAGCTTGAAAAATTTAGCAACTGTGACTCACGCCTGTATTAAGTGCGCAATATGCGCATATTACATTGCCAATTTTTCGCTAATAAATTTTTCGAAAATAATCGCAAATTCGTGAATATATGACGTATATTCGCCCAAATATTAGCGAAATATCGCCTATTCAAATATTGCCCATGCCGCTCATCACTAGTGCCAACATTGGTACCCTGGCCACGCTTCACCTTCTGCCTACAGATTCGACAAATGGCCATGTTTACCTCCCCTGGCGGCTTAACAAAAAACTGCCACACCACAGAGTAGGTGATTTTACCCCCAACACTCCCCACTGACTGGCTGCTACCGCCACTGCATCTGTGAACCCCTGCACCACTATTTTCTGGGCCGGAAGGCTCCTGCGAAGTGGGTGGTCTACCCTGGGCACGTTTGGCTCCCAACCTCACACTGCTGCCACCCTTCTGACTCCCAGCCACGTTAACGACTTGCTGACTCCTCCGCTGCCTCACACGCAAGCTGCCACCCTCTTCTCCCGATGATGATGAAGCCCCTTCCTCACCCGGCATCATTATTGAGTACTATCTGCATGTCACTGATGTCCTCCTCAATGGTCTCTGAGCCAGGAGCCTGACCGCTCGCAACACCAGCAACAATGCCACTCTCCACATAACTACTTGCCTGCGACCGGAGGAAGCGGCACATGTCTTCTCCGGATCTGGGCAGTAGCTGCTGACTGTCCTCTAGTAGCTCATCCTCGCTTTATGGTGGAGTTGAGCCCAAAGCATATATTACTTCTCTGGCTGAGGGAAGAGAAAAGGACAGAGGCAGGTTGAGGACAGGTGAGGGCAGAGGACCTGCTCCCGGGCTATGCCAAATAAGGGTTGTGTCTGACGTACCTACTGACTGTTAGCTGGGGCTGTCTGTTGTAACTTGAGACAAACTGGATGACCGAGTAAAGAAGAACAGCTGGGTTGCTAGTCAAGACATGACAGCTAGGTGACACTGGGAGTTCAGGTCTCTCGAAGTGACCCCTGCTGCCACGCTCCCTTAATCTGCTGCGACCTGTGCCTGCGCCTGAAACATTTAGGCCTCTACTCCTCCCCTGAGCAGGGCCTGTCACTTATCTGTTTGACATACTGTCAGATCAAATAAGTAAATAAAAAGGAAATTAATACACGCCAAAAAGGGTTTTAATTTTCTCACTTCACCACACAACAGCTAATAAGCCCTTTTTGCCCACCAATACACGCCAAACAAAGGCTTTGGAACATATAACTGCAGCCGTGAACGGAAAATAACGTTTTTTTTTTACACTAATCCACGCCAAAAAGGGCTGTAACTTTCTCACTTTACCACACAATGGCTAATAAGCCCTTTCTCTTTTTACCCGCTGATACACGCTAAAAAAAATCTTTAGAACATATAACTGCGGCTGCGAACGGCAAATAGCATTTTTTTTTCACACTAATACACGCTAAAAAGGGCTGTAATTTTCTCACTTCAACAGAACGGCTAATAAGCCCCTTTTTTCACCAGTAATACACAACATAAGGCTTTAGAATATACAGTATATATATATATATATATATATATATATATATATATAATCGAAGAAACAGGACTGCACTCCAGGTTGTGATGAAAAAATCAAAGTGGTTTTATTCACCCATATTATGGCATGTCTTGCGATGTTTCAGCTCTTGAGAGCCTTTCTCAAGCGTAGAGTATTAACCAAGATGGTGCGGCGAGATGTTGACCATCTCGCCGCACCATCTTGGTTAATACTCTACGCTTGAGAAAGGCTCGCAAGAGCTGAAACGTCGCAAGACATGCCATAATATGGGTGAATAAAACCACTTTGATTTTTTCATCACAACCTGGAGTGCAGTCCTGTTTCTTCGATTATACTATTGGGGACTGCCGTCATCCCCTTTTGATTTTGCACCCACTCTTCAGGATGGTGCTCCCGCTGGACTTTCTTTCTCTCTCTCTCTCTCTCTCTCTCTCTCTCTATATATATATATATATATATATATATATATATATATATATATATAACTGCACCGCACATGGGCTAATAAGACCCCAATTACAAGAATGGTTTGCTGGAATTAGAGAGGTATTGCAATCCTGAAATGAGCAGCAGTACAATGGCAATGTGGCTTCCCAGTCAGTGCAGCAAGGTGTAAAAGGATTGTTCCTATTACACAGGCTGTAAACACCCCTATTCTCAAGTGCAGCATTACTAAGTGCATCTGAGATATTCAGGAGACTAACTTAGAACTTTTCCACTGTAGCAGAACTTCAGATGTGTTTTTGGTGGATACTCAGACACTGTGCTTCAAAACAGGTAAGGAATGTGTTAGACAGGTTATTGCTATTGTCTGATTGCAAATGAGCATAGGTTATTAAGGTGTTAAATTTGTTGTTGGGGAGGAGCTTTTGTGGGAGTGTGTGTATATATAGCAACATAGTATTATCTTGCCTAATTATAGCTTGCAGCACTCTCAAGTGCAGCATTACTAAGTGCATCTGAGATACTCAGGAGGTAATCTGGAGGTGGATACAATCTAAAAAAGTAAGATTTGTTTGTTTAAAATCTTCCACCTCTTTAAAATGGCAGACCTGGTTCAGTGCAGGAATTGTTGTGCTTTTATTTCAGGTTCAACTCTTCGGAGGTTTGGATGCTGTCTGATCTGTAGACTTTCCATAATGCAGCATGAAAATGCATTTTTTAAATCTGAGATTTGTAAATTAACTGTTAAACAAACTCAGGCTGGAAATGATGCAATTCCACTGCCACATAGCCCCCCTAGAAATGGAAGATGGGTTACTGCAAGTTCTGGTAGACTGAGAGTTGTTTATAGAAGACATGTCCCACACTCTGTGGCTCTCCATAATTCATTTGCAGCAATTTCAGAGGGCAAGAGCAACATGGAGGATGGCTCAGGCACAGTGGGTGAGGAACAATCATCACACATGCCTAAAGTATGCAAGACTGCAGCCAAAGACAAAAAGGATAAGGTGAGGACTGATAGTAAGCAGCATTTGGTGGGTGATTCTATCATGAGAGGTGTGAAGTTTGAGGAAAATTGTTTTGTGAGATGTCTCACTGGTGCTACCGCTAGCAGGGATAGATGACATATCCTTAATATTGTTAGGCAAGCAAAGCAGGAAAGGGAGGTGGATGTTATTGTCCATCTTGGGACAAATTATCTGGCTTGCAATGAGGTTTCTAAGGTGAAGGAAGCTTTTCACACACTTGGAAATGATATACAGGAGGTTGAATCAACTGTTTCATTCTCAGGAAGAGGCGCATTAAGGAATTCAATGTATGGCTTGGTGAATGGTGTCTGGCTTTGTGTCTCATGTGAGCTCTTGTTGGAATGGAAAATAACTGTACAAGAAAGATGGATTGCATCTTTCTCTCAAGGGAACAAATGTCCTCAGTGAACAGTTCAAAGTATTTGCTAAGGAGCATTTAAACTAGGAAATGGAGGCGAAAGAGTGATAATTTAGCAGTCCGACTGCCACCCAGAACAATGCCAAAATATGCCAGTAGCACATAGGTTAAGAAATGACAAGCTCAGAGTCTTGTCTACAAATGCTTGCATTTTAGGGCATAAGACCAATGAACTTGAGTCTATAATGGCATCTGAGAATATACATTTAGTGGCTGTTACTGAGACATGGTTCAATGTGAGTAATGACTGGAATATATCAATACCAGGGTTCTCTCTATATAGGAAAGACAGAGAAGGCAAGAAAGGGGGAGGGGTGGCCCTGTATGTGAAAGATAGCATAACATCTAATTTAATACAAGTTAGCAAGACAAATTTAGAGTCAGTTTGGGTTATGTTGCAGATTGATAATTATAAGGTAACTCGTGTAGGTGTGATATATAGACCACCTAGCCAAGTCAAAGAATTTGATGATCTACTAGTTGAGGAAATAGCTAAAATGACATTGAAAGGGGAAGTTATCATTATGGGAGACTTTAATATGTAAACTGGAAAACCAAAATAGCTTGTTCTACCAGGAGTAAAGATATTCTAAATTCCATACTAGGATTATCTCTACAGTAAGTAGTTGAGGAGCCAACCCAGAAAGAGGCCATTTTAGATTTAGTATTCACAAATGGGAATTTGGTATCTGATATTACTGTAGGGGAAAGCTTGGGATCTAGTGATCACCAGTCAGTGTGGTTTACTATAAGTACAGTACAGTCACACCACACAAAAACAAATGGGACTACTTAAAAGTGGCACTATTGAAGGCAACAGTTTATTGCATTAGGCTTGTCAGTAAAAGCAAAAAAGGAAGAGACCACTGTGGTACTCAGCAGAAGCAGTCAAAATCATTAAAAACAAAAAGATAGCATTTAGTAATTATGAAAAACAAAACGAGGATGACAGGCAAATTCATAAGATTAGGCAGAGAGAAGCCAAATAAGTTATAAGAGCTTCTAAAGCACAGGCAGAAGAGAAATTAGCTCAGTCAGTGAAAAAACATTCTTCAGATACATAAATGAAAAAAGGAAACTAAAACAAGGAATCAACAAATTAAAAACAAAAGAAGGAAGGTATATGGAAGAAGATAAATAACTAGCTGACTGCCTCAATGAATACTTCTGTTGAGTTTTTACAAAGGAAAATTAAGGAAAAGGACCTCAGGAAGGAAGACTAATGAATCTTTTGAAGCATGTGTCTTTACAGAGGAAGAGGTTCTAAGTCAGCTGTCTAAAATTAATACAAATAAGTTACAGGGGCCTGATGGGATCCACCCAGAGCTATTAAAAGAGCTTAGCGTGAACTAGCAAAGCCATTAACAGATTTATTTAACCAATCACTGGTAACAGGAGTCGCCCCAGAAGATTGGAAATTAGCAAATGTTGTGCCCATTCACAAGAAAAGTAGTAGGGAGGAATTGGGCAACTATAGGCCAGTAAGCCTGACATCAATAGTGGGGAAATTAATGGAAACCATACTTAAGGAGAGGATTATGGAACATCTAAAATCCCATGGATTGAAAGATGAAAAACAGCATGGGTTTACATCAGGGAGATTATGTCAAACTAATCTTATAGATTTTTTTGATTGGGTGACTAAAATAATAGATGGAGGAGGTGCAGTAGACATCGCTTATCTAGACTTTAGTAAGGCTTTTGATACTGTCCCACATAGAAGGCTTATCAATAAATTGCAGTCTTTGTGCTTCAACTCCCATATTGTTAAATGGATTAGGCAGTGGCTGAGGGACAGACAACAGAGGGTTGTAGTCAATGGAGTATATTCAGACTATGGTCTTGTTATCAGTTGGGTACCTCAGGGATCTGTTCTGGGACCCATATTGTTTAATATTTTTATCAGTGAAATTGCAGAAGGCCTCAATGGTGTGTCTTTTTGCTGATGACTCAAAGATTTGTAACAGGGTTGATGTTCCTGAAGTGATACAACGAATAGAAAAGGATTTAGGAAACCTAGAGGAATGGTCAAAAATCTGGCAACTAAAATGTAATGTTGATAAGTGCAAGATAATGCACCTGGGGCGTAAAAACCCAAGAGCAGAATATAAAATCAGTGATACAGTCCTAACCTCAGTATCTGAGGAAAGGGATTTAGGGGTCATTATTTCAGAAGACATAAAGGTAGGCAGACAATGTCATAGAGCAGCAGGAAATGCTAGCAGAATGCTTGGGTGTATAGGGAGAGGCATTACTAGTATAAAGAGGGAGGTGTTTATGCCGCTCTACAGAGCACTAGTGAGACCTCATTTGGGGTATTGTGCTCAGTACTGGAGACCATATCTCCAGAAGGATATTGATACTTTGGAATGAGTACAGAGAAGTGCTACTAAACTAGTACATAGATTGCAGGATAAAACTCACCAGGAAAGATTAAAGGACCTTAACATGTATAGCTTGGAAGAAAGATGAGACAGAGGGGATATGATAGAAATTTTTAAATACACAAATGGAATCAACAAGGTGAAAGAGGAGAGAATATTTAAAAGAAGAAAAACTGCTACAAGAGGACACAGTTTTAAATTAGAGGGGCAAAGGTTTAAAAGTAATATCAGGAAGTATTACTTTACTGAAAGAGTAGTGGATGCATGGAATAGCCTTCCTGCAGAAGTGGTAGCTGGAAATACAATGAAGGAGTTTAAGCATGCATGGGATAGGCATAAGGCCATCTTCATATCAGATAGGGCCAAGCGTTATTCAAAGTATTCAATATATTGGGCAGACTAGATGGGCCAAATTGTTCTTATCTACCAACACATTCTATGTTTCTATTGAAGCCTGTTCTGCTTCAATACTGTGTAATGATTCCTCCCTATCCTTTCCCTACACTTCTAATGCTCTTTCCCAGAACTTCTATTGAGCAATATAAACATTTTCAAGTCTTTTGTAGCATTGTCCCTAGCGCCTGCTAACGTCCCGCCCTGCACTAATTACACAGGAAAATTGCTGAATCCAAGATGGCTGAGGCTATCTATAGGGATGTGACATCACAGGGCTGTCTGACTGCTGATTGGTTGCATGCATTGCATTGTGGGTGACCCCTTGTTCCTAGAGTTCCCTTCTCCATGTCCTAACATGTGCAGCAGCCATTTCAGGAAAAAATGTGATTTGTTACCACATAGCGTGAGGAAACTCAGATTTGGTGTGAATCGAATAATTTTGGAAATTTAGATCGAATTCTACTTCGTCAGCTTTGATTCGCTCATCTCTAGTAATGAGCTATACAGACATAGTCATGCGGAATTTGCCAATGTAGCATAGCTGACTGTGTTATTTGGCAAGATCTATTATAATATGTCATCTGTGAAAATCCTTAAGACTCCATGTAAATGGATAAACAGCTACCCTGGTGCAAAAACCAAGCATCTGTTCATTCACTAATTCAGCTCTGCGACATCTGGGTGTTAGGGTCTCCTGACAGCTGCGCTATCTGTTAAAAAAGCATTAAGCAAGTTGAATTTATTTTCTCAATGTAAATGAGGTAGAAGAGATATGTTGTGGGGCAGCCATTTCTATGTCACATGTGGTAAAGGGTAAATGATAAAAAAAAAAGCATGGTAAACAGATAGTGACAAGTTGTGTAAGTTATTCTTTACCTTACCATTATCCATTCACATTATCATAGGCCGAGAAGCTGAATTTAAAGGCTTTGTACACCTTTGGGGGCAATTTTTTTTTTTTTGCACTTTACTCATTTCTGGCTATTAGTTAATTTTGAGCAAAGCATTCGAAGTGGAATTCCGTCTGAAATTTAGAATTTCTTTGCGCTTCATAGTAATGCATCAGTTTTCCCTAAAATGGCGGCTGTACATGTTCCAAAGTGAAATGCGAGATCACCCATAATGCTGTGCAGCCAGCCAATCCGCACATAGCCATCCCCTGTCATGTCACAGCCCTATAAAAGCATATCCCTTGTTGTCGCCACCATTGTCCTGTGAACTGAGCATAGGAAGAGACGTTACAAGTGTTCATGTGCTAGGGACAGTGTTGCTGAAAACCAATAATAGAAGAAAATTGGAGAGGAAGAGTGCAGGGATTGTGCAGGGAGAGTACAGGGATTGTGCAGGGAGAGTGCAGGGATTGTGCAGGGAGAGTACAGGAAGAATGCAGGGAGAGTGCACTAATATTCATAGTTAATCCATTCTGCTAGTTATACAGTTACTGTGCCTCAGCATAAAAGGCAGGTGAAATATATTGCTGTGTGTCTCACTGTGCAGTGCACTGACATTCAGAATTCATCTATTATTTTAGTGTTACAGTTAGTTTGTCTCAGCATTAAAGTCAGGTTTAATATATTGCTGTGTGCATTAAGGAAAAATCCTCCAGCACTGTCGTCTGCTGTTAAAATCCAAGTTTTATTCGGTATACATTATAAGTACAGGAACAAGGCTGCCATCAGAAATTTTGGGGCCCCTTACACAGCTCAAGGCCTGGGCCCCCCCTCCTACCCCGCCCCTTTAGAATCCGTCCTGACTCCACCTCCCCTCCACCCCCAAGGACCTACCCCTAATTTCATTATTCTTTTACAACTACAAAGACAGTAAAAAATGATAAGATATGCAAAGAGAAAGAGACACGGCGGCACTGCTTCCACTGGTATGGCCGCCAGTAATGGAATAACCGTAGGTGTGGTATAATGCGCTCCGCTGTGTGGTGCTCAGCAAAACAGAGGTACAGACTGTAGGTCACGATGAGGAGAGGGAAAAGGTAACGGCACTCACCGGGATACTGGTTACTTCTTTATTCGGGCTTCCTTAGAAGACAACATAAGGGATCCAGGGGCGGACACAATGTTGCAAGCGGTGACGGCCATTTTGTGCGTGGGATCGCGCTTCCTCAGGCCGCTGTATACGTCATTGCGCAGACGTGCGCTTTATACAGGCGGACAGGGGACGGCCAGCACCGTCAGCCACTACTGTGCGCCCGTGGATTAATGACATAAATTAAAAATATGCAAGCAGCAGGTACGAGTGTGGATGTTAAAAACAAATTAGTAAGCACAAAATGATATCAGCGATTTCAGTAAGGAATTATTTTTTGACCAAATAATATGAAGCCTGCTACCACGATATTGTAGACTCTTTTAAGCAGGACCCTACACTAACACTAACTACACTACCTGTTCTTATCTGCCCTAGCAATCTTCCCCTGGCACATTTAAGAAAAAACACCTTAAAAGAACAAGGTTTACTGTTACAGTGTTATGGGGGGATCTGTAGAGGACTTACTGTTATGGGGGGAATCTGTGGATGACACACTGTTATGGGGGATCTGTGGATGACACACTGTTATGGGGATCTGTGGATGACGAACACTGTTATGGGGATCTGTGGATGACGCACTGTTATGGGGATCTGTGGATGACGAACACTGTTATGGGGGATCTGTGGATGACGAACACTGTTATGGGGGATCTGTGGATGACACACTGTTATGGGAAGATCTGTGGATGACACACTGTTATGGGAGGATCTGTGGATGACACTGTTATGGGGATCTGTGGATGACACACTGTTATGGGGGATCTGTGGATGACACTTTTATGGGGGATCTGTGGAGGACACTTTTATGGGGGATCTGTGGATGACACTTTTATGGGGGATCTGTGGATGACACTCAACCACTCTCAAACCCAACTGGTCAAACTTGTTAAATGGATCCCAAACACAATATGCACAATAACACCCCCCACCCCCTCCAACACTTAATTGACCCCTTCATGGCCTAAACATTTTTTTCAAAGCAGAACCCAAAGCTAAATAGGGCTGGGTGGGCTGGCAAGGGAGGGGTTAATAACAATAAGTGATGGAGGATCCTGGCCCTGTGGGATAATCCAGAAAACAGCTTTGCATTTTACCCCCGAGCAAAGACCACACAACATAGAGCTGCCTGGCCAAGTAGACAACATAAGGATCAATATGAAAATAAATAATTTGGAGCCTTTGAAATAGCTCAGCTCAGTATGCGGCATAGGCTACTCTCACACTGCCGTTTCTGGGTCCGCCTGTGAGATCTGTTTCAGGGATCTCACAAGCGGCCCCAAACAGATCAGTTTTGCCCCAATGCATTCAGATTGGATAAGGATCCGTTCAGAATGTGTCCATTTGGCTCCATTCCGCCTCCATTCTGCTATGGAGGCAGACACCAGAATGCTGCTTGCAGCAGGCAGGCAGGCAGGCTGCGGTGCGCTAATCTGAAGGCGGCGTCAAGCATGAGGCGGCAGCAGGCAGCGGACAGCGACAGCGTCTGACGTCACCTGCCGCTGCGCAGCTACATTCCTCTGCGCAGCGGCTCAGAGCCTTTTAAAGGGGAATGCAGCCGGAGCCGGTATACCAGGTATAATACGGGAATCAGCGGAGGGGGGGGGGGGGGGTCGGGCAAGGAATAGAGATAGGAAGTTCAGATCTTTCAGATCAATCGGTTCATTTGAATCAGCTCATTCAAATGAACTGATTCATGAATCGGATCTTCGGTTCATTTGCTGAGTCTACTGACTGAAGAGCTTAGGTGGTGCGCATGCGCGGATGCTTCGATTCACTTGCTGACTCGCTGAGTCGGCTCTTGGTACATTATGTGAAGAAAAGGTCGGCACTCCTTCTGGTATAATTTTCAGTATTTTATTCGCCACTTTTGGATAGAAGTGATGCGCGTTTCGGCACGTGCAAGTGCCTTTCTCAAACTCATGCAAATGGCAAATGGCAATGAAATGAATATCAACACATGTTTAAATAGCCCGCCCCTCATCACATGATCGAACTTCAGGTCATCTGATTCAAGCGTCATGTTGGCAAGGCAACTGAGGTATGTTTACTAACATCCGAAATACAAACATGGATGCGATCCCTCTGTATCATCAGGGATCGCAAGTTCAGTTACACTGTGGAAACACATAAAGAATATAAAGGCAAAAGTTGTCATTAATACGAATATAAACGGGTAATTACTCGCAAGATTAATTCATGTATGTTCTCATAGGAAACTGCTGACCGCGTACTCACGATTCAACCCTTTGGGTGTCAGCGTTTGTAGGCGGTGTATCCAATAAGCTTCACGTTTTAACAATAGTTCCACCCTATTTCCTCCTCTTCGAGGGGGTAATACCTCCTCGATAATCTGAAACCTAAGCTGGGCCACATTATGTTTTTGCTGCGAAAAATGCAAAGGAATTGGCAATAATAAATTTTCGTTACGAATGGTCGATTTGTGTTTCGCAAATCGATCTTTCATTCTCATCGTAGTCTCCCCTACGTAACAGAGTCCACATGGACATTTCAATAGATATATAATAAAGGAACTGTTACATGTAAAGTGGCCCTTTACGGGAATTTGTTCCCCACTATGTGGATGTGAGATGTAAGGGCCTTTTATTATGCTGGAGCAGTGAATGCAGCTTAAACAAGAAAAGGTGCCCTTCCTGACAGTAGAAAATGTCATTTGTCGGGGGCCCTTTTTAGCTGTGCCTACATCTGCTCTAATAATTTTGTCCCTTAGATTACTTGCCCGCTTATAACATAGCATTGGTGGACTTTGGAATTCTGTAATCTGAGGGTAAGACCTAGTAACAATATTCCAATGCCTATTAATTACCGCCCTAAGGCCCCATGCACACGGCCGTTGTTCACGGCCGTGTGCGGGCCGTGGAACCGCGGCCTGGATCCCTTCCTGTGAGCTGGAGCGCACGGCGTCACTGGTTGCTATGACGCCGTGCGCTCCCTGCTGCCGCCGCAATACAGTACTACACTGGTATGATCTATACCAGTGTATTACTGTACTGTGCCGGCAGCAGGGGGCGCACGGCGTCATAGCAACCAGTGACGCCGTGCGCTCCAGCTCACAGGAAGGGATCCAGGCCGCGGTTCCACGGCCCGCACACGGCCGTGAACAACGGCCGTGTGCATGGGGCCTAACACGGTTAATCCAAGGATGACATTGTACAACTAGGGGGAGTTTTTTAGAGATGGTATTTCGTTTGATTGGCAATGTTTCACATTTATTGCGTTGATCCATAAGTAGCCGTTCGGGGTAGCCCCTTTGCCTAAACTTATTGGTCATTTCTCTAAGGCGAATATTCCGAATGGAGGGATCACTAACTATCCTATTGACCCTCTTAAATTGAGAATAAGGAATAGACCTTTTCGTTGCCGGTGGGTGATTGCTATCATAGCAAAGGAGGCTATTACGATCTGTACTCTTAGTGTATAGATCTGTTTGACAAACCCCATCCTGACCCCTGATGATACAGAGGGATCGCATCCATGTTTGTATTTCGGATGTTAGTAAACATACCTCAGTTGCCTTGCCAACATGACGCTTGAATCAGATGACCTGAAGTTCGATCATGTGATGAGGGGCGGGCTATTTAAACATGTGTTGATATTCATTTCATTGCCATTTGCCATTTGCATGAGTTTGAGAAAGGCACTTGCACGTGCCGAAATGCGCGTCACTTCTATCCAAAAGTGGCGAATAAAATACTGAAAATTATACCAGAAGGAGTGCCGACCTTTTCTTCACATAAAGTATCTGGGGGACACCCACGGATCGTGCACCCACATCAGCCGCCCGATTTCTATCTTCAGGCTCTTGGTACATTGTCTGAGCTCTGACTGAGTGAGTCAGGAATGAAGGGAAGTGGACAGGAGGACTCAGTCACTCAGGAGCTGTGGTGGGCATTGTTGTCTGTTGTGCATGCAATGCATTGTTACCCACAGTGACAGCAGTCTGACAGCAGTACAACCAAGTGAATGCACAGGGAAAACTGTATGTGATAAGGTGATAACAGTAACACTGGCTGATAATAAAATAGTCCCCACAGTCCACACAGACATCACTCAGGAAAATAACTAGTGTGCAATTTGTGCACGATTTTCTAATAAACCTGAAGAGAGATTGTCACCCTGTCGGATCCGTCCTAAAAAGTTGGACATGCAGTACTGCCGTGCTGCGCCGGAGCTCTGCCCCCGTCCCCATTATAGTCAATGGGGATGGAGCGGCGGTCCGGTGAAATAACGGCAGGACGGATCCGACAGGGTGAACAGCCTGCCGGATCCATCCTGCCACTAGTGTGAAAGTAGCCTTACAATCTCATGGCTTCTGAGCAACAGATCGCGTGGTCTTCACAGTCATCTGTCACTTCTCTTATCTCTCTGCTCCTGTCCCTTAATCTTATCACTGCTGCAAAAGCATCAGCCGACAGCCTCAGTGTTCTAGTGACTCACGGTTCTTTTAACTCAAAGAATCAAATGAGTCTCTAACTAAGGCCTCATGCACACGACCGTTGTGTGTATCCGCGGCCTTTGTTCCATTTTCCATTTTTTTTTCGCTGACCCATTGACTTTCAATGGGTTAGTGAAAAAAACTGAAAATGCACCGTTTGGCTTCTGCGTCCGTGATCCGTTTTTCCAGTCCGTGAAAAAAATAGGACCTGTCCTATTTTTTTCACTGACAACGGTTCACGGACCCATTCAAGTCAATGGGTCCGTGAAAAATCACGGATGCACACAAGATAGTCATCCGCGTCCGTGATCCGTGTCCGTGATCCGTGTCCGTTTTTCCTATCATTTTCAATGCAAACTTGACTTAGTTTTTTTTTTCACTTTTCATGTCCGTGGATCCTCCAAAAATCAAGGAAGACCCACGGAAGAAAAAAACGGTCACAGATCACGGAACAACGGAAATCCGTTTTGCGGACCGCAAAATAAAACGGTCGTGTGCATGAGGCCTAAGTCGGGTCTTTATATTCTTTTAACCTGTGACTCATTCGATTCTTCCCTGTACAGTGTGTGACTCAGAGCTGCTAGTGCTTGCCTTGCCTCAGCTCTGATTGGTTGGTGGGCGGGGAGGGGAGGGGCTGGCAGAAGCAGCTTCCACTCTAGGATCAGATTACGCTCCACCCGAGTCCCTCCCTGCTGCCAGCGGCTCTGCTATTGTGTGCTGGGTCAGACTGAGCTGTTTCACTTGGATCGGCTCAGTCAGAGGAATCAACTCCTCCGGTTCAGTGAACTGAATCCATTCAAATGAACGATTCGTTCATGAACCGGACATCACTAAAGGAATGCTCAATTTCCCCCCTCTAGCGATGCAATAAAGTTCAACTCAAGTCACTGACAAATGGGAGGGGGGGGGGAATAAAATTTTTTTTTTTATTTTTTTTTATTTTTTTTATTGGAACTGGCCGGGCCCCCCCCCCAGGGTCTGGGCCCCTTACTGGGGTATTGGCTGTACCCCCCTGATGGCGGCCCTGTACAGGAACACGAGCCATAACAGGTTGATGCATTTCAACATCAAGTATTAGTCATAACCTACTGTTCTACTGATCCACCTTCCTTTAAATATGCCACTCGTGACATGTGTAGTCACATGTTGAAATGTGTCAGCCTGTTATGGCATAGCCCAGGAACTGCCTCTATGCCCTCAACTGTCCTGAACCTGCCTCTTGCTTTTGCTGTTGGCTCTGCTCCGCTTTACAGTGATGATGAGTTTTGTGAGGACAACCAGCCCATACAGGACAGGCCGGCCCATACTTGGAGGAGAGATCCGGACTCTTTTAGGCGTGCAACTGCCGATGATGACAGTCAGGTGGGAGCACATGTTGCGAGAAGTCAGAGACGTGTGCAAGAGACAGGTGAGGGTGATAAAAGTGACAACATTTCTAGATGATGATGTAGCCCAGGGATGCCCAACCTGCGACCCTTTAGCTGTTGCAAAACTACAACTCCCAGCATGCCCGAACAGCCTACAGCTAGCAGTCTACAGCAGGGAATGGTCGGATTTATAGTTTTACAACAGCTGGAGGGCTTCAGGTTGAGCAACCCTGATGTAGCCGATCGCACATAGGAGCCGGGTGAAGAGGGGGCATCATTATCATCAGAGAGTGAGGGTGGCAGCATAACCATGAGACAGCAGGGTGGCAGCATGCCCATGAGAAAGCAGGATGGAAGCAGTTGGAAATCTGGAGCCAAATGCAGGAGACCACACTGTCTACAACCCTTAAGACTACCTGTAAGGAACACACTATCAGTGCCCTGGATTTTAAAAGCACTGGCAGACAGGCATCACACAGTGGTGGAGGGAAAAAGGCATACTTGGTCGTGTGAAAATGTTTCACCAAATAACTGGGGGACATGGTGGTAGGTAGGATGTGTGGGCAGAATGTGAGGCGTGGCCAGGGTACTAATGTTGGCACAACTGCCCTGCATCAACAAATGAAGCATTACGATAAACTGGGATGGGAAAACTCTGTCACTCATGCCACTAGCTCCCACCAGCCCACACCCGCTCTCAAGTAGTCAGGGCTTATCAACCGTTAGCACAAGGAAGCTGGACATCGACTTCAATGTCGTCTATTGCTATTGATGCTCCTTCTCCTACTTCTCGTCACTTGTTTTAACAGCAATCGATCACCGTGGAGATTGCAACAAGACAACAGTATGCGTGCAGTCATCCAATGGCGCAGAAGCTAAATGTGCACCTGGTCAAGTTGCTGGTACTAAAGTCCCTCCCTTACCATATAGTTGACTCTGCACATTTCTGAAAACTGATAGCTTGTGCCCAGTCAAGGTGGAGAGTCCCAATCCGTTATTACTTTTCCAAAGAAGCTGTACCAACCCTGCACACATACATTGAGCAGAAGGTGGGCATCTCGGTGTCTGGTAGAGTTCACACCAGTGCTGACGTATAGAGTTGTAACTGTCATCCACAACCCACTGGGTAAATGTGGTTCCGACCAGGCACACCAGCAAATTGGCCAGGAGATGGCAATGCTGCCTCCACGTCGTAATGCTGGGATTTCTTCAGCAATATCCTCCTTTAAATCCTCATCCTCTAACTTGTCCTCATGCTTTCCTCTAGGGACAGTTCATAGAGGTCCTCCAGCATATCACCTATGCAACGTTAGGCGTTATCATGCGGTTCTGCAACTGGTCAGCCTTGGGGAACAGAGCCACACCAGGGAGGAACTGCTTGGCATCATCAATAAAGAAATCGTACACTGGCAGTCTCCCCTAAAACTGGAGATAGGAATCATGGTTACTGATAATGGGAAGAACATTCTGTCTGTGCTGCGTCAGAGAGGGCTGACCCATGTGCCCTGCATGGCAAACATCTTCAATCTTGTTGTCACCCAGTTCCTCAAGTCTTCCACTGTACTGCAAGACCTATTAAAAATGGCCAGGAAACTGCACATGCACTTCAGCCACTCTTACTGTGCAGAACATGCCCTCCTTGAGCAGCAAAAACAAAATGCTCTTCCCCAACCTTGCCTGATATGCGATGTTTCCATCCATTTGAACTCCATGCTCCATATGTTAGATCGCCGGTACGAGCAGAGGATGGCAGTCAATGAATTCCTAATGCAGCAGATGAACAGGTCTATTTCCCAGTGTAATTTCCACGTTAGCCAGTGGTAGCTCATGCATGATAGTTTGCTCAGGCCCTTTGAGGAGGCCACTTTATTTGTCAGTCAGCATAACTATGGGATGAATGATGTTTTTCCACTCCTTCACATCCTGGATGGGATGCTGAGAAATATGATTGGAGAGTGTATAGAAGAAGTGGTGCCTACATCTCATGGCCACCTGAACCCCGAGGAGGATCAACTGTCAAAGGAGGAGGACATAAACACCCAGGAGTTTTATACACAACTAGGTGGTTTATCTGCCCAAGTGACAGAAGAGGAGCAGGAGGAGCTAGAGGGTGAAGTCAAAGACGACATAGATGACCCCGACAGACCAGGGCAGTATGCAGTGTAGATGGATGCAGGAGACCATCCGAGTCCCTTGCGCAAATGGCCAGATGCATGCATTCTTGTTTGTGTAGTGACAGCCTCATTGTCAGGATTCGGCATGGATTCGGCAGAGGGATGACTACTGACTATCTACTTTGTTAGACCCTCACTACTGGTCAACAATGGGGGCATTTTTTTAGTTCTTATGAGAGGGATGCAAAAATGGACTTCTATAGAGACATGTTGTGTAGTCGGTCGGTCACTGCCTACGAGCGCCATCTGCCACCCTCAGGAATGTCTTATCGGGGGGACCCTCTGCACTCAAGCTCCACTGCTATGACTGTTGGTGGTGGGGTGTGTAGGGTAGGAGCTGCACAGCTCCATAAGCAGCAACTTAGGTCTGAAGTATTTTCCTCCTGTCACCCATGATCCAAGATCCCCTGGATTACTGGGCATGCAAACATGTATTGTGGTCGCAACTGGGTATGTTTGCTATGGGCATGCTTTCCTGCCTCACCAGTAGTGTGGCATCAGAGAGGGTGTTAAGTGCAGCGGGGTGCATAGTTACCTCTGAGATAACTCGCTTTTCCTCTCAAAATACTGAGACTAACCTTTAAAAAGATAAATCAGGTGTGTATCAACCAGGATTTCTAGACACCAATGCCTGATGCAGCAGAATAGATCATTCTGCCACTAATGATCATGCTGTAGTGTGCTGCCACACTGGAATACTGTGTAAAATG
Source organism: Bufo gargarizans (assembly GCF_014858855.1). Classification (NCBI taxonomy): domain Eukaryota; kingdom Metazoa; phylum Chordata; class Amphibia; order Anura; family Bufonidae; genus Bufo; species Bufo gargarizans. The sequence continues at coordinate 33,458,173 of NC_058088.1, read as the reverse complement.
GGCAATTACAAAACACAGAAGAGATGCAAATAATTCCATTACATTTTATCTCTGTATCTTTGCTGTCTTTACATATTTCAAATCATCCTTCTTGGTCTCCATGTCCTAGAAAAGTCAGCAAGATGCAGAGAGACAAATTCTCATCGATATTAAATGATGTGGAAAAGAAAGAAAGGCAAATGGCAAAAAAAGGGTTCTCAACTGCATGGCAGGAGAACACTGGGGTTGGAGAAGTGAGTATGCCAGAGCCTATTAATATTCTGTGTTTAATGTAAAATAACCTGCAGAACATTGCAGACGAGAACTGCAATAATATGCATATTGTCTCTCCAACCTAACCAGCCAAACTCTATACCAGCAACAGCCCCTGCTTGGCCATCATTGTTTATAGCTAGTTTTCAGGCTCCTGCCCCTATGGCAATAATCAATATTTTTTTGTTTTACTACTTTAAGGAAAATAAAAAAAAAATTGGGAAAAAAATATTTATTTTTGCATCATCATTCTCTGATAACCATAACTTTTTTATATTTTGGTCTACAGAGCTATATTACGGCTTGTTTTATTTCGAGACAAACTGTAGATTTTATTAGTATCAATTTAGTGGTATTTTTAATATGTAAAATTGGGAAAAATGGGTGATTTAAACGTTCAATATATTTTTTTTTTGAAAGGCTGCTCATGTAATGCTTGAAACAGTTGCATTCTTTTACTTCACAGCCCGTGTTCTGGCTATTCAGAGGGGACAAACCAGGGGACATACATGACATCCATGTACTTAAATAAAGCATAAGGACTAGGGTCTACATTTTTCCATTAAACTACACATCTCAAAAATACATTATATGAAGAAAATGTTCAATGTTTGAATATTTGCAAACGTTACAGATATTTCTGATTTGGCTCAACTTCTAAAGAACCATATGTTCAAAATCCTTAGGCAGTTCATACTTCATTCTGCTATATACACATATAGCTTTCATATTTTATTCTGCCGGTGACATATTATCTCTGAATGCACATGACAGGTAGTTCACCATTTACAATGTAAACATGTATTTTATGATGAACAAACTAGGCTCATACATATTCATGCCTGAAAAAGTCTTCTTGTTTTCTCCCCTAGGTTTCATTACTTGTTATGTATGAGCGCCAAAGAAAAACCTTTCACATCAGACACCAATCATTAGTGTAATATTATTATTTTTTTGAATATGCAATCTAAATGAATATATTGTGGAATTCCAATGTAAAGCAAGGGAAGTCATTCCATTGTGCTGATCATCAATGGTGCTAGAATCCAATTCATCAATAATTGATTATCAAGTATTAAGGGGGTTGCCCCACAAATAATATTCTTCAGCTTTCAAATCAGCACCTGGACCTGAATACTTTTGTTATTGCATGTCATCAAAAATGTATTATACCTACTGAGTTATTCACTGAAATTTATATATGTAGCACCACCTGTTGTCCTGCTTAATGAGACAGAGGCCCATGTTCAGTTCCATCCTCCAACTGCCACTAGCTGCAACAGACAGGACACACCCTCTGAGAAAGAACATGTCCCCTAAGCTGCCAGCTGCCAATTATAGACATGAATGGGGAGATCTCTGGATCCATGTGAGGTACAGGGCTGGTTCTAGCTTTGTTAGAAAGAGGTTGTCATGTACTATACGGTGTCTGATTTTCATTTTTTACATTATTTATGAGATAACCCCTTTAAGCATAGGGCATGTACCCCTGCAAACATTTACAGAGCTAAAATAAGGTGAGGAAAAAATGAGTAAAATTTACATACAGCGGTGGAAATTTACTAATACTACACACATCGGTCATGCGAAAAGTTGCAAATGGTAAGCATTGCATCATGTATAAAAATGTCACATTTAGTATGGACACATTTGGTCAAAGTTTCCTGACACTTTTTACCACGCTTCTCTTCTTTTAGTCACCCAAGGACTGTTGTAATTGTACACCAATGTTTTTCACCAATGTTATTCCCCCCCAAAAAATGTCTCTTCTGCTATACACCTTTCCCAAGGCAACCTAGTCCCACATCCTCACGATCAACTGTTTTTAGTAGCTCTGGAGCCAGAAGTTGGCATCAGAACTACAGAGCCCATCCACTGTGTAGTGGATAAAGCCGGTAACTGCAGGGCTGCTCTTATTCACCTGAATAGGAGTGGAGCTGCAGTTTCCAGCTCCGTAGACTACATCATGGACAGTGCGGTGTAGTTTTTGTGCTGACTTCCATCACCATAGCTGGTCTGAAACAGAGTGTTGGACCCATGTTGGTAGGACACTGATGGTCTATTATGAGGACAGGACATCAGATGTAAAATTATTTTAATAGAGTTCCAATGCTAGTGCATACAGTTTCTACTGTACCACCCAATGTCTCTAATTAAGTTTCACTAAGACCCTCAAAACCAAGAATGGATCTGCTTGTTATATGAACCTAAAAGAAAGACAAGGTGGCTTTGACATTTCTCCATGTTTAATTCCGTCTCCAACATTAGTGAGGATTAATTAGTAGCTCAATTTTAAGCAAATGATATAAAGAAATTCTTCAAAGGTTCGCACACATTACGCTGATTTACATATTGTTCCTTTCACAGTGTGAAATAACGGACATTTTAGTTGCTCTTGACATCCAATATGTCCACATTGCATGCGCTGTGTAAGCGAGATTGATACACACAGCATGTACAATGAGGACAATGTGAAGTCATCTTCTGCATCCATCGTGAAAGTTAATCCCTGGTTGATTTAGTTTGACGTTTTGTAGAACAGAATGAACTACAGAGGACCTGTCAACTCTCCTGAAATTTCTGTTTTACCATCTACTTGTATTCCACGTGCAATAACAATTCTGGAGAATCTTTTCTTATAATTGTAGCCATTCCTTTATCACTCCTTCTAGAAGTTGATGGATAAATAGTCAACGAGGCGTTACTTTCAGAGTCTGATACTACCAGCACTGATTGGACAGTGGCAGTGTATCTCTCTCGTGTAGATCTTTGGCTGCTGGTTGAATCTTGATTTTCCCTCTACTTTCTATGCCATAGAGTCATTGGCCGTCAGTTAAATATTGCCTATGCTGAACAGTTTTCTGCTATCTTCCTACTGTACATACAGTATGGCCTCCGACTCATCCAAATAGCTGTCGGCAGTGTATGCTCATTCACTTATCCAGACAGCAAGGGCCAGACGTTGACTCACTTTTGCACAAAGAGTATGTAAGAGTAACTTTTGTTACTCGTTCATACTTTGCTATTTCACTTGCTATTTGTTGCAGCAGGATCTGAACACAAACAAATTCCTTTTTGCTTTATGGCTAGCTCATGAGGTAGAAAATAGGATAAACTGATGGCAAAACCAGCAAAGGGCACCAGCTTCATGAACAAAGGGTCACACACTCCTAAAGCCACTCTTGGTAGTCTAATCTACAAGCTGTAATAAATTAGGCTAGATTGCAGCTCACTTAGCTAGCAACAAGAACAATTTTGGTAATAACTTCATTGCAAACTGATATTTAAACAAATTAAGCAATTTGCTAGTAATTTAAGCAAAGTAATTCAGAGCATAGATGACTACAGGTGATTGATAAAAGACTGAACACAATAAGCAATCCTAAAATAAGCAACAAAAATAAGTTGTTAATGAGATACTACTCATTTACAAGGGGAAGATTGGAATTTGGATAATTGAAACTGATTGCTTACAGATAGAAAATAGAAGCAAAAAATTGAAATTTAATTAGCTACATAATAAATTGTTGTCTAACAACCTCAAATACCACGTTCAGTCTCATGGTATCATTTTCTAACTGGTAATGAACCCAGTAGATGGTTATTTAAATTCCCAGAATGGAGATTCTAAAAGAGAATAAAAATGTCATCCCACTTCCCAACTACATCATATAAATATATAGATGTTCTTCAATGGCCAGTTTGCATAACTACTGTATATTTCCCCTTATGATCACGGGGTTCTTGTTTGGGGGGGAGCAGGTATGGCTATAACTAGCAGCCACTTGTTCAGGTGCGGTTCAGTGGCTCAGCCTCCTAGCAACCCCTATCAGCATTAGACTGGCTCTCCAAAGTACCCTAGGATCCTCTGGTGGGCACAGGCTCTGATACTACAGTGGGCCCCAAAAGGTCCAGAGGAAAAATAAATTGGACCTGCCTTTGAAGACAGTAAATTGCCACTAGGGTATTTTTCCTTGAATCAAAAACTATTGGACTCTATTAATGATATGGGGTTGGACCTAAAGAATAATTTTCTCTGGTAAGGAGCCCCAATCTGACCCTGACCTGTATAACCACACATGTAAATTATCAGATAATGGGATGAGCCTTGTGCTTATAGCTATTAATTTAAATGTTGAATTTGATGGTACTGCAGATCCCATATGCAGTGCCATTGGCAGGATTGGGTTGCAACACTGACAGTACGATCTAGTACAGAAATAATATGTTCCCTGTCACAAAGAACTACTCAAAACTGTGTTCTACTTGAGCAATGACTGCGGAAACACTACTTTTCCATTATGAGGGTTGAAAGGGAACCCTACCATAGGGATTCCCTGTGCAGGGGGAAGGCATGCAAAGAAGATGAGATCTAATCTATCCCCCCAGAGTAAATTAATAAATGTATTCATAAATAATACCATGAAATGCATATAGTGCAGAGCCATCCTTTACTAAAAGATTTTTGTACTTGGATGATTATTGTTCATGCGCGAAGACTGTATCTAAAGCTGAGTGAAGGGGAGCTTTAGATAAGGCTTTTGTTTTTGGTGCTAGAGTGACAAACATGTACAATGGGCACACACTACTATGCACAGAAGAATTAGAAAAATAGTTTTTGAGGGACATATGATTTATTGAACAAACTGCGTTAAAACATAACATAAAAAAATAGAGGAAAATAGTTTTTTTTCCTATTTCTGACCATATGTCCCTTAATAAAATCTACAATATTAATTAATATCCACTCTAATTTCATAAACAGCCCTATGTGTTTCACTATAAGGACTCATGCACACAAACATATTTTTTTTCCGTGCCCCTTCCCTTTTTTTTTTTTCAGACCATATGAAGAACCATTCACTTCAATGGGGCCACAAAAAAATGGAAATGTGCATTAGCCATTCCACAAAAAAATAGAACCTGCTATTATTGTCCGCATTATGGACAAGGATAGGACTGTTCTATTAGGGGCCAACTGTTCCGTTCTGCAAAATGGTTGTGTGCATGAGCCCTAACACCCAGAGAAGCTTAATTTTTTTCAGGATGGAAAAGAGACATTTATTATATGCAGTGAAAAACTGTTGGCTGAGACAAGCTAAGGCAAGTGACTGTGTTTAAATTCTCCAAAAATGTTTGATGTGTGAATGTAAATTTTTTAGAATGATAGTATAGTGAGTAGAGTGTGTTTTTTTTTAAATAAATCGACAGCATTGAGTGGTGTGAAATGCTGTCTTCTCCTATGCTTTAATCTCCAGCGGTAAAAAATTGGATCTCTCAACTGTATATCACTCATCAGGCCTATCTTACTCCCAGTAGGCTATATAAAATGGGTCGCTGGTCACATTCTGAATTGTTCTAGGTACAGAGAGGTGGTAGCCATTTTTGACATAAATCTGCCCCCCCCCCCTCAATTTCTCAGTTCTGAAGAGATATCCTCACTTGCTTAAGTAGTATTGTAGCCATTTCTGTTCCTTTTATTGCTCTGTTTCTTTGGTGTGGTGGATGATTTTCAGTGGTCCCACTATTAATGTATTTTCCTCTATGAGTCATTGTTAATGACACAGAAAGCAATTACCCTCAGATGGAGACTCATTACAACTCAATAGAAGTCTCTTATCAATAACATCCTTTCATATGAATGGATTCTATATCATAATTGTGGATGCCCTAATAAATTCTTGTAGGTTTGGTCTTGCATCATGTGCTTTGGGATAGCCTTCAGATATGGCCAACTTTCCATACTTCTGTGTTGCATGCTTGATTACTCCCCACCAGTTTTGATAGTATTTTTCTCTGCATGGATTCACTTGTTTCTTCTGTATGATGTTTTTTATGCCTTCCTCAAGTATAAACTTTGGAATTGTTAACCTCAATAGGTCACTGTTGATTATTATGGCAGTTATGATATATGGTGTTGTGTTGTTTGAAAATGAGAAATAAATCAAATTAAAAACTGCATCGTCCTATCGATAATTTTGATATTAATTTTCACAACAAATATGTGCAACAATAAACTCATTAGTTTGATGCTGCCCAAAAACTGGCATGGTGACGTGTCTCTATATGCAAATAAAGAAAAGATCTGTCAGTCAATCAGAGCATAGTAAGAACCAGTCACACTGTGGATGCTTCTCCCTATCCACAGACTCTTCTTCTTGCTGCAGCTTGTCTCAATCATTGCCATTTGTTTCACTTCAGCAAATGGCATTTATCATGTAGATAAAGTTAATACAAGGCACTTACTAATGTAGTGTGATTGATAAGAAATTCAATTTGTTACTAATTACTTTGTAATAAATAGAATTTTATTGTATGGAGCAGGCGCAATGACGGGAATGGCGATCGCGCCAACTCCTGTCATCTGAGAGTCACATTTAGTCAATTAGGGGTTTAATCAGGGGTATACAAAAATACATACTCACCTCATCCATTTGGTTGCAGAGAGGCCTTTGCGGCCATCATGATTGAAGAAAATGCGGCAATTTAAGCATGTGTGTCACGCAAGGTGTACAGCAAACAAGGAAACACAAAATAAATAAACGACTGACTGGATCCAAAACTAAGGAACAAAAAGGGAGACCCCTGCATCAGACCTGGCTCTCTCCCTTACTGCTCAGCCTATGCGAAAATCCCAATGGTAGATGATCGCATATCCTCGTACCTCGACTGTATAACACCTGAACACCCTATAATAGTGAGGGGACACGACCACCGGCTCCCTACACTAGATACGGAGGGAGTCAGGGTCACCTGGGATCCAGCAAACAGAAAAACACAAATGAATGCACAACACTTATCTTGTAGTAGACTGAGAAGTAGGATCAGCATGCACACACACTCCAGGTAGTAATATAAACCGCCAACTGATGCACTATGGGGAGGAATTTAAAGGGATGCAATCAGTACAACTACATGACAGCTGAGAGAGGCTAACGAGATGAGGAATTGAAAGCAAAACAAAGGAAGCTCAAGGAGGAGGTTCTGAAAGGCTTCTGTCAGAGCTTCTCAGATGTCTGGTGGTGACAGTACCCCTCCTTCTACGAGTGGACTCCGGACACTCAGAGCCCACCTTCTCAGGATGGGACCTATGGAAAGCCCTGCTAAGACGAGTAGCCTTAATGTCCGTCACTGGGACCCACATCCTCTCCTCAGGACCATAACCCTCCCAATGAACGAGGTACTGGAGAGAACCGCGGACAACACGAGAATCCACAATCCTAGAGACCTGAAATTCAAGATTACCATCAACCATAATCGGAGGAGGAGGCAAAGACGAGGGTACAATGGGTTGGACATAAGGTTTTAATAAGGACTTATGAAAAACATTATGGATCTTCCAAGTCTGAGGAAGATCAAGACGGTAGGCAACAGGATTGATGACAGACAAGATTTTGTAAGGCCCAATAAACTTAGGACCCAACTTCCAGGAGGGAACCTTCAATTTGATATTCTTAGTAGACAACCACACCAGATCACCAACATTCAGTTCCGGACCAGGAACACGTCACTTATCCGCCACACGCTTATATCTCTCACTCATACTCTTTAGATTATCCTGAATCTTTTGCCAAATAGATGACAAAGAGGAGGAGAATTTGTCCCCATCAGGTAAACCAGAAAACCCCTCTCCCGAGAATGTCCCAAACTGCGGATGAAACCCATATGCCCCAAAAAATGGTGACTTATCAGAGGACTCCTGACGACGGTTATTTAAAGCAAACTCAGCAAGGAACAAAAAAGAACACCAATCCTCCTGATTCTCCGCCACAAAACAGCGCAGATATGTCTCCAGATTCTGATTGACGCGCTCTGTCTGGCCATTCGACTGCGGGTGGAAAGCAGAAGAGAATGACAACCGAACCCTCAAGCAAGAACAGAAAGCCTTCCAGAATCTGGAAACAAACTGCGTGCCCCTATCAGAGACTATGTCTGAAGGAATACCATGCAATTTGACAATGTGATCAATAAATGCCTGCGCCAGCGTCTTAGCAGTGGGTAAGCCTGGAAAAGGGATGAAATGCACCATTTTGCTAAAACGGTCCACCACCACCAGAATCACAGTCTTCCCCGAGGAACGAGGCAGGTCCGTTATGAAGTCCATGGACAGATGTGTCCAAGGACGGGAAGGAATGGGTAAGGGAAGGAGAGGACCTGATGGCCGTGAATGAGGGACTTTGGCACGAGCGCAGGTCTCGCAGGCTGCCACAAAACCCTCAACCGACTTACGAAGCGCCGGCCACCAGAATCTCCGAGCGATGAGATCCACTGTGGCTCTTGCCCCCGGGTGCCCAGCAAGGACCGTATCGTGGTGTTCCTTAAAAATCTTGTGTCTTAAAGCGAGAGGCACAAACAACCTCCAAGGAGGACAAAGATCAGGAGCCTCTGACTGGGCTACCTGCACCTCTGCCTCCAATTCAGGATAAAGAGCAGAGACCACCACACCTTCAGCCAAAATGGGACCCGGGTCTTCAAAATTCCCACCTCCCGGAAAACAACGTGACAGGGCATCTGCCTTCACATTCTTAACCCCAGGGCGGAACGTGACAACAAAATTAAACCTTGAAAAGAACAAAAACCATCTGGCCTGTCTCGGGTTCAGACGCTTGGCTGACTCCAAGTAGGCTAGATTTTTATGGTCAGTAAACACGGTAATAGGGTGTCTGGCTCCCTCTAGCCAATGGTGCCATTCCTCAAAAGCCAACTTGATGGCCAAAAACTCCCTATCTCCCACATCGTGATTTCTCTGTCACGGAAGGTGTACAGGAAACAAGACAATGCAAAATGAATATATGACTCACTGGATCCAAAACTAAGGAACAAAAAGGGAGACCCCTGCATCAGACCTGGCTCTCTCCCTTACTGCTCAGCCTATGCGATAATCCCAATGGTGGATGATCGCATATCCTCGTACCTCGACTATATAACAACTGAACACCCTACAATAGTGAAGGGACACAACCACCGTCTCCCTACACTAGACACGGAGGGAGTCAGGGTCACCTGGGATCCAGCAAACAGAAAATCACAAATGAATGTACAACACTTAACTTGTAGAAGACTGGGAAATAGGATCAGCATGCACACACACTCCAGGAAGCTGTATAAACCGCACACTAATGCATTATGGAGAGTAATTTAAAGGGATGCAATCAGTCCAACTACATGACAGCTGAGAGAGGCTAACGAGATGAGGAACTGAAACCCAAAACAAAGAAAACTTGTACAAAAAAAAAGAGCAAGGATTTTTTTCAAGGTAAAAAATCTCATTTTATTCAATATAAATCACATGATCATTACAGGTATTGCTCAAATGGGACAGGACATGGAGACTGAGCCACAAGGGGCTATACAATGTGGAGAATCACAATGGGGGATAATGTGACCATACCCAGCAGAGAACAACAATATACCAGAGGCCGTGAGCAAAAGTGTAGTTGCGGGTGCGAATGCTGATCCCCTAGTATAAAACAACTACTGACTATTGCTCACAACCTCTGTCCGGGGATGCTGTGAGGTGTCAATGGACGGTGCAGTACTACTAATAAAGATGGCATATAACAATGAACTGCAAACCTCTCGTCCCACCCAGATCCAGCTACCAAGTTACCTACCCATGTTGCTGCTGTAGAATGGTAACACGACTCCCCCACTGCTTCAATGCCATCTTTATTAGGAATATCCTTTCCCAAAGTGAATACCTGGAAACCATGAGTTATTGCAAATTGATTATCAATGAGATTGACAGCTGCTCCACTATCTACAAAAATCTCTAAAAAAATGTTCTTGCTCTCTAGCGCCACCCTGGCAGGCAGGACAAAACGGGAGCTACAAGCAAACGGAAAACCTTCAATTTCCGCCTCAACCCTGCCAATGTTAACAGATGGAACATTTTTAAAGGACTTTTTCCTTTTTGTTTTTTTATTACTCCCAAAAAACTGCCTGAATCTCCTAGAGGGACAAACATTTGCCAAATGATTTATACCTCCACAACAAAAACAAACCTTCCCATGCGGGCTGAATCTTCTATTGTCAGAGGCAATCAACCCCAGCTGCATGGGCTCCTGCTCAGAAGGGGTTGACAGTGACTGAGACCCCTGCGCACAGAATGAGACCGCTGCACTGTCCTGGGACTGAGTTTGACAGGGAGGAGTGATCTCTCCTCTCTCTCTAAGACGCCTGTCAATACGAACGGCCCGAGACATGGCAGAGTCCAAGGAGGTAGGCCTCTCATGAAAGGCAAATGCATCTTTCAATCCCTCTGAAAGACCATGGCAAAATTGACTTCGGAGTGCAGCACCAGTATCAGCTGCCCATCTCCAAAATTCTGAGCAGTATATCTCTGCGGATTGTTTACCCTGGCATAACCGACGTAGTCCAGACTCAGCCAAAGCAATACGATCCGGATCGTCATATATCTGACCCAGGGCTAAAAAAGAATTCATCCACTGAACGGAGGGGCCGTGCCCCCACCGGCAGCGAAAAGGCCCAGGACTGAGCGTTATCCCTGAGCAGCGATATAATGATCCCCACCCTTCGTTCCTCATCACCAGAGGAATGGGGAAGAAGGCGAAAATGGAGTTTGCAAGCCTCTTTAAAACGCACAAAATTCTCACTACCCCCGTAGAACGTATCCGGGAGCGAGATCTTAGGCTCAGAACAAACTCCATGAACGCAAGCTGAACCGGTCACTTGAAACTGAGAAAGAGTCTTACGGAGATCTGCTACCTCCAATGAAAGACCCTGCAAGCGTTCAGTCAAAAGGGAAACCGGATCCATGCTTGAGACGGTTTTGGCGGTTTATAATGTCACGGAAGGTGTACAGGAAACAAGGAAACACAAAAAGAATAAACGACTGACTGGATCCAAAACTAAGGAACAAAAAGGGAGACCCCTGCATCAGACCTGGCTCTCTCCCTTACTGCTCAGCCTATGCGAAAATCCCAATGGTAGATGATTGCATATCCTCGTACCTCGACTGTATAACACCTGAACACCCTATAATAGTGAGGGGACACGACCACCGGCTCCCTACACTAGATACGGAGGGAGTCAGGGTCACCTGGGATCCAGCAAACAGAAAAACACAAATGAATGCACAACACTTATCTTGTAAAAGACTGAGAAGTAGGATCAGCATACACACACACTCCAGGAAGTAATATAAACCCCCAACTGATGCACTATGGGGAGGAATTTAAAGGGATGCAATCAGTACAACTACATGACAGCTGAGAGAGGCTAACGAGATGAGGAACTGAAAGCAAAACAAAGGAAGCTCAAGGATGAGGTTCTGAAAGGCATCTGTCAGAGCTTCTCAGATGTCTGGTGGTGACAATGTGATGACATCACCACATCATCATGCTGGGTGAGCGCGGTGGCGTCATCATCGATTGCCTGTCCAGAGTCATGATGTGGTGACATAACACATCAGCGTGCATGAAAATTGGCACGTATTCTTTATACAAGATGGCCGCGTTGGCCTCTCTGCGATTAAATGGATGAGGTATTTTTTTTTTTTAATCTTTTTTTTACTGCCATTTCAGGAAAAATGTATTTGTTGCCATGAAGTGGCAAGAAACTTTGATTCATGGTGAATCAAAATTTGCCAGAATTTTGGATTTTATTCCACTTTGTAAATTTTGATGCACTCAACACTAGTCATGGCCACTGCTCCAATCCAGCAGCGGTGACCATGCTTGCACACAATAGATAAAAGCGCAGGCTTCTCTGGTGGCCGGGACTGTAGAATCGTGTGACGGACTGAACTGTCACTGTGGCTGCTGGAGAAGCCTGAGGTCCAGCCTCCTTCCTACAGACTATGGACCCAGAACTATGGAGACCCCCTCAGACATTTTGGGGTTACAAGCAACTATGAACCCTGATTTATGTGTGGAATTTTTATGCCACATATTTCCTATTGCCCATTAAAAGGGCATGGTATGGATTCAGCAACACAAAAAGGGTTAACTATGCACTGAGACTCCCACTGATTATGTTAGTGATGGGATTGAGATAGCTTATTATAGGAGCAGCCGACTCCTAGATGAGTCGATCACCCCATGATACACTCAGGAGATAATCCAATCACATGTGTCTCCTCTCTTCATATTCATTTATTATGGAGGGGGTGAAGATGTCTGATTGCATGTTGTTCATGGTTGATTGCGTTATGTTGTTAGAGTTCTTGAACTGTATATATACTGAGTTGATCTTCAATAAAGGGAGTTCCTGTTTTACCCTTCATCATGTTGAGGCTGGTGTTTTGGTAACCGATCGACACTGGGGATTGCTATACGATGAAGATTTGATATACTCCCCTGGCTATAACTACTAGCTCTTGTAAGAGCTATTCCTGTGGTGGTTTTGGTGTAGAGCGGAGTGCTTGGAGTCCTCGGGAAGCGCTAGGAGCATCCATCAATGGAGGTACCAAGTCGGGGTGCCAGGAGATCCGTTACAGAGCACACACATGCATGCATCAGCAAGCTCAGGACAAGCTCAATATAGTTTTCAGTTAGTTTCCCCCCCCCCCCCCCCCGACAACTGGAAGACTTGCTACACCGAACGAATTGCAGTATTTTCTGAGTTTTAGGGTTGTGTCCCCTGTTTAGGTCCAATAAAGGCTACTTCTAGCAACTCAAAAAGTTTTAAATTTTGTCCAGGTGCAGTGACTCAGGATCCAAATGGCCTCTAGGATTTCTGTGCAGGAATACTAAAACAACAATCTTTGTATACATCAGGTCAGTACAGTTTCATGTATTTGCACTACAATGGTGGGTAAGGCTACATTCATATTTCTGGCAGGTAAATCTGGTAGTCTATTCTGGCAGAGGAACGTCGCCAAGCTATGCCAGATATGACAACTCTTCGGGAACAGGCTACCAGATTTGCCTTCTGGAGATGTGAATCTAGACTGGTCCTGGTTTAAATTTCCTATACTATATATTATCCTGCATTCGTACAATCGGTGGTTTCATTGCTTCCATCTTATTTCTGACACATGCAGAAAATTGTCTCAAGTAGATTTCCAACAGTTTCATTGATTTTGTCTCCTGATCTCCTTAATAGCTCTATATAATTAAATTTCTGCAGACCCTTGCCATGATATTTATAATTGACATTGATACCGTTTTATAAAGCACACACTCTGGTCTGAAGAAGCAGATATATATGAAAGTATTAAATGATATGAAAGCCTTCATTTTTCATTTTAATGAGAAATGAAAGATGCTGATAAATCAAACTTTGTTAACTTTTAAATATTCCCATGCTTTTTTCATTTCTTACAAATAATGTCTGATGTTCCATTTATTTCATACAGAGCACCAGTTTTCTACTACTGCACATCTATTAGAATTTTCCACAACCAATCTCACCACTAGGGGGTAAGCCATGCCTGTATTGCGAGCGCAATACGCGCATATTACATTGCTGATTTTCACAATCAAGAAAATAATCGCAAATTCTCAAATATATGACGAATATTTGCCCAAATATTTGTGAAATATCGCAAATTTAAATATTGCCCCTGACGCTCATCACTATAATAGTGTTGAGCGAATCAGGCTTCAGATGAGAACAGAAGCCCATTCATTCAAACACTAGTCTTAATGCTGTCTCCGTTTACAGCATTAAAATGTATTACCTCCATGTAGACAAAATTTGTTTCACCCGAAGTCACGTGAGACTTCAGTGAATTAATTCTGTAAACACATCGGCATCTTTAAAAACATTTTAAAATAGCAATCCGGTTAGGTTTGTTCCCAGCTGGTACCTCAGTACCAAACCCGACTTCGGATTGCTATTTAAAATTTTTTGTAAATAATAGTATTCCACGTGAAATTACAATTCTGGAGCATCTATTGTTATGACTCCATGTTTTGCCGTTCTTCTATTCTTGCTAGAAGTTTATATATAAAGGTACAGATGGGAGTTACCAGTTGAAGGAATGTCCTTGCACAGTCTAGCATTGACCAGTCAGTGCTGCCAGTGACAGATTATGCAGGTACATACAACCCACTGGTAATACCAGTGTCTGACTGGGGTTCCTAGGGCCCACCAGTAAAATTTGTTTTGGGGCCCCCACTGTACGGATACATTCAAATATTACCTGCTCACACAGAAGCAAGATGCTACCAGATGATTGAATATGGGGTCCCTGCAGCAACTTTGTGAAAGTAGGTCCTGGGGAGAAGAGGACACTGGCAGCTTTCCTCTATACTTAGAAGTCATCTCAGCTCTGATCGTGTCTATAATAATAAACTGGGGAGTTTCTTTAATAATCTGTCAAGTTTTTTTTTTAAATATAAACATAGGCTGGGTGAGGAGCTGTACATTGAATATATATATGTAGTGCAGGAAGTCTACTGTGTTATGTGCCACTTGTGCAGGGGGTGGGAGACTAGGGGTGCACTTTTCTCAGGGGCCCTCCAGGGGATTCACCTGTACCCCTGTGGGCCAGTCCAAAAATGGGTAATACCCATCTGTACCTTCATCCATGAACCTCTAGTAAAAATAATAGAATAATGGCACAACATACAGTAAAACAAAATGATTCTCCAGAATTGTTATTGTATGGGAAACGCAATTAGCTACTAAAACAGACAAGTCAAGAGGGGTGACAGGTTCTCTTTAACGGTCACTTACTCGAGCCATGTACCGCAGGCAGGCAGGTTTTCCTTGCGTATTAAATTGGACTGTAAAGAAAAACACTTCCCAGGCACAGTGCAGCCTGAACAGTATAAAATTAGGTGCCTACGGGCATCATAACTTCACTTTATACCCAAAGGAATCAGGACACCAAGTCTCTCTTCTAACTCCATGATGTCAATTATACTGATTGAAGAAAAATAAGACAATTCACAGCCATTTCTACTGTACGTTTTTATGTTTTATGGCCATTAAACCAGATGTATTTCCCGATTTTCTCTTTTTTTTCCCTAATTTAAGGTAGCTCTCCTGTTTACTGTCTTGGTGACCTTTAAGCAGCAAAACACAAACCAAACTACTGATATTCTATGTGACAATAGCATTGTGAACTTTTCATTTTACTACTGGTTAACAGAGTCTGCATGGAATAATTGCACATCTACTTAATAAAAGAGACAGTCTGAGCATGGGGAGTACGTTGGTGGCAATGGGGCTCTGTTTGCTCTGTCATCAGGCATGACCTTTTCATTGTGCCTTGTCGGCGAGATCTTCCCGAGTGGTAAGCATAGTCACATGCGGGGACGACTGACTACTAGAAATGCGTCAGGATAAACAAATAGTTGCGGTAAGCATCATGGCTGCTTCATATCAGGTTATATTCATATACTGAAAATTTCGCTTATTGGGGATTATAACTTTTATGTAGGCCTAGGGGTAGGTCTACATGTGGAGTACGGTCTGGCAGTTCAAACAGATGTTTCCCAGTCAAATCATGTATGCATTTAGCAATCAATTTGAAAATCACACTGAACATATGCTGCCATGATCTCGATCCAGTTGCAGCCTCTTAGTGCTGCCCCCTGTGGTCAAATATCTGTGAATAATATACAGCAATAACACGCAGTATACACAAATAAGCTTAGTCATATTGTGTATAGCTGCATGATTAAAGAGCATCTGTCAGCAGATCTGTACCTATGACACATGTGCACTTGGCAGCTGAAGACATCTGTGTTGGTTCCATATTTATATGTGCCCGCATTGCTGAGAAAAATGAAGTTGTAATATATGCAAATAAACCTCTAGGAGCAACAGGGGCGTTGCTGTTGCACCTAGAGGCTCAGCTCTCTGTATAACTGCAGCGCCCTAAGCACTTGGACAGCACCAGTTGTGATGACGTTTACACAGCCTGGCCCTGTCAATCAGAGTGAAGAGGGCGCGGCAGTTGCAGAGAGAGCAGAGCTTCTAGGTGCAAGGTCAACGCCCCCGTTGCTCCTAGAAGCTCATTTGCTTATATGAAAACATCGTTTTTATCAGCTATGACGGCATATATGAACATAGGACCAACACCGATGCCTTCAGCTACCAAGTGCACATGTAACAGGTCATCCAGTTTCAAAGGGACAAATCTGCAGACAGATGCCCTTTACGCTGGGTTCAGACCTGAGCGTTCGCGATGGAGCGCTCTGTATGCGCGATTGTACCGACGTTTGCAATCGCGCATAAAGAGACAAGCAAGCGCCCATTGTCGCGTGTTCCCAGAAGTCTATGTACGGGAACGCGCGACAAGACGCCCCAAAGAAGCTCATGTACTTCTTGGTGCGTCGGGCGTTTTACAGCGTGATAGTACGCGCTGTAAAACGCTCAGGTGAGAACCATTCCCATAGGGAATCATTGGTTCTTGCCTGTTGAGCGTTTTACAGCGCGTAGGAACGCGCTGTAAAACGCTCAGGTCTGAACCCAGCCTTAAAGAGGTTTCCCGGTTCTTTTATTGATGACCTATCCGTCAGAATTCAACTGATTACATTGAAGCTGCACTAAACAGCTCCGTCCATTATAAAGTAGACAGAGCTGTGTAATTGTGGCACTGGCTTCCGGGACCAGAAAACCCCAGTAAGTACAGAGCCTATAAAACGGAAAAAGAAAAAGTAAAAAGGTAACCAATTACATTGGGTGGGCAGGTCAATATATATTTTATATTTAAGGCTATTTTACATCTTTACTTATATTGATTTGTATTTATTATTTGGAAATATTTTTGTTGCGTGATTTTTTTTTTTTTTTTGTACAGTAGAAAGCATGCACACTTTTCTCTTGTGAGAGCCAAACATTGCCTTAGGAAGGATAATACAGTTTACATGCCAAAAGGTTGAAAGACTGTCATCCAAACATGATAAGCTAAACTGATTTCCTGCAGTCATTTCCAACAAAGATTGTATCTTTGTCAATCTGCTTCATTTACAGTTAGCATTTTCCCATTGGAAACCGTCTTCCCCATACTGAGGAGTTTGCTGCCTCTGACCGATGCCTATGTAAGAATGTGTAAAATCCAATAAACAATACAACCACTGATTGTGCTGCATGAGTAGACAAGCAGGGGGCTTACTACTTGCAAACCTCTGACCATGCAACCAGCAGGGAAGCCACCGTCAGGGCTGCTACATATGCATTTTGATGTTACTGTTAAACTAATCAGATATGGATTTGTAGACCCTATGCCTAGTTTTTTGTTCTAATTTTATAGAACTAATACATTTCTGATTTGGTAAAAAGAAATACAAACCCCATCGGAGGGCTAAATGGAAAAAAAGATATGTATTACTATTGACTGTGAGTAGGCTGTATTACTTAATGTGTAAAACACTCATTACCAGTGATTCGTCTCATCTCAAAAGAGATAACTTTTTCCATCGACAGACCAAAGTAACAATTATACGCTTAACAACTGAATTAAACAGGTGCACGAAACTTTAACTTGACTTTTCAGTGGCAATCAATAGCTTTTATGATTTGATATCACAGTCAAGTTAGAAGCTGCTCCATCAGCAGACGTGCTGAGGTTTTGTTAGTATTTTTTTTTTTGTTTACAGTTATATGTATTTTCTATGGTATTATTTTGAGATTAACCCCTTAAGGACCAGGCCATTTTTTGCAAATCTGACCACTGTCACTTTAAGTGCTGATAACTTTAAAACGCTTTGACTTACCCAGGCCGTTCTGAGATTGTTTTTTCGTCGCATATTGTACTTCATGACACTGCTAAAATTGGGTCAAAAAAGTTAATTTTTTTGCATAAAAAAATACCATATTTACCAAAAATTTTGAAAAATTTGCAAATTTCAAAGTTTCAGTTTCTCTACTTCTGTAATACATAGTAATACCCCCAAAAATTGTGATGACTTTACATTCCCCATATGTCTACTTCATGTTTGTAGCATTTTGGGAATGATATTTTATTTTTTGGGGATGTTACAAGGCTTAGAAGTTTAGAAGCAAATTTTGAAATTTTCGGAAATCTTCAAAATCCCACTTTTTATGGACCAGTTCAGGTTTGAAGTCACTTTGTGAGGCTTACATAATAGAAACCACCCAAAAATGACCCCATTCTAGAAACTACACCCCTCAAGGTATTCAAAACTGTTTTTACAAACTTTGTTAACCCTTTAGGTCTTCCACAACACTTCATGGCAAATGGACATACATTTTTAGAATTTAGATTTTTGGAAAATTTTCCAATATAATCAATTTTTTCCTGGAAAAAAACAAGGGTTAACTGCCAAACAAAACTCAAAATGGGTTGCCCTGATTCTGTAGTTTGCAGAAACACCCCATATGTGGTCGTAAACTACTGTTTGGCCGAACGGGAGGACATAGAAGGAGGGGAACACCATATGGGTTTTGGAAGGCAGATTTGGCAGGACTGGTTTTGTTTATACCATGTCCCATTTGAAGCCCCCTGTTGCACCCCTAGAATAGAAATTTCAAAAAAGTGACTCCATCTAAGAAAGTACACCCCTCAAGGTATTCAAAACTGGGTTTACCAACTTTGTTAACCCTTTAGGTGTTCCACAAGAGTTATTGGCAGATGGAGAAACAATTTAGAAATTTCTATTTTTTGGAAAATTTTCCAATATAATCAATTTTTTCCAGGAGTAAAACAAGGGTTAACTGCCAAACAAAACTCAAAATGGGTTGCCCTGATTCTGTAGTTTGCAAAAACACCCCATATGTGGTCGTAAACTACTGTTTGGCCGAACGGGAGGACATAGAAGGAGGGGAACACCATATGGGTTTTGGAAGGCAGATTTGGCAGGACTGGTTTTGTTTATACCATGTCCCATTTGAAGCCCCCTGTTGCACCCCTAGAATAGAAATTTCAAAAAAGTGACTCCATCTAAGAAAGTACACCCCTCAAGGTATTCAAAACTGGGTTTACAAACTTTGTTAACCCTTTAGGTGTTCCACAAGAGTTAATGGCAGATGGAGAAACAATTTAGAAATTTATATTTTTTGGAAAATTTTCCATTTTAACCCTTACTTTATTACTGAAAAAAATGGGTTAACAGCCAAACAAAACTCAAAATGGGTTGCCCTGATTCTGTAGTTTGCAGAAACACCCCAAATGTGGTCGTAAACTACTATTTGGCTAAACGGCAGGACATAGAAGAAGGGGAACGCCATACGGTTTTTGGAAGGCAGATTTTGCTGGACTGGTTTATTTACACCATGTACCCTTTCAAGCCCCCTGATGCACCCCTAGAGTAGAAACTCCATAAAAGTGACCCCATCTAGGAAACTACGGGATAAGGTGGTTGTTGATTTGGTACTATTTTAGGGGTAAATATAATTTTTGGTTGCTCTATATTACACTTTTTTGAGGCAAGGTAACAAAAAATTAAATTCTAAAATTTTTCTACATTTGCTATTTAGTTTTGTGGAACACCTAAAGGGTTAACAAAGTTTATAAAGTAACTTTTGAATACCTTGAGGGGTGTAGTTTCTTAGATGGGGTCACTTTTTTGGAGTTTCTAGTCTAGGCTACATCAGGGGGGGCTTCTAATGGGACATGGTGTCAAAAAAAAAAACTGTCCATCAAAATCTGCCTTCCAGAAACCATATGGAGTTCCCTTCGTTCTATGCCCTGCCGTGCGGCTATATAGCCATTTACGACCACATATGGGGTGTTTCTGCAAACTACAGAATCAGGGCCATAAATATTGAGTTTTTTTTGGCTGTTAACCCTTGCTTTATTACTGGAAAAAAAGGATTCAAATGGAAATTTTGCCCAAAAATGGGTGTTTTGGCACCGTTTTTATTTTATATTTTTAACACCGTTCATCCGAGGGGTTTGGTCAAATGTTATTTTTATAGCGACGACTTTTACGCACGCGACGATGCCCAATATGTATGGCTCTCAGACTTTGGAGACACTAAGCAGGCATCCTAAAACTGCGGCCCTCCAGATGTTGTAAAACTACAATTCCCACCATGCCCTGCTGATGGCTGTAGGTTGTCTGGGCATGCTGGGAGTTATAGTTTTACAACATCTGGAGGGCCGCAGTTTGAGGATGCCTGCACTAAAACTAATATTTTTTTGGGGAAAAAAAATTGTTTCTGTGTCTCCAAAGTCTGAGAGCCATAGTGTTTTATGTTCTCTAGGGGACTGTTGGAGATTATAAAAAATTTAGTACTCCATGGAAGTGTGATACTCCCTGAAGCAATCGATAATGCAGAGGCCCGGATGATCGGGGCAAGTGTCACACTGAGTAGTGGTGTCCTTCCGTATCCCCCTCTTGTGACACACTCTGCATCTTTTTTGGGTTCGTCCCTTCTTTCCAGTATGGGGGACCACACCTGGAAAGTGTTGGCCAGGGACGATCCGGGCGCCTCCAGTTCCCGAGGTACTCCGGCCTGCTCTTTCCCGGTCCGAAAAGATCAGGTCTTTGAGGACTGCCTCATAGAATTGGAGGAATGTCCCTGTGCTGCCAGCGCTTCGGGATAGTACAAAAGAGTTGTACATGGCAACCTGCACCATGTAGACCGCAACTTTTTTGTACCATGCCCGGGTTTTGCGCATGGCATTATATGGCTTGAGGACTTGATCAGAGAGATCAACTCCTCCCATATACCGATTGTAGGCGACGATACAATCGGGCTTGAGGACCGTTGCCGTGGTACCTCGCACAGAGACTGGGGTGGTGCTGTTACCGTGGATTGTGGACAGCATAAGGACATCCCTCTTGTCCTTATACCTGACCAGCAACAGGTTTCCACTGGTAAGTGCACGGGTCTCACCCCTGGGGATAGGTACCTGGAGGGGGTGGGCAGGGAGGCCGCGTTGATTTTTCCGCACGGTCCCACAAGCGAACGTGGATCTGGCGGCAAGGGACCTGAACAAGGGAATGCTGGTATAAAAGTTGTCCACGTACAAGTGGTAACCCTTATCCAGCAGTGGGTACATAAGGTCCCACACGAGTTTCCCGGTAACACCCAGAGTGGGGGGACATTCTGGTGGTTGAATCCGGGAATCTCGCCCCTCGTACACACGAAATTTGTAAGTGTACCCTGAGGTACTCTCACAAATTTTGTATAGCTTCACGCCATACCTCGCCCGCTTTGTGGGAATGTATTGGCGGAAACTGAGTCTCCCCTTGAACGCAACGAGAGATTCATCAACCGCGACCTCCCTTCCAGGTACGTAGGCCTGCTGAAATGTGGCCCCAAAGTGATCGATGACCGGCCGTATCTTGTACAGCCGGTCATAGGCAGGATCACTTCGGGGGGGACATGCTGCATTATCGGAATAATGCAGACATTTCCGGATGGCCTCAAACCGGGAGCGTGTCATGGCCGTACTGTACAGTGGGGTCTGGTATAGGACGTCCCCACTCCAGTACAGCCTGACACTGGGTTTTTGCACTAGACCCATATGCAGCACGAGGCCCCAAAATGTCCTCATCTCGGCTGCACTGACCGGCGTCCAGCCACCGGGTCTAGCCAAAAATGAGCCCGGGTTTTGAGCGACGAACTGTTGGGCGTACAGATTCGTCTGCTCCACCATCAGATTCACCAGTGGGTTACTGAAAAAAAAACTAAAAAAGTCTATTTCAGTAAACCCCACTGTGGGAATCTGGATTCCAGGATTGCCAGCGAAATCCGGAATCTCAGGCTCAAAGTCCACTGGGGGACACCAGCTAAGTTCATCGGCAGGGGGCTCCGGTGAACTTATTTGGTGGGCCGGGAAACCAGTACGAACCCCAGGGCGGCTCGTACTAGGGTGGGCCACAGGATCCCTAGCATGTGTGGCCCCTGGCTCCGCCTGGCAGGGTCTCCGCTGCCTTGGTGGCTCATCGTCATCCGATGATGATGAGGAGGATGCGGATGACAAAAGGAACGTGGGGTTATCCTCATCCTCACTGGGGCTCTCAGAGTCGGAGGCAATCTGGGCATATGCCTCCTCGGCCGAGAACACCCGGCGGGCCATGGGTGTGTGTGTGTGCGTGTGTATGTGCGTGCGTGTAAACCTTTATTCTATGTGCGTGTGTGTGGGGGCACGGGTGTTCACGTACTAAAAGTCCAGGCAAAAAAAATGGGCAAGTGTTAGAAAAAAAAAAAAAAAAAGTTCAAACTTGCTGATCAGCGGTTCAACGCTGATCAGCGGTCGGTGGGGTGGTGGGGCGGTGGGGCGGGCGATGCGCTAACAGTGGACGGACGCTAAAAAGTGCCGGCCAGTCAGCGCACGCAGAAAAAAAAAAGTGGTGGTGGGGGGGTCTGGTGGGGGGGGGGGTCTGGTGGGGGGGGGGCTGGTGGTGAGGGGGGGCTGGTGGTGGGGGGGGCAAGTGGCAGGGGGGTCTGGGGTCTGGTAGCTGAAAAAAAAAAGTTTGGAATAAATGTGATTTTTTTATTTATTTTTTTTCTAACTTTTCCCTTCTATCCCTGCCTAAAGGTGCCTCTCCCTCACTGACCCTAACCTACCTGGGTGGCGATGGGTGCAGGAGGGTGATGGATGGCGATTAGGGGGACACAGGAGCTGGTGCTGGACGATGCTGCCGGGTGCTCGTGCAGAACAGGAAGAGGAGGGGAGAGAGGAGCGCAGGAAGTTTGAATCTCGCGCCTCTCTCCCCTGCACCAATCAGCACCCTGGACAGCGGCGTTCAGCACCAGGGCCAGCTCCGCCTCTGCAAATCCTCGGACTGCGATTGGTGGTGTAAAATTACGCCACCGATCGCAGTCTTTTTCCGATTCATCGGGTCACAGGACACCCGAATGGACCGGAAACGCAGAAAACCGCAGGTCTGAATTGACCTGCGGTTTTCTGCGATCGTCGATGCGGGGGGGTCAAATGACCCCCCCCTGCATTGTTACAGGATGCCGGCTGAATGATTTCAGCCGGCATCCCGTTCCGATTAACCCCCGCGGCGCCGGCATCGCTATTTAAAGCCATGACGTACCGGTACGTCATGTGTCCTTAAGGACTCGGGAAACATGCCGTACCGGTACGTCATGTGTCCTTAAGGGGTTAAAGATGAGCAAATTTCTTAAAGGGGTTGTCCAAGATATATATTTTTTCTTTGAATGTTTCTAACTAAGCAAATGTAAAGGGTTTTCAATTTACTTACTTCATCTACAGTGGCCCCTTTCTCATATTTCACATGACCTGTGACGTCAGCTTCTTTCCCTGCTCTGATGACATTCCGTGCACAAGCCTGAGGGACCAGGAGGAGCAGGTCTGCCTCTGTGCATGGAACCTCCTTATGAAGGCTGTGCTGGTTGGAGCAACAAGCCATGCTCCCTGCATTGCCTGATCTGCTGGCTGAGCTGTCTACCCTGTGTCTCGTCTCCCACTGGATTATTTAGTAAAGTTTAACCCCTTCTACCATCAGCAGCACAGACTCAGGGTTGGAGGATTTGCCTCAGGTACTGATCAGCTGTGGGGCTTACTCTTCTCCAGGCAGTGAAGAAACAAATGCTGTGCACAGGATCTTCCCTCCCTACCCCTGCTGGCTGTGAGGAAGTATCTGCAGAATATTGCACAAGAATAGGTAGGAGAGAGGATCCTGTGTGTATCAGCAATGTCACTGAACTGTACAGCTGGGAGTTGTATTCCCACACATACAGCATGAGTATCCCAGCAGTCAGACCGCAGGCAGGGCATACATTTTATTCACTCCCTTTGCAATGCAGGGGAAGGGGAAAGGCAGTTTTTGTTGTTAAACGCCCCCAGAGCTCTGCAACTGCATGCAAACATAGGGGCCAGAACAGAACTAAGTAAATGAGCAAATATATATATATATATATACAGTACAGACCAAAAGTTTGGACACACCTTCTAATTCAAAGAGTTTTCTTTATTTTCATGACTATGACAATTGTAGATTCACACTGAAGGCATCAAAACTATGAATTAACACATGTGGAATTATATACATAACAAAAAAGTGTGAAACAACTGAAATATGTTATAGTCTAGGTTCTTCAAAGTATCCACCTTTTGCTTTGATTACTGCTTTGCACACTCTTGGCATTCTTTTGATGAGCTTCAAGAGGTAGTCACCTGAAATGGTTTTCACTTCACAGGTGTGCCCTGTCAGGTTTAATAAGTGGGATTTCTTGCCTAATAAATGGGGTTGGGACCATCAGTTGCTTTGTAGAGAAGTCAGGTGGATACACAGCTTAAGCTACTTTCACACTAGCGTTCGATCGGATCCGTTCTGAACGGATCCGATCATAATAATGCAGACGGAGGCTCCGTTCAGAACGGATCCGTCTGCATTATTTTAGCATATAAAAGCTTAAGTGTGAAAATAGCCTCGTACGGATCCGTCCAGACTTTCAATGTAAAGTCAATGGGGGACGAATCCGCCTGAAGATTGAGCCATGTTGTGGCATCTTCAAACGGATCCGTCCCCATTGACTTACATTGTAAGTCTGGACGGATCCGCACGGATCCGCACGCCTCCGCACGGCCAGGCGGACACCCGAACGCTGCAAGCAACAGCTGTCCGCCTGTCCGTGCGGAGGCGAGCGGAGCGGAGGCTGAACGCCGCCAGACTGATGCAGTCTGAGCGGATCCGCTCCATTCAGACTGCATCAGGGCTGGACGGCTGCGTTTGGGTCCGCTCGTGAGCCCCTTCAAACGGAGCTCACGAGCGGACCGACGAACGCTAGTGTGAAAGTAGCCTTAGAGACCAGGTCAATGTCATACAGAGTTCTAGCAGCAGACACATCTCTAGAACAACTGTTAAGAGGAGACTGTGTGAATCAGGCCTTCATGGTAGAATATCTGCTAGGAAACCACTGCTAAGGACAGGCAACAAGCAGAAGAGACTTGTTTGGACTGAAGAACACAAGGAATGGACATTAGACCAGTGGAAATCTGTGCTTTGGTTTGATGAGTCTAAATTTGAGATCTTTGGTTCCAATCACTGTGTCTTTGTGCGACGCAGAAAAGGTGAACGGATGGACTCTACATGCCTGATTCCCACTGTGAAGCATGGAGGAGGAGGTGTGATGACGTGGGGGTGCTTTGCTGGTGACACTGTTGGGGATTTATTCAAAATTGAAGGCATACTGAACCAGCATGGCTACCACAGCATCTTACAGCGGCATGCTATTTCATCCGGTTTGGGTTTAGTTGGACCATCATTTATTTTTCAACAGGACAATGACCCCAAACACACCACCTGGCTGTGTAAGGGCTATTTGACTATGAAGGAGAGTGATGGGGTGCTGCGCCAGATGACCTGGCCTACACAGTCACCGGACCTGAACCCAATCGAGATGGTTTGGGGTGAGCTAGACCGCAGAGTGAAGGCAAAAGGGCCAACAAGTGCTAAGCATCTCTGTGAACTCATTCAAGACTGTTAGAAGACCATTTCAGGTGACTACCTCTTGAAGCTCATCAAGAGAATGCCAAGAGTGTGCAAAGCAGTAATCAAAGCAAAAGGTGGCTACTTTGAAGAACCTAGAATATGACATATTTTTAGTTGTTTCACACTTTTTTGTTATGTATATAATTCCACATGTGTTAATTCATAGTTTTGATGCCTTCAGTGTGAATCTACAATTTTCGTATTCATGAAAATAAAGAAAACTCTTTGAATAAGAAGGCGTGTCCAAACTTTTGGTCTGTACTGTATATATATATATATATATATATATATTTTATTTTTTGCCTAAATCTTGCTTAGCTTATGTATACGTACATTGCTGATCATCAGATTTGCAGTTCTTTATTATATATAGTGGGGTTTTGCTCTGGTAGATAGGCTAGCGGATGCAGTATAGAGGCAATCACAAAGTCTTTAACTTAAACAGTTCCGTGTTTATTCACACATGAGGAAAAACAAAATGACCGTTCACAGTCTTGGTGTTTGTTCACACCATGCAATGTCAATAGAACAAAAGCTTCACCTGGTTAGCAGTTTTCCATCCCCAGTCCACAGCAGGCTTTAGGGGCCTGCGGCTCTCAGCACGGTGCAAATTCAAAGGTCCCAAAACACAGAGACTACCCAGCTTCTCTGTCAGATGGAGGATAAACCACACCCAGCTGAGACTGCTGCCTGGGTTTTATATATGCCAAGTAAGAGCCGGCCCGGATCAGCTTTACAGCCATACTAGCAACAAAACAGTGTCAGTCAGCACTAGCTGCCGCTGACACTTAAAACTACAGGCTCTTACCTCATCAAGGCCAGGAATCTCGGTGACACATACCTTCCATCAATGACGGCCCATTGTGCCTTCCCACAATATATATATATATATATATATATATATATAAATGAATAAAGACACCGCAGCACATCCGATGGTGAAAAAGAAAGTGGGAACCTTTATTCACCCATGCAACGTTTCGGTCCGCTTGCTGGGACCTTTCTCAAGGTTTGAGAAAGGTCCCAGCAAGCGGTCTGAAACGTCGCATGGGTGAATAAAGGTTCCCACTTTCTTTTTCACCATTGGATGTTCTGCAGTGTCTTTATTCATTTTGCATTATACACCTTGGTAAGGTGTTATATATATAAGTATATATATACTCAAACAACCCATTTAAAATAGGTTTAAATTCAATGTGCCCCAAGGGAAGGATCTTTATCTCTCTCTGTCTCTCTCTCTTTCACTCTCTCACTACAATTATCCAAAATAGAATCACGCAATTGGGTATGTTAGAATCAGAACATTTTGGGAAATTTGAATTCAATTTAACAATTGATTCCCTTATCGCTATTTTGGATCTATATTAAGTGGCTTTTAATTTTAAATAGATTACTTGCAAGTAAAATGCCACCATTGTTTTTCTTTTGCTTTACACTCTTCACCGTGCTTTGTAGCTAACACCTTACCTTTATTGTACATAATTATCAGATGTTATATATGTAATAAATGATATGTGTTTTATTGTAGAATTCATAATGACCAGAAAGGAATGCAAAATAAAAATACACAAAATTAAGAAAACATTTGACTCAAAATACTATTTATTTTGTTGTTTTTTGCTTTGTTTACTTACGGTTGAGAGGCTTTTGAATGGAAGAAGAGCCTTTATACATCATTTGCCAAATTTACTTATTCAGGATTTATTGGACAACATCTAGTAGTTCTTTGGTGGTGATGGTGGCATGGGATGTAATTCTTCTGCTACATTAACCTGCAAGAAAAAAGGACAAATCCTTTAAGATGGGGAAAGCATTTTTTTTAAAAGAGGGGGCATATCAGGTGCGCCACTTGTGGACTACAGGTTTTTCTATTATCTATCTTGCTATATTTATTGGAAACCAGCACACCTTTATCATTTAATGATCCCACTGCATCAGATTAACCCTATTACTACATATTGCACTGGCAGAGGAATATCACACAAAACATTATACTTAATCTATGAGGAAGGAGTTTTGCTGAGATAGATGGATCATATAATAACATAATTGTGTGAAACTTGTAAAAATCTAAAGCAATACCAAATAATATTTTAAACTGGCATCCCATAGTCATATAGAAAATAGATGTGGGTTTCTGGGAGGTGATATTTTCAAATAAAATGTCCTCTATGCATAATAATGGTCATGGTGGTGATCCTTGCCCACCACTGTCTTGATATTAAGGATGGGCACGGGTGCCACATCACTCACCTAGCTTCTGCCCGGGCGCTTGACTCCTTTGCCCCATACTGCAGGCCACAGACTCTTTATGTGTGTGAACTAGATATACCTTTCCCTCAAGCACTGCAAGTGTTAGTTCCCTTTCTGACCTTGGGCTTAGCTGCTTGACTGTTG
This sequence comes from Bufo gargarizans, assembly GCF_014858855.1. Classification (NCBI taxonomy): domain Eukaryota; kingdom Metazoa; phylum Chordata; class Amphibia; order Anura; family Bufonidae; genus Bufo; species Bufo gargarizans. The sequence goes on along the minus strand of NC_058088.1, from coordinate 33,430,223 downwards.
AGCTAATCTGCTCTCCTAAATAGCTGTGCTTCTGACCTCACTTTCTTGCCTGAGCTGCAGATGTAGCAGGGGTAACACACACACACTCAACTCAAATTTCTTAACTCATCGTGTTATCTTGAACCAAAAGACATTGAAAAGCAATTGCCTAACGCATTTAGTTGCATTTAGTTTACATAACATGTCTCATAAAGTATGTGTGTTAACCCTGCTACATCCGTATTGTTCTCTTCAGATCTTGCACGCTATCTTTAACTTGCTAGAGCTACAGTATCATCTGTCTGCCTATGTACCGACTGCTGCTTGATTCCTGGATCTTGATCCTATGACGCATGCCCTGACCTTTGTACTGTTTCTCGGATTCACACAAGCTCTGCCCACGCTAACCTCAGCCTGTTATTGACTATGATTTGCCTGTTCCTTCAGTGTCACGCATCGGTGTATCTGACTCCCATGGGTCAGCAGCAAACCGCACTGGGATTATTCCAAGAGGTAGGAGCCTGGTGGCTCCCTGGCAGTGAAGGCCAGTATAGGGGTTAAAGGGTGAAAACCAGGTGAGCTCCAGGATAACTTCCTCAGGGCTAGCCTAAAGTCAAACCAGTCCACACTTACTGCCCATAACATTAATAGGGGAGCTGAAAAAATGTCATAGAGAAACTGGTTTTGATACAGGAATATTCTTAAATATCTCAAAGAGTTAATTTTTTAGAGAGGTTTCACTGTAGGAGTATATTTTTATAATTACTTATAATAACTTCTTGGACGTTCTTTATTCTTAAAACAATGATCTGACCATCTATAATGTTTGAGAATCTGGTCCTTACTTGGTTTCTATTAAAGGGAATGTATAACCAGAAATTAAAATATTTTTAAATCATGGCTCACTTCTTTTTGATCGCTGAAGCTCACTTATGAACGCTGTGGTGTAGACTTGATAAGGTCAGCAGCGTCATCTCACTACATTCTGCACTACAATCATAACAAGGCAAGTGATTTAATGACAGCTGCTCTCCAGTGCAGGGTGCTATACTCCATCTCTTCCTAGAGGCTGCTTAAGTGTAGGGGTACATGTTGGGACACCTTTGTGATTCTATGGGTAAAACCAAGGTATAATGGCATGGCCATCGGAGAATCCTATAGCACACACACGCTGCTGCATTCTCTATACAGACTATACAGACCATGCAGGGAAGAAATCTATGTCTCCAATGTGGGCACAAAAAATATAGGTACAATATTCGGAAACACCTAAACACATTGGGGAAAAGTTGCTAACACTATACTACATTTATTTTGAAAGCCTAAAACTAAATAAGACATGTAGAAACTGTGCCAAATTTATCCCATTGAGGAACAGTAGTTTAATCAATCTGGCGCATCATGGTAGATATGTTAGACACTCTTCTCTTTCTTACACCAACTGTTGGCTGGCCTACATTACACCAATACTTCGTGCCAAATAACGGTGCACATAAATAATTAATCTAGTGTATTTTAAAATTTCACTTAGCTATACCCCCTTTTCTACATACTTTTCAAAACTGTCTCATGAGACATCAAGTGTGAGCAAAACACATGTGGGGTCATTTATCATGATGAAATACATCTATATTAGTAAACATTGTGCTGCTATCTGTGACTTCTCTCCACTAACGCCAGGTCTAAAATTGTCGGTGTGTCGTGGGTAGGGAAGGGCCGGCAGGCCTGTGTCATTCAGCATTTTCTACGCCTGTTTCAGGCATAGAAAAAAGTCTAAATGTAAGACAGCAAGGAAGCTGTCTTACATTTAGAACTGGCGCTGGATGCGCCGAAGCTGTGGAGAGGCCTGCACCTCTTCATAACTTCAGCTGATCCTCCGCCAGCTTAGGGCTTTATTAAGACTGGCGTCTAAAATGCCGGTCCTAATAAATGTGCCCCATAGGAATTCATTTACGAACAGATAACCACCACTTTTGTGATGTCTATTTGGCGTAGATTCTGTCACACGACATGTTGAGGCAGAATCTGCGACTTCTTACCCGCTCACACCATATCTGAAAAAGGGGGAGTAAGCGGGGAAGGGGACAGGCCAGCAGGTTGGTTTATGCATACAAAATGGTCTAAATGTAAGACAGCAAGGAAGCAGTCCTACATTTAGAATCGGTGGTGGATCCGCCGAAGTTATGTAGAGACCTGTACATAGCTTTGGCGATCCACCTCCAGTGCAGGGGCTTATTAGGACCAGCATTTTAGACGAATAAATGTAAGCCATAATACTGTATATCTGCCTGCAGACCAGATTTTTGGTGCTATTTGAGTGAGAATTCTGGTGCATTTTGCCTATTAAATCCTTATTATCCACTGTACTTCTACAGACATAATTAGTAAAACTAAAATTAAATCCATCAGATACTCTATTTTATACTGGATTATAGGAATTTTACTGAGCGTCTACAGAATTCTACAACTATAAGCTCATAAATTAATGATGTCTGAAACATGATTATTGGCTTATTTGTCGGTGGAGAAGCATGTCATTAATTTCATCTTTAGGTTCTGCACTGTACAGCGTTTACTATTAAGTATAAAGAACGATGTAGTAATATTTCTGTTACAATTCAGTCAAAATGGCAAAGAGGAGATTTATGGAAGTACACTTTATTTGTATTTAAATGGCAAATTTTAAGCTGCTCAGAGAATGTGATAAATTAAATCTCCTGTTGTTTTGAAGATTACTTTTAAACCTTCTGTTAAAAATGGATTTTCATCATACTTTTTAATCACCAGATTTTCATATAAAAACTAGAGTCGAGCATATGCACGGTAAAATAAAAAGGAAAATTGCTTGCAATTGTTCGTTTTCAAGCTGAATGAAAGACCTCTGTGGTTCCACTCTGCATTTTAATAAAGAACAGGACTATGCATCGAGTGGTTCTTCCAACTTCCAGTCATAAAAACAAACACTTTCAGAGTCAGTCTGTCACGGTCACGTACACGCACACACACACACGGGAGGAAAGTGACCACTGTGCTCCACCCTCACCCCTGGCCCTGTCTACTTGCCTCGCAAGTCCTATTGACAGGGGACAACTGGACGGCAGTGCCTAGCTTAGAATACTTGCTGGGAGGACAGACAAAACAAACAACGGATAGTGAACGGACCAAGTCAATACCAGGAGGGCGACGAAGTACAAATGGAGAAGGCAGAGAATAATCAGGAGAAGCCGGGTCAAATACCAGGAGAGGAATGAAGTACCACAGGAACAAACAATAACAGGTTAGGTCACAATCCAACGGTCAAGCCAAGAGGTCACGTCAGAAACAAAAGAGCACGCAGTAGTGGGTCAAAAGCAGGCACAGGTCAAATCCAGAGAACGCTGAGAACAAAGTAGCAAATATCCTAGGGTAATTAATCACAGGCAACCTGTGGCTAGCAGGTTGCCTGTTATATTCTGTAGAGCGCAAGTCATGTGACGTGGCCGGCGTCACATGACCTCCCACCCCTGTCAGTAGCCGAGCGCCGAGTTGCCAGCTCGGCTATCAGTCCCTTAAGCGTAGCTATGGGAACGGGGAATGCCGGCGACGCAGAGAGGAAGCGTGTGGCCTGGCATGCTCCGCCCCCTGTTACCCCAGCAACCAAGACACCGAGCGGCTCCCCGAGTCTGCCGCCGTGTCGTCCCAGGGCGCCAGCGGCACAGTAGAGGAGAAGCATGCCGCCGGCGCCTTGTGACACAGACATAATAACTAGAGATGAGAAAAGTTATAGAAAATTTGATTACTTTTTGTTCTTACTGCCATTTCAGGGAAAATGGATTTGTTACCACGAAGCGCGAGGAAAATTAGCTTTGCGGCAAATCAAAATTTTCTTGAAATCCGTATCGAAGTCAAATCATGTAACTTTGATTTGATAAACACTAATAATAACTACAGTAACTCTGTTTTATTTCTACACTTTTTGAGGTTGTCCAGAATTTATAAAGAAATCTACTAGGGATTACTATTAAAAAAAAATATGCAATATCCTGCCACCCAAGCGCTGCTTCTCAGGTGATTCCCCTGGTCTTTTTTTTTTTTGCAGTAGTCACATGTTGTAAATTGAATGATAGCTGCAACCAATCATTGTGCTCAGAGGTCTCATGCCATACAAGCAGGCATTGAGGCCAGTGACAGTTGCAATGACCACATGCATGTATGGCATGTCTTCAGTGCAGGGCCAGGGTGGACCATCAAAGGGGTGGTGCTGGATCAGTGAGTGATTAAATTAGTCATTTTAAAGCAATCCTGGCTTTTAGAATTTAAGAACATTCCTAGATAGCCCCTTGTTGCTATAAATGTCCTTTCACAAAAGAGTCTTATCTCTATTCAGTTTTTTTCTGCAATGTTGGGGTGTTTTTTTCCAATTGACCAATTGATTTATCTTATTTTTGAAAAGAAGACAGAAAGAAAAGAAGCAAAAAAGGCACCTAATTAACAAATATACCTGTCAAAGAAAAAAAAAAACACCAAAAAATGCAGGCGCAAGAAATGCCTTTAAAACCGCAAAGTGCAGAAAAACTCAAATTGCCAGGTAACAAACAATTTAAAGGGAGTCTCTCACCAACTTGACACATTTTGCTCATACTGCTCTGTGGGACACAGATATAAGACACTGATGATACCTTTGTTTGGCTTTTGCGAGTCTGTAAAGCATCAATAAGAAAGTTTGAAGTATATGCAAATCCCCAGGGATGGTGTCTTTTCTGGAAGTGCTCATCCACCCAGTGTTACTCGTGGCTAACTCTTTTCCTGTTTATACTGTGGCCAGCCCAGGATCCCACTGATGTCACTCTCTTCTGTATCCGAAATTCTGCGCCTACACACATCACTGCTGGGCCCGGGCATACTGTAGTACAACGGGTAGAGTCCTGCACATGTCTAGGCCTGGCGGGGATGTATGCAGGTCAGTCAGTTTTCTCTGTTCTCATGCCTGTGCTGTGGTTCTCTGTCGTGCTCCATGTTTAGTAGGTATCTGTGTTGCTTGGGAATCAGGAGCAGCTCTACCATGCAAGCGTCAAGACAGAGAGCCATCTTGTCATCCCTGTCAATGACTGGCCATAACTTTTAGGTGTTGACAATCTGGTGCTTTAAGGGCTCTGACTGGCCTCTCAATGCTGCAAGAAGGTAAGTTGCATGTTAATAAAAAACTGACTTTTCATGAGAACGAGGCAACGTAGTTGCATGACTTGCTATGATCAACCCTACCAGGCGGTACACCTGGATTTTTTAAAGGGTTGATCATGCTGACACATGCTCTTTTAATTATTTGTTAAACAGAAAAACGATGATGACAATATGACAACTGCAAAAACTGGTGAGGGCATAACAGGGATAAGAAATATAGAAAAGATAACTAAAGCAACATGACAGGGAAAGCAGTGATGCCTTTGAACTTTGGATTTGCTGGAAACTTTAGGAAGAATTTTAAATCAATCAAACCTTCAATAAAGTAAAAAGATAGTTTTAGACAAAATAAAATACAATTCAATTATGTATAAAAGAGCTAAAAAAGATAAGGGAGAGCAAGAACAAAGACATAAATAATAGGGCCTTTCGAAATGTTAATGCTCACTTTTCCATTTTTAGATTAAGAATTATGTGCTGATTATTTTTATAACATGCCAAATCGGCCATAAAGTTATATCCTCCGACCTAATATTGTGCAGGTTCCCCTTGTCCCATCAAAACAGCTGTCATCCATTGAGGCATGAATCCCTCAAGACCTCTAAAGGTGTCCTGTGGTATCTGCTACCAAGATAACAGCAGTACATCTCTATCGGTTTTCCCAGATGCTAAGATCCGAACTGTGCATCCTGTGTTGGGGAAAGCTCACTCAGATGTACTGCACATGCACAGATTGAGCATTCACTGACACATGCATGAGATGCAGGGCCTGGAAGTAATTTGAGGAGGGAGTGGCTAAGGGGGAAAGACGGTGGTTTATTTGCTCTCCGAGGGGCTAGTCTGGGACCTCAATACACTGAATGCTTCATTGTCATATGAAATACACTGCTGATTTCTAAAAAACAAGAGCACTGATTTCAATAAGAAATTGGTCATTTTAATTCAGTATGATCAACACTAATAGGCTGTATGCTTGGTTTAATAGACTATTGTTGAGCAAATCAAAGTATCCGAAGTGAACTTTGATCAAAATTTCAGGAAAAATTCAATTTGACAAGAAGTCAAATTTTCTCTCGTGTGCTGTGATGATCACCACGCCCGGCCAGTGTGATGACATCATTACGTCACCGCGCAAGATATTGCACCGCATCTTCAATCAAGATGGCCACGACATCCTCTCCATGATCAAATAGATAAATTGAGTATGTATTATTTTTTAACTGGAGTAGCCCCTGAAGGGCCTTAATTTTAATCTCAGATGCTGCGATCAGTGATGAGGGGTTCAATGACGGGGGGCGGCACAATCACCGTTCCCTGTCAATGCATCTGCTACATACAAAATAATGCGCTTCGTGGCAAAATAATTCATCACAAATCGAATTTCTTTGTGAAATTCGGCAAAGCAGTTGAATAAAAATGTTTAAGAACTCCGCTCATCTCTACTGCTAACAGTTATAAGATGTGACCTTCAAGGAACAGACTTGTTTTTCAGTGTATCCTACAGATACTTGATCAGACTGCTATCTGGGCAATGCAATGGGACAGGCTGCATAATACTGATAGGAGGCTACTCTGTTTTTTCTTGGCACAAGATATCCCGCGATGAGTGGCATGAGATCACCAATTTTTGCCAAGTGAAAAACTTGCGCGTTACTCTGTTGGGCATTTTAACTCAAGGTTCCTTCTATGCTCAAAGCCGGTCATCTCACACCATTCATCTCAAGAGAAGAGGAAGGATGGCCATGGAGACACACAGCTCTGCACAGGTGCTGCATCTCCAACACAGTAGGATATTTTTAATCAAGGCTGATTACATCGGTGCTTTGTTCTTTCTACATTGGAGCAAGTATGATTGTAAAAAAAAAATTGAATTCTTTACAAAATATATGATCATTATGTTTTAATGATTATGGATTCTCACTAAAAAGAAGGATACATTTCCATCTCAACAGATGGCATGGATGAAGACTGGATTCAATGGGCTATATAATCCATCCTTGCAATTAACAGGATTTTTCACTGTCAGTTAACGCTACCGATGAGTGAACCTGGAGTATTGCCCTGCGTGTTATAACTTCATATCGATAGCAGTTCTGCTGTCTAGACACGTTGGGGCCATCTGTTAAAGCTCTATAGTAGCCAATGCTCGTGTTGTTGTGCCAGTCTGACGGGGCCAGCAAATGTCATTCGGAGTTTATTCGAATTACGCCTGTGACAGGAAGACAGAGCTTGTCTGCTGGTTTCTTCTTTTTATCTTTTTATAGATTCCAAGAAGATATGAAAATGTTTTATTACATAGTAAAATGAAATGATGAGCCAGTGTAAGATCTATGGGATAGCAGCCTGCAGATAAGCAGCAATTTACGGTAACCTGCAGACAAGGGCCTAGAGCACTGGCAGAAAAATAATTATATTAGAACCATAAACAATAGATACATTATATACTGTAAAACAAATTCAAGGGGTTTTCTGGAACTTTTACACTGATGACTAGTGATGAGCGAATCAAAGTCCACAAAGTGGACATCGATCCGAATTTCCCGATAAATTTGATATGCCACAAAGCCGAATCTCCTCATGCTTTGCGGTAGCGATTTAACTTGAAATAGTATAAAAAACTAAAAATATTTATCTGATTGATATGCTCACGACGGGCCTGTCGCTACCATCTTACTTGAAGATCTCTGCGGAAATCCTGTGTGCTGCATTATATGATGTCACCCACACCGGCCGGCGTGATAACGTCATCTCGGGCCGCAAAAGATTTTGTGCCAGAATTTCATTTCGCAAGCAAATGGTTCAGGTAAGTACTATTTATTTATTTGATATATTTTTTTTGTACACTGTGTTTAATATAGGATGCAGCGATCATGTATGAACTCCCTATCATTGCCCCACCACTTACAAAGAAATGGGCTTCGCGACAAAGTAATTTGTCACGAAGCAGATATTTTTTTTTTTTATTCGTTGAAGCAGCTAATTCAAATTTTTAAATACTTCACTCATAACTACTGATAACCTATCTTCTGGATAGGTCATCAGTATCTGATTGGTAGGGGCCCAACACCCGGGACCCCAGTTGATAAGCTGTTTGAGTAGACACTGGAGCTTGCCTTCTATTAGCATTCCCTAGGCCAGGTGATGACCGTTCATCAGTCACATGACCTAGGCGAAGCTCAGCTGAGATGTGATTTCAAGCACAGACACTGCTTGGTTTGCAGAGAGAAGGCAACAGCACTACTACGAGCACCAGTGTCTTCTCAAACAGCTGATCAATGGGGGTTCTGGCTGTCAGACCCCCTACTGTAAGGCCTCTTGCACACTAATGATATGGATTAGGTCCGGATGCGTTCAGGGTGCGTTTAGTTAAAAATGCACGATTTTGCAAGCAAGTTTAGTTCAGTTTTTTTCACTTGGGTGCAATGCGCATTGAGGTGTTTTTCACGCACGTGATAAAAAACTGAAGGTTTACAAACAATATCTCTTAGCAACCATCAGTGAAAAACTCATCACATCCACACCTGCTTCCGGATGCAATGCGATTTTCACGCAGCCCCATTCATTTCTCTGAGTGAAAAACGCAGAATATGGCCTCATGCACACGACCGTCCCATTTTTTGCGGTCCGCAAACCGCGGATCAGCAAAAAACGGTGTGCCTTCCGCAATTTGCAGAATGGATCGGGTGGCTCATTGTAGAAATGCCTATTCTTGTCTGCAAAACGGACAAGAATAGGACATCTAGCATTGCGCCCGTGTGGAAAACTCGCTCATCTGGAAGGGGACTAAATGTAACAAACCCTACACCTCTTTAATCACCAGATGACCAGGACCGGTGTATATTCTCTCCTTATTAAAAGGGGTAACCAACCCCTATAATGATCCCCCCAATTCCCGGGGTACCTCATATAGATTATACTTACCCGCTGCCCGCTCGTGGGTAATGTTAAGGAGGCTCGTTCCCATGCCTGCTATTAGCTGACCCCCTCCCCCCCCCCCCCCCACACATTGCAAGATGGGGAGAGGCAGTGGTGGCCGTGCGAGCATCAGAAGCGACACGGATGCTGGGGAATTACGTATGTGAGGGGCCCGGGTATTTTGGGGGGCATTATAGGGGTTGGATAGCCCCTTTAAGCAAACTAAATAGGGAACAATAAGCCAATAAGATTAAAACACATTTTTTTTTGTTATTCCAATAAACTGCTTACAGTGGAGACTGTTTATACAGAATGAAAATCTTACCCCCTTATTGTAAGGGGAGATTTATCAAAACTGGTGTAAAGAATAACTGGCTTTATTGCCCATAGCAACCAATCAGAGTTCACTTTTCATTTTCCAGAAGTGTGCTAAAAAATGAAAGGTGGAATCTGATTGGTTGCTATGGGCAACTAAGCCCATTTTCCCTTACACCAGTTTTGATAAATCTCCCCCATTGTATATTTGTGCTTGCAGAACAGGCTTAGCTTGGTGATGGCTGTGTACAATAACTGATGCCCCTCACTTAGGCCTCTTGCACACGACCATATGCCCTCTGAGATATACGGTCTGTGAGCAGACCATATGTCCTTAAGCGGCATTGATCGTACGTACAGGAGCACACAGCACCATAGATTACAATGATGTTGTGCACGTCGGGCCGCCAGCAGTGCTATTGTCCTGCACTCATAAAAACTATGATGCTGTGTGCTCCCGTGCGCACGATCAATGCCACTCCGGGACATATGGCCCGCTCACGGACCATATGTCACGGAGGGCAAAGAGGCCTTATAGTGTCCCATATAGTGCCTAAATAATATAATCATGCACAGTAGAAAAACCATAGAATATAGTACCTAATAACACTGTCCAACCAGAGACTGACGCCAGGGTCTGCTACGTGGGGGGCCCTGTGAAATTGACCTAAGGCAGGGGAGCCCAACCTGCGGCCCTCCAGCTGTTGTAAAACTACAACTCCCAACATGCCTGGACAACTTACAGCTATTAGGGCATGCTGGGAGTTGTAGTTTTACAACAGCTGGAGGGCCGCAGGTTGAGCATCCCTGATCTAAGGTAATTCCTAAGCAGATGGAAATCCTCACAATAAAGGGCATAGTTATAGGGGTGCAGAGATAGCAGTTGCACTCTCAGGGGACCCAAAAATGGCAGTATATAAACTGTCACATGGAAGGTGGGGTGCCCTGCAGGGCCGGCGTTAGGGGGTTTACGGCGGTCACTAAGGGGCGTTGGGCTGGAGCGCCGCCTTTTTACGGCGGCACTTCAGCCCAAGTTACCTATAAAATCAAGCACTGTAGCTCCATGCCCGCAGCTACCGGAGGTAGCTGAGGGCTCGGGGTAGTGATCCGAGACCGTGACAAGCGGTCTCTGTACCAGGGCGATCACAGAAAATGCCGGCAGTGGAGCTGCCCGCACTAAACTTTCTCCCTCCTCTCATGTAAGAGAGGAGGGAGAAAGTCTCTGGTGAAGTGATCGGGTCCCCCAGCGCTTCTGGCTCTAAGCTGGGTCCCGATTCTCACCCCCCACCCCCCCCCTTACCCTCAAGAAAGATGGCGGCCGCTCACCGCTGCTCTCAGTAAGGTCTCTCTCCTCAGGAGAGGAGAGAGAAGTTCAAATGATGCCCCGATCGGGTCCCCCACCACCCCCCAGCAGATGTGTTAAATAAAGTTATTAGGGCGCCCCCCCCCCCCCCATCTAAATAAAATTTAAAAAAGTAAAAAAAAAAAAATGTGCAGCCAAATCGAATTAAAGATGTGGAAATATATTTATGATAAAAATATTGCATAGTATTTATGTATGTATGTGAAATATTGCAGTTGAAAATAGGAAAATTTGGCAATTTGTACAAATTTTCATAAATGTTCACTTTATTAATAAAGATACGCTTATTTTATCGGTAGAATTTTATCACCTAAGTAAAGTACAATATGTGACGAGAAAACAATGTCAGAATTACTTTGATGTGCAAAATCATTACAAAGTTATTCTAAGCTAAAATGACACATGTCAGATTTCCAAAATTTGGTTTGGTCATTAAGGCCCAAACAGGCTTGGTCACTAAGGGGTTAAACTAAAACAAAAAAGTTTTTGCCCTGGCCATTATGTCTAATAATTAGTGCCACTTCTTGGTGTGTGCAGATCACTTTACTGCAGTTATCCACTTATCTGTCATTCTTATCCTTTGCTTGTAATGATATCACCTCTGTGTATAGATAAGACAGGATCCACCATTCACAATGGGTGATTGTCAGAGCTCATCTATTCTTTCCTTGTACAATGACCTCTGCACAGGTCACAGAACATGTCCAGAAAACTCTCCCACAGAAGTCACTGAGGTCTCCGCCTGACCACTGTGTCTATGGACCATGGGGCTGCCGTAAAGCAATTTTTTTTAATGCTTTGTAAATGCTGTTACGAACAGCTCAGGCAAGATGGTCGCCCCCATAATCATGTTCAGAAAATAAAAAAAACTACAATTTAGTTTTGGGCTTTAACTATTCTGTAGTTTACATCATTTTTCAGATGACTTACCACAACTTGAATAAGATGCAAAGCACCAAAAAAGGGAAAATGGGTACTTTGAGAAATGCAGGATGCCGCAGAGCAGCAGATGTAAGAACAAGATTATACGGAGATAGAACAGAACACTACGGCTCTGCTGACTATCTATGGATTTGCTTTTAATACAGTATTCTAAACCATCTGTATTGATTCCGGCGTTCCACAGCAGAGATAAGTTAATCCTGTTTGAGTTTCTTGAGAGCACATCACTAGTGCGCACTTTACTGTCATTTCATACACTTAATTAAAGCACTCTGTAGGGGATTTTTCTTTGACTATTTGCAACATAGAACATTTGAATGTATTCAGTCTAGTATATATCCTACTGAAAACTGATGCAGGATCATACTGTCACATGACATATTAATATTTGATTAAGGGCTCATGCACACAACTGTATGTATTTTGTAGTCCGCAAAACACAAATCCGCCCAAAAAAAACTAAAAACGGATGACATCTGTGTGATGTCTGTGTTGCATCCGTTTTTTGGTGGATCCATTGTAACAATGTCTGTCCTTGTCTGCAAGAATTGGACAGAATTTTTTTTTGCCGAACAACGGACACAAGGACACTGAATGCAATTTCCATTTTTTTCCAAGCCCTATTTAAGGGAATGGTTACGCATACGGACCTGTAAAAAAAACAGAACGGAAATTTTTATAAATACGTTCATGTGCATGAGTCCTAAAGTTCATGGTATTATTCGAGAAAGTATTCTGCCATGGCAGAAACTTTTCTTTTGATAGTTTTCTAGCAATAGGAATTGTAGAGGTTTTATTTCAGAGATGAGGAAATGAATTGCAACATTTGGAAATTTGACCCACATTTTTCAAAAAATTGTGATTTTAACAAATCTGAATTTTGTGAGACTACATTTGTGAGAATCAAGGATGAGAGAGAGAGACAGAAATTGAGAGAATGAGGCTACTTTCACACCGTTCGGAGCGGATCCGTCTGGTATCTGCACAGACGGATCCGCACCTATAATGCAAACGCTTAGATCCGTTCAGAACGGATCCGTTGCATTACCATGAACAAAAAAAAATAATACATTTTTTTTTTTTTTTTTTTTTCATGGTAATGCAAACGGATCTGACTTTACATTGAAAGTCAATGGGGGACGGATCCGTTTGAAAATTGAGCCATACTGTGTCAACTTCAAACGGATCCGTCCCCATTGACTTCCATTGTAAGTCTGGACGGATCCGTTTGCCTCTGCACGGCCAGACGGACACCCGAACGCTGCAAGCAGCGTTCAGGTGTCCGCCTGCTGAGCGGAGGCTGAACGCTGCCAGACTGATGCATTCTGAGCGGATCCGCGTCCATTCAGAATGCATTAGAGCTGGACGGATCCGTTTGGGGCCGCTTGTGAGAGCCTTTAAACGGAACTCACAAGCGGAGCCCCGAACGCAAATGTGAAAGTAGCCTAAGACAGGCTTTTCCAGGCAATTAGAGCACTGCCAATTGAGGTGGAATTTATTCGGACACAAATCGAATTGGATGGGTTAATCGGCCGAATCAGACCAGAATAAAATTTTTAAAAAATCGCTCATTTCTAGTTTGAATGCAACAAAGCCTAATACTTTAACCTTTTCCCAACATCTGCCGTACATGTACAGCTAATGTCTGCAATCAGCGGTAATGCTGACTTCGGACATCTAACCCCTCATATCCCGTGGTCAGGAACGCTTTCCTCTGGTGGTGATCGGGGAAAGCGTCCTTTGCTAATAATGAGCCTGAGACTGTTCTAGGCTTACAGGCTCATTATTGGCAGCACTGAACTGTGAATTTCTGTACAGAAATAAGGGCTTGTTCACATGACCGTGCCATTTTTTGCGGTCCGCAAATTGCGGATCTGCAAAAAATTGATGCCGCCCGTGTGCCCAGGAGGCCCATTATAGAAATGCCTATTCTTGTCAGCAAAACGGACAAGAATAGGACAGGATTCATAATTTTGCGGGGCCGCAGAACAGAGCAACGGATGCAGACCGTATACGGACCGTATGCGTAACGCATAAAACGGCCCGTATACGGAATGCAAAATACATTTGTGTGAACAAGCTCTAATAGAGCAAATTTCATGATTCTACTAAAGTTGCAATCTGATGATTGCAAGTTGTGGTGCACTTGGGGACATAAAAAATAAAAAGTTTAAAAAAATCTCATGCCTGTGACGTTACAGTTCATTTCTGCACATACTTTGCTGTTTCAAAATCCGAAGCTGAATTCAGCTTCGTTAATGAGGCACAAACCCAAGTTTGGCTTTGGATTTTGAAACAGTAATATACAGTATGTGCAGAACTGAACTGTGATGCCACAGGCACGAGACTAAGCAAGTCTCGCATTATTTGTGGCTAGAAGAAGCAGGCCTCAGCGGAGCCCATATATGACTTAGTACAGTATGGAACACATATCATAAACAATCGGGTTTAGATACAGCAGTCTGAGTAGGAAAACTGGAGTAGTTTTTCTAGACAAAAGTGTTAGGTTTAAGGATAACACTAATTTATCATGAGACATTTCATAAATGCGATATAAAGTACTCCAACACAAACTCAAGCAAAAGTGACTTTAAATATTCCCCTCATGATAAATTCCCCTCTTAGACTTTCAATTAACATCAAAAGTAAGGACCTCAGCAACATTAGATGTTCTGTATTTTCTGGCTATTTGCTGGAACGTAGATTGGTCGGAGCAATGTACTGAAGGGCATGATGCGGAACATATTGCAAAGGTCAATGTACTGCAGAGAAGACACGAGCTGGAATACAATATTTAGGTAGTGCATTGTGGTGCACAGACTCTGAACTTGTAATAGAAGGTCAGATCATCGAAGTCAGATTATATCAATGTTACTTCTCGTGAGTCCCATTTTATTTAATATTATAAAGGTGCTAAAAATATAACTATATAACTTTTATTGTTTTTATATGATACTCCCAGTTTTATAGAAGTCAGCTGTGTAAACAATGCCTGTCACATCCTCCAACAAGTTGCCTTAACCTGGCTATAGCTACCACTCCACAGATTCCACCCATTTTTTCACTTCGGGCCCTTTATTAGTTTTGGTTCCTGATATGTTAATGTGGCCATACACTATCAATGAGGTGTGATTCTCAACAGGGAGTGTGGACAGGAACAGAGCTCAGGTTCACTCACACAGCACAGCTATGGCAAAAAACATGGAGGCCCACCTTGACGCCTTGAACCATGCATACCTTTTGATGGAGGATCAAGAAAATAGAAGCAGACGCAAGAATGTCCGGATCAAGGGCCTGAGAGAGCAGGGATCTACAATATGAAATTGCTCTGTCCACCTATTCCAAGACATTGCCCCGTCTACGCTAGCCAAAAGCGTACTCTGAAACCCTTAACAGATTATCTGAAAAGCAACAATATAATGTTCAGGTGGCTTTTTCCGTTCGGCCTCATGTTTAACAAGGATGGCAAGTGGTGTACCATCTGGACATCTACTGACCTCCAAGAGGCATAGTCGGTCTTGGGAATCGCCCCCCCCCCCTCCCCTTGCAATCGACCCGTGGATGCAATTGATCCCACCGGTTCCCAAGCTCCCTCAGCTGCCCTGTCCAGAGCCCTGGACAATGGTGATGAAACAAGTCCCCCCAAAGCCAAGTCAAGAGGCCCCCTGAAGTGAAATAGGATGAACAGCTTATGGAAGATATGTTCTCCACAGACAGAACTGATGTTCGTTTGGACTTCTCCAGTCCAGACCATTTTCAAGAACTTTACACCGATTCGACTACAATGATCCCAGGTGCTGAGATTAATAACAGTATTTCGGTCAGGCCTCTGCTTGCAGAACGGCAATATTCTAGTAGTGGTGTTTTTCACTTCTGCAGTTCACTTATTATTTTTTGTGCTTTATGTTACAATCCTTTTTCTAATGTTTATGACAGCATGCAATGCACTGCATAACCTATATATAGTGAGCGTGGGTGACATTTAGTCAGGATATCTAGGTTGATGTTTGACACCACCACATCCCTACACACCTTTCTCCATCAATGGTTTAGCATTACTTTTAAAGCAATGTTCAAAATGGAATTAGTGGCTCCTAACCTCGCTCATGGTAGAGCGAGCTTCAATCCTGTTGATTTGTTTTTAATTTTATTCTTTGTTTCGTTTGCCATTTGTTATTCCGGAAGACATTCATGCATATCAATAAGCGGGCTTCATATCACAAACACTCATATTATCTAATGGGAAAAATAATAACTACAACACTCAATGTAAGGGGTTTTAACACCCGTCAAAAAAGATCACAGGTCATCACCCTATTGAAGAAGGCCAAATCTGAGGTGTGCTTCTTACAGAAAACACATTTCAAGAGTAACAAGATCCCTAACCTACCCCAATCTTATTTCAACCACTAGTTCCACAGTCCCTACACCTCTGCCTCTAGAGGAGTCAGTATAGCTGTAGCCAAACACGTTCCCTTTGAAATCATAGTAACACAATTAGACCCAAACGGGCGCTATTTATTCGTGAAAGGTACATTCGGGATAATAGTTGTGACACTAGCTTGTTTGTATGCACTGCACACACATCAACCCAAGTGGATTAAATCCACTCTCAGGAAATTGAGAGATTTTGCTGAAGGCATAAAAATAGTGAGGGTGACCTAAACATAGCATTGAACCCAACTCTAGACACCTCCACAGGAACTGCAGCCCAATCTCAGAGGGATATTGGCAGCACTCAATGACACCCGCTTAGCACACAGAGCACTCAATGACACCCACTTAGTGGACTCCTGGAGAGCCCTTAATGTGCTTACCAAAGATTACACATACTTCTCCGTACATCAGACTTTCCAGAGGTTGGACAATATCAGAAGCCCATCTAAATATGCTTCCAGAAGCCAAAATAGGCCCTATCACCATCTCAGACCATGTCTCAGTCTCACTATTGCTTCACTTGGCTGGACTCCCAACCAAAGAATGGATGTGGCGCTTCAATAAGACCCTCTTGGATTCTGAAGCCCATTCTGCCTCTTTTGCACATAAACTATCTCTTTACTTCAAAGAAAACCAACCACATGACACCTCCCGCACTATTGTATGGGAAGCCCATAAAGCCTTCATATGGGGGGAGTTTATAGCTCTGGGTACCAAAGTCAAAAAAGAAATGCAGAAAAAACTAAATTCTTTACTTTCACAAATTGCTGCAATAGAACCACTACAGAAAAGATACAAGATCTTGGATGCACACAAAGAATTGATGGAACTAAGGCAGCAATTAAAAGACCTTTTGAACATCAAATGTGCTCAAGCACACCAATACGCAAAATGTAAACAATATGCACATGGAGAAAGGGGAAACAAACTGATGTCCCGCCTTTTGAAAAAACAAAGGGACACACTGTTCACTTAAAATGTCAAGAATAAGGAGGGCCAAATGGTGTCAACCACAGCTGAAATTGCTCATGTTTTCCGTTCCTACTATAGTGAATTATAACTTACAACCCCAATCCTCCCCCCATAGACATGAAATCAGTACAAAAGTAGACCAATTTCTCAGGGCTCTAAAACTGCCTACTGCTAGTCCGAAGGACTGTTCAAGGCTATTGGCACCCATCACGGAAGAGGAGATAGGTAATATCGTCAGATCTATGCCCAGTTGGAAGACCCCAGGACCAGATGGCCTACAGGTCGGCTACTATTAAAAACTGTTAACATCCCTGCTGCCACACCTCAAAAGGTGGTGCACAGTTCTTTTGGGAGGTGCCCATACATCTGTCATTGTCCGTTCTTAAGCAGGCCGGCTCTATATTTACAACCTTTTTGTGGGGAAACAAAAGGCCCAGAATAGCTTAAGACAGATTAGCCATGGGCTGAGCGAAAGAAGGCTTTGGCCTATCAGACCTCAGGGCCTATAAGGCTGCACCTTTGCTGCACAAAATTTCATGTTTGGGGTACTGATATTGAAATGGCCAATATATCTAAAACACAACTCTCAGGGCTCTGGGGACTCACTATGCCTTCACAACAGTTGGGTGGTCTGACGAAAGGTATCCTCTTAGCCATGCAATCCATTTCAGCTAGTGCACCCTTGCACTCCACTCCATCCAGGGTAATGCTGGCTGCCTTGATTCCCTACCTACTCTACCCCAACATATGACAATCTCATGGATTCTGGCAGAAATTCAAATCGTATTTTTCGCCCTATAAGACTCCTCTTATAGAACGAATACAGAGGTTGAATGGCCGACGCTTTGCATGTGGCAGATACATCGTAGAATGTACTGCAAAAGGACATCAGCCTGCGATGTATCAGACATCAATCCTAGCATTCACGGTACCTACTAAGCAAGAGGGAGGAGCATGGCACTTCTATGTGGCCTGGATAATGGGATAACCTGGCTGGCAGCATTCCTGACCATCTGCAGCATGTAAGCGGTACACTGCTTGGCTCGCATCATGTTCACTTCGGCGGCCACTATAATGTGGCTGCCACTGCCCCAATGAAATCTGTGGGCTCTGAAGCTGCCCGTGCCACTGCCATCAATGAATGTGATGATAATTAAAGGAGGAGGAGGGACTGGGGAGGGAATAAACTGCTGTGCCGTCTGAACTTGTGCGCATGATGAACAGCAGCTGCAGCCTTCCTTTCTGACTTTTCTGTCCTCCTCAGTATCAGCCCGGGCTGCAATGCACTCAGCGGCAGCCAGCAGGTATCCCCCCAGTACAAAAGTGACTAGCCTGCCTGAAAATAAAGGCAGGCAAAAACATATGTGCCAGGCAGCCAGCAAGATTGGGGTTAATGTGACTGATTAACCCCAATCTTCCCACTGCCATGTTTTAAACATGGATAGGGTCACTTATTTTTAATGTCAAGCTGGGCACATGCTTTTGGAGTGGGCCCCATGTGCCTCACATTAATAGTAAGTGACCCCCAAAGTATCATATCATCTCAAAAAATGCACAACGTGGAGTTAATGTGAGTTCCAGAATACAGGCCACTTATTATTAATGTGAGGCACATGGAATGATGGAAGTCAAAATTCATAAGACTGTGCCGATAACATTAATAGCAAGTAACTGTTCATGTACCTCATGCTTTAACCCCATGTTGCCCATTATTAACACACCTTTTGTTCAAAATATTGTTCCTATTTTCACCCTGTAAAACCTAGGTGCGTCGTATGGGCAGATGCATCTCATGGGGCGAAAAATACGGTAAATGACTCTAGATGATTTCATTACAAATACTAACTCTGAGGACGAACTAGATAACTTCTTCTCCAATCACATACCAGAAGGAAAACTTTGTAGATAGAAGTGAGCTCTTTAGGGCAAGCAAGGCTCTAAAGGCAAAATACCCTCACACACAGACTGAGACCTGGTGGGAGGGAATTACACAAGGTGATTTAGTTCCCAAGCATGCAATCTCCCTTTTCTACCAATATGTACTGTCTCTATAATGCCAGGGAACATTATCCTACATTAGAGGTTGGAAAAAGGACCTAGATACCTTAAGTCCTTCACAAAGGCAGAAATCATTTAGATTCACCTACGGTCACATGGGTTCTCCAGGTGTGTGCACATTTAAGAACACTCATACAAAACCATGACATGATGGTATAAAGACCCCAAAAAACTATTTTGTATGGGTTTGGGTGTATCGGACACGTGTTGGAGATGTGGAACTTGCCAAGGCTCTCTTAGTCACATCCTCTGGTTGTGCCCCATAATACAGGTGAACTGGACACAGGTAGAAAAACAAATCAACAATATCTGTAACACAACTATCAAACTTCTACCTGAATCGGTCCTTTTGTGGTTACCATCCCACACCTGGACACCAAGTAGAGCAGATTTACCAACCATGTTGGTTCAGGATGCAAGACTGCTCATCCCTGTTAAGTGGTTAAGTAGCACACCTCCCACCATCGACACGTGGCATCTCTTTGTTTTGTCATTTTATTATACAACTAACACCAATACAAGACCTGTGTTTATGATTGCCACCAATATCTTCCTGTTGACGACCTAGCCTGCTACTATAACAACAATATTAATGTTAACCATGATTATCTGAGCTGTATCTATGGTATATAGCTATGGCATGCATTCTGGAACATTATTGCATTATTGTAACCTTTGTTTTCCCTGACTGAGGAGCGGCAGCTACAGCTGTTGGAAAGAAAACTCAATTTTAGAGGCATGTACGACACAATGCTGCTGAAACTGGTGACTGGCTTATTAGGTCATATAGATTTTGGATATGCCGTTGTAGAAAAAGTAAAAAAAAGAAAAGCAAGGACCATTGAATCGATTGGCAGGAGAGTATTTTTTTATTTTATAAAATTTACTGCAGTAAGTTTGATTTATGAAACTCTCAAAGTCTCAACATTAGTGATGGACGAACATCGGCTAGGAAGATTCGCAAACGCGATCAAATGTCCACGAACCGCACATTCGCGTTAGGTCCCATTCACTTTAATGGCAGGCGAACCTGAAAAACCTTCAGGTCATATTTGCAGCCACCAAATACTCACTAAAAGTGCACAAATAGACCCACAACATGGACAGTGAAATACTAGAAGGGGATCAATGACAAGAATTCCCACAAAAAATATGTATTTTAATCATGGGCCATTTTTATGCGTCTTATGTAGATATTCACAAAAATGTGCCCTGCTGGAGCCTAATTTTTTTTTATTTTAGGCCGCCAGCAGGTATCCCCCCAGTACAAAAGTGACTAGCCTGCCTGAAAATAAAGGCAGGCAAAAACATATGTGCCAGGCAGCCAGCAAGATTGGGGTTAATGTGACTGATTAACCCCAATCTTCCCACTGCCATGTTTTAAACATGGATAGGGTCACTTATTTTTAATGTCAAGCTGGGCACATGCTTTTGGAGTGGGCCCCATGTGCCTCACATTAATAGTAAGTGACCCCCAAAGTATCATATCATCTCAAAAAATGCACAACGTGGAGTTAATGTGAGTTCCAGAATACAGGCCACTTATTATTAATGTGAGGCACATGGAATGATGGAAGTCAAAATTCATAAGACTGTGCCGATAACATTAATAGCAAGTAACTGTTCATGTACCTCATGCTTTAACCCCATGTTGCCCATTATTAACACACCTTTTGTTCAAAATATTGTTCCTATTTTCACCCTGTAAAACCTAGGTGCGTCGTATGGGCAGATGCATCTCATGGGGCGAAAAATACGGTAAATGACTCTAGATGATTTCATTACAAATACTAACTCTGAGGACGAACTAGATAACTTCTTCTCCAATCACATACCAGAAGGAAAACTTTGTAGATAGAAGTGAGCTCTTTAGGGCAAGCAAGGCTCTAAAGGCAAAATATCCTCACACACAGACTGAGACCTGGTGGGAGGGAATTACACAAGGTGATTTAGTTCCCAAGCATGCAATCTCCCTTTTCTACCAATATGTACTGTCTCTATAATGCCAGGGAACATTATCCTACATTAGAGGTTGGAAAAAGGACCTAGATACCTTAAGTCCTTCACAAAGGCAGAAATCATTTAGATTCACCTACGGTCACATGGGTTCTCCAGGTGTGTGCACATTTAAGAACACTCATACAAAACCATGACATGATGGTATAAAGACCCCAAAAAACTATTTTGTATGGGTTTGGGTGTATCGGACACGTGTTGGAGATGTGGAACTTGCCAAGGCTCTCTTAGTCACATCCTCTGGTTGTGCCCCATAATACAGGTGAACTGGACACAGGTAGAAAAACAAATCAACAATATCTGTGACACAACTATCAAACTTCTACCTGAATCGGTCCTTTTGTGGTTACCATCCCACACCTGGACACCAAGTAGAGCAGATTTACCAACCATGTTGGTTCAGGATGCAAGACTGCTCATCCCTGTTTAGTGGTTAAGTAGCACACCTCCCACCATCGACATGTGGCATCTCTTTGTTTTGTCATTTTATTATGCAACTAACACCAATACAAGACCTGTGTTTATGATCGCCACCAATATCTTCCTGTTGACGACCTAGCCTGCTACTATAACAACAATATTAATGTTAACCATGATTATCTGAGATGTATCTATGGTATATAGCTATGGCATGCATTCTGGAACATTATTGCATTATTGTAACCTTTGTTTTTCCTGACTGAGGAGCGGCAGCTACAGCTGTTGTTGGAAATAAAACTCAATTTTAGAGGCATGTACGACACAATGCTGCTGAAACTGGTGACTGGCTTATTAGGTCATATAGATTTTGGATATGCCGTTGTAGAAAAAGTAAAAAAAAAAGAAAAAGAAAAGCAAGGACCATTGAATCGATTGGCAGGAGAGTATTTTTTTTATTTTATAAAATTTACTGCAGTAAGTTTGATTTATGAAACTCTCAAAGTCTCAACATTAGTGATGGACGAACATCGGCTAGGAAGATTCGCAAACGTGATCAAATGTCCACGAACCGCACATTCGCGTTAGGCCCCATTCACTTTAATGGCAGGCGAACCTGAAAAACCTTCAGGTCATATTTGCAGCCACCAAATACTCACTAAAAGTGCACAAATAGACCCACAACATGGACAGTGACATACTAGAGGGGGATCAATGATAAAAATTCCCACAAAAAATATGTATTTTAATCATGGGCCATTTTTATGCGTCTTATGGAGATATTCACAAAAATGTGCCCTGCTGGAGCCTAATTTTTATTTATTTTAGGCCACGGTAGTACGGGCCCTAAAAATTAGGCATTCACCAGACATAAAATAACTTATGATTATGTGGCTCGAGGTACATTATGCGGTCACTGAATAACAATTTTTGCCAATTGGAGTACAGGCCCCAAACATTAGGCATTCACCGTACAGAAAAGATCAAATAATTATGTGGCTGGAGGTATATAAGACGGTCATTGGATATAAATTTTACTGCAGGCCAGTGGAGTACAGGCCCCAAACATTAGGCATTCACCAGACAGAAAACATCAAGTGAATATATGGCTGGAGGTATATTAGACAGTCATTGGATATCAATTTTACTGCAGACCAGTACAAATACATGTCAAATACATATGTTTAAAATAACTAAAAATATAAAATTGAAATAAAAACATGGCTATAAAATCCTCCCTCTTGAATAAACACCAAATGATAATAGGTGAAATTTGATAACATGTGGTCGTCACAGGTGTTGAATTCTTCCAAAGCCCCAACAATAGGCATTTACCGTACAGAAAAGATCAAGTAATTATGTGGCTGGAGGTATATTAGATGGTCATTGGATATCAATTTTACTGCAGGCCAGTGGAGTACAGGCCCCAAACTTTAGGCATTCACCGGACAGAAAACATCAGATGACAAAAATTTGCAGATGACACGACCGTGATAGGCCTAATCTCCAACAATGATGAAACAGCCTATAGGAAAGAGGTTGAGAACCTAGAGAGATGGAGTAAGAACATCAACCTCATACTCAATACCAAGAAAACAAAGGAGCTAATTCTGGATTTTAGGAAGAAGAAACAAAATGGACACCATCCCATTAGCAATAATGGTGGAAACGTGGAAATAGTTCAAAGTTTCAGATTCTTGGGAGTTCATATTAGTCAGGACTAGAGTTGAGCGAACACCTGGATGTTCGGGTTCGAGAAGTTCGGCCGAACATCCCGGAAATGTTCGGGTTCGGGATGCGAACCCGATCCGAACTTCGTCCCGAACCCGAACCCCATTGAAGTCAATGGGGACCCGAACTTTTCGGCACTAAAAAGGCTGTAAAACAGCCCAGGAAAGAGCTAGAGGGCTGCAAAAGGCAGCAACATGTAGGTAAATCCCCTGCAAACAAATGTGGATAGGGAAATGAATTAAAATAAAAATTAAATAAATAAAAATTAACCAAAATCAATTGGAGAGAGGTTCCATAGCAGAGAATCTGGCTTCCCGTCACCCACCACTGGAACAGTCCATTCTCAGATATTTAGGCCCCGGCACCCAGGCAGAGGAGAGAGGTCCCGTAACAGAGAATCTGTCTTCATGTCAGCAGAGAATTAGTCTGCATGTCATAGCAGAGAATGAGGCTTCACGTCAGCCACCACTGCAACAGTCCATTGGCATATATTTAGGCCCAGCACCCAGGCAGAGGAGGGAGGTCCCGTAACAGAGAATCTGTCTTCATGTCAGCAGAGAATTAGTCTGCATGTCATAGCAGAGAATTAGGCTTCACGTCAGCCACCACTGCAACAGTCCATTGGCATATATTTAGGCCCAGCACACACACAGGCAGAGGAGAGAGGTCCCGTAACAGAGAATCTGTCTTCATGTCAGCAGAGAATTAGTCTGCATGTCATAGCAGAGAATGAGGCTTCACGTCAGCCACCACTGCAACAGTCCATTGGCATATATTTAGGCCCAGCACACACACAGGCAGAGGAGAGAGGTCCCGTAACAGAGAATCTGGCTTCATGTCAGCAGAGAATCAGTCTGCATGTCATAGCAGAGAATGAGGCTTCACGTCAGCCACCACTGCAAAAGTCCATTGGCATATATTTAGGCCCAGCACACACACAGGCAGAGGAGAGAGGTCCCGTAACAGAGGATCTGGCTTCATGTCAGCAGAGAATCAGTCTGCATGTCATAGCAGAGAATCAGGCTTCACGTCAGCCACCACTGCAACAGTCCATTGTCATAAATTTAGGCCCAGCACCCAGGCAGAGGAGAGAGGTCCCGTAACAGACAATCTGGCTTCATGTCAGCAGAGAATTAGTCTGCATGTCATAGCAGAGAATCAGGCTTCACGTCAGCCACCACTGCAACAGTCCATTGGCATATATTTAGGCCTAGCACACAGGCAGAGGAGAGAGGTCCCGTAACAGACAATCTGGCTTCATGTCAGCAGAGAATCAGTCTGCATGTCATAGCAGAGAATGAGGCTTCACGTCACCCACCACTGCAACAGTCCATTGGCATATATTTAGGCCTAGCACACAGGCAGAGCAGAGAGGTCCCGTAACAGACAATCTGGCTTCATGACAGCAGAGAATCAGTCTGCATGTCATAGCAGAGAATGAGGCTTCACGTCACCCACCACTGCAACAGTCCATTGGCATATATTTAGGCCTAGCACACAGGCAGAGCAGAGAGGTCCCGTAACAGACGATCTGGCTTCATGTCAGCAGAGAATCAGTCTGCATGTCATAGCAGAGAATGAGGCTTCACGTCAGCCACCACTGCAACAGTCCATTGGCATATATTTAGGCCCAGCACCCAGGCAGAGGAGGGAGGTCCCGTAACAGAGAATCTGTCTTCATGTCAGCAGAGAATTAGTCTGCATGTCATAGCAGAGAATGAGGCTTCACGTCAGCCACCACTGCAACAGTCCATTGGCATATATTTAGGCCCAGCACACACACAGGCAGAGGAGAGAGGTCCCGTAACAGAGGATCTGGCTTCATGTCAGCAGAGAATCAGTCTGCATGTCATAGCAGAAAATCAGGCTTCACGTCAGCCACCACTGCAACAGTCCATTGTCATAAATTTAGGCCCAGCACCCAGGCAGAGGAGAGAGGTCCCGTAACAGAGAATCTGGCTTCATGTCAGCAGAGAATCAGTCTTCATATCATAGCAGAGAATCAGGCTTCACGTCACCCACCACTGTAAGAGTCAATTTTCATAAATTTAGGCCCAGAACCCAG
The DNA here is from genome assembly GCF_014858855.1 of Bufo gargarizans. Classification (NCBI taxonomy): domain Eukaryota; kingdom Metazoa; phylum Chordata; class Amphibia; order Anura; family Bufonidae; genus Bufo; species Bufo gargarizans. Next base: position 33,404,853 of record NC_058088.1, on the reverse strand, counting down.
GCAGAGGAGAAAGGTCCCGTAACAGACAATCTGGCTTCATGTCAGCAGAGAATCAGTCTTCATATCATAGCAGAGAATCAGGCTTCACGTCACCCACCACTGTAAGAGTCAATTTTCATAAATTTAGGCCCAGAACCCAGGCAGAGGAGAAAGGTCCCGTAACAGACAATCTGGCTTCATGTCAGCAGAGAATCAGTCTTCATATCATAGCAGAGAATCAGGATTCACGTCACCCACCACTGTAAGAGTCAATTTTCATAAATTTAGGCCCAGAACCCAGGCAGAGGAGAAAGGTCCCGTAACAGACAATCTGGCTTCATGTCAGCAGAGAATCAGTCTTCATATCATAGCAGAGAATCAGGCTTCACGTCACCCACCACTGCAACAGTCCATTGGCATATATTTAGGCCTAGCACACAGGCAGAGCAGAGAGGTCCCGTAACAGACAATCTGGCTTCATGACAGCAGAGAATCAGTCTGCATGTCATAGCAGAGAATCAGGCTTCACGTCAGCCACCACTGCAACAGTCCATTGTCATAAATTTAGGCCCAGCACCCAGGCAGAGGAGAGAGGTCCCGTAACAGACAATCTGGCTTCATGTCAGCAGAGAATTAGTCTGCATGTCATAGCAGAGAATCAGGCTTCATGTCAGCCACCACTGCAACAGTCCATTGGCATATATTTAGGCCTAGCACACAGGCAGAGGAGAGGTTCATTCAACTTTGGGTAGCATCGCAATATAATGGTAAAATGAAAATAAAAATAGGATTGAATGAGGAAGTGCCCTGGAGTCCAATAATATATGGTTATGGGGAGGTAGTTAATGTCTAATCTGGACAAGGGACGGACAGGTCCTGTGGGATCCATGCCTGGTTCATTTTTATGAACGTCAGCTTGTCCACATTGGCTGTAGACAGGCGGCTGCGTTTGTCTGTAATGACGCCCCCTGCCGTGCTGAATACACGTTCAGACAAAACGCTGGCTGCCGGGCAGGCCAGCACCTCCAAGGCATAAAAGGCTAGCTCTGGCCACGTGGACAATTTAGAGACCCAGAAGTTGAATGGGGCCGAACCATCAGTCAGTACGTGGAGGGGTGTGCACACGTACTGTTCCACCATGTTAGTGAAATGTTGCCTCCTGCTAACACGTTGCGTATCAGGTGGTGGTGCAGTTAGCTGTGGCGTGTTGACAAAAGTTTTCCACATCTCTGCCATGCTAACCCTGCCCTCAGAGGAGCTGGCCGTGACACAGCTGCCTTGGCGACCTCTTGCTCCTCCTCTGCCTTGGCCTTGGGCTTCCACTTGTTCCCCTGTGACATTTGGGAATGCTCTCAGTAGCGCGTCTACCAACGTGCGCTTGTACTCGCGCATCTTCCTATCACGCTCCAGTGCAGGAAGTAAGGTGGGCACATTGTCTTTGTAGCGTGGATCCAGCAGGGTGGCAACCCAGTAGTCCGCACAGGTTAAAATGTGGGCAACTCTGCTGTCGTTGCGCAGGCACTGCAGCATGTAGTCGCTCATGTGTGCCAGGCTGCCCAGGGGTAAGGACAAGCTGTCCTCTGTGGGAGGCGTATCGTCATCGTCCTGCCTTTCCCCCCAGCCACGCACCAGTGATGGACCCGAGCTGCGTTGGGTGCCACCCCGCTGTGACCATGCTTCATCCTCATCCTCCTCCACCTCCTCCTCATCCTCGTCCTCCTCGTCCTCCAGTAGTGGGCCCTGGCTGGCCACATTTGTACCTGGCCTCTGCTGTTGCCAAAAACCTCCCTCTGAGTCACTTCGAAGAGACTGGCCTGAAAGTGCTAAAAATGACCCCTCTTCCTCCTCCTCCTCCTCCTCCTCCTGGGCCACCTCCTCTTCCATCATCGCCCTAAGTGTTTTCTCAAGGAGACATAGAAGTGGTATTGTAACGCTGATAACGGTGTCATCGCCACTGGCCATGTTGGTGGAGTACTCGAAACAGCGCAACAGGGCACACAGGTCTCGCATGGAGGCCCAGTCATTGGTGGTGAAGTGGTGCTGTTCTGTAGTGCGACTGACCCGTGCGTGCTGCAGCTGAAACTCCACTATGGCCTGCTGCTGCTCGCACAGTCTGTCCAGCATGTGCAAGGTGGAGTTCCACCTGGTGGGCACGTCGCATATGAGGCGGTGAGCGGGAAGGCCGAAGTTACGCTGTAGCGCAGACAGGCGAGCAGCAGCAGGATGTGAACGCCGGAAGCGCGAACAGACGGCCCGCACTTTATGCAGCAGCTCTGACATGTCGGGGTAGTTGTGAATGAACTTCTGCACCACCAAATTCAGCACATGCGCCAAGCAAGGGATGTGCGTCAAATTGGCTAGTCCCAGAGCTGCAACGAGATTTCGCCCATTATCACACACCACCAGGCCGGGCTTGAGGCTCACCGGCAGCAACCACTCGTCGGTCTGTTGTTCTATACCCCGCCACAACTCCTGTGCGGTGTGGGGCCTGTCCCCCAAACATATGAGTTTCAGAATGGCCTGCTGACGTTTACCCCGGGCTGTGCTGAAGTTGGTGGTGAAGGTGTGTGGCTGACTGGATGAGCAGGTGGAAGAAGAGGAGGAGGAAGCCGAGAAGGAGGAGGTGGCAACAGGAGGCAAAGAATGTTGCCCTGCGATCCTTGGCGGCGGAAGGACGTGCGCCAAACAGCTCTCCGCCTGGGGCCCAGCTGCCACTACATTTACCCAGTGTGCAGTTAGGGAGATATAGCGTCCCTGGCCGTGCTTACTGGTCCACGTATCTGTGGTTAGGTGGACCTTGCCACAGATGGCGTTGCGCAGTGCACACTTGATTTTATCGGATACTTGGTTGTGCAGGGAAGGCACGGCTCTCTTGGAGAAGTAGTGCCGGCTGGGAACAACATACTGTGGGACAGCAAGCGACATGAGCTGTTTGAAGCTGTCTGTGTCCACCAGCCTAAATGACAGCATTTCATAGGCCAGTAGTTTAGAAATGCTGGCATTCAGGGCCAGGGATCGAGGGTGGCTAGGTGGGAATTTACGCTTTCTATCAAATGTTTGTGAGATGGAGAGCTGAACGCTGGCGTGTGACATGGTTGAGACGCTTGGTGACGGAGGTGGTGGTGGTGGTGTTGGTGGTACATCCCCTGTTTGCTGGGCGGCAGGTGCCAACGTTCCTCCAGAGGCGGAGGAAGAGGCCGAGGCGGCAGCAGCAGAATAGGCCGAGGCGGCAGCAGCAGAAGAGGTAGCAGGGGGAGCCTGAGTGACTTCCTTGGTTTTAAGGTGTTTACTCCACTGCAGTTCATGCTTTGCATGCAGGTGCCTGGTCATGCAGGTTGTGCTCAGGTTCAGAACGTTAATGCCTCGCTTCAGGCTCTGATGGCACAGCGTGCAAACCACTCGGGTCTTGTCGTCAGCACATTGTTTGAAGAAGTGCCATGCCAGGGAACTCCTTGAAGCTGCCTTTGGGGTGCTCGGTCCCAGATGGCGGCGGTCAGTAGCAGGCGGAGTCTCTTGGCGGCGGGTGTTCTGCTTTTGCCCACTGCTCCCTCTTTTGCTACGCTGTTGGCTCGGTCTCACCACTGCCTCTTCCTCCGAACTGTGAAAGTCAGTGGCACGACCTTCATTCCATGTGGGGTCTAGGACCTCATCGTCCCCTGCATCGTCTTCCACCCAGTCTTGATCCCTGACCTCCTGTTCAGTCTGCACACTGCAGAAAGACGCAGCAGTTGGCACCTGTGTTTCGTCATCATCAGAGACATGCTGAGGTGGTATTCCCATGTCCTCATCATCAGGAAACATAAGTGGTTGTGCGTCAGTGCATTCTATGTCTTTCACCGCTGGGGAAGGGCTAGGTGGATGCCCTTGGGAAACCCTGCCAGCGGAGTCTTCAAACAGCATAAGAGACTGCTGCATAACTTGAGGCTGAGACAGTTTCCCTGGTATGCATGGGGGTGATGTGACAGACTGATGGGGTTGGTTTTCAGGCGCCATCTGTGCGCTTTCTGCAGAAGACTGGGTGGGAGATAATGTGAACGTGCTGGATCCACTGTCGGCCACCCAATTGACTAATGCCTGTACCTGCTCAGGCCTTACCATCCTTAGAACGGCATTGGGCCCCACCATATATCGCTGTAAATTCTGGCGGCTACTGGGACCTGAGGTAGTTGGTACACTAGGACGTGTGGATGTGGCAGAACGGCCACGTCCTCTCCCAGCACCAGAGGGTCCACTAACACCACCACGACCATGTCCACGTCCGCGTCCCTTACTAGATGTTTTTCTCATTGTTATGGTTCACCACAACAACAAATATATTATTTGGCCCAATGTATTGTATTCAAATTCAGCGGGATATAAATTTGAGGCCTAGTATTTAGGCGCTGGGTGACCGGTATGGATTTAGTGACAGAATTAGACTTGGAAATGCACAGAAGCGTGTGTGTGAAGTTATTCTGAATGACCCTATGTGCACCTTCAATATGATCTACCCTTTTAGGGATAGATTTCAAATAGCTCTGATATAGCAGAAACGACTAAATTATGAAATTGCTAAATTGGGAATTGTATTTCAACCCAGAACAAAAAATGTGCTTTGACGGACACTAAATAACTTTCCCAGCCACAACAGGACAGCGGTAACGAGAGATTTAGCGGGATATAAATTTGAGGCCTAGTATTTAGGCGCTGGGTGACAGGTATGGGTTTAGTGACAGAATTAGATTTGGAAATGCACAGTAGCGGGTGTGTGAAGTTATTCTGAATGACCCTATGTGCACCTTGAATATTATATACCCTTTTAGGGATAGATTTCAAATAGCTCTGAAATAGCAGAAACCACTAAATTATGAAATTGCTAAATTGGGAATTGTATTTCAACCCAGAACAAGAAATGTGCTTGAACGGACACTAAATAACTCGCCCAGCTACAGCACTAGGGACAGATTTAGCGGGATATAAATTTGAGGCCTAGTATTTAGGCGCTGGGTGACAGGTATGGGTTTACTGACAGAATTAGACTTGGAAATACACAGTAGCGGGTGTGTGTGAAGTTATTCTGAATGACCCAATGTGCACCTTGAATATTATATACCCTTTTAGGGAAAGATTTCAAATAGCTCTGATATAGCAGAAACCACTAAATTATGAAATTGCTAAATTGGGAATTGTATTTCAACCCAGAACAAGAAATGTGCTTGAACGGACACTAAATAACTCGCCCAGCTACAGCACTAGGGACAGATTTAGCGGGATATAAATTTGAGGCCTAGTATTTAGGCGCTGGGTGACAGGTATGGGTTTAGTGCCAGAATTAGACTTGGAAATACACAGTAGCGGGTGTGTGTGAAGTTATTCTGAATGACCCAATGTGCACCTTGAATATTATATACCCTTTTAGGGATAGATTTCAAATAGCTCTGATATAGCAGAAACCACTAAATTATGAAATTGCTAAATTGGGAATTGTATTTCAACCCAGAACAAGAAATGTGCTTGAACGGACACTAAATAACTCGCCCAGCTACAGCACTAGGGACAGATTTAGCGGGATATAAATTTGAGGCCTAGTATTTAGGCGCTGGGTGACAGGTATGGGTTTAGTGACAGAATTAGACTTGGAAATACACAGTAGCGGGTGTGTGTGAAGTTATTCTGAATGACCCAATGTGCACCTTGAATATTATATACCCTTTTAGGGATAGATTTCAAATAGCTCTGATATAGCAGAAACCACTAAATTATGAAATTGCTAAATTGGGAATTGTATTTCAACCCAGAACAAGAAATGTGCTTGAACGGACACTAAATAACTCGCCCAGCTACAGCACTAGGGACAGATTTAGCGGGATATAAATTTGAGGCCTAGTATTTAGGCGCTGGGTGACAGGTATGGGTTTAGTGCCAGAATTAGACTTGGAAATACACAGTAGCGGGTGTGTGTGAAGTTATTCTGAATGACCCAATGTGCACCTTGAATATTATATACCCTTTTAGGGATAGATTTCAAATAGCTCTGATATAGCAGAAACCACTAAATTATGAAATTGCTAAATTGGGAATTGTATTTCAACCCAGAACAAGAAATGTGCTTGAACGGACACTAAATAACTCGCCCAGCTACAGCACTAGGGACAGATTTAGCGGGATATAAATTTGAGGCCTAGTATTTAGGCGCTGGGTGACAGGTATGGGTTTAGTGCCAGAATTAGACTTGGAAATACACAGTAGCGGGTGTGTGTGAAGTTATTCTGAATGACCCAATGTGCACCTTGAATATTATATACCCTTTTAGGGATAGATTTCAAATAGCTCTGATATAGCAGAAACCACTAAATTATGAAATTGCTAAATTGGGAATTGTATTTCAACCCAGAACAAGAAATGTGCTTGAACGGACACTAAATAACTCGCCCAGCTACAGCACTAGGGACAGATTTAGCTGGATATAAATTTGAGGCCTAGTATTTAGGCGCTGGGTGACCGGTATGGATTTAGTGACAGAATTAGACTGGGATATGGCCAAAAAATAAACAGACTATTGCTGGTTAAATGCACTTGGTGTGACAGCTTCACCCTGATGTAGGCTTTAGCCAAAAAACAACCACACCATTGAGGGTTAAATGCACTTGGTGACAGGCGCAGCTTGCCCCTGATTTAGTATATGGCCAAAAAATGAACAGACTATTGCTGGTTAAATGCACTTGGTGTGACAGCTTCACCCTGATGTAGGCTTTAGCCAAAAAACAACCACACCATTGAGGGTTAAATGCACTTGGTGACAGGCGCAGCTTGCCCCTGATTTAGTATATGGCCAAAAAATGAACAGACTATTGCTGGTTAAATGCACTTGGTGTGACAGCTTCACCCTGATGTAGGCTTTAGCCAAAAAACAACCACACCATTGAGGGTTAAATGCACTTGGTGACAGGCGCAGCTTGCCCCTGATTTTGTATATGGCCAAAAAATGAACAGACTATTGCTGGTTAAATGCACTTGGTGTGACAGCTTCACCCTGATGTAGGCTTTAGCCAAAAAACAACCACACCATTGAGGGTTAAATGCACTTGGTCGCAGCTTGTGCTGGCGCACCACAAGACACAAAATGGCCGCCGATCACCCCAGAAAAATGTGACTGACAAACGGTCTGTGCAGCCTAAAAACAGTGAGCAATTGAGGATCAGCAGCTCAATGATCCACAGCTGCAGATCGATCAGTTAATCAAGTCCTTTGGAGGAGTTAATCTGCCTAATCTCGCCCTACTGTCGCAGCCGCAACCTCTCCCTACGCTAATCAGAGCAGAGTGACGGGCGGCGCTATGTGACTCCAGCTTAAATAGAGGCTGGGTCACATGGTGCTCTGGCCAATCACAGCCATGCCAATAGTAGGCATGGCTGTGATGGCCTCTTGGGGCAAGTAGTATGACGCTTGTTGATTGGCTGCTTTGCAGCCTTTCAAAAAGCGCCAAGAAAGCGTCACAAAAGCGCGAAGAAAGCGACGAACACCGAACCCGAACCCGGACTTTTACGAAAATGTCCGGGTTCGGGTCCGTGTCACGGACACCCCAAAATTCGGTACGAACCCGAACTATACAGTTCGAGTTCGCTCATCCCTAGTCAGGACCTGTCATGGATAAAAAAACACAACATACCGTATTTTTCGCCGTATAAGATGCACTTTTCCCCCCCAAAAGTGGGGGGGAAATAGCAGTGCGTCTTATACGGCGAATGTAGCTGATTTTGCCTTGTTTTCAATGATACACCCGCCGCGATGCCGTATTACTTACAATTAGAAGCGCTCGCCGTTCGGAGTAGAGAGGAGGGAGGAGGCAGGCATGGAGGACGGGCGCTGGCAGTGTGAGTCATACGTCACGCGCCTGCGCCGCCCACTTTATGAATGAAGCAGGCGGCGTGGGCGCATGACGTATGACTCACACTGCCAGCGCCCGTCCTCCCGGCCTGCCTCCTCCCTCCTCTCTGCCCCGAACGGCGAGCGCTTCTAATTGCAAGTACGGTAATACACAGCGCTCATTATCGCTCATTATGCGATTACATGCATACAACAATTAACTATTAGGGATATGATTATACAGTAAGCGGGGCCCGTGTAGTAGAATACAGTCACTGCACGGGCCCCGCTGTCATTATTAAAGCAGATGCGACCCCCACCCCCATTATAAAAGCAGATGCGACCCCCACACTTATGGAGGGGATCTGTGGATGACACATAGCATAAGATGCTATATATGTGTCATCCACAGATCCCCTCCCATAACTGTCATACACAGATCCTCATCCTCATAACAGTGCCATCCAGAGAGGATCCCCCATAAGTGTCACCCACAGATCCCCCATAACAGTGCTCCACCCACAGATCCCCCCATAACAGTGCGTCACCCACAGATCCCCCATAACAGTGTGTCATCCACAGATCCCCCATAACAGTGCGTCACTCACAGATCCCCCATAACAGTCAGTCACTCACAGATCCCCCATAACAGTCAGTCACTCACAGATCCCCTATAACAGTGCGTCATCCACAGATCCCCCATAACAGTGCGTCACCCACAGATCCCCCATAACAGTGCGTCACCCACAGATCCCCCATAACAGTGCGTCATCCACAGATCCCCCATAACAGTGCGTCACTCACAGATCCCCCATAACAGTGCGTCACCCACAGATCCCCCATAACAGTGCTTCATCCACAGATCCCCATAACAGTGCGTCACTCACAGATCCCCCATAACAGTGCGTCATCCACAGATCCCCCATAACAGTGCGTCACTCACAGATCCCCCATAACAGTGTGTCATCATCAGATCCTCCTTAACAGTGCGTCACCCACAGACCACAATTAGTTCAAAAACCACCAAAAGCACACCTTTTGGTTCAAATTTTTTTTTTTCTTATTTTCCTCCTCAAAAACCTAGGTGAGTCTGAAGAAAGCACAACTCCCAAAACAGCTGCTTGTCAATTTTTACAGGTGCACCATAGAATCTGTTATCACATACTGCATTACAGTGTGGTACTCCAGCTGCTCTTCTGAGGACAAGAAGACCCTCAAGCGCATCATCAGAATGGCTGGCAGAATCACTGGTACTCAGTTACCATCACTGGATGACATCTTCACTGCTCGTTGCAGCAACAGGGCAAAAATTATCTGCCGGGATCCAACTCACCCCGGCCACAGCCTTTTCACTCCCCTACCCTCTGGTAGGCGTCTTAGAGCCCTACATGCCCGCACCACTAGGCTGAAGAACAGCTTTTACCCCAAAGCAATCAGTCTCCTAAATGCTCGGAGATTATTGCCCCTTCCTAGGATAGAAATTTCCACAGACTGAAAGTGACTGCTGCATTCATGACCCCATGATGACATCTTGTCTGCAGTGGTGTCTGAATCAGTGTGTATATATACTCATAATAAGCACTTCCTACTTTGCTCTTGCTATATATATGCTGTGAACTGTGAATAGTAATGCCTTCTAGTGCAATGTTTTTTGGTTTTTTTTTCTAGTGTAATGCTTTAGTTTAAATGTCAGTTCTTGTTCCTCTGTCCATGGCATCTAGGATTGCTCCAAACAACATTTCATTGTATTGTACATTGTATTACATTGTATTGTACAGTGACAATAAAGGCATCTTATATCTTATTTTATCAAGTGATTATCAAATCATATTTCTCTGAGACCAAGGAATCAAGTAAAGCTCTAAAAGTATACCTATCATTACAGAAAAAAACATAATCACTGCTGTAGATGTATTACTCCCAGCAAATATAGGTCTATTGGCTGCAGGCAATCTGTGTTTTAGGAGATTTTTATACCGTTTAAAATATCATATTCTCTCTCTCCACATCTACCGCGTGGCTATGGAGAACCTTTGGTGGAGATAGGCGATGCAACTGCTACAGGGCCTAGGGCAGGGGGGACTGTGCTGAACTTATCAATTCCTGATGTGAAAACAATGTATTTTCATGGAGACCACTAGGGGAGCTCAGTTCAGACAGATTATTACAGCTTCCAATTCAGTCAATTGTAACTGAATTAATTCCTATAGACTGAACTCCCCCTAGTGGTGGCTGCAGGCAGTCATCTTTGCAATAGAAAGGAAGCAGGAGATTTATGAATGTATTTATGCCAGGTGTCATTTTAGAATGAATGCCATATTTATGAATCACTTCATTTCTGACATAGAAGTTAGATAATGTGGGTGAGTCCAGGTGTGACTTTTATTAAAAAAAAATTATAAAAATTTATTCTGCTTAAAAAACTAAAGTAATCTGAGGTATCACGGCTTGCATTCTGTGTTGTCTGGGAGTGATTGATGCACGCATACTAGGAAACTGGGTGGGGCAGGGGGCCCCAACTAAATTTAGCTATAGACCTTATGAGATCTGTGTACACCCCTGCTGACTGGGTAGGGTGTTCCAGACATCTCCCCACTTTTACTACTCCTACTCCTCTCACAGCTTATAGTCTAAAGTAGGGAGACAGAGAGAGAGAGATAAAAACTGCAGCTGCCCCCACCTGCCTAATTTACTCTGTAACTTTAGATACAGTTCTGATCAAAAGTTTAAGACCACTTGAAAAATGGCAATAAAATCATATTTAGCATGGCTGGATAATTAACAAGGTTCCAAGTAGAGCTTCAACATGCAACAAGAAGAAATAGGAGTGAGACAAAACATTTTTTGAGCATTCAATTTAATAAAAACAATGAATAAACTGAAACAGGCTGTTTTTCAGCTGATCAAAAGTTTAGGACCAGACCTCCAAAAAAACACTAAATCCCCTCAAAAAAGAAGTCCAACTTCTAAACATGAACTCAGTAATGAGTAGCTCTGCCTTTATTGTTTATCACTTCCCCAAAAATTTTCGGCATGCTTGATGCAAGCGTTTCCATGAGGTGAGTGGGAACATTTCTTCAAGTGGTGAAGACGGCTGCACGAAGGCCATCTACTGTCTGGAACTGTTGTTCATTTTTGTAAACCTCCCTTGCCATCCATCGCCAAAGGTTCTCAATTGGATTTAGATCAGGGGAACACGCAGGATTGGCCAGAAGAGTGATGTTATTCTCCTGGAGGAAGTCCCTTGTCCTGCAGGCATTCTGTACTGTAGCGTTATCCTGTTGAAAAACCCAGTCGTTACCACACAGACGAGGGCCCTCAGTCATGAGGAATCCTCTCTGCAACATCTGGACATAGCCAGTGGCTGTTTGACGCCCCTAGACTTCCGGAAGCTCCATTGTTCCACTGAAGGAAAAAGCACCCCAGACCATTATGGCGCCCCCTCCACTGTGGCGCGTAGAAAACATCTCAGGTGGGATCTGCTTGTCATGCCAGTAACATTAGAAACCATCAGGACCATCAAGGTTAAATTTTTTCTCATCAGAGAATAAAACTTTTCTAGTTTTACTCAAAGTTTCTCATACAGCAGGCACAATCTTTTGAGTAACATCCGGAGAAGTGGTTTCCTGGCCCATTGCACCGCGCCCTTCTTGATAAGCCTCAAAACTGTAAACTGTAAACCCATGTGAGAGATGGGTACACAGGTCTAGAAACAGAGGGGTGGTGCAGGGGGCAGAGGAGGTCCACTCAGGTAGACTTAACATGAACACAATTGTGAGGACTTCTTTATGAGGTTTCAAGTACCGTGATAATGTCTGGGAGACGTGTATCCCCTTCTGTGGCGGCAGTTCCCGCTTATCCCGCCGATATTATCTTCAGGGACATACAGTCCCAGGCAAACGTCTTAGATCGTACCTCAGACACAATGAACTGTTGTTTTTTTTTGTTTTCCTTGGTGCACTACCGCGCTGTTACTCCTTGATGATATTTTCATATTTGTACTGCTGTGACTTGTTTTCTATAATTTTCCCTCCTTTTTGAAAATCAATAAAAAGAATTTGAAAAAGAAAAAAGAAAAGAGAATAAAACTTTTCCACCTTTGAATGTTCCATGTTTGGTGCTCTATTGAAAAGTCCAAACGAGCAGTTCTGTGGCGTTCAAGCATTCAAGGAGACGAGGTCTTTGAAGACATTTTTTGTTTTTGAAGCGCTTCAGTCTCAGATGCCGTCTGATGGTTATGGGGCTGCAGTCAGCACCAGTAAGGGCCTTAATTTGGGTCAAGGATCGTCCAGTGTCTTGACGGACAGCCAATTGGATCCTCCGGCTCAGTGCTGGTGACATTTTTTGGGGTCTTCCACTTGACTGTTTTGTTCCATACCCCTCAGGATCATTCAAGAAATTCCAAATGACTGTCTTACTGCGTCCCAAATCAGCATTGATTGCGTACTGTGAGAGACCCTGCTTATGCAGTTCAACAACCCGACCACGTTCAAAAAGGGAGAGTTTTTTTGCCTTTGCCATCACAACGTGTGACTACCTGACAGAAAATGACAATGAATCCACATCTTTGCACAGATTTGGCCTTTTAAAGGCATGTGGTCCAAAAATTTGGATCAGCTGAAAAACAGCCTGTTTCAGTTTAATCATTATTTTCAATTAATTGAATGCTCAAAAAATGTTTGGTCTCACTCTCATTTCTTATTGTTGCATGTTGAAGCTCTACTTGGAACCTTGTTAAGATCCAACAATGTGAAGTATGATTTTTTGACATTTTTCAAGTGGTCTTAAACTTTTGATCAGGACTGTATATTTGTAATGGGGATGTTTTTAGAAATATCTACAGAATGCCTTTAAGTACAGAAAGGAGAACTACAGACTGCAGTAAGGTAAGGAAAAAGCTACTTTTCTCTAATAAGAGAAATTAGATTTGGCATGTATGACTAGTACTAATTTATAAAAAATCAACACAAAGTGAAAATGGTAACTACGTGTTTATATCCAGATGGTCTATCTTCGAAACTCAGATTACTGAATTATGTCTAAATATTGGTACATCAACGTATTCTGACAGTTAATCCAAGAATGTTGATCTTTGCCCAGAATTTTACGTCTTCACACATGAATTGCATAAACCGCATAAAATCCAATATTTTATGAAAGTTAGCTATATCTATGCACTGGCATGGAAAAAAAAAAAACACATTCCTTAGAAGGCATATCCCAGATAATGTACAAACTAAGGTTTTTCTTCATGAAAAAATGAGAAATGTTCAAAGTTTAAATACCACCTTGATATTTTCAGATTTTATTTACCTAAAGGTGTCTTTTTGATCCTACACGTTTTGGTATGGCATTACAAGGAGGCAATATCACACATGCAGTACCTTTCCATTTCACAGATTATGTGATTTCACCTTTTCAAAACGTTCAAGGTTAAACTGTTCAGTTATAAGACAAGTTGCCAGTTTCATTTAAACGTTAGATTTCACGAAGTTACGGGAGCATAGCAAGAACAAGACAAACGGCTACCAGGATACAGCAGGTTATTTTTGAGCACGTCATAAGTTCACCTTTAATTATGGTACACGACTTCACAATAGTCGTCATCCAAATAGCTCCATGGATACATTAGATGTTTTACCAAAAAATATTCAAATATAATTGTGGGTGTTTAAGAGAAATAGCTAATGTATAGCCATTTTAAATATAGATATGATACTCTTTTTTCTTGTTTTTCATGGTTTATAGTTGTATTGCACCTCCAGTATTACTTCCACAGTAGTCTGCAGATAAGCCTCATTCATATCAATGGAGCTGAGCTGCAGTACCATATAAACCTAGTGGCGGTGCTGTTTCTAGAAGAACTCAGTCATCTTAATCTAATCATGCATAATAACTTTATAATAGTAGCCATTACAAAATAATATTAAGAATCCGGATTTTACTAGATAGCAAAGGATCAAGAGAAAACAGAATATTATTTAAAGGAAATTTTCTACTTAATGAAGAGTTGGTGTCACACTGAGATATGCCATTACCTACTGATTCATGAGGGTCTGACTGCTCACTGATCTTTATAATGAAGGGAATACAACTACAACTGTTCTCTGCACACCAAGTATTCAGTAATGTCACTGGGAATAAATTGAAAACAGACATCAAATTCTTTATTCTCCAGATACGCTGGGGTCCCAGAGATCAGAGTCCCATTGAACATAATGCTGGCTGATAACATGGTATAACACCGTATAATGCATGTACTCCTTTATAAGGATATATTTTTAATTTTAGAGCAGTCACAATAGACTGATATTTCCTGAATTTATCAATTCATTTTTTACCTTTGCTGAGTAGACTGGGACAGAATAGGAGAGGAGGAGGACTTTAGTTAAAGCTCTGTTATACTGTTGACAGCCTAGAGAAGGTGGGATGATAATACTATATACTTTGCATAGAGATAAGGCTCCGTATGGAATTCCCTTGTCAACCTCAGTCTCTGGAGGAGGGAGCTGCAATTTATAACATCTTGTAGACTGTACTAAATCTCCTATATAGTCGACCCAATGGAACACCTTTTAAAATAAAAAAATATATAAAAAGAAAACAATAAACACACATTATTTTACTTCTACATCCAATTAATGAAACTAAACTGAAATACTTGAGGCATTCCTCATAGCAGTGCTTGGATATTGGTATTCATTGTATTAAAGTAACAATTATTGTCAGAATATAATAATTTGTAGATTTAAAAAAATCACATTTTGCAAAACAATTGCGAAAATTCTTTTTGTAGTTTTCCACCAAGTTTCCCATGAAGAAATCATATTTTCTTCTGTTGACAAAACCATCTTTGTTGCTGTTAATTGAATGTACGGTATAAATGGACCACCTCATTGATAATTATGTCTCTAGATGACTCGGCTTTTGCCAGAGTAGCAGAGCATTTTCCCTAGCTGTTTTCCTTAATTAATTAAATTCTTTTATACATCTGTTATCATTTGGAAATATAATGCATTTGCTCCATATTAATATTATCTGCGCTTTTGTCACCAGAGTTGTTTGTTTACAAGGAAGGCACCAATCTGATGTTACAGAATATTAATATGCTGCAACTTCGTTATGCCGGTGCTATGTTGAAAGACAAGATTGTACTTAAGAAGCCAAACGCTTCCGATAATGAGACTGTTGGTGGTTCTCAGCTGACGCTGTTCCTGATTAGATATCAGAGAAACAATTTAGAATATTTCGAAATCTTTTTTCTATCACTAAGAAATGATAAGTGACAACATTTATTGCTATACTGTACTATACTATAATTTATTGACTTCGGACATTCACAGGGTGCAACTTTTATCCACAGCCTCTTGATTTTTGTGCTACCAGTTTTGTGAAACAATAGGTCAAAACTGTGAACAAAAGCATGAATTGAAAACAAAATTTAAGATTTCTGACTACTGTATGAAAAGAAGACTGAATGCTGCAACTAGGGATATGTTCGCACTTCCGTTGAGGGTCCATTGTTGGCTTTTTTCAGATTTGATCAGAGGAACAGCAGCGCCGTAGTGCTATTGTTCATGTCAATATGATGAGGCATTTCAGACCCTTTATAAAGTCAGACCCCTTTGTAAGTTTGCAGGGTCTGTTGGCATAGTTGGTATTCCTTGTCGATCTATCCAACAAAGTGTCTTGGCTTCCATTATGAATAGAAATCACAACACAGGTGAAAATAGAGCCTTGCTGTACTTACTGCTATCACTGTGCTTTATTTTTGGCTCATCCCAAGACAAATCTGTCATGATTAGGCCATTCATCCTGTTATTTTATCAAGAAATATATCACATCTGTGGTCCATGCCCACATGGTCCTTGCTGTCCCTATATAAATTGGAACTAGTGCTCAGTGAACTGCCCTTCAGCACTGAAAGAGTTAGCCCTTTCCTAGTGCTCTCAGCCCTGTGGACCACCTCCTTGCCTCCTTGCCTGAGGCAGGGGCGTTGCTATAGGGGAAGCAGGGGAAGCGACTGCTTTGGGGCCCAAACTGAGAAGGGGCCCTCTTAGGAGAAGGAATAAAATATTTTATTGTCAGGGCCCCCTCATCAGTATTATACAATGACATTATATACAGTTACACTGTAGGAAACAGACAGAGCGGCTGCCATGCCTCGTCTGAGACAGTGATCTTGACTATCCTCTGGAGTAGGGTTTGCACATCAGTGGGGAGTTGTGAAAAAGTTGCTGGGGGATGGGGGCCCATTCACAAATTGTCTGTGGGGCCCATTCATTTCCAGATACACCACTGAGCTATGTTGTGATTTGTTGTCTGATTACCTGTGTACTATACCGGTCTATCATTTCTGCTCTTTGCTGCTTGTCCTGAAATTGAAATGCTATCTGGATTACTAACATACTCTGCCTACCCTGGCCACATAATTGTTATCTGGCATATGCATATGCAGTACGCCAGTCCTTCAGGGTGAGCGAGTGTGAGGTCACGGGGGTCAAAAGGCAGACCGAGGGTTGCTCTTAGTACTCACAGTTTGTAGTATACCCTTGCAGGCATACAGTCAGTGATGAAGAGGCAGGCACATAAATCCTCTGGGGCACTCTCTGGATATAGGGACCAGGCCGGGTGATAGGTGAGATGCCCTTGGTGTTGAAGGTTTAACGTGCCTGTGGCAAGATCCCTTACAGTTCGTGACGCCAGTGCCGGTAATGGTGGCACACTGATTGTTAGGAGGAATAATGGAGGTACACACGATTGTAGTGAACTAGAATTCTTCTTTACTGAACAGTTCAAACTATGTACATACTCCAAAGAGTTCCATATGAAGAATATTTAGTGTCAGGCAGGCTTTACCTAGGTGGCAGGTAGAATCCTAGCAAGGTAACTCAGGGGGAATTAAACTCACAGATCAGGCTGTACTTTCTGCAGAATCCTGTCTGGCTTTCTCCAAGGCCCGTATGCCTAATAGCTGGCTTTATCCTTGGGTAGGGAAACCTCCTCTGGTATCAATTCTCTTGCTGGCAATAAACTTCTGCCCCTCAGCTTTCCACTTGGCTGGATAGGATTAGCACTGCTCTGTACTCTGCAAGGTGCAGGATAACTCAGGAGGATCTTCTTCTCCTGGACTCAGGTGGAGAACCTGGACTATCTAGCTGCATGTTCTTAGCTGACTCTTGGCTATTCCATGATTAGAGGGAACACTGGCCTCTAACACACACCTCCCCTCCTGGACTGGGCCTGTCTATATATACTAGGGGGTTCCCTAGCTCTCTCTACAACTTAGGAGGAGAAACTACCCCCCTAGCAGGCCTGGTACACAGGAAATAACATGAAAATCTGTATTACAGTGCAATACAAAATACCATGACCATGCTCCACAGAAGGTGGGGAACAACATGACCTAATTGACCCTTAAGTAGTGCCCACCTTTACGTAGTGAGACACTACATATATACTAGACTTCCCCAGACCTTGGACTATATTCAGACTACATATTCTGCCTGATTCTTTGGTGCTTTTCACCGGTGTCTCTGACCCCGTGGATCAGCAGCCAACTACACCAGAACTACTCCAGAAGGTAGCGGCCTGGTTGGTTCCATGTAGCAAAATTCAGATCCCAGTACAGGGGTTAAAGGATGAATACAGTACCAAGGAACAATACCCTTAAGTTTAGCCCAAAGTCTAAGTGGTTAGTTGGCACAGTGGGTCCACACCCACTGCTTGTTTTAAGAAAAAATACTTAATTTTGAACTTTTTTCCCCCAAACTTTCCTTTTCCTGGAAAAAGCATTGCACAGTGAACTCAACTGCTTCTGTAATGTTGGCTACCTCTCTTTTCAAATGCAGCCCAGATGAGTTGGCCAGCAGCCTCCTTGATGGGGTTGGGGACCTTAATTCTAGAAGTAGATGCTGATCTCTCAGGTAGAACCAATATCTATTTGACGAGCGTTGAATCAATTCTTAAGAATCAAAATTCGACCCAATTTAAAAAAAAAAAAAATTTGCATTAGTTAGAATCAGAATTTCTTGTGATTCGATTCTAAAGAATTTTTCTGAGTAAGGAAAGACTGATTTAAAGAACTTTTGATATGGGTAGAATCAATTTATATCAAAATCGAATCATATGGTTGGACCCGAAACACTTTTTAATAAATAAGCTTATCATTGTATCTGACATATCCTTGGAATATTTTATAAATGTCTAACATGAGAATACCTCTTTAATTTTGACAAATCTATTCAAAACATTTTATTAAAGGAATAAAAAAAAACAGTTTACAAAAATATTAAAAAGAAACAACAAAATTGCACAGTGCATGTAGTCAGAGTATATGTGTAAAGTCCATAAAAAATAACAATAAATATAAAGTTCATTGATAGAATATTCATAGCCCATGTGCAAGAATGGTTGTTTTTGAAGAGAAATTGTCTCAGATAACCCTATTAATAAAACCTAGATAAAAGACCATAGCCCTAGTTCAGTGATGGCTAACCTCCAGCACTCCAGCTGTTGTGAAACTACGACCCCCAGCATGCTTCATTTCTTGCAATGTAGTTCTGAGAACAGCTAAACAAGTATACTTAGGAATTGTAGTTTTACCACAGCTGGAGTGCCAGAAGTTAGCCATTACAGCCCTAGCTCATTTCCATGGGCTAAGATGAAAAGTCCTTGTCATGAACTAGGATGAAGTTAGGTTAGCTTACCACACCAAGACAAAATTGTCCAGGAAAGAAAAAAAGTTTGGGCACACCAACGAACACAAGTAACAGGAGCACCACTAGAACAAAAGTCAAATGGCATCACACTGTTGGCCAACAGGAACTTCTTCTAGATGGAGAGAGGGGACAGCTGCCTGGTTTACCTTTCACAACCTCTTCCTTATATAAAATGGCGTTTCTGACAAAATATTGCTAACCAAGCGTTTTCCCTCCAAAGTAAGCAGATATACAACATTCTGCTATTTTTCTTCATCCTTTCATTGGAAATGCATGCATAATTTCATCTTCACAGTCCTTAATGATACTATCCATTGGCAAAACAAATCTTTTAGGCTATTATTATGTTAGTAAAATCTGATATTTGCCATTGGAGGCTTTGGACGATGCAACTGCTCTCTCCAGCCCATCCATAAACAATAATAATGAAGCAAATATTGACTGCCAAAATGAAGAAAAGAATAGAAAGACATGTGAAATAACTGGTTCCCCAAGCAGTGAATTGAAACCAACGAGGGCTTGCCTAGGGCTATTATACATAGCTTTAAGGCTTTTATTCAGCTCAGTGACAATGAAAGGTAAATTATAATATTCAGCAGTTAAATGCATATCTTCTATTATAATGCACAGAAATCCAGTTTTGACACTTCAGTTCACATGAAAAGGTTCTCTGACCAATATAAATATTCAATTTTCTTGAAAAGACAAAAACATTCTTGCCTTTGTTGGTAGAGTTGAATCTTGTGATTACTATTTTTCACCTTTTTATAAACGACAAAGTGACAATGTTTAAATAGCTGTAAATAGATTAAGCTTTGTACCATTTACAGCTGTCAGGGAAAATCGACAGTAGTATACTCAAGATGTATTTCCATGCATAATAATAATATTTCACTGTAAGAAGCAACATGAAAATTGATGTAATAAAAAATACAAATACAGCAATTTTTAGTTTTGCTTTAACAATATTTAAAAATCTAATAATACAATGAAAATATACAAAAAAAAAAAACATTTTAAAGGGGTTGTCCAGGATTTTTAATATTCATGACCTAGCCTCAGGATAGGTCATAAATATCAGATCAGTGGGAGTCCAACTCCCAGCACCCCCGCCAATCAGCTTTATGGGGAAATGGCACACGCAGTGTCTATGGGACAGCAGCAACAGGCAGGAAGAGAGAAGGGAGACAGAACGTGTGCACTCTGCACGCCATTTTCCCATACAGCTGCTTGGCGGGGGTGCCGGGTGTCAGACCTCTATCAATATCAAAAAACCCAGACAACCTCTTTAAGTATATTAACAGCTTTAAAATCGTTTCTTCGACGGTAGTCAATATTCATCAATACTTAGTCAGTGAGGAAGGGGGGGTCTGACTACCGGCACACCTTTCAACTGAGAGTTTCCCCAAACATGTATGGACATATGGTTGTGGTTGTGTTTGCTTCTGCTCCTTACCAAAGTGGGACTGAGGAAGAGCAACAGTATGTACATGCATCCTGGTAATTAGTGAATGGGATTTGGTGTTTGCTAGGGAACTTTAAAACCTTTACTCAGCTGATAAGCAGGGGCGGCCTGAGTCTGACCCCTACGATTCAAATATTGAAGGACCATCAATATTAAAGTCCTGGGACAATTCTTTCAATAGTTTCTAGATACTAAGCAGAAAGCAGATCCAAAGAAGGATAGCCCATCAATTTATTGTCATCCTCTGGGACTCCTTCTTCATGGAGGAATGGTCACGGCAGAGCCATAGGCCATTCTGATATGGCAGATAACTTAGCAGGGCAACTAGAAGTCTCAAATTACCCGAAGTAATATAGTACGTTTTTCCAGGAATCTTAACTATCAAAGAAAGGCCCATAATCTACATCACCACTTACCTGCTCCCCTGTGTTCTAGGTCCAGTTCCTACATCTTCCAGACCCCCCATATTTATTAATTTTTTCTGCCAGGCCCATGTCAGGTCACATGCAACCAATGACTAGTTTCAGCGAAACACGGATGATGTCCGTGTGCCTTCCACAATTTGCCGAACGGAATGGATGGCCCTTTATAGAAATGCCTATTCTTGTCCGCAAAACAGACCCCCAGACAAGCAGGTGCTAAACCCTGGTCGGGCAGCATTTTATATGTATATGCGATTTTGAAAGAGGAAACTCTGTGAGTATAATAAAAGATATTGAATGCTTTTTACCAGCGGGTCTGCCCTATTTTGATTTCCTCTTTGAAGGAAAAGTGGCTGAGTTTTAATCTGGTATTGAGGAAGAAGGAGAATATATATGAGTTGCTTACTGCTGGTCGGTATAGAGGTTGAAGTGATGGTGATGAAGAAGGAGATCAACTGAGGAAGGAACACCTGAGAAATTATAAACTGTGCATTTTTCCACCCAATACTGTAGCGCAGTCCGAACATATATTTCTTTTTCTGACTATTTTGGAAGTGTTGACCTATCTTCCTTTGTTTTTGGACTGCAGTTGGCAATACGGAAAGAGACACCTTTTTTGTTTATTAAGAATAGGACCAGACTCAAAATTTTTGCGGGGCCACAGAACAGAGCAAAGGATGCGGACAGCACATCTTTTGAGGCCCCATTGATGTTAATGCGTCTCGGATGCGGAACCAAACCACGGTCGTGTGAACGAGCCCTAAATCAATAGCACAAGTGAAAATAAAAAACCTTATAAAATATCTCATAGGCAATGGCTGCTTTTCCACCCTTCCCCCTCCCAAATTAGCATTCACAGATTAGACAACTTGCTAGCTCACTGATAGATCAGATTACATGCTGCCCAATTGTTTGTTAAAAAAAGGAGGCAGTGGGCGGAAAGTGAACTACTATAGGGAGATGAAAGCGTTTTTCTGTGATAAGATATATAAATAAGTTACTTATACTCACCTATACTATTTACTGATGTATGAAAAGATTATTGAAAGTACAGTAAATATTTATGGACATTATCTTATACATGCATGTTAAACCCCGACCCTTTTATATGTGGTTGGACTTATTGTTATAGGTTGCAGCCAGTTACCATACTGCAAAATGTTTAATTGTGTTGTCATGAAATTGGTGTTAAATTTCTCCTACAGTTTTATTTGATTTCCGCTTTAGATAGTATCATCTGTAAATGTAGATTGTTAGTGTTTATTGGCAGTTGAAGTTGAGCCATGATCTTTCGATCCAAAAAATTAAGGAAAAAAGAGCAAGATAGCAAACTCCTAATGGCCTCTTTAATATGAAAACAAGTTCCTAATAGTGCTGTTAATTAATACAAGCACAGGATATGGAATAAAATGCTCAAGGATAAGTTGACTGTGAGAGCGGAGCAGATGGTAACCTTTAATAATTGATTATGGGATAGATGACTAGATGACAATTATTCAGTAATTCTGGAAACTCATAATTTCCATTTGTATGATGATAAATTGAATTCCTATCCAGACCCAAAAATTAAAATTATATTTATCTGTTTAGGTGTTAAGATTTCATTATTGCATATCAAATGTAATAGGCTAGGAACTATATCCAAGCAACAGAAGTATCTCTGTCTAATGTAGATTGATTCATATTATGTAGAAACCAAGTAAAATTAATTTGCATTCAATGAAAGGATTTATGAAGTAAAATAGTAGTTATTTGATGTGTTTGAAGCTAAACAGTAATCACTGGGTAGTTTTGGACTCAAGCCCAATATTGGTTTTTAGAGGTCAAATAAATAGAGGAACTATAGCATAGCTACAGGTGCATTTCAATAATAGAATATTAAAAGTTAGTTCATTTCAGTAATTCAATTAGAAAACTGAAACATATATTATATAATTTAAATACATATAGAGTTATCTATTTCAAGTGTTTATTTATTTTAATGTTGATGATTATGGCTTACAGCTAATAAAAACCCAAAAGTCAATATCTCATAAAATTAGAATATTGTGAAATAATTAAATCTTGTAGACTCACGGTGTCTTGTAGACTCACAAGCTAATCAACAAAAAGCAGCCATGAAGGTTTCTTATGCCTCTAAATGGTCCCTCAGTCTGTTTAGTAGGCTACACAATTATGGGGATGGCAGCTGACTTGACAGTTGTCCAGAAGACAGTCATCGACCCTCCAGATGGAGAGTAAGCCACAAAAGGTCATTGTTAAAGTACCTTGCTGTTCACAGAGAGTTGTGCTACAGAGATGACCACAACCTTAAAAGAATCTATAATAAAATCCCTTTTGTGAGTGCGCTGTGTTTGTGTGTGTGTGTGTCACCAGTTTTGCACTGGGCATGTGGGGTGCTCCACACGGACACAGCGCTACACACAAGTTTCCCTGCAGCCTGACTGCCCATATATACCTCCAAGGCCACAGCTGCCCCACTGCCGTCTGCGCCTCCCTTGGCTCAGGAGATGCACAGTGCACAGAACACCCCCCTTTTCAGGATGGCAGAGCAGCAGCGGGCAGAGTGTTAGCTGCAATGAACAGCTAACACTCTATTTAAAACGTCCGACATCGTTGCTCGCACCACTGTATGGATGGGCTAACCATTAGGCCGCTGCTCTGCTGTGGCAGCGGACGATGCTTGAAGTGTAAACTGAGGGAGCTCCTCCCTCCCCCAGTCGCAGTCCACTTCTTGTGAATTTCCCACAAATTCTTTAATGGCCTTTTCTTAACAACTAGACATTAAGCCCGTTACAGTAACGGGCGCTAGAACAGTAGTGCATAAACATTAGTAGGACCAGTCTATATTCAATGGCAAGGAAACTTGACCACACTGACTGGTGGCCGAGACTAGCGGCTGTGGCTTTTAGAAAATGGAGACACAAAAACTATTTTTTTTCAAACATGCTTTTATTGAATAAAATAAAGTAGAAAAAATGCACATATTAGGTATCGTCATGTCTGAAACGACCTGCTCTATAAAAATAGCATGTGAGCCAACCCATGAACACCATTAAAAAAAAAATGTGCCCAAAAAACTATTTTTATCACCTTACATCACAAAAAGTGTAATACCAAGCAATCAAAAAGTCATAAGTGATACCAATCAAACCGTCATATCATCCCGCAAAAAATGAGACCCTACCTAAGACAATCACCCAAAAAAATGTCTTTCAGAAAATGGAAACACAAAAACATGATTTGTTTTTCAAAAATGCTTTTATTGTAAACTAAAATAAATAAAAAATACATATATTAGGCATCACTGTGTCCGTGACAACCTGCTCTATAAAAATAGTATGTGACCCAACCTGTCTGGTAAACGCTGTAAAAAATGAAAATAAAAAATGTCCCAAAAACCCAATTTTCTTTCACCTTACATCACAAAAAGTGTAATACCAAGCGATCAAGGCCAGCGGTCTCCGCCGCAGCCGGCATTCTCAGCCACAGCCACCAGTCAGTGCCAGCAGTCTCAGCCACCAGCCGCAGTCAGCAGTCTCATCACAGCCAGCACTCAGTGCTAGCAGTCTCAGCCACAGCCAGCAATCTCAGCCACAGCCACCAGTCTCAACCACCAGCCACAGCCACCAGTCAGTTCCAGCAGTCTCAGCCACAGCCGCTAGTCTCGGCCACCAACCACAACCACCAGTCCCAGCCACCAGTCAGTGTGGTCAAGTTCCCTTGCCATTGAATATAGACTGGTCCTACTAATGTTTATGCACTACTGTTCTAGCGCCCGTTATTGTAACAGGCTTAATGTCTAGTTGTTAAGAAAAGGCCATTAAAGAATTTGTGGGAAATTCACAAGAAGTGGACTGCGACTGGAGTCAGTGCTTCTAGAGCCACCAAACAGACACATCTAGAACATGGGCTACAACTGTCACATTTCTTATCACTTATGACCCAGAGATCATGTCATAAGCATCTTACCTCGGCTAAGGTGAAAAAGGACTGGACTGTGGCACAGTGGTCCAAATCCATTTTCAGATTAAAGTAAATTTTGCATTTCAGTTGAAAATCAAGGTCCCAGAGTCTGGATGAAAAGTGGAGAGCCATGCAATCCAAGGTGCTTGAGGTGTAATGTGAAGTTTCCACAGTCAGTGATTGTTTAGGGAGCTATGGCATCTGCTGGAGTTAGTCCACTGTGTTATATCAAGTCCAAAGTCACGCTACCAAGCTTTATGGAGATGCTGATTTCATTTGCCAGCAGGACTTGGCACCTACACACACTGCCAAATGTTCCAATACCTTGTATCACTGTGCTTGATTGGCCAGCAAACTTGCCTGACCTAAACTCCATAGAGAATCTATGGGGTATTGTTACGAGGAAGATGAGAGACACGACACCCAACAATGCATATCTGAAGGCAGCTATCAAAGCAACCTGGGCTTCCATAACACCTCAGCAATACCACAGGCTGATCGCTTCCATGCCATGCAGCATTGATGTAGTAATTTATGCGAAAGAAGCCCAGACTAAGTTTTGAGTGCAGATACTATACATACTTTTCAGTAGGCCAACATTTCTGTATTAAGAATTATTTTTTAATTGGTCTGATTTTTGGGTTTACAATAGCTGTCAGTTATAATTAGAGTTGAGCAAATAAAAAAAACTAAGTGGAATTCAAAGTTTAGGAAAAATTAGATTTGCCACAAATCCGAATTTCCTTGCGCTTCATGATAATTAATCTTTTTTTTTCTAAAATGGTGGCTACATGTGTTACAAAGCGAAAGTAAGAATGTCGGGAACGCTAAATCACCCATAATGCCGCGCAGCCAGCCAATCCACAAATAGCCATTCCCTGTGATGTCACAGCTCTATAAAAGCCTACTGTCACGGCCACGGTTATGGCCGTGACTCCTTGGGAGCCGCATACAGTTGCCCGCGGTTTAGGTAGTTGTTTCAACCGCAGCTTGAGGCATGATGTTGTTTGCCTCAAGTGCGGTTGCTGCGGACAACAGCTATGTGTGCGGTTCCCTTGGAGTTGTGTGCGTGTGTGTATGCACGTTTGTATGTCTGGTGTGCACTTTGTGTTGTCTGGTGTGCACTTTGACACTTTCCCTTCACTGTGGCTGCCCGTGGCAACGTTTGGTATGTTGTACATGTGGTGGCAGTGTCCCGGCCTTCGGGCTGTCTCCCAGGAAGGCTGCCACCCATGTTGTTGCCTGCGGCAACAGCCACAGTGTGATCTATGTTTGGTCACTTCCCCTTTATGTGTGTTTCCCTTCTGTGGTGCTGGAAGGGTTAACTCCCTTCCCAGTGTGTGTGTGATGTCACTGGGTGTGTCCTACTGTGGGGTGTGGCTTCTTGGCCTATATAGCCTTGGTGTTTGGCATGGCTCAGGAGGTTGCTTCAGTCATGCTTGGCTGGAGCAGCCTCCTGTGCATATTACCTGCCAGTGAGAGCCACCCCTGTGGTCATGAAGATATTGTCGTTATGTTTATGTCTTGCCGTGTGTTGATGTTGTATGTTATGTTCTGTTGGGACCTTCCTATGTGTTTTGGTGCAGCTTACGGTTCTGGATTCCTGTTTGCGCAGGGAACCAGTCAGCAAGGCTGTGGCAGGTTGGTGGAACTACTAGTTGACCTGCCATACCCGAAAGGCTGTATAAGTTCCCCTTTTCCCAACAGCTTGGCCATGGAGACTCCTGCTCCTCCGTACCTTGGAGGAGTAGGTGGTCTTACCCACCTCCTAGCTCAGGGATCTGCGAAAGGGTAAGTCAGGGCTCCGAGGTTCCTGGGCATGGGTCCTCCTACCTTAAAGGTCGGCCCATGCAGGTAGGAGTTAGGGTCAGGTTAGGGATGCTTGAGGAGGTGACCTGCTCCCTATCCTGTTCTCCTGGCCGAGTAGCCACTACAACATCTGGCATCACACGGCTGAGGGTTTCCCCCATCCTCAGCCGTGACAGTATGACCACAGAGGCTCTCACGTGGCGCTCCCTCGAAAGAGGGTGAAGCATGTACCGCCGTCTGCGGAAGGGGTACATGCACGCTCTTCGGAGGCAGAGCCTTCTGGGGGTCTCATCTATGACGGCGCGGTGAGTGGCGTTCCCCGCCATCCCTTCATCGTTGCCTCGTTTGGCGTCCCCCTGATTTTATTGCACGGTGGTGTTTCTGTGGTGTGCGGTATGCACACCTTCGAAAGAGGGTGCAGCATGCAGTGCCATCCCCTTGTGGCCTGCATGCGCGTTCTCCGGAGCTAGAGCGTCCCGGGGGGATCACCGTTAATGGCACGGTTGGTGGCTTTTTCCCCGCCACCTTACCTTCCGTGTCCGTGTTGGTGATCCCTCGTCCCTCTCCATGTTCCCATCTCTGGTCGTTTGCTGGCAGCACTCCGTAAGTGGTCCGGCTGCGTGCTGGTTAGGAGTGTCTGCTGGCAGTGACTGGAGTGGGGACGTGAGTGGAGAGTCCCCTCGTCCATCTCTCAGTGGTTCTCTCCCCTGTGTCACTGGTGCGGGCTGCAGGCCTCGTCGGACTGGCTGTGTTGTGTGCTGGGAGAGGATGCAGCTGACAGCGGCTTTTTGGGAACCGTGTCTGAGAGTGTATGTCTCCTTCTCCCATCCCCTTGTGTTGAGTCCCTCACGTGTTTTTTTTTGGGTGGGGGGGGGGCTTTGAGGGGTGGGAGTGTCACGGCCACGGTTATGGCCGTGACTCCTTGGGAGCAGCCTCCTGTGCATATTACCTGCCAGTGAGAGCCACCCCTGTGGTCATACTGTCACGGCTGAGGATGGGGGAAACCATCATTTTCTATGCCTGTTTTAGGAGTAGAAAATGGTCTAAATGTAAGAAAGCTAGGAAGCTGTCTTACTGTTAGAACTGGCGCTGGATGGAGCAACCGGCACCTCTTCATAACTTTGCCGAAGCCCCTGCCAGCTATGGGCCTTTATTAAGTTGCCTGGGCCCTCCAAAGGAATGGCAAGTGGGAAATATGTTACTGTAGCCATCACAAGTAGCAGCAAAAGAAGGGGTAGTGCAAACAGCAGCACCAGACCGGAGCTATCACTGTCATCCAGTGGTTGTGTTTTGACCAACAATCCAGATGTACTGGAATGGTTGACTCGCTCTTCAACAGATAGACACAGTTAGGAATTGGTGGGTTCCTCTGACACCACACTTAATTGGCATGGCCCAGGAACTGCCACTGCGACCTCGCCCATCCTGAACCTGACTCTTGCTGCTCCTTCTGCTAGCCAAGCAATGTTACGCTTTTCAGTGAGGATGAGCTTTGTGAGGATACTCAGCAGTTACAGGCCAGCACAGACTTGGAATAGAGGTCCACATCGGAATCCTCTCGGCACACAACTAGCGATGATGACAGTCGGATGAGAGCATATGTTGCGAGAGGTCAGGAGCGTGCGCAAGATACAGGTGCGGAGGACACAAGTGACGACCAGACAGAAGTAGATGATCATGTAGCCGATCACACATGAGAGCCAGTAAAGATGATCATCATGGGGGTGAGGGTGGCAGCATATTTGTGAGACAGCAGAAGGTGAGGCACGGCCAGGGTGCTAATGTTGGCATGACGGCCCTGCATCAACACATGAAGCATCACTATAAAGTAGTGTGGGAAACCATGCCACTCATTTAGTGTTATAGCATGATGTAGCAGGATGTGCCTAGTGGTAGTGAAGTGATTTGCATATTTTAAAAGATCTATTTTTAAGGAAACGAAGCCACAGACAAAGGTAAGAGCCCTATATAGGGAATAGTCGTTAAATAAGGATTTTAACAAGCCCAAAAAATAATAATTGTATTTTGGGGATGACAGAAGCCCTTTAAATCAGATGCTGATAAGAAGGGATTCACATCAATTATCGCGTATGACTGTGTTTCAGTTGCATTTACAGTAGAAAGGAAAAATAAAAAGCATCCTTCATATATAGAGGTTGTCTTATTAAGGCCTCCTGCACACAAACGTGTGCGCCCTGTGGCCATGCACAAACACTGACCGCGGGGCAGCCGCAGTGGATCCTGGACCCATTATCTTTATTGGGTCTGCGAACTGGCCGTTCCGCAAAAAGATAGGACATGTTCTATATTTTTGCGGATCAGAAGTACGGGTCGAAACCCCACAGTTCAGTTCCGTGCTTCTGTTCCACACCATTCTGCATCTCCGGATTCTGCTCTGCATGAAAAGCGCAGCATGTTCTATATTCAGCGTTTTTCACGCAGCCCTGCAGCCCTCCTCTTGGCTGTCAGCAAGGTACATATCTGATGCTCTCAGCACTAATTAATTTATGAGCATCCGGCACTTATGCACCTGGCCAGTGGCCGCAGGTGCCCTCCTGAATTCAACGGTATTGCTGTCCTCATGATGATACAGCTTCATACAGTAAATACTGGGCGGGAGGAAGTATTTTGTGCTGCACTGTGGTATTTGGTTTCCCAGAGGCACCATTTAGTGCTGCACTGGGGTACCTGGTTCTGCTAGGGCAATATTTTGTTTTGCACTGTGGTATTGTGTCCTGCACTACAGGATAGTTGGCCCTGCAAAAACAAACAGATGCATTCTATGTTTCCTTTGCCCTTGTGTCATCATTGATTCAACGACGATTCAACCCAAAGCAAATTTTGGGAAATTTGTTCATCTTTACTTATCAGATATAAGAAAAAGCCTATTACTTGTTCACCAGGGCAACTGCTAGTACATACTAATTTCTCTAAGGAAATCTATTATTCAAGAGAAATAGTCAAAAGGTTTAATGTTTTAACTTTGCAGTGGTTTCCCCTCTATCCACCCAGGGCCGGCGCTACCATAAGGCAGACCAAGCGACTGCCTTAGGGCGCGCCCTGCGCAGGGCGGAAGAATGAATGAATGAATGTCTTTTTTTTAAAAAATTCTTAGCACTTACTTGTGCCGCAGCGCCGCTGCCGTCTGTCCACCTGCCCTGCCCCCAGCCTGCGTGTGCCGGCTGGCGGCCGCGGCGCTCGTAGTCACGGCAACATTACACAACACTTTAACATAGGCTCAGGCTGCCTGCCACGGGGGCCTGACTGGTGTGTGAGCGGCGCCGAGGCGGCGGGTAGCGCAGGTACAATAGGCGAGACCCGAGCTGACTGATTGTGTCTGAGTCAGACAGACACAGGCAGCCGTCAGCAAGATTAGATCAGATTATTCAGATCAGAGTCAGACGCATACTGGCAGCCAGCAGCAGCAGACGTGGTCAGGACAGACAGGTCAGGACTTGTTAGGTTAAGTCCGAATTGAATTTTGAATGGTATTTTATAATAATTAATATGATAATTTGATTTAAAATGAATTAAAAATGATGAGATGAGCGCCCATGAGTGCAAAGCATGGCCCCCCTCCCTCCATGATGTCACAGTCACAAAAACTGACGCCAGAGCATAGGCGCTCAGGCTTAGCACGGCATCAATGATGTGTTTGTTTAAAAAAAGCAATTACAAAACAAAAATCATTAATATTAATGATTGTTGTTTTGTAATTGCTTTTTTTAAACAAACACATCATTGATGCTTTGCTAAGCCTGAGCGCCTCTGCTCTGGCGCTAGTTTGTGTGACCGTGACATGATGGAGGGAGGGGGGACAATGTAAATGTCTGTAATCTGAGTATGTCACTGTATGTGACATGGGAATGGGGCCAGGCAGCCAGGAAGGATCGGCGGGGGCCGGCGGGGGGGAATGATGTGCCATGGGGGGGCAAAAGGTGACACAATAGGGGGTAATGATGTGATCATGGATGGAGCCAGAGCCGTCCGGGCAGGTGGGAGGATTAAGTGCCATGGGGGGGGAGAAATGTGACACAATAGCCGATTGTGTCACATTTCTCCTCCCCTCATGGAACATTATTCCCCCCCCCCCGCCCGGACGGCCCTGGCCCCATCCATGATCACATCATTACCCCCTATTGTCAATAGGTGGTAATGATGTGTTAATGGACGTGGCCAGGGACGTCCGGGCGGGGGGGGGGGTAATGATGTGATAATGGACGTGGCCAGGGACGTCCGAGGGGGGGTAATGATGTGATCATGGATGGGGCTAGGGTCGTCCGGGCGGGGGGGGTGAAATTATGTGTCATGGGGGGAGGAGAAATGTGACACAATAGGGGGTAATTATGTGATCATGGATGGGGCCGGGGCCAGGGCCGTCCGGCGTCCGGGTGGGGGTAATGATGTGATCATGGATGTGGCCAGGGACGTCCAGGCTGGGGGGGGGGTCGATGATGTGCCATGGGAGGGGGCGCCAAAATTTAGCTTTGCTTGTGTTGGCAAAAATCCTTGCATCGGCCCTGCTTCCACGCCTATCGTCCCTCCCCGGCTCATAGAGAAAGGTCTTAAATAGACCTACTGTGTGAGATCCTTAGACCCCTTTCACACGGGCGAGAATTCCGTGCGGGTGCAATGCGTGAGGTGAATCCGGACCCATTTACTTCAATGGGGCTGTTCAGATGAGCAGAGATTTTCACGCATCACTTGTGCGTTGCGTTAAAATCGCAGCATGTTCTATATTCTGCGTTTTTCACACAACGCATGCTGATAGAAATGAATTAGTCTGCGTGAAAATCGCAAGCATCCGCAAGCAAGTGCAGATGCGGTGCGATTTTCACGCATGGTTGCTAGGAGATGATGTAAGTAAATTGATAAAAGTCAATTTACTGAATTATTTTCCACTATAACATGGTTAGTGTCACAACCAGACAGCTGAGAAGCTCTGACAGAAGCCTTTCAGAACCTCCTCCTTGAGTTTTCTTTGTTGTGGTATTCAGTTCCTCATCTCGTTAGCCTCTCTCAGCTGTCATGTAGTTGGACTGATTGCATCCCTTTAAATTCCGCCCCATAATGCATTACTGGGCGGCTTATACTTCTTCCTGGAGTGTGTGTGCATGCTGATCCTATTTCCCAGTCTGCTACTAAGTTAAGTGCTGTACATTTATCTGTTATTTTCTGTTTGCTGGATCCCAGGAGACCCTGACTCCCTCCGTGTCTGGTGTAGGGAGCCGGTGGTCGTGTCCCCTCACTATTGTAGGGTGTTCAGGTGTTATATAGTCGAGGTACGTGGATATGCAACCATTCACCTTTGGGATTTTTGCATAGGCTGAGCAGCCAGGGAAAGTGCCAGGTCTTGTGCAGGGGTCTCCCTCTTGGTTCCTTAGTTTGGATCCAGTGAGTCAAATATGCATGTTGCATTGTCTTGTTTCCTGTACACTGTCCGTGACATTAAAAGCCGCCAAAACCGTCTCAAGCATGGATCCGGTTTCACTTTTGGCTGAACGCCTTCAGGGTCTTTCATTGGAGGTAGCTGATCTCCGTAGGACTTTTTCTCAGCTTCAAGTGACCGGTTCAGCTGGCGTTCATGGAGTTTGTTCTGAGCCTAAGATCTCGCTCCCGGATACGTTTTCCGGGGGTAGTGAGAATTTTGTGCGTTTTAGAGAGGCTTGCAAACTCCATTTTCGCCTTCTTCCCCATTCCTCTGGTAATGAGGAACGGAGGGTGGGGATCATTATATCGCTGCTCAGGGGTAACGCTCAGTCCTGGGCCTTTTCGCTGCCGGAGGGGGCACGGCCCCTCCGTCCAGAGGATGAATTCTTTTTAGCCCTGGGTCAGATATATGATGATCCGGATCGTATTGCTCTGGCTGAGTCTAGAGTACCTCTATTATGCCAGGGTAAACAATCCGCAGAGATATACTGCTCAGAATTTCGGAGATGGGCAGCTGATACTGGTTGGAATGATGCTGCACTCCGAAGTCAATTTTGCCATGGTCTTTTAGAGGTATTAAAAGATGCATTTGCCTTTCATGAAAGGCCTATTTCCTTGGACTCTGCTATGTCTCAGGCCGTTCGTATTGACAGGCGTCTTAGAGAGAGAGGAGAGATCTCTCCTTCCTGTCATACTCAGTCCCAGGACAGTGCAACGGTCCCATTCTGTACGCAGGGGTCTCAGTCGCTGTCAGCCCCTTCTGAGCAGGAGCCCATGCAGCTGGGGTTAATTGCTTCTGACAATAGAAGATTCAGCCCGCATGGGAGGATTTGTTTTTGTTGTGGAGGTATAAATCATTTGGCAAATGTTTGTCCCTCTAGGAGATTCAGGCAGTTCTCTGGGAGTAATAAAGAAACAAAGAGGAAAACATCTTTTAAAAATGTTCCGTCTGTTACTATTGGCAGGGTTGAGGCGGAAATTGAAGGTTTTCCGTTTGCTTGTAGTTCCCGTTTTGTCCTGCCTGCTAGGGTGGCGCTAGAGAGCAAGAGCATTTTTTGTGAGATTTTTGTGGATAGTGGAGCAGCTGTCAATCTCATTGATAATCAATTTGCAATAACTCATGGTTTCCAGGTGTGCACTTTGGGAAAGGATATTCCTGTTTTTGCTATTGATTCCGCTCCACTTTCTCAGAAATCATTAAAGGGCATAGTTCACAATATCCGTTAAATTGTGAGTGATGCTCATGTTGAGGATGTGTCATGTTTCGTCCTTAGTGGTTTGCCTACTCCTCTAGTGTTTGGGCTACCCTGGCTCACTAAACATAACCCCACCATTGATTGGCAAGCGAGGCAAATAAATGGTTGGAGTGACTTTTGCAGAGAGAATTGCCTCACGACAGCTGTTTCTGAGGTTGCTACTAAGACTGTACCATCTTTTCTCTCTGAATTTTCGGATGTCTTCTCTGAGAGTGGAGTTCAGGATTTGCCTCCGCACAGGGAGTACGATTGCCCTATTAATATCATCCCAGGCGCCAAACTGCCTAAATCTCGTTTATACAATCTTTCCCAACCTGAAAGGATCGCTATGCGTGCTTATATCTCTGAGAGTCTGAGAAAAGGACACATACGACCCTCGAAGTCACCTGTTGCCGCTGGTTTTTTCTTTGTTAAGAAAAAAGATGGTTCTTTAAGACCTTGTCTGGATTTCAGGGAGCTGAACAGTATCACTATTCGTGACCCTTATCCGCTTCCTCTGATCCCGGACCTGTTTAACCAGGTTGTTGGGGCTAAAGTCTTTTCCAAATTAGATCTAAGAGGGGCATAAAACCTGGTCAGGGTCAGAGAAGGAGACGAATGGAAGACGGCCTACAATACCCCTGAGGGCCATTTTGAAAATTTGGTTATGCCTTTTGGTTTGATGAATGCCCCAGACGTTTTTCAGCATTTCGTGAACAACATTTTTTTATCATTTGATGGGAAAATTTGTATTAGTGTATTTGGATGACATTTTGATTTTTTCTCCTGATTTCAAAACTCATAAGGAACATTTACGTCAGGTCTTGCTCATCCTGCGGGAGAATAAATTATATGCGAAACTGGAAAAATGTGTGTTTGCGGTTCCAGAAATTTAATTTCTGGGGTTTCTTCTCTCCGCTTCTGGTTTTCGCATGGACCCCGAGAAGGTCCGCGCTGTGCTTGAGTGGGAGCTTCCTGAGAATCAGAAGGCGCTGATGCGTTTTTTGGGCTTTGCCAATTATTACAGAAAGTTTATTTTGAATTATTCCTCTATTGTTAAACCACTCACTGATATGACCAGAAAGGGGGTAGATTTTTCTTCTTGGTCGGTAGAGGCGCGTAAGGCTTTTTCTAATATCAAGGAGAGTTTTTCTTCCGCTCCCATCTTGGTGCAACCTGATATTTCTTTACCCTTTATAGTTGAGGTTGATGCTTCTGAGGTGGGTGTGGGTGCGGTCTTGTCTCAGGGTTCCTCTCCTGCCAAATGGCGACCGTGTGCCTTTTTCTCGAAAAAACTCTCCTCCGCAGAGAGAAATTACGATGTGGGAGATAGGAATTGTTGGCCATCAAGTTGGCTTTTGAGGAATGGCGCCATTGGCTAGAGGGAGCCAGACACCCTATTACCGTGTTTACTGACCATAAAAATCTAGCCTACTTGGAGTCAGCCAAGCGTCTGAACCCAAGACAGGCCAGATGGTCTTTGTTCTTTTCAAGATTAAATTTTGTTGTCACGTTCCGCCCTGGGGTTAAGAATATGAAGGCAGATGCCCTGTCACGTTGTTTTCCGGGAGGCGGGAATTTTGAAGACCCGGGTCCCATTTTGGCTGAAGGTGTGGTGGTCTCTGCTCTTTTTTCTGAATTGGAGGCAGAGGTGCAGGCAGCCCAGTCAGAGGCTCCTGATCTTTGTCCTCCTGGGAGGTTGTTTGTGCCTCTCGCTTTAAGACACAAGATTTTTAAGGAACACCACGATACGGTCCTTGCTGGGCACCCGGGGGCAAGAGCCACACTGGATCTCATCACTCGGAGATTCTGGTGGCCTGCGCTTCGTAAGTCGGTTGAGGGTTTTGTGGCAGCCTGCGAGACTTGCACTCGTGCCAAAGTCCCTTATTCACAGCCATCAGGTCCTCTCCTTCCCTTATCCATTCCTTCCCATCCTTAGACACATCTGTCCATGGACTTCATAACGGACCTGCCTCGTTCCTCGAGGAAGTCTGTGATTCTGGTGGTGGTGGACCGTTTTAGCAAAATGGTGCTTTTCATCCCTTTTCCTGGTTTGCCCAATGCTAAGACGCTGGCGCAGGCATTTATTGATCACATTGTCAAATTGCACGGTATTCCTTCAGACGTAGTCTCTGATAGGGACACGCAGTTTGTTTCCAGATTCTGGAAGGCTTTCTGTTCTCGCTTGGGGGTTCGGTTGTCATTCTCTTCTGCTTTCCACCCGCAGTCGAATGGCCAGACAGAGCGCGTCAATCAGAATCTGGAGACATATCTGCGCTGTTTTGTGGCTTAGAATAAGGAGGATTGGTGTTCTTTTTTGTCCCTTGCTGAGTTTGCTTTAAATAACCGTTGTCAGGAGTCCTCTGATAAGTCACCATTTTTTAGTGCATATGGGTTTCATCCGCAGTTTGGGACTTTCTCGGGAGATGGGTCTTCTGGTTTACCTGATGAGGACAGATTCTCCTCGTCTTTGTCATCTATTTGGCAAAAGATTCAGGATAATCTAAAGAGCATGAGTGAGAGATATAAGCGTGTGGCAGATAAGAGACGTGTGCTTGGTCCGGACCTGAATGTTGGTGATCTGGTGTGGTTGTCTACCAAGAATATCAAATTGAAGGTTCCCTCCTGGAAGTTGGGTCCTAGGTTTATTGGGCCTTACAAAATCCTGTCTGTCATCATAAATTTCTTTAACCTCTAAAGCCACTTTTTAGTAAGCATTATGTATTAACAATGCTATTATTTTCCCTTATAACCATGTTATAAGGGAAAATAATAAAATATACAGGGTGGGCCATTTATATGGATACACCTTAATAAAATGGGAATTGTTGGTGATATTAACTTCCTGTTTGTGGCACATTAGTATATGTGAGGGTGGAAACTTTTCAAGATGGGTGGTGACCATGGCGGCCATTTTGAAGTCTGCCATTTTGAATCCAACTTTTGTTTTTTCAATAGGAAGAGGGTCATGTGACACATCAAACTTATTGGGAATTTCACAAGAAAAATAATGGTGTGCTTGGTTTTAACGTAACTTTATTATTTTATGTGTTCAATGTGCTGCCCATTGTGTTGGATTGTCAATGCAACCCTCTTCTCCCACTCTTCACACACTGATAGCAACACCGCAGGAGAAATGCTAGCACAGGCTTTCGGTATCCGTAGTTTCAGGTGCTGCACATCTCGTATCTTCACAGCATATGCTGTGCAGCACCTGAAACTACGGATACTGGAAGCCTGTGCTAGCATTTCTCCTGCAGTGTTGCTATCAGTGTGTGGAGAGTGGGAGAAGAGGGTTGCATTGACAATCCAACACAATGGGCAGCACATTTTACAGGGAGTGCAGAATTATTAGGCAAGTTGTATTTTTGAGGATTCATTTTATTATTGAACAACAACCATGTTCTCAATGAACCCAAAAAACTCATTAATATCAAAGCTGAATATTTTTGGAAGTAGTTTTTAGTTTGTTTTTAGTTTTAGCTATTTTAGGGGGATATCTGTGTGTGCAGGTGACTATTACTGTGCATAATTATTAGGCAACTTAACAAAAAACAAATATATACCCATTTCAATTATTTATTTTTACCAGTGAAACCAATATAACATCTCAACATTCACAAATATACATTTCTGACACTCAAAAACAAAACAAAAACAAATCAGTGACCAATATAGCCACCTTTCTTTGCAAGGACACTCAAAAGCCTGCCATCCATGGATTCTGTCAGTGTTTTGATCTGTTCACCATCAACATTGCGTGCAGCAGCAACCACAGCCTCCCAGACACTGTTCAGAGAGGTGTACTGTTTTCCCTCCTTGTAAATCTCACATTTGATGATGGACCACAGGTTCTCAATGGGGTTCAGATCAGGTGAACAAGGAGGCCATGTCATTAGATTTTCTTCTTTTATACCCTTTCTTGCCAGCCACGCTGTGGAGTACTTGGACGCGTGTGATGGAGCATTGTCCTGCATGAAAATCATGTTTTTCTTGAAGGATGCAGACTTCTTCCTGTACCACTGCTTGAAGAAGGTGTCTTCCAGAAACTGGCAGTAGGACTGGGAGTTGAGCTTGACTCCATCCTCAACCCGAAAAGGCCCCACAAGCTCATCTTTGATGATACCAGCCCAAACCAGTACTCCACCTCCA
This sequence comes from Bufo gargarizans, assembly GCF_014858855.1. NCBI lineage: Eukaryota > Metazoa > Chordata > Amphibia > Anura > Bufonidae > Bufo > Bufo gargarizans. The sequence continues at coordinate 33,367,829 of NC_058088.1, read as the reverse complement.
CCTTGCTGGCGTCTGAGTCGGACTGGAGCTCTCTGCCCTTTTACCAATCCAGCCACGGGCCCATCCATCTGGCCCATCAAGACTCACTCTCATTTCATCAGTTCATAAAACCTTAGAAAAATCAGTCTTGAGATAGTTCTTGGCCCAGTCTTGACGTTTCAGCTTGTGTGTCTTGTTCAGTGGTGGTCGTCTTTTAACTTTTCTTACCTTGGCCATGTCTCTGAGTATTGCACACCTTGTGCTTTTGGGCACTCCAGTGATGTTGCAGCTCTGAAATATGGCCAAACTGGTGGCAAGTGGCATCTTGGCAGCTGCACGCTTGACTTTTCTCAGTTCATGGGCAGTTATTTTGCGCCTTGGTTTTTCCACACGCTTCTTGCGACCCTGTTGACTATTTTGAATGAAACGCTTGATTGTTCGATGATCACGCTTCAGAAGCTTTGCAATTTTAAGAGTGCTGCATCCCTCTGCAAGGTATCTCACTATTTTTGACTTTTCTGAGCCTGTCAAGTCCTTCTTTTGACCCATTTTGCCAAAGGAAAGGAAGTTGCCTAATAATTATGCACACCTGATATAGGGTGTTGATGTCATTAGACCACACCCCTTCTCATTACAGAGATGCACATCACCTAATATGCTTAATTGGTAGTAGGCTTTCGAGCCTATACAGCTTGGAGTAAAACAACATGCATAAAGAGGATGATGTGGTCAAAATACTCATTTGCCTAATAATTCTGCACTCCCTGTATAAGTGGTCAGAAACTTGTAAATAACTCATGAAAGAATAAAGTTACGTTAAAACCAAGCACACCATTATTTTCCCAATAAGTTTGATGTGTCACATGACCCTCTTCCTATTGAAAAAACAAAAGTTGGATTCAAAATGGTCGACTTTAAAATGGCCGCCATGGTCACCACCCATCTTGAAAAGTTTACCCCCTCACATATACTAATGTGCCACAAACAGGAAGTTAATATCACCAACCATTCCCATTTTATTAAGGTTTATCCATATAAATGGCCCACCCTGTACATAACACCTAACCCAAACCCGAACTTTAGTGAAGAAGTCCGGGTTCGGGTCTGGGTACCACAGTCAGTTTTTTATCACGCGTGTGCAAAACGCATTGCACCCAAGCGATAAAAACTAATCATCGGAAAGCAATCACAGTCAAAACTGACTGCAATTGCGTACCTACTTGCACGATTTTCCCTGATAGCAGACGCAACGCATCCGGACTTAATCTGTACACGCTCGTCTGCAAGGGGCCTTACAGACCTCATGAGCTCATGCACAGGAGTCATTCTAGTGGGACATACACTTTGGAGGCCCCCTCTAATAGTATTAAAGTGGTATTTGACTTTTATAAACGTATTCCCTATTCACAAGATAGGGGATAACTATTAGATAGGTGGGGGTCCAACTGCTGAAATCCCCACCAATTTTGAGAATAGGGGTCCCTTAGCCATTGAAATACAATAAAAATGAACAGCGCAGCCGGTTTGGCATGGGCCCAGCCCTTTAATGAATGGAGCACCACTCTATAAATACTAATATCAAGACATTACTCACTATAGTGCATGAATGGATAACTTCATATAAAATTAACAAAAAAGTGAAAAGTCCTATTCTAAATTCTTCCCTGCAGCAGAGTTTTAGTGATTTTTTTTTATTTTCTTTTTTAAGGATTCACAGAATGGTTCTTCATGTGAAATACAAAATATTAAGTTGGATAAAAGCAATGAGTGTGTGATGATGAATGGTCAGGGATAAAGTAGCAGAATACCAGATCTGTATAAATCTCTGTCTAATAACAGTTATTCATAGGAGAAGGTATGCACCTTGGCAAATAGTAGACACTTAGATTTGTGAATCAGGAGTTTAGCTGCATTTTAGCTAAAATTTACTGTTCAGTCCTGGTGTGACAAAATATAGTTTGGCATAACATGCAGACAGAGGTACAGTATCGTATGACATAGCAAAATATAGCATAGTACAGCATAGTACAATCAAATGAACGCAGTTATAGCCTACACTAAACGGCGGGCTTTGTATTTAACATTAAAGTGAAAAAAAACAAATTTGAAACGAGAAAACATGCATTTCAACAGGTAGCTTATACTAAACTAGCAATGAATGAAGCCTTTTGGCCTCTTTCCCGCGGGCATGTGCGCCCCGTTGCCGTATTGCGGATCGCATTTGCGGATCCACAATACACGGGTGCCGTTTCGTGGGCATTCCGCGTCACGGATCCGGACCCATTCACTTCAATGGGTCCGCAAATCTGGAGATGCGGAATGGTGCGGAACGGAACCACGGAAAAGGAACCCTACGCAAGCACTACAATTTTTTTTTGCTCCCCCTATTTCTATTATACTGGCTGTATCCACACAGTGACCTCCATATAGTGACAGACCCCTCCCCCCACACCCACTCGTCACTCACTTCAGAAAAGCAACCCACTCCACCCATGCTAGGAGTGTCCACTTCTCAGTACCCTTTTGCTGGTATAACATAACCCACTTTTACACATATTCTGCCAAAGTCCACTACTCAATACGCCGCTTCCCATAGTAAAAGTGTAGGGTGGGAAGAGGAGTATTGAGTATCAACTAATAGTATAGCAACTAATCAGACCTTGGCTTTTATTTCTCAAACTTCTCTGGTAAAATAAAAGCTGTGCTGTTACTATGGGCACATCTTCACTAATTACAGTCTACACGTAAAATAGTACATTTATTAGAATAGTCCATGCAGGGAGATGAGAGGCCGGCTGAGAGCTGTACCTCAACATTTACAGTTTGGACTATCTATAGTAACATAGTTTGTAAAGCTGAAAAAAGACATATGTCCATTCAGTTCTGCCTATTTTTCTGCAAGGTTGATCCAGAAGAAGGCAAAAAAAAAAAAAAAAACATGCGGTAGATGACAATGTTTCTTTATTTAGGGGAAAACATTCTGTTTCCAGAGGCAATCAGAATAACTCCCTGGATCAATATCCCTTCTCCAGAATTGTAGTAGCTACAACCTGTAATATTATTATACTCAATGTGCATCTGCTTTAACCCTTTTAACCCCCAGAGGTTTCTATTTTTTATTTTTTGCGTTTTCGTTTTGCGCTCCCTGCCTTCCCAGAGCCATAACTTTTTTATTTGTCTGTCCACATAGCCATATGAGGGCTTGATTTCTACGGGACAAGTTGTAATTTCCAACCATTTAATATTGCATATGATATAGTGGGAAACGGGAAAAAAAAATCCAAATGGGGTGAAATTGCACAAAAAAAAAAATTCCACCAGTTTTACAGGTTTTTTATTTACGACGTTCGATGTACAATAAAACTGACTGGTTACAGTACTTTTATTCTACAGGTCAGTACAAATCCGGCGATACCTTATATGTATAGTTGTTCTTGCGTTTTGATAGTGATAAAAAAATTAAAAAGTCGAAAAAAATCTGTTTTATTTTTTTATCAATATAATTTGACCCCTATAACTTTTTTTGTAATTATGAGTATGTAGTTTTATCGGGGCTCATTATTTGCGGGGCGACCTGAACTTTTCATTGATACCATTCTGGGGTGTGTATGACTTTGTGATCACTTTTTATTACATTTTTTGTACAAAACAAAGCGACCAAAAACTGTGAATCTGCCATTTGGACCCCTTTTCCCGTATGCTGTCTGTCGTATGGGAAATATATTTTTATATTTTTGTACTGTAGGCGTTTTTGCACATCGCGACACCCATGAAGTGTATTTTTTAATTTTGTTTAGTTATTTAATTTTTATTTTGGAAAAAGGGATTTGAATTTTTATGTTTTTTTTTAATTATTTTTACACTTTTTTATAGTTCCCATAGGGAACTATAACATGCAATCACTAGATTGCTATTCTCATAGACTCCAATGCGCTAGCATTGGAGTCTATGAGAAAATTGCTTGTTTCCTATGAAGCCCTATTTTTTATTTACGACGTTCGATGTACAATAAAACTGACTGGTTACAGTACTTTTATTCTACAGGTCAGTACAAATCCGGCGATACCTTATATGTATAGTTGTTCTTGCGTTTTGATAGTGATAAAAAAATTAAAAAGTCGAAAAAAATCTGTTTTATTTTTTTATCAATATAATTTGACCCCTATAACTTTTTTTGTAATTATGAGTATGTCGTTTTATCGGGGCTCATTATTTGCGGGGCGACCTGAACTTTTCATTGATACCATTCTGGGGTGTGTATGACTTTGTGATCACTTTTTATTAAATTTTTTGTACAAAACAAAGCGACCAAAAACTGTGAATCTGCCATTTGGACCCCTTTTCCCGTATGCTGTCTGTCGTATGGGAAATATATTTTTATATTTTTGTACTATAGGCGTTTTTGCACATCGCGACACCCATGAAGTGTATTTTTTAATTTTGTTTAGTTATTTAATTTTTATTTTGGAAAAAGGGATTTGAATTTTTATGTTTTTTTTAAATTATTTTTACACTTTTTTATAGTTCCCATAGGGAACTGTAACATGCAATCACTAGATTGCTATTCTCATAGACTCCAATGCGCTAGCATTGGAGTCTATGAGAAAATTGCTTGTTTCCTATGAAGCCCTATTACAGGCAAGGGGTCCATAGGAAATACTATGCATCAGCTTCCTGTCATTCACAAAGACAGGGACTGCTGCACACAAGCTCCGACTCCTCGGGGGAGTAGCACGGGGGAGCCGGAGCACCACCGGAAGCACGCACTTCCAGTTTTCAGCGAGCTCAGATGCCGTGGTCAGAATTGACCAAGGCATCTGAGGTGTTTGCTATAATAAACAAGCAGCCACCCATGGCTATGGCGCCTGCAGCGATCAGGAGCGGGCGCCATCTTTAAAGACCCAGCCAGAGCTGTACTATTACGGAGCTGGTTGGGAAGGGGTTAACCTGCCACCGCTTAACCACTGCAGACAATCAGAGAAGTAAATCGTAGGCAACACAGCTTGCCTTCTATATAAGTCAAGTAACTAGCAAAATAGGGCTTAATTACAATATTTATTTGGTTCAAATGCAAAAACTGGCAAATAGTATGGCCTGACATGTACTTTATTGCAGTATCATAGGCCTCCTATATATGTGTAGATGTGAGGTTCAGTTAAGCAACAACCAACATTTCTCAGTCAAAGATAACCAGAGCATTTTAGAACAAGAGCTCACATGTAGCTCGAAACGCGTAGGTGTGCTACTGCTGTACCATTTTAATATGAAGTATTAATAAAATGTTATGGAATTTTAAGAAGCTATGGTGCTCTTTTGTTTCGATTTGTGGAGGCTTCAGAAGGCAACGGATTACTAAGGTGGAGCAAGTGTGAGCGCTCTTTGTTTTGGTAACATTTTTGGACCAGAGGTTGACTCATGAGTCTACTGGCTCGCTGAAACGGAGTAATGGTATCACTGTATAATATCTCATGGGCAGGGGTGTAGTTTAGGACTCATGGGCCCGGGTGCAAGAGTTCAGCTGCGGCCCCCCTTCCCTCAGTGCTTTGTGGTCAGGGACAGGGAAACACATAGCCATCATGCTGCCTGAAGCAAAAATTTAAACTGCACCACACCATGCCAAATTCTTGACCTTACCCTTTCCATCCAGCCAGAGGTATAACTTGACCTGCGTGCGCTTTCTATAATACCAGTGTCTTATGTGGAACAAGGGTCTTTGGGGCCCCTCAGGCTCCTGGTCCTGGTAGCGACTACTACCTCTGCACCCTTCTGCTCATGGGACTTTAAGAAACTGTCCAAGTGTCAGAAGCTTTTGATGGATAGTAAAGTGGTATGGACCAAATGCCAAAAGGGTTTTCTTAATAAGAGAGACTCTTTCCATAAGTTTTATTAGGACATGTAAAAGAGGAGGGTCCCATTCTCAGCACCCCCTCTTATAACCATAAAACAGAGAGAAGCTCTCACACTGGCAAACTTGACCTGGGCAGCCATTAGAGGTTGGACAACTAGTTTAAAGGGATTTTCCAGCTTTTTACCCTTTTTTTTTTGCATTTGAAGCCCAGCCAGTTGTAGCTCCCTGGCTCCATTCAGCGGTCTTCTGGTTTCTGTCATGTAAACTTCTGGACAGACAGGACATGTGTGTCACTGCAGCCAATGATGCAGCCTCAGCATTGATATGTCCCCAAGCAGCACATCAGTATTGGTTACATGCCACTTTCGTACATGTCACCCCTGAGGCCAGTCATTGGCTGCTGCGGTGCAAGTGATCCATTCAAAAATTTACAGGATAGGAACGGGAATGACACAAAAGATAAGTAAAATGGAGTCCTGGGGAGCTTGTGACTATGAATTTGAGAGCCAGCTGGGCTTGAAATTGTAAAAAAGTGTAAAAGGCTGGAAACCCCATTAAGTTAAGATTATCATCTTTGAGAATGGCAGCATGGTCTGAAGGCTGCCATGGCTAATAGTTGAAAAATAACTTACGGGAAGCATTTAGTTATAATATTTCTTCGTTTTTCTTAGGAAACACTTTAACACATCTGTCTTTAAGTTATTTTGGGAAGTGCTTCTCTGTACATCATGAGATCTCTAATGCATTTAACACCAAAGCGATGACTGTCGTACAGGTTAACAAATAAAAAAACTTGGAAATTACCTTGGTTAATCTTCTTTCATTGTTTTATGGCCAAAGAGATTAGGGGAGACTCAACCTGATTGCTAGAAAGGAAAAAAAAAAAAAGATTAAAGTGATAAAGCTCAGATAATAATGGTGTATAGTAAATTCCATTTTTCAAGGGTATGTTGAAGATTGCAATCATTTATAAATTATGAGGCCGGCAGAGGTAAAAACCATGACCAACTGAATGAATGAGACCTTGGGCTGAACTCATATGAAAAGTTAATAAAGTGCTAAATCTAAAATATACGATGCCATGTAGTGTATAATAAAAAAGAAAGAGGGCACCACTAACACATTTATAACTGGTTAAAACGAAGGAAATGTAGGAAAGGATGTTTTTTCAAATTCTGGACATATTGTTGTGCAGTGATACAAGTTATGTCCTACTTTGATTTTGGAAATGATAAAGCCAATGGTCTCCAACCTGTATCTGTTATAGGACAAGAACTTCCAGCCTTCAGTTGCGTGAAGATGTTTAAAGTTGTAGTCTTGCAACTGGTAGCATGCCACTGGTTGGAGGTTGCTGAATATAACTTTACAATAAGGGCTCATGCACACCGCCGTAGCCCGGCAGTGGCCGTATTCTGGCCCGCAAACAGTGGGTCCGCAATATGCGCGGACCCGTCGTTTGCTCCCCGCATCACTGATGCAAACCTATTCACTTGAATGGGTCTGCAATCTGGAGCTGTGATGAAGAACGGAGGCGCGGAACCCCATGGAAACACTACGGAGTGCTTCCGTGGTGTTTCTGTCCATGCCTCCACACAGCAAAAAATAGAACATGTTCTATTTTTTTGCGGTGTGGACGGATCACGGACCCATTCAAGTTGATTTGCGGTCCCCAATGCACGGAACGGCCACACAACGGCCGTGTGCATGAGGCCTGAGAAGTAGATTAAACTTTAGTGAGTTTGCATCTTATAGTCACTGTATAATCAGATGCACTACCTTCACATAATGGTTTACACAGTCAAGTCACATTATTATGACCATCAGCTGACCCACCAGAGTTACCGCCATGTGCATCATGGACAGCAGCTAGATGGGCTGAGAGTTACTCAATAAGTTACTGGTAGATTGTCAAAGGTTTCTGGAGCCATGCTGACCATAATGCATTTCATCCCACAGGTGCAAGAGGGTGTGCTGGGGAGGATCCATAGAGCAAATTCGATGATTGAGGTGGTCTCACAGAAGGTCAGTTGGATTCATGAAGCCTTTTCAGACAATACAACTTGGTTAGCAGATATGCAGTGACTAGTGATGAGCGAATCAAAGTCCATGAAGAGATTTCACGCCAGACCTTCAAGCAAGATGGCGGAAACCAGCCTATCGCAAGCAAAATGGATCAGGTAAGTATTATTTTTTTGTATATTTTTTATTTTACACTGTTACTTATATCAGATGCTGCGATCATGTATGAAAGCGGCATCTGAGGGGTACAATTGCCACTCCCTGACGTTGCACCCAATGCTTACAAAGAAAAGCGCTTCGTGATGAAGTCATTTGGATTTCTTTTGTAAAATTTGGCGAAGCAGCTAAATCTAATTTTTAAATACTGCGCTCATCACTAACAGTGACCATGCATCTGCTTCAGAACCCCATACACAACATGGTTTGCTGAACTGATGTTTTAGAAAAATCTGGTAGCCTCCTCTTTCATTCTGGATGTGAGCTGCTCCACTGTAGTGTGCCAGTCTGAACTTGCGCAGTTTAATAGCCAACGTTCACCTCTCACATCACTGGCATGTGGCACTCTGCAGTTTCTACATCACTTGTTCACAGTGGCGCCATTTGCCCAGTCTCAAAACACTTTCATCACAGCAGCACATGAACAGGTTACAAATTGCACAGTGTCAGAAATACTGCCACCCTTGGCCTAAAATCCAATAATCATCCTTTTTGCAACTATGATAAATCGACAGCCTATCACACATTACATATACCACCAAGCAGCCTATCACACATTACATATACCACCAAGCCAGCTCACCACACCTGATTTTATAAGCTATGAACTGCTGACACTGAAAGTAGGAAGTGGTCATAATAAGGTGTAATAGTCCTTAATATTACCGCACAATTGCCACGAACATTGAAATTTTATTTTACACCATCCTGATATCAAATATTGATCATACTTCAAAAATTAAAGTCCTTGAGCATTGGAAAACTTTTCAATAAGAGTATTACAGTTCCCACATTAACAGTACCAGAGTTCACATAAACAGTGTTATAGGGGCACATTTATTAAGACCGACGTTTTAGACGCCGTTCTTAATAAAGACCCATAGCTGGTGGAGGATCTGCCAAAGTTATGAAGAGGCAAAGACTTCTCTATAACTTTGGCGCATCCAGCGCCAGTTCTAATTGTAAGCCAGCTTCTGAGCTGTCTTACTTGTAGACCATTTTCTACACCTAAATGAAGCATAGAAAATGGTAACTGAGACAGGCCTACCGGCCTGGTCCCTTCCCTGCCACGCCCACAATTTTAGACCTGGCTTGAGCAGGGAGTAGTTGCAGATAGCGGTGCAATGGTTAGTTGCGCCTAAAATATGCCTAATATAGGTGTATTTCAGTAATATAAATCACCCCTATAGTGCTTTGTAGCCAACTTCTCATAAAAAAATTGGGTCATGACTATAATACAATGTGGCTCTGTGGTAAAACTTGGGAGCATGACTGTAACAAAGATCCACACTCTAATGCAGAGATCATAGTACTGTGTGCAATCTCTGCTCCCTTTGATTCCTCTTAGGAATACCCAGTAAAGCATATGGAGGCATGCCTGAACCATCTACTTGTGTCACTGTCTGCATAATATAGTGAGGTACAGAAGTATTTGAACACCCTGCGATTTTGCAAGTTCTCATACTTAAAAATCATGGAGGGGTCTGAAATTTGCATTGTAGGTGCATTCCCACTCTGAGACAGAATCAAAAAATAATAATCTGGAAATCACATTGTATGATTTTTAAAGAATGTATTTGTCTTGCACTGCTGAACAAGTATTTGAATAAAAATGATATAAAATATAAAATCAGTGTTTATATTTGGTACAGAAGCCTTTGTTTGCAATTACAGAGGTCAAATGTTTCCTGTAGTTCTTGACCAGGTTTGCACACACTGCATACAGGATTTTGGCCCACTCCTCCACACAGATCTCCTCTAAATCTGTCAGGTTTTGGGGCTGTCGCTGAGCAACACAGAGTTTCAGCTCCCTCCAAAGATGTTCTATTGGATTTAGGTCTGGAGACGGGCTAGGCCACTCCAGAACCTTAATATGCTTCTTACAGAGCCACTCCTTGGTTATCCTGGCTGTGTGCTTCGGGTCATTGTCGTGTTGGAAGACCCAGCCACAACCCATCTTCAATGCTCTGACTGAGAGAAGGAGGTTGTTGCTCAAAATCTCACAATAAATGGCCCTATTCATCCTTAATACAGTGCAGTTGTCCTGTCCCCTTCACAGAAAATCACCCCCAAAGCATGATGTTACCACCCCCATGCTTCACAGTAGGGATGGTGTTCTTGGGATGCAACTTATCCTTCTTTTTCCTCCAAACACGACGAGTTAAGTTTAGACCAAAAAGTTCTACTTTGGTCTCATCTGACCACATTACTTTCTCCCATGCCTCCTCTGGATCATTCATATGGTCATTGGCAAACTTAAGACGGGCCTGGACATGTGATGACTTGAGCAGGAGAACCTTCCGTGCAATGCATGATTTGAAACCATGATGGCATAGTATTCTAACGACAGTGACCTTTGAAACTGTTGTCCCAGCTCTCTTCATGTCATTGACCAGCTTATCCCTTGTAGTTCTGGGCTGATTCCTCACCTTTCTTATCATCAGTGATACCCCACGAGGTGAGATCTTTCATGAAGCCCCAGTCCCATGGAGACTGACAGTCATCTTTAGCCTCTTCCATTTTCTAACAATTGCTCCAACAGTTGATCTATTTTCACTAAGCTGCTTGGCAATTGCCCTGTAGCCCTTTCCAGCCTTGTGGAGGTCCACAATTTTGTCTCTGGTGTCTTTTGACAGATATTTGGTCTTGCCCATGGTAGTTGTTGGCGTCTGACTGACTGTGGGTTGGACAGGTGCCTTTAAAGAGCTCAGACAGGTGCTACTAAGTTAGATTAATGAGTGGAGTGGAGTAGAGGTGGACTTTTTAAAGGCACAGTTACAGCTCTTTGAGAGCAAGAATTATTGCTGTTTCTCAGGTGTTCAAATACTTATGTTCAGCAGAGCAAGACAAATAAATTCTTTAAAAATCATACAATGTGATTTCCTTTTTCTTATTTTTATTATTCTGTCTCTCAGAGTCGGAATGCACCTACAATGTGAATTTCAGACTCCTCAATGATTTCTAAGTGGGAGAACTTGCAAAATCGCACGGTGTTCAAATACTTCTATTCCTCACTGTATATGGACATTTCAACAAGTGACAGAACATTAGAAAGTTAGGATAGGCCATCAATATTAGATTGGTGGTGTCCAACTCTCAGAACCACCAACAGTCAACTTCTGTATTTAGAGGCTGCTATTGAAAGGAATTTTTAGTACAGATTCTATGAAAAGTATGACATTTTGGAGTACGAACATTGTGCAGAGCAGTATAAACATTGAACCAACTGCAGCAATCGCACGAGCACCTCAACTACTTCTTCCAACTGATCAGCTTTGGAGATGTTAAGGGTCCGACTCATATTAATTTAAAGGGGCTGTCTCATCTGAGACAATAGGGCCATATCGCTAGGATATGCCCCCCATTGTCTAATAGATGCGGGTCCCAACTGGGACCTGCACCTATCTCCTAAATGCACTATCTCCAAAAGTGGTTGAGGGTGCACTGCGCATTTACAGCCGCCTTTCATTCATTTCTATGGGGCCACCGAAAATAGTCAAGTAATGGTGCGTCTATTTCCGTAAGACCCAAAGAGGTGAATGGGAGCTATGGGTGGTTATGCGCCATGCACTCCCATTCACTTCTATGGGGGGAGCACTTGGTGGTGGCTGGAGTCCTCCAGCCACCACTTTGGGCCACTCTATTCTCGATATAGGTGTGGGTCCTATCAGTGGGACCCACACCTGTCAGACAATGGGGGCATATCCTAGCGATATGCCCCCATTGTCTCAGATGAGGCAACCCCTTTAATATCGATAGCCTATCCATATTACAAAGCTCGATTAAATGTTTAATTATTTAAAAGTGTATAAATAAAAATAAATAGAAATAAACTAAATCAATTACAAACAAATACCATAAGCACTGTTTAAAAACAGTGTAGTACACATTCATCACATAAAAATAAGATAAAGAATTTGTTAAGGCTACAACCTAAGCAACTGCCTGCTGAATCCTGGAAACCTATAGTAGCGTGAACAGTTCCCCAGTGGATCACAAACAAGGATCAGATCTAAAGTTTGGAGGGCAGACCTTATTGGGAGCACAAAAGCCACAATCAATTCATAAAAGTTGGTGTCCCTGGATTAAATTTAGAAATGTCATAGATTCATCGTCATAGTCTTCTCTCTGTAAAAAAATTAACACTCCAAGCTAGCCAACTGACTGATGCCAACCATTTCTGGGATGTAGAACTGAATTTCAAAACATTCACATTTTTCATTCAATTTTATATTGCATGTACATAATATCTCTCTACCAACTAGACACCAATCCAACTACTTAGTCCCATCTAATTCTCACAGTGGTTTCCTGTTTATCCAAATGCTTGTATAAATTCCACCAAAAGCACAACTACACAAATAAAGGCAATTATGTAAACTTGGAGATGCTTCATCAATCCTCAATTCACAGAAATTCTGGGTAACTTTGATAGGAAATTATATTTCTTCCTGGTGATCAAAAGGAGCTCTAAAACTCAAAATCATATCATATCTAAGTGTATCTATCATACACGACATTGTTCAGTTAAAAGACCCTTTGTCCTTTAAACTGTATATGTTTTTTAGTATAATGAGAAAACAAGATAAATTGCTCAACCTAATCGCATTTAGTGACTTAAGGTTTGTGCTCAGTGACAGATGATCCAGTAGTTGGAGTTAATGCCTTTCTGGAAATGACACTGCAGATGCTCCAGAAGGTCATGTTTGCTTCTCATTTCATAAGCTCTTTATGGTCTGGTAAGTGTCTGGTTTCGATAAATAACATGGAGTAAATGAAATAGGAATCTGGTGTGCTAAATATGACTCACTTTACGTCATATTAAAGAAATATAGGCATTTTATCTCAAACCTGTTCCATTTTCACAAACTTTCACATGCTTCTACTTTCTTAAACTTGTCAGCATTGGTGAAGGTCATTGTTGTGATGTTGGGCCTGGAAAGCTTCCTTAGGGCCCCTTGACACATCCTTGTTTACAGCAGTGCTGAAGCGCTTGGAAAACGCAGAAGTATGTGGAGCATATGTATTTGCTACCAGTAAATGATCTTGTTTCAGGCACCTGGATGGGTGGGGGTTAGAGGTTGTGGAGATCAGTAGTAGTAGTCAATCAGAGGAAGACAGTTTTGCTATGAGGACAGTTGGCCTTTGCTTATACTCATGTCCACAGTGGTGCTGAGACAACTGTATTTGAAAGGTATTATTTTTCCATATGGAGAGTGTTTTGTAGGTGTAAGGAGTCTTATAGGCCAGGTCATGCTCCTCTGGGAAAAGGGTTTGCAAATTAGCTCTCTTTACTAAACACAATGGGGGGCTCACATGAGTTGATATCCTCTGTGCTGCCAAAGGCTGGAGTAGATTTCAATAGTTAAAGGGGTTGTCCGGGATTGGGGACATTGTTGCATGTGTACAACAGTCCCCTAAATATTACATTCATGCCTGTCCTACCTTTAACAGACATTTCTGATGCCCCTTTTGCAATTCACAAAATCTCAGCCGGAAGTGCCATTTTTCAGTGAGATAGAGTCAGTGACATACCTGGTCCCTTTCTGCAGAGCGAAGCCTCTTCTTCCGCTTCGCAAGGAGCCCGGTGACGTCACCATCAGCCAAAGTTATTATTCACAGCGCATGGATGGGCGGTAGCTAGGCGGCAAAAAAACGTGCTAAGCCATGCCCCTCTGGTCCGGTGACGTCACTGGGCAGGGTGCTTTATTATCAGAGAAGGAGGCAGAGTTTAGGGGCGTAACTAAAGGGGAGGAATATGAGCGGCAGGAGGCGGCATATGAATCAGGGGGGGCGGATGCACGGAGGAGCAGACAGACAACAGAAACCACGCAATGCTGCTCTGCGCTGGGACCCAGAAGGCAGTGGGGCAGGAAGTTATCGCACTCATAAACATAGATGTCAACAATCAGTGGGGGACTGTCGCAGCACTGCTGATGTCGAAAAATACATAAAAACATCTGGGGGGACCTTAAAACAGCTTAATAGTGAGTAAACTGATTTGTAAAAAAATAAATTTATCCCGGACAACCCCTTTAAGTACACCAGGAAATGGCCTAAATGATTGTGAATGTGCCAGGCCCAATGGTTCAGCTCCCACAACACCCCCACTCTGCCCCTGCGGCTCCTCAGTAGCAAGGGCGGCATGCAAAAGCTTCATGCGCCTAAATTTAGACGCAGTAACTTTCAAAAAGTCAGAAATCGGTGGAAATTTGTGCAGTCATAATAAATGACTCCCCATATGAACAGTGAAATGGTGGATATATGGTTGGTTCAGATATGTGAGTATATTGTGAGACCATTCTGCTGGGGTGCATCTATGATGCTGTCCATGCTGATTGGACAGTGTCAAAAGAATAAAGATGACTCCATCTTGTGAGAAAATCCATGGTAGCAATGACAACTTGCATATAGGGTGCCAGGAGTACTGGTAGCAATATTTCAGTAACACAGGACCTGGTCAGATAAACAAGCAAGCACCAGAGTAATCAGCGTTGTACAACTAGCTTTGGCAACTAGATAGTTTGGAACATTCAAATTGGTGGCAGGTCCAGTTGTAAGACAGATATCCAAAAGTAAGGGCAGGTTCACATCAGCGTTATGAATTCTGTTATTGCTTTCCATTACAACGGAAAATAATTGAATTTGTAAGACAGAATTCAAAACGGAAACCTTTAGAGGCTTTCCGTTTTGATCTGTCATGATAGATGTCTATGGGTAAGCATAACTGATCCGTATGGTTTCCATTATGCAGGACGAAAAGGAAAGTCCTGTCAACGGATCAAAACGGAATGCCTCTAAAGGATTCCTTTTTGAATTCCGTCTTACGAATTTTGTTATTTCCATCATAACCATGTTATAACAGAAAGCAATAACGGAATTTATAATGCTGATGTGAACCTGCCCTAAGAAGGCACCGCTACCTCAATGTATGCAAAGGGTTCTTTTCTATACATTTTTTTGTTGTTTAAATCCAAGAGAGCCTCTTGAACATAATCTACCACAACTCAAAAGGAAGCACATCGGGCAGATTAACTAATCCTTTAGACGCATAAACTTAGACCAGCTCTCTAGACCCATATCAGATGTATCACAGGGGCTCACGCTGGATGATAACACTTTTGTCTACCTTTTACCAACTATTGGTTGGCTTTGTTTGAAACAGAATTGTAATTATGGGGATAAATGTTTGCTATTTTGCCATGCCCCCTCCCACAAAGTCAAACCCCTTTCTATTAAACCATGTCCCTTATCAGAGTAGACCCAGACAATTTCTTTGCATTTGGGGAGGCAAAAATGCACAGAATTGAGTAACATTTTGGCACAATTTTTGCCAGAACCTAGCTGCAGTACTCACATTAGTAAATGTAGGCCACTGTGTTTCTTAAGTACCCGTGATGTTGGATTCATGAAATTCATACGATAACATAAAGGCATTTTGCCTGTTGTCACCGAAGTGTAAATCTAATTGGGAGGATAATCGATAGTGACATATTATCATGCTGTGAAGAATGTTCTCACATCCTTGAATGTGTTCTAGTTTTCATGGGTTTCTTTGTGTTTTATACACAATTTCCACAGAAAAATATTCTATTGCTTGTTCTTGAAATGACAACCACAATATACTGCCATGAATAGACTTCAAGGATATCCGAATATGTAAGGTTCTGCAGAATCTGATTTAACATAAGTAAGAAATTTCATTAAATTTCACAAAATATTTCATCTGTCACACACAAGGCCTGTGCATGGGCAGCAACAACAGGCAAATTATCTGAGCTCCAGGTGCGGTATTAATTCATTCTAATAGGATCTGCGCAGCTATGACATAATGACAGGAAAGAAGATTCGGACTCCACATGTCAGATTGTGCAAAAGTGAATGAAATCTCTGGACACCAAAAAGATATTGAGATAGTTGTGCAGAAAATCAGATGCAAGGTCACAATGTAATCGGCTGCCAAAAACTGCATTCTAGGAACCAGCAATATCTTAGGGTACTTTCACACTAGCGTTTTTCTTTTCCGGCATTGAGTTCCGTCCTAGGGGCTCAATACCGGAAAATTTTATCCTAATGCATTCTGAATGGAGAGCAATCCGTTCAGGATGCATCAGGAATGGATGTCTTCAGTTCACTCTTTTTGACTTTTCAGGACGGAGATAATACCGCAGCATGCAGCGGTTTTATCTCCGGTCAAAAAAAACTGAACACTTGCCTGAATGCGGATGCAGCATTTTTTTTCCATAGGAATGTATTAGTGCCGGATCCGTTATTCAAATTACCGCATTGACGGATCCGGTATTCCAGTAACCAATGTTACTCCAATTGCCCTGAAATTTGGTATATAACACCCTCTAGCCTCCTAGGACTTGTTATCTATTTTCCTTTATTTTTTAGGGAGCGCTTTTTCTTATGTAAGAACGCCACCTGCTGGCTTTAAAATGAAATTTCAGCTGGCAGGCTGGGAATTAACCTCTTCTTGCCTTGATTGTGGCAGAAAGGGGTTAATTCACTTAAAAAAGTAAATAAAAAATAAATAAATAAAAATAAATAAATAATAAAAATAAATAATTATAAAAAAATGTAATGATATAGTGTAATGATATAAATAGTAATTAGATTACATACACACCCATACAAACATCCTGCCCCTTTTTTGTTCATAAAAAAAAATATATATATATATTTATTATATTTATTCGTTTTAGCAATAGTATAGTGGAATTTGCATGTGTAAAATATACTGGGTATTTGTTTTAGCTATATTTTGTATAGCAGGATTTTTTTTCTGCGTGAAATATACAAACACACGTAAAAATGTAAAAAAAAAAATACCTTAGGCGAATAACATAAGTCACTTTGAAGGGGCTTGTAGTGTTCTGGCGCTGTACAAAATTTTTCTGGCAGTATAGTGCAATAGAACCAGCAATAGAAAAATAGGCCGCCAAAATCCAAAATGCGCTCCAGTCTTTTGAAGTCTTAAGGCAGGCCCAGCCAGTAGATAAATTAGTACGGTAATGGTTTTATAAATGTTTTGTCTTGAACCGTGTGGAAAGTGAATACATGCAAACTTACAATTGAGAGGCATTAATAGCATGATTGCAGGCCACAGCAGAAGTAGCTGTGCAGAATGTGATAAATAGACAGACAGCAGACAGACAGCAACAGTGGCAAGATGGGGCAATGCCAGCAAGCGAGGTGGGCGAGGTCTATAATCAGCTGGAGGCGGGTGAAAATCCTCCTGAATCTAGGGTTGGTTCATTTAGACAAAAGTGATGTTTTGAAGGAAGACAACTTGGCCCGTTTGGGGGTGTCACCACGTTTCCCCTGAAAACTCTCTCCGGGAAGACACTGGAGGCCTGGCAAGAAAGAAGAAAGAGAGTCTGCCTGCCCAGAAATCCATCTGCTCAAGGAACATGGTATGCGCCAGCAACTGACCAGAGTTTAGGTAGACCTGAACCTGAGAGTTGAGGCAGGAGCTGTCAGCTTGCTGACTGGCCTCTGCCTGGCTCTGCACCTGGAAAAACTGCTCCATCATGTTGAGGAGACTGAAATGGCTGCTGCTGCTGTGGATTCTGCGGCTCACTTTCAGATACACTGGCGGCAAGCATCTGCTCGTCATAAGCTGTGGCAAGTTGCGTACATAGTGTTTCCTGGTAGTAACGTAATATGTCCTCCCTTTCTGCCAGAGGAAAACATTCCCCCATTATGCATTGGTAGAGAGGGTCTAAAAACATGTCTATCCATTAATCATCAGATTGCTTGATGTCACCAAACTGCCTGTCAGTGCGTAAGCAAGCAAGTCTACAGGTCGCCATTCTGGCCAGGGTGTCTGAAGATCCAGTTCTTTCCGCCTCTGCCCCCACTGAGACGATTGTGTGTTGTGGCTTGCGTCACCATCCTCCATGATAATCATCATCCTCTTTCTCCTCCAACTCCGACTCATCTTCCTCCTCCTCTTGAGCATCTCTTCAAAAATGCATATGAGGGGGACAAGTGAAAACTGCAGCATGAACGGAATGAGTTGCCACTACCCGATCTGGAAACAACACATGCATGACCAAATTGTTCACGACTTTCCGCTGCTCATATAGACACTCGAACATGTGCAATGTTAAATTCTAGAGATAAGCGAATCAAATCCACTGAAGTGGATTACAATCAAAATTTCACTAAAATTTGATTCGCCACGAAGCCGCATTTCCTCGTGCTTCATGGTAGCGAATCGATTGAACCTGAAATAGTATATAAAAATCATACTAGCCTCCTCCATTTACTCCCAACAAACCGTCCGGCGCCATCTTGATTGAAGATCTCAGCCGAAATCTTGTGTGCAGTGACGTATGATGTCACCACACTGGCTGGCGTCATGACGTCATCTCGGGCCGCGCAAGATTTCGCACCAGATCTTCCAGCAAGATTGGCGGCGGCCGGTCCATTGCGAGCAAATGCAGGCGGTAAGTTTGATTTAATTTTTTATGTTATTTTTACAGTTTTTGTATGAACGTGCCATCTGAGGGGTACAATGATGGGGACGGCGGTATCTCAGCTCCCTGTTATTGCACCCGCTACTTACAAAAAAAAAATCACTTTGTGACGAAGTAATTTTTTGAAAAACTTGGCGAAGCAGCCATATCAAATTTTCTAAAACTTCGCTCATCTCTATTGAAGTCCAGCGAGTTGGAACATCACAGATTAAGAGGTGCAGCTGCATACCTTTTTGATGCTGCAAGTCCAGGAGAACGTTCCTCACCATATGAGAATGGATGAAAAGAGGGACAGTCTCCTGGACATTGCCAGCACCGTGCGCTGCATTTTTTTAAAAAGCCATGCAGGTAGCATTTTCCCCAGCTTCAGGGCGGACAGGATGTTGTGCTCATTGTCGCTGACCACCTTGCCCAGATGGAGTTGGGGTGACAGCCAGTGGGATGTTTGCTGCTTGATGTACTTGAGCAACTGCTCATCGTTGTGGGAGAAGGAGGACACACTTGTTCTGATTGGGAATGCTGGCTAGTTATATTTTCCCAAATAATCCAGTGATGTTGCCTCAAATGCTGCTATAGACTTCTGGTATCTATAATTGTGTTTGAATGGCCACAACTTACTTTATTCCTGCAGATGTTGCACACGGCTGTGGTCATCTGAGTTATTAACCTCCCTGACACTTTTTTCAGACTGTGAGCACCACGGCTTTCTCCATGCTCACCAAGCACAGTGCCGTACATTGTATAGTAGCTATCTCAGTCCCATTCACTTCAATGGGGCTGAGCTGCTCCTAGTCCACATGACCCAGCTTATTATCAGAGCTCCCAGGTGTGGGACACCCTCCGATCAGATACTGATGACCTATCCATGGCTGGTCGGAGTTGAAGATTTAAACTGAGCTCATTCGACCAGCTCAGTGAGACGGCCAAAAAATAAAGAAAAGAACAAACAGCAGATGGCGCTCTACAGATACATTTTATTGAATAGCTCGACAGCGATACAAAATTTTTGATTACATACAATTACAAAAATATTCAGAGCCAGGTTCTGGTATGAAAAATGTAGAACATATTTTATGACACAATCTCTTTAAGCAAGAGAGGACAGCACACAAAGTAAATAGGTTTTCAATTTTTTAAATTGTGCTCACAGGCATAAAATCTAACAATTATGGCTACTTTCACACTCGCGTTTGGTGCGGATGCGTCATGGATCTGCACAGACGGATCCGTTCAGATAATAAAACCGTCTGCATCTGTCAGAACGGATCAGTTTGTATTATCTTTAACATAGCTAAAACGGATCCGTCTTGAACACCATTGAAAGTCAATGAAGGACGGATTAGTTTTCTATTGTGCCAGATTGTGTCAGTGAAAACGCATCCGTCCCCATTGACTCATTGTGTGCCAGGACGGATCCGTTTGGCTCAGTTTCATCAGACGGACACCAAAACGCTGCAAACTGATGCATTCTGAGCAGATCCTTTTCCATTCAGAATGCATTAGAATGCAAACTGATCCGTTTTGGACCCTTGTGAGAGCCCCGAATGGATCTCACAAACGGAAAGCTAAAACGCGAGTGTGAAAGTAGACTTACTAATATCACCTCAAGACATTCATAGTTATGTTAGAAATAAAGTTGCTTGACACAGCCATTAAACAGACGTCTTCCATTTCCCTAATTGTTCATAATATATCTTAGCTATTATGAGACCTCATTATTGGGCACTTTAGGCCTTAGCAGTTTTCCATTACAATTACAGTTCTATTGCAATCATCAGATTCAAGGCACATGAAAAATGTCTGTAGTTCATATAATCACAGACTTAGCCCTCTTTCACACGAACATGTGCGCTCCGTGGCCGCATTGCGGACCGCATTTGCTGATCCGCAATACACGGGCGCTGTTCTGTGGGCATTCCGTATCACTTGAATGGGTCCGCAAATCCAGAGATGCAGAATGGTGCGGAACGGAAGCACGGAACGGAACCCTACTGAAGCACTACAGAGTGCTTCCGTGAGGTTTTGTCCCGTACTTCCGTTCCGCAAAAAGATAAAACATGTCCTATCTTTTTGCGGAACAGGTGAATCGCGGACCCATTAAAGTGAATGGGTCCGCGATCCGCTGCGGCTGCCCCACGGTTGGTGTTTGTGGATTGCGGCTCGCAATATGTAGGCCGCAGCACAGCCACGGGGCGCACACGTTCGTGCCCAAGAGGCCTATTATATATTTTTTAACAAGTCCATATGCAGAACCATTCACTTCAAGAGGTCTGCAAAAAAAATTGAATTGACGCCTGCATTCCATTTCCATATGTCCGCATGTCTGTTCCGCAAAAAAACAGAACCTGTCTGTCACGGATGGTGTTACAGAAAACTAGAAGACACAAATGAAGATCCGACTTACTTGATCCAAAACTAAGGAACAATAGGGTAAGCCCTGTAAGAGCCCTAGATCTCTCCCTTACTGCTCAGCCTATGAAAAAATCTCAATGGTAGAAAATTGCATACCTTCGTTCCTCGACTGTATGACACCTGAACACCCTATAATAGTGAGGGGACACGACCACCGGCTCCCTACACTTAATACGGAGGGAGTTAGGGTCACCTAGGATCAAGCCCACAGGCAAACAGAATTAAAGAAAACAGACTTATCTTGTGGATGCAGCAGTAACAGCTTCTAGCATCAGTACACTCCAGGAAGTTGTTTAAACCGCAAAGTGATGCAGTATGGGAGGGGATTTAAAGGGATGCAATCAGTGCAACTAGATGACAGCTAAGAGAGGGAAACGAGATGACAAAACAAAAGCAAAACAAAATAACCTCAGGCAGGAGGTTCTGAAGAACGTCTGTCAGAGCTTCTCAGATGTCTGGCGGTGACAGTACCCCTCCTTCTACGAGTAGACTCCGGACACTCAGAGCCCACCTTCTCAGGATGGTACCTATGGAAAGCCCTGATGAGACGAGTGGCCTTAATGTCCGTCACTGGGACCCACATCCTCTCCTCGGGACCATAACCCTCCCAATGAACGAGGTACTGGAGAGAACCACGAACAACACGGGAATCCACAACCCTAGAGACCCGAAATTCAAGATTACCATCAACCACAATCGGA
This sequence comes from Bufo gargarizans, assembly GCF_014858855.1. Taxonomy (NCBI): domain Eukaryota; kingdom Metazoa; phylum Chordata; class Amphibia; order Anura; family Bufonidae; genus Bufo; species Bufo gargarizans. The sequence goes on along the minus strand of NC_058088.1, from coordinate 33,346,167 downwards.
GGAGGAGGCAAAGAGGAGAGTACAGTGGGGACTTATCTTGTGGATGCAGCAGTAACAGCTTCTAGCATCAGCACACTCCAGGAAGTTGTTTAAACCGTAAAGTGATACAGTATGGGAGGGGATTTAAAGGGATGCAATCAATGTAACTAGATGACAGCTGAGAGAGGGAAACGAGATGACAAAACAAAAGCAAAACAAAAGAACCTCAGGCAGGAGGTTCTGAAAAACGTCTGTCAGAGCTTCTCAGATGTCTGGCGGTGACACTGTCCTATTCTTGGACAAGGATAGGACTGTTCTATTAGTCGCCAATGCACATGGACGTCATCCATATTTTTTGCAGATCCGTGTTTTGCAGACCGCTAAATACATACTGTCATGTGGATCAGCACTTAGGGAGAGTTCACATCACCGTTATTTTTCTGTTCCTCTGATCCAACAGCAGAACAGAAAAAAAAAAAAGGATTTTTTTTAAAAAAGAGTTGCAGGCAGGACTTTTTTCCACCTAAAAAACAGATCTCAGATGGAAGTGGCTCAAAATATGACAACTGTCCATAACTACAGAAAAATAACAGTGATGTGATCTGTACCGTAGGCCGCTTTCACACGAACTATACGGATTGGCTCAGGATGCCTTCAAGATGCGTTCAGTGAAACTCGCACCATTTTGCCGTTCAGCAGTGCAGTTACATGTTCTAAAGCCTTTTGTGGCATGTATAAGTGGAAAAAATAAGGGTCTTTTTGCCGTTCAGCAGTGCAGTTATATGTTCTAAAGCCCTTTTTGGCCTGTATTAGTGGCAAAAAAATATTTCCCGTTGTGTGGTGAAGTGTGAAAATTACAGCCCTTTTTGGCGTGTATTAGTGGCAAAATATATATATATTCCGTTCAGTGGTGCAGTTATAGGTTCTAAAGCCTTATGTGACGTGTATAAGTGGAAAAAAGTAAGGGCCTATTTGCCGTTCAGCAGTGCAATTATTTGTTCTAAAGCCCTTTTTGGAGTGTATTAGTGGCAAAAAAAAATATTATTTGCTGTTCAGAGGTGCAGTTATAAGTTCTAAAGCCCTTTTTGGCATGTATTAGTGGCAAAAAAAAAGTGTCTGCCGTGTGGTGAAGTGAGAAAATTACAGCCCTTTTTGGCGTGTATTAGTGGCAAGAAAATATATACCGTATTTTTCGTTTTATAAGATGCACTTTTTTCCCCCAAAAGTAAATGGTGCAATTTTTACATTGCTGACACTAAAACATTGCCAGACGCTATGTTGCACTACGCGGCCTGTGATGTATCAGAGCTCTATCACGCAAGATAGGAGGAGGGGCTGGAGGCCGACAACTGCTGTTGCACTCACTGCAGTGCCCAGTGCAGTCCCTGTAGTCCATTACATTGGGCCCCGCTCACAGCAGTCTTCATATGTAAAGTTTAGTCATGTAATCCTCAACCAGTGGCTCTGCTTTGTTAAACTACAGTAATCGTCTGTAGTAGTACTCACTATCAAACTAGCAGGCAGGCTGGCAGCGTAACATCACTCACTCCATCATGCTACTCCTACTTCATTAATGAAGCTTGCGGAGCAGTAGTGTAACTGAGTGAGTGAGGTTATGCTGCCGCCCTGCGTGCTAGTTTGATAGTGATTTCTACTACAGACGATTACTGTAGTTTAACAAAGCAGAGCCACTGGTTGAGGATTACATGACTAGACTTTACATATGAAGACTGCTGTGAGCGGGACCTGGTGTAATGGGGGTCACTATTTACATAGGGACATGAGGGGACACAGAGGGGACCAGCAGAAGATGCTATATATGTGTCAACTACAGATCCACCCCATAATGGTGTCATCCACAGATCCCCCATAACAGTGTCATCCACAGCTCCCCCCATATCAGTGTGTCATTCACAGATCCCCCATAAGAGTGCATCATCCACAGATGCCCCCATAACAGTGTCATCCACAGATCCCTCATAACAGTGCTTTATCCACAGATCCCCTCCATAACAGTGTTAGCCACAGATAGCCCCATAGCAGTGTATCATCCACAGATCCCCCATAACAGTATCATCCACAGATCCCCATAACAGTATAATCCACAGCTCCCCCCATATCAGTGTATCATCCACAGATCCCCATAACAGTGTCATCCACAGTTCCCCCATAACAGTGCATCATCCACAGATGCCCCCATAATAGTGCGTCATCCACAGATACCCTCCATAACAGTGTCATCTACAGATCCCCCATAATAGTGTCATCCACAGACCACCATTAGTTCAAAATCCACCAAAAGCACACCTTTTGGTTCAAAATATGTTTTTTCTTATTCTCCTCCTCAAAAACCTAGGTGCATCTTATCATCAGGTGCATCTTATAAAGCGAAAAATAAGGTATTTGCCATTCAGAGGTGTAGTTATATGTTCTAATCTAAAGCCCTTTTTTTGCGTGCACAAAGAAAGTATTTGCCGTTGTGTGGTAAAGTGAGAAAATTACAGCCCTTTTTGCGTGTATTAGTGGCAAAAAATATATATTTGCCGTTCAGCGGTGCAGTTACATGTTCTAAAGCCCTTTATGGCGTGTATTAGTGGAAAAAAAAGATATTATTTGCCGTTCAGTGGTGCAGTTATATGTTCTAAAGCCTTTTGTGGCGTGTATAAGTGGAAAAAAATAAGGGCCTATTTGCCATTCAGCGGTGCAGTTATATGTTCTAAAGCCCTTTTGGTGTGTATTAGTGGGGAAAAAAGGGCTTATTAGCCGTTGTATGGTGAAGTGAGAAAATTACAGACTTTTTTGGGGTGTTTGAATTTCCTTTTTATTTATTTTTTTGATCTAACAGTATGTCAGACAGAGAAGTTCCAGCCCCTGTAGAGGCGAGTGGCAGAGGCCTAAATGTTTCTGGTGCAGGCACAAGTCGCAGTAAAGTAAGGGGACGTGGCAGCAGGAGTCGCAGCGAGAGGACTGAGTTCTAGCAGTTGTGTCTTGACCAGCAACCCAGCGGTTCTTGAATAGTTGACTCCCCCAGCCAAGAGTTGGTGGGTTTGTCAGACAAAACCCTTAGTTGGCATGGCCCGGGAGAAGGCCCTGTGCCCTCACCTGTCCTCAACCTGCCTCTGTCCTTCTGTTCCCTCAGCCAGAGAAGTATTATATGTTGTGGGATCAGCTCCACTATACAGCAAGGACGAGCTACTAGAGGACAGTCAGCAGCTACTGGCTAGCCAAGATGTGGAGGAGACATCCACCGCTTCCTCCACTACGCGGGCAAGTAGTGATGAGGAGAGTGGCATGGGAGCTGGTGTTGCGAGCAGTCAGGCTCCTGACCCAAAGACCATTGAGGAGGACATCAGTTACGTGCAGACAGTACTCGATGATGATGTAGCTGATTGCAATTGGGAGCCGGATGAATTAGGGGCTTCATCATCATTGGGAGAACAGAGTGGCAGCCTGTGAAACAGCAGAGGAGCCAGCAAGTTGCTAGAGTGGCTGGGAGTCAACAGGGTGGCAGCAGTGGGAGGTTGGGAGCCAAATGTACCCGTGGTAGACCACTGGCTTCGCAGGAGCCTATCTGCTAGGAAAGTAGTGCTCCAGGGGTTCACGGAAGCAGCAGCGGTAGCAGTCAGTCAGTGCGGAGTGTAAAATCACCTACTCTGTGGTGTGGCAGGTTTTTTTTAAGCTGCCAGAGGAGGTGAACATGGCCATTTGTAATCTGTGGGCAGAAGGTGAAGCGTGGCCGGGGTGCCAATGTAGGCACCACGGTCCTGCGTCAACATATGCAGCGTCACCATGAAGTGGCCTGAAAGAACCGTGGCTACGATGTGGTGGTCCAGCCTGCCGATTTCAGGCAGTCCAGGCTTCACCACTTCAGCTGAAGGGAGCTGTTTGTCCTTCGCATAATCTGCTGGTCCTGATGCTCCTGCTCCTCCTCCTACTCCTCGTCAGTCATTCCATCATCAATCGATCACTGAAGCGATTGCCAAAAGACAACAGCATGCATACACTCATCCAACGGCACAGAAGATGAATGTGCTCCTGGCCAAGTTGCTGGTGCTGCAGTTGTGTACTCTGCACCTTTCAGAGAACTGATGGCTTGTGCCAAGCCGAGGTGGGGAGTCCCAAGCCGTATTTTCTTTGCCAAAAAGGCAGCACCATCCCTACACACGTATGTAGAACAGAATGTGGGCCAGTCCTTGAGCCTGTCGGTGTCTGCCAAAGTGAATGGCTGCGACGACGTGTGGAGCTATAACTACAGTCAGGGACAATGCATGTCCTTTAAAGCCACTAGGTGAATGTGGTTCCTACACAGCCACACCAGCAACTCGGCCAGGTGACACCACTTCCTCCTCAATGTCCTGACGCCGTTGGTCCTGCGAAAATGTCCGCCTCTGCCTCATCCTCCACTGTGGCATCAGCCTCCACTGCAGGGACAATTCACAGCGCCCCTCCAACAAACATACATGTGCAGGGCATGGCGGTGTCACGCTGTTCTGCACCTCGTTTGCCTGGGCGAACTGCTAGGGCCGACGTCATGGCTCACAGCCAATAGCATTCTCTCATATAACCATTCTGTAAGGTAGACGCGAGCCCATTGGAATGTCCTGTTTGCTTTACTTCCCCTCCGTTAGTGACGTGCGTCCTTTTCTATCTTGCGCTACTTACCTCCATCACGTGCATGTCAATATACTTACATTCCTTGCAAATGCAAATATTCCATTCACGTGTCATCTATGTTTTGGATCCACTCCTGTTTTTTTTTTTTTGGGCTTTAGCAATACTGATGGATTACTGACCAAATGCTGACCATGTGAAGGTGTATGCTCCACAGACAGGATCTGTTTTTTGTGGGTTATTGTACTGACAGATCAGAGGAAGGGCAATATAATCAGTGACGTCAACACAAACTTACTGCTGACACCCACTCCACTCTGTTGGGGGTTCTTTTCTTGTATAAGCATTTAATAGAACAGGTTCTGTAGACATCTATGTGGAATCAGCTGCCGATGGTGTAAAAGGAGTGCGCTTCTTCTTTACGCTAATATTGACCTGTAAGGCTGAGTTCACACTTGAGTTATTCGGTCAGTTTTGGCGCCGTAACTGCCCAAATAAAGGCAGTGTGCAGTGATTCTAGGAGAGAAGCCTGGCATCTGCATGTCATACTGACTCACAGTATTGTTTCGCTACCACAGCAGATTTCCTATGCGTGTTACTGCAAGGCACAATGTTCTACACCACTATAAAGGCTCTCTGCAGCCAGAAAATAGCAGTTTTTGATACGATTCGCCGCAAATAAATTTGGATCGATGCAAATTTTTTCAAAAAATTCGGCGAACACGGACGATCAAATTTTTGGGAAATTTCGCTAAATTTCGAATTAAGATGTGTCATTTGTATATCTTGTATACAGTCTGGTCCATAAATATTGAGACATCGACAAACTTCTAACATTTTTGGCTCTATACACCACCACAATGTATTTGAAATTAAACGAACAAGATGTGCTTTACCTGTCAGCTTTAACTTGAAGGTATTTACATCCAAATCAGGTGAACGTTTTAAGGGACATAATAATAATCATAAATCAAACTTTTTGATACTTGGTTTTAAATCCTTTGCAGTCAATTACAGCCTGAAGTCTGGAACGCATAGACATCATCAGACGATGGGTTTCATCCCTAGTGATGCTCTGACAGGCCTCTACTGCAACTGTCTTCAGTTCATGCTTGTTCTTGGGGCATTTTCCCTTCAGTCTTGTCTTTAGCAAGTGAAATGTATGCTCAATCGGATTCAAGTCAGCTGATTGACTTGGCCATTGCATAACAATCAACTTTTTTCCCTTAAAAAAACTCTTGCTTTTGGTTGCTTTTGCAGTATGCTTTGGGTCATTGTCCATCTGCACTGTGAAGCGCTGTCCAATTAGTTCTGAAGCATTTGGCTGAATATGAGCAGATAATATTGCCCAAAACACTTCAGAATTCATCCTGCTGCTTTTGTCAGCAGTCACATCATCAATAAATACAAGACAACCAGTTCCATTGGCGGCCATACATGCCCACGCCATGACACTACCACCATCATGGTTCACTGATGAGGTGGTATGCATAGGATCATGAGCAGTTCCTTTCCTTCTCCATACTCTTCTCTTCCCATCACTCTGGTACAAGTTGATTTTGGTCTCATCTGTCCATAGGATGTTGTTCCAGAACTGTGAAGGCTTTTTTAGATGTCATTTGGCAAACTCTAATCTGGACTTCCTGTTTTTGAGGCTCACCAATGGTTTACATCTTGTGGTGAACCCTCTGTATTCACTCTGGTGAAGTATTCTCTTGATTGTTGACTTTGACACACATACACCTACCTCCTGGAGAGTGTTCTTGATCTGGTCAACTGTTGTGAAAGGTGTTTTATTCACCAGGGAAGAATTCTTCGGTCATCCACCACAGTTGTTTTCCATAGTCTTCTGGGTCTTTTGGTGTTGCTGAGCTCACCGGTGCGTTGCTTCTTTTTAAGAATGTTCCAAACAGTTGTTTTGGCCACGCCTAATGTTTTTGCTATCTCTCTGATAGGTTTTTTTTTTTTTTTCAGCCTAATGATGGCTTGCTTCACTGATAGTGACAGCTCTTTGGATCTCATCTTGAGAGTTGACAGCAACAGATTCCAAATGCAAATAGCACACTTGAAATGAACTCTGGACCTTTTATCTGCTCATTGTAATTGGGATAATAAAGGAATAACACACACCTGGCCATGGAACAGCTGAGAAGCCAATTGTCCCATTACTTTTGTTCCCTTAACAAGTGGGAGGCACATATGCAAACTGTTGTTATTCCTACACCGTTCACCTGATTTGGATGTAAATACCCTCAAATTAAAGCGGACAGTCTGCAGTTAAGGCACATCTTGTTCGTTTTATTTCAAATCCATTGTGGTGGTGTATAGAGCCCAAAATGTTAGAATTGTGTCAACGTCCCAATATTTATGGACCTGACTGTATCTGCTGCATCTGAACTCAAGTTCTTATAATGGTGCAGAAACGCAGTGCCCCAAAATTTTTTTTTAACATTTTAATTCCTCTCTGCTACTTCTATACAGTCGATCATAGCTGACCTCCGGGAATGCAGCAGTGCGATAAACCTTTTTTTGCGCTCTTGGTAATTACTATGTCATAGACAGCACAACGTAATTCATAACTGTGTAATGCATGACACAACCATTGTGAAGAACATTACTGTCATTTACATCTGTACTTGTATGATGGTTCTGTAATCTATATTAATCTCAGCCGAATTATTAACCTGCCACAGGTCTCAACATTTTCATTATCTCCGTACAGTCTGCATCTGTATGGCAATTTATCACTTGATTCAGTGAATTTAAAAAGGACAATGTGTAACGACCTTCTAACCCTACTACCGTGATCTGATAGCAATACAAAGGAAAATGACTATTCCTCATACTATATCTATGGAGCGATTTATTGGTAAAGGGATATATTAGCATGGTTTAACCCTTTAAGGACACATGACGTACCGGTACGGCATGTTTCCCGAGTCCTTAAGGACACATGACGTACCGTACTGTCGTGCCTTTTCATAGGTAAATACATTGATATCCAATTCATTTTTAGTCAAGATGGATGTTCATTACCTTTAAGAGCCATGCTCCACTATAATTACAATTTTGTAGGTCTTGAGAAGGCCAAAGTAAGGTCACACGAAGGTTTCTACTTTTTAGTGTTATTCTTCTCATGAATGTACCAGTCTGAGAAGAGGCCTTCTTATCTACTGATAAATTTATGACGGGAGTTAAAGATAAGCTCTATGCAGCTGGTGATAATTACCTATACAATTAGGCATTTATCAGTGAAGCAAATATATAGTATTCATGTATTCATTTAATGAGCCTAAGGGTCAAACATTTTGTCTTATTTTAAGGCAGAGTGAATTCAGGATTTTTTTTTACTCTGAAATTGCTAACCTAAGGTTTACGATATATACCAAAGTGTTTACCTAGGTCTGTTTTGTGAGAAGGAGATGTCCCAAGGTCTAATGAAATGTAACTGCCTAGATAAGACAATGTATTTGAATTCTGATGATTATAGTGAATAGAAAGACTCTAATCTTTCTTTGTGGTTTTTATATTAATCAATATAGGAGTAGATTGATTTTATATTATCAATTTTAATAGGTGTGCTGAATATATAGTATATATATAAGAGTATAGTCCTCATAGATATATTCAGTTTTAAGATTAGAAACGAGGTATAAACTCCTCTGTCATGTTTAAAATCTGTCTCAGTGTAACACACAAATTAATTATTTCTTTCCTGGAATGGAGAAATGTGGACACAGGTGATCATGAACAAACCCTGTCTCCTCCAAGAACAATGAATTGAGATAGCCCTATTTATCTTGATTTAATCAAGTCTGGTCAAAAGACTTAAGGATACACAAGTTAGTTGACCAAGTATAAAACTCATTGTCTCTTCAAGATCTTCTCAAGGTTTTGTCTGAAACCTTAGATTACATTTTATTGCTATTATATAAATAAGAGAAATAAATGAGTGCTTCGATTTTTGTATGGAATACTAGTGCCATCTAGTGTTAGGGTAACAAAGATCTAGGGTATATTTTTCCCTAGAGGGAGGTTCTATTAATTATAAAGTGAGGTCACTAGTTAATGATAAAACTTGGCCAAGCCCTTTCTAAGATAGGATAAAAGATGGTATAGGCTGACAGAGAAAGAAAGACACACACAAGAAAGAGAGGAGAGAGAAGTGGAGCTCTCTAGAGGTGTCTATCAGGATGAAAGCCATGGTTACATGCGCTATGATGGACCACCCAGCTTTCCTAGGAGCAGAAGTGAGATTTCTACTAGGACTTTATAAGAGACACAGAAAATAATATTTCATTTTATTAAGACTAATTTGATAGTGTGGGTGAAATTATACCATCTAGATTGGCGAATAAATACATTAATTAATTGATCATCTCCATATTGAGATGTAGTTTTAGGATATTGTGAGACTTCATTCTACCTGCAGAAGAATCAAGACTCATAATCTAGCAAAGCATTAAATAATTGCTTAGAGATATATATATATATTGATAGAACATTCTTCACCAAGCTAAGTGATGGTTTCCCACAGGAAAGACTTATTTCAAGTCCTTTCCATTTAAGATATGGTCTAGCAAATATCCTATATCCCTGTCATTTGTCTTAATAGTCTTACCAAAGTCATATGTGTGAAAATAGTCCAGGATGGGGCAGAAGGATACAGTTATCTCTTCTAAGTTATATCCTTGAAGGGATTTGCCCATGCCTGAAGTCATGTGACGTGAAGTTGGTTAGAGGGGGGCGGAATGTATTTAGCATTCCATATTGATGTCTAGGATTAGACATGCCCGTCCTGATATCATGAGGTTTCCTCCAACAGAGGTAATATATAAATTATGTTCCTATTTGATATCCTAACCTAATAATAGCTTTGTTATAATGTGACAAGTTATTTCCTCTCACATGTATTGTTAAGCTTGTAATGCTATATATATTCATTTGCATGTTTCATTGTGTTTATTTACTTATATATGTTTATAACCTTGTATCCAATAAATCTGCATATTTTTATAAACCTGTGTATTATTGTATAATGCAGAACTACATGTTTTATCATTAACGTCATCTCACGTCAAAAAGAACTTATTTATCTGAGGAAATAGTCGGCCTCAGATGTGAATTGTATCAATTAGGTTGTCTACGATTCACCAGGTCATGATTTTAAGAATTTATGACAAATTTTATAAATTTAATTTTTTTATGATTAATTATTTTTATGACCATAATTAATAATTCTTAATTGAATTATTACAACCCGACAGTACGTCATGTGTTGTTCCGATCACTGCCGCCCGGCCGGCTGTGATCGGAACAAGGAGCCTGCTCAAGTCATTGAGCAGGCACCTCAGCTAAATGTGCGGACATGACCCCCCATGTCCGCGATCGCAACAAACCGCAGGTCAATTCAGACCTGCGGTTTATTGCGATTTCTGCAGTTTCTGATCGCCGGGGTCCCTGACCGCGGCGATCAGAAACTTTATTATTTCTAAAATATATATTTATCACCCCCCCTGCACCTCTGAATGATTTTAGCCCGGTGGGAGGTGCAGGGGAGGGTTTCTGGCGGTGCGGCAGGCGGGATCGCGATCCCCTGCCCGCCTCCCATTGAATAATCGTTGTTGTACAATGGGTATACCAGGGTGCCAGCACATTGCTGACACCCTGGTATAAACGGCTGACATCGGTGATGCAATGTCAGCCGTTTAACCCTTTTCATACCGCGGTCCGTACGGACCACTGTATGGAAAAGGTTAACAGCTCAGGGAGCTCCCTCCCTCTCCGATCGGGGGGCTGCTGTGCCTTTGCAGCCCCCCGATGGGAGAGGGAGAGAGCTCCCAGACAGCCCCCTGACAGCCCCATCCTTACCTTTCCCCGTCTGCGCAGTTGTGGCCACAACTGAGAAGACGGGGAAGGTTCCCATGGCAACAGGGCGCCTTCTCAGGCATCCTGCGGTCCATGGTTCTGAACAGATCTGTGCTAAAGGCATAGATCTGTTCAGACAAAGTGTAAGTAAAATACAGTACAGTACCCTATATTGTGTACTGTACTGTATTATACAGACATCAGACCCACTAGATCTTCAAGAACCAAGTGGGTCTGGGTAAAAAAAAAAGTAAAAAAAATAATAAAAAAAAGTAAAAATCAAAAAATACATTTATCACTGATTAAAATAAAATAAAATTCCCTACACATGTTTGGTATCGCCGCGTCCATAACGACATGATCTATAAAACGGTCATGTTACTTTACCCAAACGGTGAACGCCATAAAAATAAAAAATAAACAACTATGATGAAATTGAAATTTTGCCCACCTTACTTCCCAAAAAAGGTAATAAAAGTGATCAAAAAAGTCGCATGTACACCAAAATTGTAACAATCAAACAGTCATCTCATCCCGCAAAAATCATACCCTACCCAAGATAATCTCCTAAAAACTGAAAAAACTATGGCTCTTAGACTATGGAAACACTAAAACATGGCTTTTTTTTTTTTTTATGAAATCATTGTGTAAAACTTACATTAATAAAACAAAAGTATACATATTAGGTATCGCCGCGTCCGTATCGACTGGCTCTATAAAAATATCACATGAACTAACCCCTCAGGTGACCACCGTAAAAAAATAAAAACGGTGTAAAAAAAGCAATTTTTTGTCATCTTATGTCACAAAAAGTGTAATAGCAAACGATCAAAAAGTCATATACACCCCAAAATAGTGCCAATCAAACCGTCATCTCATCTCGCAAAAAAATGAGACCATACTTAAGATAATTGCCCAAAAACTGAAAAAACTATGGCTCTTAGACTATGGAGACACTAAAACTTTATTTTTGTTTTAAAAATGAAATCATTGTGTAAAACTTACATAAATGAAAAAAATTGTATACATATTAGGTATCGCCGTGTCCATGACAACCTGCTTTATCAAATTACCACATGATCTAACCTGTCAGATGAATGTTGTAAATAACAAAAAAAAACGGTGCCAAAAAAGCTATTTCTTGTTACCTTGCCGCACAAAAAGTGTAATATAGAGCAACCAAAAATCATATGTACCCTAAACTAGTACCAACAAAACTGCCACCCTATCCCGTAGTTTCTAAAATGGGGTCACTTTTCTGGAGATTCTACTCTAGGGGTGCATCAGGGGGGCTTCAAATGGGACATGGTTTTAAAAAAAACAGTCCAGCAAAACCTGCCTTCCAAAAACCGTATGGCATTCCTTTCCTTCTGCACCCTGCCGTGTGTCCGTACAGCATTTTACGACCACATATGGGGTGTTTCTGTAAACTACAGAATCAGAGGCATAAATAATAAGTTTTGTTTGGCTGTTAACACTTGCTTTGTAACTGGAAAAAAAATATTAAAATGGAAAATCTGCCAAAAAAGTGAAATTTTAAAATTATATCTCTATTTTCCATTAAATCTTGTGCAACACCTAAAGGGTTAAAGACGTTTGTAAAATCAGTTTTGAAAACCTTGAGGGGTGTAGTTTCTTAGATGGGGGCACTTTTATGGAGTTTCGACTCTAGGGGTGCATCAGGAGGCTTCAAATGGGACATGGTGTAAAAAAATCAGTCCAGCAAAATCTGCCTTCCAAAAACCAAACGGCGCTCCTTTCACTCTATGCCCCGCTGTGTGGCCGTACAGTAGTTTACAACCACATATTGGGTGTTTCTGTAAACGGCAGAGTCAGGGCAATAAAGATAAAGTCTTGTTTGGCTGTTAACCCTTGCTTTGTTAGTGGAAAAAATGGGTTAAAATGGAAAATTAGGCAAAAAAATGAAATTCTCAGATTTTATCCCCATTTGCCAATAACGCTTGTTCAGCACCTAAAGTGTTAACGAAGTTTGTAAAATCAGTTTTGAATACCTTTAGGGGTGTAGTTTATAGAATGAGGTCATTTTTGGGTGGTCCCTAAAAATTGGGTTTTTGTAAATTTCTGAAAAATTTCAAGATTTGCTTCTAAACTTCTAAGCCTTGTAACATCCCCCAAAAATAAAATATAATTCCTAAAATAATTCAAACATGAAGTAGACATATGGGGAATGTAAAGTCATCACAATTTTTGGGGGTATTACTATGTATTACAGAAGTAGAGAAACTGAAACTTTGAAATTTGCTAATTGTTCCACATTTTGGGTAAATTAGGTATTTTTTTATGCAAATGAAAAAAAAAATTGACTTCATTTTACCAGTGTAATGAAGTACAATATGTGACGAAAAGACAATCTCAGAATGGCCTGGATAAGTCAAAGCGTTTTAAAGTTATCACCACTTAAAGTGACACTGGTCAGATTTGAAAAAAATTGCCTGGTCCTTAAGGTGAAATAAGGCTGTGTCCTTAAGGGGTTAAAGTTTTTTTTTGCAATAAGGCATCCCCTTTAAGATGAGAGCTATTTTGGCAAATAGTTGATTTTCTTTGACGCTGGCAGCTCGTTTCTCCTGCAGAGTCCACTACTGGGTAAATGTAGTATTGCACGTATAGAACAGCTACAGTACAGACCAAAAGTTTGGACACACCTTCTCATTCAAAGAGTTTTCTTTATTTTCATGACTATGAAAATTGTAGATTCACACTCTAGGCATCAAAACTATGAATTAACACATGTGGAATTATATACATAACAAAAAAGTGTGAAACAACTGAAAATATGTCATATCCTAGGTTCTTCAAAGTAGCCACCTTTTGCTTTGATTACTGCTTTGCACACTCTTGGCATTCTCTTGATGAGCTTCAAGAGGTAGTCACCTGAAATGGTTTTCACTTCACAGGTGTAATAATAAGTGGGATTTCTTGCCTTATAAATGGGGTTGGGACCATCAGTTGCGTTGTGGAGAAGTCAGGTGGATACACAGCTGATAGTCCTACTGAATAGACTGTTAGAATTTGTATTATGGCAAGAAAAAAGCAACTAAGTAAAGAAAAACGAGTGGCCATCATTACTTTAAGAAATAAAGGTCAGTCAGTCCGAAAAATTGGGAAAACTTTGAAAGTGTTTCCAAGTGCAGTCACAAAAACCATCAAGCGCTACAAAGAAACTGGCTCACATGCGGACCGCCCCAGCAAAGGAAGACCAAGAGTCACATCTAAGTTCATCTGAGTCACCAGCTTCAGAAATCGCAGGTTAACAGCAGCTCAGATTAGAGACCAGGTCAATGCCACACAGAGTTCTAGCAGCAGACACATCTCTAGAACAACTGTTAAGAGGAGACTGTGTGAATCAGGCCTTCATGGTAGAATATCTGCTACGAAACCACTGCTAAGGACAGGCAACAAGTAGAAGAGACTTGTTTGGGCTAAAGAACACAAGGAATGGACATTAGACCAGTGGAAATCTGTACTTTGGTCTGATGAGTCCAAATTTGAGATCTTTGGTCTTTGTTAGACGCAGAAAAGGTGAACTGATGGACTCTACATGCCTGGTTCCCACCGTGAAGCATGGAGGAGGAGGTGTGATGATGTGGGGGTGCTTTGCTGGTGACACTGTTGGGATTTATTCAAAATTGAAGGCATACTGAACCAGCATGGCTACCACAGCATCTTGCAGCGGCATGATATTCCATCTGGTTTGCATTTAGTTGGACCATCATTTATTTTTCAACAGGACAATGACCCCAAACACACCTCCAGGCTGTGTAAGGGCTATTTGACCATAAAGGAGAGTGATGGGGTGCTGCGCCAGATGACCAGGCCTCCACAGTCACCGGACCTGAACCCAATCGAGATGGTTTGGGGTGCGCTGGTTTCACGGCTGAGGATGCGGGAAACCCTCAGCCGTGTGGTGCCAGATGATGTTGTGGCTACTCGGCCATGAGAACAGGATAGGGAGCAGGTCACCTCCTCAAGCATCCCTAACCTGACCCTAACTCCTAACCTGCATGGGCCGACCTTAAAGGTAGGAGGACCCATGCGCAGGAACCTCGGAGCCCTGACTTACCCTCCGCAGATCCCTGAGCTAGGAGCAGGGTAAGACGACCTACTCCTCCTAGGCACGGAGGAGCAGGAGTCTCAATGGCCAAGCTGTTGGGAAAAGGGTAACTCATACAGCCTTGCGGGTATGGCAGGCGAACACGTAGTTCCACCAACCTGCCACAGCCTTGCTGACTGGATCCCTGTACAAACAGGAATCCAGAACCGTAAGCTGCACTAAAACACATAGGAACGTCCCAACAGAACATAACATACAACATCAACACACAGCAGGACATAAACATAAGGACAATATCATTATGACCACAGGGGTGGCTCTCACTGGCAGAAAATATGCACAGGAGGCTGCTCCAGCCAAGCATGACTGAAGCAACTTACTGAGCCATGTCAAACACTGAGGCTTTATAGGCCAAGAAGCCACACCCCAGATTCGGACACACCCAGTGACACACACACACACTGGGAAGGGAGTTAACCCTCCCAACACCACAGAAGGGAAAACACTAACTAAAAGGGAAAGTGTCCAACTAAGCAAACACACTGTGGCTGTTGCCGCAGGCAATGACATGGGTGGCAACCGTGTCCTGGGAGTCAGCCCAAAGGCCGGGACACTGCCACCACATGTACACAATCAACCAAACATTGCCATGGACAGCCACAGTGAAGGAACGGATGTCAGTGCACAACACACACAACACAGAGTGCACACAGACAAACTACAAGTGCTTACAAAGACGCACACAACTCCAAGGGAACCGCACACATAGCTGTTGTCCGCGGCAACCACACTTGAGGCTAACAACATGACGCCTCAAGCTGCGGCTGAAACAACAACCCAAAAACCGCGGGCAACAATATGCGGCTCCCAAGGAGTCACGGCCATAACCGTGGCCGTGACAGCTGGACCGCAGAGTGAAGGCAAAAGGGCCAACAAGTGCTAAGCATCTCTGGGAACTCCTTGAAGACTGTTGGAAGACCATTTGTGTCTGCTGCTAGAACTCTGTGTGGCATTGACCTGGTCTCTAATCTGAGCTGGTGTTAACCTGCGATTTCTGAGGCTGGTGACTCGGATTAACTTATCCTCCGCAGCAGAGGTGACTCTTGGTCTTCCTTTGCTGGGGCAGTCCGCATGTGAGCCAGTTTCTTTGTAGCGCTTGATGGTTTTTGTGACTGCACTTGGGGACACTTTCAAAGTTTTCCCAATTTTTCAGACTGACTGACCTTCATTTCTTAAAGTAATGATGGCCACTCGTTTTTCTTTACTTAGCTGCTTTTTTCTTGCCATAATACAAATTCTAACAGTCTATTCAGTAGGACTATCAGCTGTGTAGCCACCTGACTTCTCCACAACGCAACTGATGGTCCCAACCCCATTTATAAGGCAAGAAATTCCCTGTGAAGTGAAAACCATTTCAGGTGATTACCTCTTGGAGCTCATCAAGAGAATGCCAAGAGTGTGCAAAGCAGTAATCAAAGCAAAAGGTGGCTACTTTGAAGAACCTATAATATGACATATTTTCAGTTGTTTCACACTTTTTTTGTCATGTATATAATTCCACATGTGTTAATTCATAGTTTTGATGCCTTCAGTGTGAATCTACAATTTTCATAGTCATGAAAATAAAGAAAACTCTTTGAATGAGAAGGTGTGTCCAAACTTTCGGTCTGTACTGTATATACTGTACTTATATATAGAGTTGAGCGAACACCTGGATGTTCGGGTTCGAGAAGTTCGGCCGAACATCCCGGAAATGTTCGGGTTCGGGATCCGAACCCGATCCGAACTTCGTCCCGAACCCGAACCCCATTGAAGTCAATGGGGACCCGAACTTTTCGGCACTAAAAAGGCTGTAAAACAGCCCAGGAAAGAGCTAGAGGGCTGCAAAAGGCAGCAACATGTAGGTAAATCCCCTGCAAACAAATGTGGATAGGGAAATGAATTAAAATAAAAATTAAATAAATAAAAATTAACCAAAATCAATTGGAGAGAGGTTCCATAGCAGAGAATCTGGCTTCCCGTCACCCACCACTGGAACAGTCCATTCTCAGATATTTAGGCCCCGGCACCCAGGCAGAGGAGAGAGGTCCCGTAACAGAGAATCTGTCTTCATGTCAGCAGAGAATTAGTCTGCATGTCATAGCAGAGAATGAGGCTTCACGTCAGCCACCACTGCAACAGTCCATTGGCATATATTTAGGCCCAGCACCCAGGCAGAGGAGGGAGGTCCCGTAACAGAGAATCTGTCTTCATGTCAGCAGAGAATTAGTCTGCATGTCATAGCAGAGAATGAGGCTTCACGTCAGCCACCACTGCAACAGTCCATTGGCATATATTTAGGCCCAGCACACACACAGGCAGAGGAGAGAGGTCCCGTAACAGAGAATCTGGCTTCATGTCAGCAGAGAATCAGTCTGCATGTCATAGCAGAGAATGAGGCTTCACGTCAGCCACCACTGCAACAGTCCATTGGCATATATTTAGGCCCAGCACACACACAGGCAGAGGAGAGAGGTCCCGTAACAGAGAATCTGGCTTCATGTCAGCAGAGAATCAGTCTGCATGTCATAGCAGAGAATGAGGCTTCACGTCAGCCACCACTGCAACAGTCCATTGGCATATATTTAGGCCCAGCACCCAGGCAGAGGAGGGAGGTCCCGTAACAGAGAATCTG
Organism: Bufo gargarizans; assembly: GCF_014858855.1. Classification (NCBI taxonomy): domain Eukaryota; kingdom Metazoa; phylum Chordata; class Amphibia; order Anura; family Bufonidae; genus Bufo; species Bufo gargarizans. Next base: position 33,328,963 of record NC_058088.1, on the reverse strand, counting down.
TCTTCATGTCAGCAGAGAATTAGTCTGCATGTCATAGCAGAGAATGAGGCTTCACGTCAGCCACCACTGCAACAGTCCATTGGCATATATTTAGGCCCAGCACACACACAGGCAGAGGAGAGAGGTCCCGTAACAGAGAATCTGGCTTCATGTCAGCAGAGAATCAGTCTGCATGTCATAGCAGAGAATGAGGCTTCACGTCACCCACCACTGCAACAGTCCATTGGCATATATTTAGGCCTAGCACACAGGCAGAGCAGAGAGGTCCCGTAACAGACAATCTGGCTTCATGTCAGCAGAGAATCAGTCTGCATGTCATAGCAGAGAATGAGGCTTCACGTCACCCACCACTGCAACAGTCCATTGGCATATATTTAGGCCTAGCACACAGGCAGAGCAGAGAGGTCCCGTAACAGACAATCTGGCTTCATGACAGCAGAGAATTAGTCTGCATGTCATAGCAGAGAATGAGGCTTCACGTCAGCCACCACTGCAACAGTCCATTGGCATATATTTAGGCCCAGCACCCAGGCAGAGGAGAGAGGTCCCGTAACAGACAATCTGGCTTCATGTCAGCAGAGAATTAGTCTGCATGTCATAGCAGAGAATCAGGCTTCACGTCAGCCACCACTGCAACAGTCCATTGTCATAAATTTAGGCCCAGCACCCAGGCAGAGGAGAGAGGTCCCGTAACAGACAATCTGGCTTCATGTCAGCAGAGAATTAGTCTGCATGTCATAGCAGAGAATGAGGCTTCACGTCAGCCACCACTGCAACAGTCCATTGGCATATATTTAGGCCTAGCACACAGGCAGAGCAGAGAGGTCCCGTAACAGACAATCTGGCTTCATGACAGCAGAGAATCAGTCTGCATGTCATAGCAGAGAATCAGGCTTCACGTCAGCCACCACTGCAACAGTCCATTGTCATAAATTTAGGCCCAGCACCCAGGCAGAGGAGAGAGGTCCCGTAACAGAGAATCTGGCTTCATGTCAGCAGAGAATCAGTCTTCATATCATAGCAGAGAATCAGGCTTCACGTCACCCACCACTGTAAGAGTCAATTTTCATAAATTTAGGCCCAGAACCCAGGCAGAGGAGAAAGGTCCCGTAACAGACAATCTGGCTTCATGTCAGCAGAGAATCAGTCTTCATATCATAGCCTAGAATCAGGCTTCACGTCACCCACCACTGTAAGAGTCAATTTTCATAAATTTAGGCCCAGAACCCAGGCAGAGGAGAAAGGTCCCGTAACAGACAATCTGGCTTCATGTCAGCAGAGAATCAGTCTTCATATCATAGCAGAGAATCAGGCTTCACGTCACCCACCACTGCAACAGTCAATTGTCATAAATTTAGGCCCAGCACCCAGGCAGAGGAGAGAGCTCCCGTAACAGAGGATCTGGCTTCATGTCAGCAGAGAATCAGTCTGCATGTCATAGCAGAGAATGAGGCTTCACGTCACCCACCACTGCAACAGTCCATTGGCATATATTTAGGCCTAGCACACAGGCAGAGCAGAGAGGTCCCGTAACAGACAATCTGGCTTCATGTCAGCAGAGAATCAGTCTGCATGTCATAGCAGAGAATGAGGCTTCACGTCACCCACCACTGCAACAGTCCATTGGCATATATTTAGGCCTAGCACACAGGCAGAGCAGAGAGGTCCCGTAACAGACGATCTGGCTTCATGTCAGCAGAGAATCAGTCTGCATGTCATAGCAGAGAATCAGGCTTCACGTCAGCCACCACTGCAACAGTCCATGGTCATAAATTTAGGCCCAGCACCCAGGCAGAGGAGAGAGGTCCCGTAACAGACAATCTGGCTTCATGTCAGCAGAGAATTAGTCTGCATGTCATAGCAGAGAATCAGGCTTCATGTCAGCCACCACTGCAACAGTCCATTGGCATATATTTAGGCCTAGCACACAGGCAGAGGAGAGGTTCATTCAACTTTGGGTAGCATCGCAATATAATGGTAAAATGAAAATAAAAATAGGATTGAATGAGGAAGTGCCCTGGAGTCCAATAATATATGGTTATGGGGAGGTAGTTAATGTCTAATCTGGACAAGGGACGGACAGGTCCTGTGGGATCCATGCCTGGTTCATTTTTATGAACGTCAGCTTGTCAACATTGGCTGTAGACAGGCGGCTGCGTTTGTCTGTAATGACGCCCCCTGCCGTGCTGAATACACGTTCAGACAAAACGCTGGCTGCCGGGCAGGCCAGCACCTCCAAGGCATAAAAGGCTAGCTCTGGCCACGTGGACAATTTAGAGACCCAGAAGTTGAATGGGGCCGAACCATCAGTCAGTACGTGGAGGGGTGTGCACACGTACTGTTCCACCATGTTAGTGAAATGTTGCCTCCTGCTAACACGTTGCGTATCAGGTGGTGGTGCAGTTAGCTGTGGCGTGTTGACAAAAGTTTTCCACATCTCTGCCATGCTAACCCTGCCCTCAGAGGAGCTGGCCGTGACACAGCTGCCTTGGCGACCTCTTGCTCCTCCTCTGCCTTGGCCTTGGGCTTCCACTTGTTCCCCTGTGACATTTGGGAATGCTCTCAGTAGCGCGTCTACCAACGTGCGCTTGTACTCGCGCATCTTCCTATCACGCTCCAGTGCAGGAAGTAAGGTGGGCACATTGTCTTTGTAGCGTGGATCCAGCAGGGTGGCAACCCAGTAGTCCGCACAGGTTAAAATGTGGGCAACTCTGCTGTCGTTGCGCAGGCACTGCAGCATGTAGTCGCTCATGTGTGCCAGGCTGCCCAGGGGTAAGGACAAGCTGTCCTCTGTGGGAGGCGTATCGTCATCGTCCTGCCTTTCCCCCCAGCCACGCACCAGTGATGGACCCGAGCTGCGTTGGGTGCCACCCCGCTGTGACCATGCTTCATCCTCATCCTCCTCCACCTCCTCCTCATCCTCGTCCTCCTCGTCCTCCAGTAGTGGGCCCTGGCTGGCCACATTTGTACCTGGCCTCTGCTGTTGCAAAAAACCTCCCTCTGAGTCACTTCGAAGAGACTGGCCTGAAAGTGCTAAAAATGACCCCTCTTCCTCATCCTCCTCCTCCTCCTCCTGGGCCACCTCCTGTTCCATCATCGCCCTAAGTGTTTTCTCAAGGAGACATAGAAGTGGTATTGTAACGCTGATAACGGTGTCATCGCCACTGGCCATGTTGGTGGAGTACTCGAAACAGCGCAACAGGGCACACAGGTCTCGCATGGAGGCCCAGTCATTGGTGGTGAAGTGGTGCTGTTCTGTAGTGCGACTGACCCGTGCGTGCTGCAGCTGAAACTCCACTATGGCCTGCTGCTGCTCGCACAGTCTGTCCAGCATGTGCAAGGTGGAGTTCCACCTGGTGGGCACGTCGCATATGAGGCGGTGAGCGGGAAGGCCGAAGTTACGCTGTAGCGCAGACAGGCGAGCAGCAGCAGGATGTGAACGCCGGAAGCGCGAACAGACGGCCCGCACTTTATGCAGCAGCTCTGACATGTCGGGGTAGTTGTGAATGAACTTCTGCACCACCAAATTCAGCACATGCGCCAAGCAAGGGATGTGCGTCAAATTGGCTAGTCCCAGAGCTGCAACGAGATTTCGCCCATTATCACACACCACCAGGCCGGGCTTGAGGCTCACCGGCAGCAACCACTCGTCGGTCTGTTGTTCTAATACCCCGCCACAACTCCTGTGCGGTGTGGGGCCTGTCCCCCAAACATATGAGTTTCAGAATGGCCTGCTGACGTTTACCCCGGGCTGTGCTGAAGTTGGTGGTGAAGGTGTGTGGCTGACTGGATGAGCAGGTGGAAGAAGAGGAGGAGGAAGCCGAGAAGGAGGAGGTGGCAACAGGAGGCAAAGAATGTTGCCCTGCGATCCTTGGCGGCGGAAGGACGTGCGCCAAACAGCTCTCCGCCTGGGGCCCAGCTGCCACTACATTTACCCAGTGTGCAGTTAGGGAGATATAGCGTCCCTGGCCGTGCTTACTGGTCCACGTATCTGTGGTTAGGTGGACCTTGCTACAGATGGCGTTGCGCAGTGCACACTTGATTTTATCGGATACTTGGTTGTGCAGGGAAGGCACGGCTCTCTTGGAGAAGTAGTGCCGGCTGGGAACAACATACTGTGGGACAGCAAGCGACATGAGCTGTTTGAAGCTGTCTGTGTCCACCAGCCTAAATGACAGCATTTCATAGGCCAGTAGTTTAGAAATGCTGGCATTCAGGGCCAGGGATCGAGGGTGGCTAGGTGGGAATTTACGCTTTCTATCAAATGTTTGTGAGATGGAGAGCTGAACGCTGGCGTGTGACATGGTTGAGACGCTTGGTGACGGAGGTGGTGGTGGTGGTGTTGGTGGTACATCCCCTGTTTGCTGGGCGGCAGGTGCCAACGTTCCTCCAGAGGCGGAGGAAGAGGCCGAGGCGGCAGCAGCAGAATAGGCCGAGGCGGCAGCAGCAGAAGAGGTAGCAGGGGGAGCCTGAGTGACTTCCTTGGTTTTAAGGTGTTTACTCCACTGCAGTTCATGCTTTGCATGCAGGTGCCTGGTCATGCAGGTTGTGCTCAGGTTCAGAACGTTAATGCCTCGCTTCAGGCTCTGATGGCACAGCGTGCAAACCACTCGGGTCTTGTCGTCAGCACATTGTTTGAAGAAGTGCCATGCCAGGGAACTCCTTGAAGCTGCCTTTGGGGTGCTCGGTCCCAGATGGCGGCGGTCAGTAGCAGGCGGAGTCTCTTGGCGGCGGGTGTTCTGCTTTTGCCCACTGCTCCCTCTTTTGCTACGCTGTTGGCTCGGTCTCACCACTGCCTCTTCCTCCGAACTGTGAAAGTCAGTGGCACGACCTTCATTCCATGTGGGGTCTAGGACCTCATCGTCCCCTGCATCGTCTTCCACCCAGTCTTGATCCCTGACCTCCTGTTCAGTCTGCACACTGCAGAAAGACGCAGCAGTTGGCACCTGTGTTTCGTCATCATCAGAGACATGCTGAGGTGGTATTCCCATGTCCTCATCATCAGGAAACATAAGTGGTTGTGCGTCAGTGCATTCTATGTCTTTCACCGCTGGGGAAGGGCTAGGTGGATGCCCTTGGGAAACCCTGCCAGCGGAGTCTTCAAACAGCATAAGAGACTGCTGCATAACTTGAGGCTGAGACAGTTTCCCTGGTATGCATGGGGGTGATGTGACAGACTGATGGGGTTGGTTTTCAGGCGCCATCTGTGCGCTTTCTGCAGAAGACTGGGTGGGAGATAATGTGAACGTGCTGGATCCACTGTCGGCCACCCAATTGACTAATGCCTGTACCTGCTCAGGCCTTACCATCCTTAGAACGGCATTGGGCCCCACCATATATCGCTGTAAATTCTGGCGGCTACTGGGACCTGAGGTAGTTGGTACACTAGGACGTGTGGATGTGGCAGAACGGCCACGTCCTCTCCCAGCACCAGAGGGTCCACTAACACCACCACGACCATGTCCACGTCCGCGTCCCTTACTAGATGTTTTTCTCATTGTTATGGTTCACCACAACAACAAATATATTATTTGGCCCAATGTATTGTATTCAAATTCAGCGGGATATAAATTTGAGGCCTAGTATTTAGGCGCTGGGTGACCGGTATGGATTTAGTGACAGAATTAGACTTGGAAATGCACAGAAGCGTGTGTGTGAAGTTATTCTGAATGACCCTATGTGCACCTTCAATATTATATACCCTTTTAGGGATAGATTTCAAATAGCTCTGATATAGCAGAAACCACTAAATTATGAAATTGCTAAATTGGGAATTGTACTTCAACCCAGAACAAAAAATGTGCTTTGACGGACACTAAATATCTTGCCCAGCAACAACAGTACAGCGGTGGGTAACGAGAGATTTAGAGGGATTTAAATTTGAGGCCTAGTATTTAGGCGCTGGGTGACAGGTATGGGTTTAGTGACAGAATTAGACTTGAAAATACACAGTAGCGGGTGTGTGTGAAGTTATTCTGAATGACCCAATGTGCACCTTCAATATTATATACCCTTTTTGGGATAGATTTCAAATAGCTCTGATATAGCAGGAACCACTAAATTATGAAATTGCTAAATTGGGAATTGTACTTCAACCCAGAACAAAAAATGTGCTTTGACGGACACTAAATATCTTGCCCAGCAACAACAGTACAGCGGTGGGTAACGAGAGATTTAGAGGGATTTAAATTTGAGGCCTAGTATTTAGGCGCTGGGTCACCGGTATGGATTTAGTGACAGAATTAGACTTGGAAATGCACAGAAGCGTGTGTGTGAAGTTATTCTGAATGACCCTATGTGCACCTTCAATATTATATACCCTTTTAGGGATAGATTTCAAATAGCTCTGATATAGCAGAAACCACTAAATTATGAAATTGCTAAATTGGGAATTGTACTTCAACCCAGAACAAAAAATGTGCTTTGACGGACACTAAATATCTTGCCCAGCAACAACAGTACAGCGGTGGGTAACGAGAGATTTAGAGGGAATTAAATTTGAGGCCTAGTATTTAGGCGCTGGGTCACCGGTATGGATTTAGTGACAGAATTAGACTTGGAAATACACAGTAGCGGGTGTGTGTGAAGTTATTCTGAATGACCCTATGTGCACCTTCAATATTATATACCCTTTTTGGGATAGATTTCAAATAGCTCTGATATAGCAGGAACCACTAAATTATGAAATTGCTAAATTGGGAATTGTACTTCAACCCAGAACAAAAAATGTGCTTTGACGGGCACTAAATAACTTTCCCAGCTACAACAGGACAACGGTAACGAGAGATTTAGAGGGATTTAAATTTGAGGCCTAGTATTTAGGCGCTGGGTGACAGGTATGGGTTTAGTGACAGAATTAGACTTGGAAATACACAGTGGCGGGTGTGTGTGAAGTTATTCTGAATGACCCTATGTGCACCTTCAATATTATATACCCTTTTTGGGATAGATTTCAAATAGCTCTGATATAGCAGAAACCACTAAATTATGAAATTGCTAAATTGGGAATTGTACTTCAACCCAGAACAAAAAATGTGCTTTGACGGACACTAAATATCTTGCCCAGCAACAACAGGACAACGGTAACGAGAGATTTAGAGGGATTTAAATTTGAGGCCTAGTATTTAGGCGCTGGGTGACAGGTATGGGTTTAGTGACAGAATTAGACTTGGAAATACACAGTAGCGGGTGTGTGTGAAGTTATTCTGAATGACCCTATGTGCACCTTCAATATTATATACCCTTTTTGGGATAGATTTCAAATAGCTCTGATATAGCAGAAACCACTAAATTATGAAATTGCTAAATTGGGAATTGTACTTCAACCCAGAACAAAAAATGTGCTTTGACGGACACTAAATATCTTGCCCAGCAACAACAGTACAGCGGTGGGTAACGAGAGATTTAGAGGGAATTAAATTTGAGGCCTAGTATTTAGGCGCTGGGTCACCGGTATGGATTTAGTGACAGAATTAGACTTGGAAATACACAGTAGCGGGTGTGTGTGAAGTTACTCTGAATGACCCTATGTGCACCTTCAATATTATATACCCTTTTTGGGATAGATTTCAAAGAGCTCTGATATAGCAGGAACCACTAAATTATGAAATTGCTAAATTGAGAATTGTATTTCAACCCAGAACAAGAAATGTGCTTGAACGGACACTAAATAACTCGCCCAGCTACAGCACTAGGGACAGATTTAGCTGGATATAAATTTGAGGCCTAGTATTTAGGCGCTGGGTGACCGGTATGGATTTAGTGACAGAATTAGACTGGGATATGGCCAAAAAATGAACAGACTATTGCTGGTTAAATGCACTTGGTGTGACAGCTTCACCCTGATGTAGGCTTTAGCCAAAAAACAACCACACCATTGAGGGTTAAATGCACTTGGTGACAGGCGCAGCTTGCCCCTGATTTTGTATATGGCCAAAAAATGAACAGACTATTGCTGGTTAAATGCACTTGGTGTGACAGCTTCACCCTGATGTAGGCTTTAGCCAAAAAACAACCACACCATTGAGGGTTAAATGCACTTGGTGACAGGCGCAGCTTGCCCCTGATTTTGTATATGGCCAAAAAATGAACAGACTATTGCTGGTTAAATGCACTTGGTGTGACAGCTTCACCCTGATGTAGGCTTTAGCCAAAAAACAACCACACCATTGAGGGTTAAATGCACTTGGTGACAGGCGCAGCTTGCCCCTGATTTTGTATATGGCCAAAAAATGAACAGACTATTGCTGGTTAAATGCACTTGGTGTGACAGCTTCACCCTGATGTAGGCTTTAGCCAAAAAACAACCACACCATTGAGGGTTAAATGCACTTGGTCGCAGCTTGTGCTGGCGCACCACAAGACACAAAATGGCCGCCGATCACCCCAGAAAAATGAGACTGACAAACGGTCTGTGCAGCCTAAAAACAGTGAGCAATTGAGGATCAGCAGCTCAATGATCCACAGCTGCAGATCGATCAGTTAATCAAGTCCTTTGGAGGAGTTAATCTGCCTAATCTCGCCCTACTGTCGCAGCCGCAACCTCTCCCTACGCTAATCAGAGCAGAGTGACGGGCGGCGCTATGTGACTCCAGCTTAAATAGAGGCTGGGTCACATGGTGCTCTGGCCAATCACAGCCATGCCAATAGTAGGCATGGCTGTGATGGCCTCTTGGGGCAAGTAGTATGACGCTTGTTGATTGGCTGCTTTGCAGCCTTTCAAAAAGCGCCAAGAAAGCGTCACAAAAGCGCGAAGAAAGCGACGAACACCGAACCCGAACCCGGACTTTTACGAAAATGTCCGGGTTCGGGTCCGTGTCACGGACACCCCAAAATTCGGTACGAACCCGAACTATACAGTTCGAGTTCGCTCATCCCTACTTATATACTGTACAGTATACAATACATAGTTATACCTCAGCCAGAGCGAGAGTTGTTGCTTGATAGTGGCTCTCTGATCTGTCTCACAGAGGGGGTCCCAAGCAGGGGACCCCCAAGGATGTCAACATCATCTAATAGAGAATATAACAAACATTTACTAGTGGATTGATGATACATTTCTTATTTCTGGGGGTCCAACTGCTGGGATTGGTACCGATTACAAGAAGGAGCAATATTGTGCATGTGTGGCCACTGCTTCATTCACTTATGCGGGATAGCAAGTCTCGTGGAACTTTGGTCAATAACTTCGGGATTTGAGTTTTTTCAACTTTAAAACCATTTTAAAACACGGATCTGAATTCGGCTTTGGTACCAAGGTATCAGTCGCTACCAAAGCTGACTTCTGATCCATGTTTTAAAATAGTTATAAAGTTTAAAAATTGATGGCCCAAGTAATTTAACAAAGTCGCGCAAGACTTTGGGAATAACTCACTTCGCCTCACCGGAATCCATACATTTTAATGGTGTATGGAGACCTGTCTCTGTACAGCATTAAAACAAAGTTTAGAGCCAATCGACTTTGGATCTAGGATCACCAGCACACCGCTCACATAGGGGATTCCCCATTCTTGTGATCGGTGGGATCCAACAGGTCATACCCCCAGAATCATACATTCATCATCTAAGGCCTCATTCAGGAAGCAGTCTGCATACCACACAGACCAACTAAAGTACATAGTGCAAATCACACTTTTCAGAATTCACCATTGGTCTGTGCTGAGAAACTTGCAGCATGCACCATGCATGCACCAAGCATGCAGCATTTTCCAAAACAGATGCAGATAGGCAACATATGGATGTCTAAAAATATCCATGTTTTGCAGATGGAAAATGAAAGACTAACTGAATCAGGCCTTTCATATTTAACCCCTTCCCAACATCAACATGGTACATGGACAGAGTCAGTGATTGGAGGCAACTCCGATCAGACTTTTAACTGCTTAGATGCTGTGGACAATTGTGATCACTTCATCTGAGCGTTCATTTACAGAGACTGCAGAACTCCTGGTGACAAAATGGCTGCCTTGTGACAAGATTGTGGAAGCCATCCTATTGCTGTGGCAGTCTGGGGCCGTCTTTTGAAGGCTCCTAGGCCTGACATAGTAAAGCTATAGGAATGCCTTGATTCTCCCATAGACTGGAAAGGTAAATCATTGCAGTCCATTGTATAAGTGATCAGATGCTTGCATGCTGAAGTCCCCTAGGAGGACTAAAAATAAAAATGATAAAAAGTTTTAAAAAATTCACCCCTTCCCCATTTAACAAATAAAAATAAACAATTAAAAAATAAAGATTACTGGTGTAGCAGTGCCCCAAAATGCCCAATGTATAAAGTAAAGTATAATGGCATTTATCCTGTAGGTTGAACTGCGTAATGGAAAAAAAAAATCATGCACATCCCAAAATGGTATCAATGAAAAATACAGTTCAGTTCGCAAAAATTTAGCCCTTTTACGGCTCCATATACGTACTGTAAATATAAAACATTTATGAATGTCAGAATATGGTGATGCAAAGTAAAAAAGTTTTTATTTAGTATGAAAACACATGAAAAACTTTAAAAATTTGGTATCTCTATGATCATACTGAACTGCAGAATGTTTTTACTAAAACACTCGAACACAATAAAAACAAACCCATAAAACAATGTAAAGTTTTTTCCAATTCCACCCCATGTAGAATTGTTTTCCATCTACCCACTACATCACGTGCAATATCAAATAGTGCCATTAGAAAGCACAAATTCTCAAACAAAGCAACAAGCCTCATATGGCTTATGTGAATAGAAAACTAAAAAGTTATGGCTCCTGGAAAGTACAAAACAAAAAAAGGTGTTACATTCAAATCAATGGGCCTGGGTTGCAATACTAAGCAGTGCTGTGTTTGGTATGGCTCCAGGGCTCACTGATCACTGGGGTGTTGGGAGTCAGACTTCCACCATCAGATATTAATGAAAAAACTAAAATGATTTTTAAAAAAGGGGCTATAGAGGTTTTTCCATCAATTTCTCTTTTATAGTTAAACAAACCTATATTATAAACATTTTACCACTTACACTAATTTAACGAATATTTCTATCCCCATATTTTCAGGAATAATGTTAGAATAGTGCCACCTGCTGATTCTAATGAACAGACTTTAATTGCTGAGGTGGACACAGAGAGTAACTCTGTCTACCTCTCTTATCACTTGCTCAGCTCAGCATTTTTACTCACACAGAGAAGGCTCTGCAGCTTCAGAAGCAGCCAGCTCATGACACCAGGGATCCCTGCGCATAGCTGAAGATGCAAAACTGAGCATGTGTGTCCACCTTGGCTCATTTACTGAGGTGGACACAAAAAGGATATTAATTAGGAACAGCAGGAAAATACAGATATTGTTTATAATTTGGGATGAGCGAACCCAACTGCAAAGTTTGGGTTTTTACCGAACTTTGCAAGTTCGGGTACCCGGACCAGTATCTGGGTTCGGTGTTCGGGTGATTTTATTATTTTCCGTTATAACATGATTATATCGGAAAATAATAGTATTCTTAAGACAGAATGTAAAATAATATGGCCACTTAGAGGTTAAAAAAAACCTCACCTCATCCACTTGATTGAGCTGTAGCAGCTTCTTCTATCTTCACTGAACAGGACATGCCAAAATACCTATGATGTGCGCGATGACGTCACTGCGCTTTCCCATGTGGTGACGTCATCACACATATCGCATGTCCTTTGGCAGATCCTGTTCAAATGGATGAGGTGAGGTTTTTTTAACCCCTAAATGGCCATATTGTTTTGCATTCTGTCTTAAGAATGCTATCATTTTCCGATATAACCATGTTATAATGGAAAATAATAAAATAAATGTTAGGTCCCCATTCATTTCAATGGGATTTGGGGTAAAGTTCGGGTGCCGAACCTGAACTTTGACCTGAATTTAGGGCGAACACGGTGAACCCAAACTTCCACGGGTTCACTAATCCCTATTTATAATAACAGGCTAGATTTGACTATAGACACAATTTTTTATGGGACAACCTCTTTGAGTACATTAATAGTTATATACTGTGTATAGGCTTTTAGAACAATATGCATTAACTAGGATATAATTAAGACATATTGGACATCAAAGACTTTTCTTTTGAGTTCCTCTGCTGTTTAATTCACCAAGAAGATAGTTTGTCAGTGCCTTTGTACTGCAGCTCAAGATCTCTACATCTTCTCACTACAATTGCAGTCATTAGTCTTATGGAGTTTTACGCTGGAAATCATTTTCTAAAAGTGATGTTTAAATGGAATGATCAGTGAAACGTGGATATTAATAATTATGCAAGAAAAAAACTCATTTCATTTGAAGCTATAAGTTTCAATCACTGATGTTGCACAGTTTTCTTGGCTTTCTTTCTGGCTATTAAATAACTTATAATGGATTTTGGTAGCATAGTCGTGTCAGAACGTTGCGAAATTCTACAGTTTGTGTCAGATTAGACTTTTTAGATTACTGAATGGCAAAAATAAATGTAAAAAGTTCAGAGAACATTTAGTAGAACAACACACCAAAAATGTTTAAAGGGTTGTCCAGCTATCAAAAAAAAAAAATACTTCTTAGAAGGCTTTAAAATAAAAAGGAAAGTGAAGTAATTTTACCGATTCCTCACCGCTTCATTTCTAATGCTTTCTGGATCCACCACAGGTCTAAGTTCTTCCTGCTTCAGTGATAAAGTGTCAACACAGCCAACCACTGACTGTGGTGGTGACATGTCAATACCCTGAAGTCACCTCTGCGACCAGTGATTGGCTGGAGCTGACACATGCCCACATCGATATCTTATTGAAAGAGCAGGATGAACAGAGACCAGTGGGGGACCCAGGAAGTATCAGAATGGGAATGACAAGTGAGTTCATACTTTATCATTTTTACTTGCACATCAGCACTTCCAGCCAACCGCCATGTAGGCAACTGCAACACAAGTTAAAGCAACACTGTAGCCCCTTTATTGATCCAAAAATCCATAAGATAGGGGCAACATAGAACTAAAGGGGATTCAATAACTGCCCAGTCACAGAAGCGGGAATTGTATCCTAAAAATTTCCAGGAGTAAAATATTGATGACCTATTCTCAGGATAGTTCAAATCAATATCTGATTGATGGGGTCTGACACAGAACACCTCAGCTGATCAGCTGTTTGAAGAGGTCACAGTGCTCCGTTGAATGATTCAGCCTCTTCCTAATCCAGTGACATCACATTCTTTAGCCACACGGCCAAGGCGCATCACAAGGTGTTACATTCAAGTCAATGGGCCTGGGTTGCAATACTAAGCAGCTCTGCGTTTGGTATGGCTGCAGCGCTCACTGATGGCTGGGGTGTTAGGAGTCAGACTTCCACCAAACAGATATTAATGACCCATCCTGAGGATAGGCCATCAATATTGTACTTCCAAAAAAAAAACTTATTTCTCAAAACAACAATGAGGAACATTTCAACCCTTAAGTTTGAAAAAGATCCAACAGTTCCAATAATTTTATGGGTTGAAACATTGCTTGACTATATGTATTTCTGGAACATTAATTGAACCTTGATGCAGGACACTGTTCTTCTGATTTGGTTTTGAAAATTAACCTAAAGATCCAATGAGTTTGAGAAGGTATGTGTTTTTTTTCTTTTTTTCTGGAAATAGCGCCGAACCTGTCTATAGGCTGTGTAGCTTACCCTATTGAAGTGCACGGCAACAGGTTAAACTAGATGGATTTTAGTATTTTTAAACTTTTACTGATACCTGACACATTTTCTGTAAAACTGTTTGAGAATCTTATCAAGTCACACAGCATACTGTTAAATATATGAATATTACAGTATTAGTACTGCGGGAAACATATTTCTTCCACTGACATCACAAGGCACATATAAAAAATGGAACAAGTGGGAGATAAGTGGGAGAGAAGAAGACATCACTTAAAGTACGGTACTAACAGACTCCGGAAACAAGGGAAGTCTGTTGAGGACATGCTGTAAATAGATGTGCATTTCATAACATGAAGGAACGTCTTTTTTTTAAAATAATTTAGAGAAGATAAGTTTAATATATTGTAAGAAAAGTGTGTTTGATAAATAACACAATAAAAAAATGTTCCCAGAAGAAGACAGAGCACATTCATTTACATGAAGTACCCTGCAAATTAAGCATAAACCGCTAGTAATTTAGCAAGGAAACAAAATCCTATAAGAATCGATTTTCTATACTACAGAGAATGTATATAAAACATGCTACAGTAATACAATAAATCACATTAAAGTGACCATTCTGGCGCAGCTGATGTCAAAATAACGCTGGCTACATCTGTAGATGCTGGTCTTGTCTTCAGCTAATTAATGCAGGTTCATTATACACTAGGTCCACACTAGCGGTGATCCGGCAGCCTGTACTGGTAGACTGCTCCAACATAGATGCCGGCTGGGCAAAAACTGCTGTCTGAAAACCATCATATGTTTCTTATAGTCATTCAGGATCCAGCAGTGAAGGGCAGTATCCGACGATGCAGGATACAGCGAAATTTCATAACGCAGAGGGAAATGTAACTAGTGTTGAGGAAATCGAAGTCCACAATCCAAATTTCAGGGAAAATTCTATTTTCTGCGTGCTTCGTGGCAGCAAATCAATTTTCCCTGAAATAGTGTAAAAAATGCAAAAAATTATACTAACCTCATCCATCTGCTCATGACGGCTGTCTGCCGCCATCTTGATTAAAGATCTCACACGAAATCCTGTGCACAGTGACGTATGACGTCACCACTTTGGCCCACATGATGACGTTGTCAAGGGACTCGCAATATTTTGCGCTTGATATTCAATCAGGATGGTGGCGGATGGCCCTTCGCAAGCAAATGGATGTAAGTATGATTGCATTTTTTTTTCTTTCATTTTACACTATAATATTGCTATCAGATGCCATGATCATGTATGAACGCGGCGTCTGAGAGGTACAATGTGCAATCGCCTCCCACTACTTACAAATAAATGTACTTCATGACAAACTAATTTTTTGGGTAAGATTCAGTGATTCTGCCAAATTAAATTTTTTAATACTTCGCTCATCTCTGAATGTAACCTCAGAAACTCTGGGAATAAGCTATTATTGCCGTTACAGACAGCCAACTGAAAGGTCACTCATGTCCAGGTGTTTCCACCCTTACCTTTCCACACATTTCTGACAATACAAATTTAGTACATAATAGCATTATGCTAGCAACACATTGCAATTCACATCATAACCGCCAGGTGTCCACATGCAGACAAATATAACAAAACATCTTCAAGCAAAGGATAAAAAAAAAAATGTAAAAGCTGGTCATTCTGCACCACTTCTCTTGGGATATGTCAAGCAAAGAGGAAGTTCAATGAAGGACACATCTGTAATTCACAAACTTGATAAATGACAATAAGGGCGCGTTGACAAATACCATACATAGTGGTTTCTGCCATGGTTATTTATATTGAATGCTGCCTACTCGCTCTCAGTTTAGCCCAATTGAATGGAGCTAATAAATTGTGAGTGGACACCCACCATGGCCTCAGGCGGTGGCTATCTGAATACCTCACCAAGGTGGGACATGTAACTTTATGGTGCAGTCGCAACTTGAAGCCACCGGCCCATAAATTGTAGCTCTGTCTGTCTACAGACACCACATGGCTGCCGGTGGAATTTGTGTGGTGTCAAAGCCAAAATTCTGGAGGTAAGTTCCACCAAGTGAACTGGATCTAAAAGCCATTCTTTGTGAGCAGCTCTATCTCATAAAGAAGATCGTGAGCTATGACATTCATATGGTACAAAAGGGCATAAGGTAAGGGGATATATTCATGAGACCCTTGTGAAGACTGAAGTCACTTAAAGGAACACTAAATCTATAAGTGAATGCAAAAAAGAAGCAAGACATATAATTCCCCTCACTGTTTGACAGACTTCTGCTCTTTCTGCATGATCGTGAGACAGAAAGGGAACACAATGGTTAATGTGGATGTGCTCTGTCCTGAGCTGGAGATTGTTTAAATGGGCAAAGCTTTGTCAAAGAGGTCTTAATCTTCTTGTCCTACAGCAGACAGGACACAGCAGAGAGGCTACTGCCACCTGTGCTACAGCTCGTCACAGGACAGTGAGGAGGAGGAGGGGACGTGAATTACCTCCTGAGGCTCGGATGGAAGATTTTTTACATATTAATAGGTTTTAACTGTTATGTGATACAAAACAGGATGAGGAAGGAGATGAAGGAAGGAGGTGCTGCAATATTTAAAAAAATATATTTGTGCATTTTCTGTGTTTAATGTTCACTTAAAACCTAACAATTCAAAGGGTGGCACTAGCTAACCAAATATACAACCTTACTGAATATGTAACTAGTAAAAGAGGATCTATCAATTCTCATGACTTACCTATTTTAGCAAATATCTCCCATGAAATTAATTTTCAGAAGTATCTTTCCTAAGAACTCAGTTCTGTTCCTCTATTGCTCCTCTTGGGAATTTATAAATACTTTGACAACTGTGTGCCATTATTCACACACTCCGACTTTGTCATCACAGATTGCTCAATATCAGACAGTGTAGGGACACCCCCCCCAGTTGGTACCATCCAGGTGGCAATTTATGTATATACTTGTAGATTGTAAGCCCTCGCAGGCAGGGCCCTCTCTATCTGTACCAGATTGTAACTCGTCTTCTTCATGATTAGTGCAGTTGTCCATAATATGTACAGTACAGACCAAAAGTTTGGACGCACCTTCTCATTCAAAGAGTTTTCTTTATTTTCATGACTATGAAAATTGTAGATTCACACTGAAGGCTTCAAAACTATGAATTAACACATGTGGAATTATATACATAGCAAAAAAGTGTGAAACAACTGAAAATATGTCATATTCTAGGTTCTTCAAAGTAGCCACCTTTTGCTTTGATTACTGCTTTGCACACTCTTGGCATTCTCTTGATGAGCTTCAAGAGGTAGTCATCTGAAATGGGCTTCCAACAGTCTTGAAGGAGTTCCCAGAGATGCTTAGCACTTGTTGGCTCTTTTGCCTTCACTCTGTGGTCCAGCTCACCCCAAACCATCTCGATTGGGTTCAGGTCCGGTGACTGTGGAGGCCAGGTCATCTGGCGCAGCACCCCATCACTCTCCTTCATGGTCAAATAGCCCTTACACAGCCTGGAGGTGTGTTTGGGGTCATTGTCCTGTTGAAAAATAAATGATGGTCCAACTAAACGCAAATCGGATGGAATAGCATGCCTCTGCAAGATGCTGTGGTAGCTGGTTCAGTATGCCTTCAATTTAGAATAAATCCCCAACAGTGTCACCAGCAAAGCACCCCCACACCATCACACCTCCTCCTCCATGCTTCACGGTGGGAACCAGGCATGGAGAGTCCATCCGTTCACCTTTTCTGCGTCGAACAAAGACACGGTGGTTGGAACCAAAGATCTCAAATTTGGACTCATCAGACCAAAGCACAGATTTCCACTGGTCTAATATCCATTCCTTGAGTTATTTAGCCCAAACAAGTCTCTTCTGCTTGTTGCCTGTCCTTAGCAGTGGTTTCGTAGCAGATATTCTACCATGAGGCCTGATTCACACAGTCTCCTCTTAACAGTTGTTCTAGAGATGTGTCTGCTGCTAGAACTCTGTGTGGCATTGACCTGGTCTCTAATCTGAGCTGCTGTTAACCTGCGATTTCTGAGGCTGGTGACTCGGATTAACTTATCCTCCGCAGCAGAGGTGACTCTTGGTCTTCCTTTCCTGGGGCGGTCCGCATGTGAGACAGTTTCTTTGTAGTGCTTGATGGTTTTTGTGACTGCACTTGGGGACACTTTCAAAGTTTTCCCAATTTTTTGGACTGACTGACCTTCATTTCTTAAAGTAATGATGGCCACTTGTTTTTCTTTACTTAGCTGCTTTTTTCTTTCCATAATACAAATTCTAACAGTCTATTCAGTAGGACTATCAGCTGTGTATCCACCTGACTTCTCCACAACGCAACTGATGGTCCCAACCCCATTTATAAGGCAAGAAATCCCACTTATTAAACCTGACAGGACACACCTGTGAAGTGAAAACCATTTCAGGTGACTACCTCTTGAAGCTCATCAAGAGAATGCCAAGAGTGTGCAAAGCAGTAATCAAAGCAAAAGGTGGCTACTTTGAAGAACCTAGAATATTACATATTTTCAGTTGTTTCACACTTTTTTGTTATGTATATAATTCCACATGTGTTAATTCATAGTTTTGATGCCTTCAGTGTGAATCTACAATTTTCATAGTCATGAAAATAAAGAAAACTCTTTGAATGAGAAGGTGTGTCCAAACTTTTGGTCTGTACTGTATGTATACACCTTTACATATGTACAGCACCATGGAATGAATGGCGCTTTAATAATAAATAATATTTTTATGACGGATAACAGAAAAAGCTAAAAACTGACTTTTCAGAAAAAAGATGCTCCATAATTGTTATTACATGGGGAATATGATTATTTCCTAAAACAAACGTGTCCTCTTTAATTTAAAGGAACAATGGTATGTGCCAAAAGTGGACACATATGACTCAGAAATGTGCTTTGCTATAATGGGAATAAATACAAATAATGGTGATTTGGACGCCTAAGGAAAAAAAATTCAAGAAATGTATTCTCAAGAAATATATCAACAGCAGTAAGTTTGGACTGATCCAATAATGTTTCACTTTGACAAGTGTTATTAGTATATAAACTTTCCTGTGAGAATGATATTGTATTCTCTTGAAGAAACTGGTATCAAAGCTATAAAGGGAGGTGTTACAGTATCTGAGGGATATTCCGTAATATGTTGTTTCCTTTGAGAATACAGAAAATACTTGTGTTGACTACCAGTCACAGTCTTGCAATAAATTTATTGAATACAGAGCCAGGATGTGGAGTTTTAGTGTTCCAGGAAGATAAGGGAAAAATTGCACCAAATCCCAAGCCATATATTCAATTCAAAAGGAAAGTGATTGGTAGAGGAGAAGGTAAAGGGAACCTGTTAGCAGATTCATGGATAGCATGTAATAGCGTCAGGATCCCTCATTGCATGTACTTTGTTTTATTTGGAAATGTTGTAATGCTTCAGAGAAAATGTCAGGGAAATGTATCAAGCCCTACATGACTGAAGTTGAAAACTAGGGCTTGCAAATTTGGGGGCTTATGTGTGCAAAAGTTTTGTGCCATTTAATTTTAAAAAGTCGATGGGAAAGTGGACGTGATTAGCCTGACGAGCTGAGGTGACTTTTTCAAAAAGTCTCCAAAATTGTCAGTCTTCCTCAAGTGGGATGTCATACAAAGTGGTGTAACATCTCAAGACAGTAGTGTTAGACATAAGCATGCACCAAATTTATCAAACATTGTGCGACAAACATTTGATAAAATTGCTACAAATTATGTCAACATAGACTACTGTAAAACTGGCTTTAAAGATTCCCCTCATGATAAATCTCCTATGTCTGAGCTGAGAACATATACAGTGGGATACGAAAGTTTGGGCAACCTTGTTAATCATCATGATTTTCCTGTATAAATCGTTGGTTGTTACGATAAAAAATGTCAGTTAAATTTATCATATAGGAGACACACACAGTGATATTTGAGAAGTGAAATGAAGTTTATTGGATTTACAGAAAGTGTGCTATAATTGTTTAAACAAAATTAGGCAGGTGCATAAAATTGGGCACCACAAAAAAGAAATGAAATCAATATTTAGTAGATCCTCCTTTTGCATAAATTACAGCCTCTAAACGCTTCCTGTAGGTTCCAATGAGAGTCTGGATTCTGGTTGAAGGTATTTTGGACCATTTCTCTTTACAAAACATCTTTAGTTCATTCAGGTTTGATGGCTTCCGAGCATGGACAGCTCTCTTTAAGTCACACCAAAGATTTTCAATTATATTCAGGTCTGGGGACTGAGATGGCCATTCCAGAACATTGTACTTGTTCCTCTGCATAAATGCCTTAGTGGATTTTGAGCAGTGTTTAGGGTCGTTGTCTTGTTGAAAGATACAGCCCTGGTGCAGCTTCAGCTTTGTCACTGATTCCTGGACATTGGTCTCCAGAATCTGCTGATACTGAGTGGAATCCATGTGTCCCTCAACTTTGACAAGATTCCCAGTCCCTGCACTGGCCACACAGCCCCACAGCATGATGGAACCACCCCCATATTTTACTGTAGGTAGCAGGTGTTTTCCTTGGAATGCTGTGTTCTTTTTCCTCCATGCATAACGCCCCTTGTTATGGCCAAATAACTAAATTTTAGTTTCATCAGTCCACAGCACCTTATTCCAAAATGAAGCTGGCTTGTCCAAATGTGCTTTAGCCCACCTCAAGCGGCACTTTTTGTGCTGTGGGCGGAGAAAAGGCTTCCTCTACATCACTCTCACATACAGCATCTCCTTGTGTAAAGTGCGCCGAATGGTTGAACGATGCACAGTGACTCCATCTGCAGCAAGATGATGTTGTAGGTCTTTGGTGCTGGTCTGTGGGTTGACTCTGACTGTTCTCACCATTCGTCGCTTCTGTCTATCCGAGATTTTTCTTGGTCTGCCACTTCGAGCCTTAACTTGAACTGATCCTGTGGTCTTCCATTTCCTCAATATGTTCCTAACTGTGGAAACAGACAGCTGAAATCTCTGAGACAGCTGAAATCTCTGAGACAGCTGAAATCTCTGAGACAGCTGAAATCTCTGAGACAGCTTTCTGTATCCTTCCCTTAAACCATGATGGTGAACAATCTTTGTCTTCAGGTCATTTGAGAGTTGTTTTGAGACCCCCATGTTGCTACTCTTCAGAGAAAATTAAAAGAGGAGGGAAACTTACAATTGACCCCCTTAAATATTCTTTCTCATAATTGGATTCACCTGTGTATGTAGGTCAGGGGTCACTGAGCTTACCAAGCCAATTTGAGTTCCAATAATTAGTTCTAAAGGTTTTGGAATCAATAAAATGACAACAGTGCCCAAATGTATGCACCTGCCTAATTTTGTTTAAACAATTATAGCACACTTTCTGTAAATCCAATAAACTTCATTTCACTTCTCAAATATCACTGTGTGTGTCTCCTATATGATATATTTAACTGACATTTTTTATCGTAACAACCAACGATTTATACAGGAAAATCATGACGATTAACAAGGTTGCCTAAACTTTCGCATCCCACTGTATGAGCAGCTCCTCTCTTGCCTCTTCCTGCCCAGCTCTACTTGATCCACGGGTATACCCCTTTAATCAGGATAGAATCAGTTGACAGGTTCCCCTCAATTTGAACATTTCTGGTGGTCTATTTAAATGAAAGGGTTATGGGCACAATTCTGAGTAAAGAGTCTGGTGTCCAGTGGTTTACTTACCTCCTTAGGCTGTCCATACCTGAACCAATGGTCAACAATTAGGTAGGTAGGAATATAGAGTGCAGGGGCCCTGCAGTGTATACAGCCAGTTTAGGTTGGCACCATCAGATTCCAATGAGAAGTGTAATAAGCATTGTCTAATGTGATGTCGTCTCCCCTCCAATTTGACTCCTCAAGCTGTCAAGACATTGGCTCATTTGAATCAAAGTTACTCCTAATGTCCTCGCCAGGTGATTCTTATCACTCTCTCCAATTGCGAACCAAGAGAGAGTGATAAGAATCACCTGGCGAGGACATTAGGAGTAACTTTTATTCAAATGAACCAATGTCTTGACAGCAGGAGGAGTCAAATTGGAGGGGAGACGACATCACATCCCACATCCCCTATAAAAGAGGGGTAGTGGAGGGGGAAAGTAACCACTGAGGAAGGGGTAACATAAGACCCCGAAACGCGTCTGGTTCCAACCCCCCCAAAAGGATCCAACTATAACAAATGGACTAATGATGGTAAAATCAGTGCCTGTATCCACAAAACATTCAGAAGCTTTGAGAAAGATCGCCCTAGTAAGTATTATTCAGGTTCGAACAAGCGGCTGGTGTGGAACTAACAGACTCAAAATTCGTCACAACTCGCAAGACCACGGTCGAATATATACCAAGACCAACATCCAGAGTAAGACACAGGCATTCAGCTACACCGAATGGTAAGACTGTTCGAATTTACTATTTATCGTGTGTTGGCATACACAGAGTAGTCTCAGTGGGACGCCACTGAGAAGTAATTATTGCGGGACGCCGCTGTACGAATATTCTTCAAGTATTCTCATGCAAGCCGATTAGTGGAAAAGACTTGATTTTCTATCCGAATATTGGTGTAATTTAAATCGGACTTTGTTGATCTAATTCGGATTTTGTCGATTCAACTGCTCCTACAAATCTTATGTCCATACAGGAAATTCGGATTGATTATTCGAATGAAATGGTTGTACACCTTTGAATGTTGCTGGTAATTTGAATTTTTCATGCGAACAATCACTAGCTATATTTATTTATTTTTAATAGATATTTTGCGATATTTAGGATATTTTATAGTGTTTTGATTTGTTTTAGGATTGAAATTGTTTTACAATTGTTTGGATTTTTATTGTCTAGCACACACTTTTAATTAATAAATTCAATATTGGTCGCATATCCGAGAGTGCCCAGTACCTGATTTTTAGATTGTCTTTTGCTGAATAAATTGGGTGAATCTATTTTCTGAGAGCACCTCATGTGACCCTGTTTGATCCAGTGCGTCACAGTTTTTTATATTGTCTATTGAAATCCCCAACAGTGTCACCAGCAAAGCACCCCCACACCATCACACCTCCTCCTCCTCCATGCTTCACGACGGGAACTAGGCATGTAGAGTCCATCCGTTCACCTTTTCTGCGTCGCACAAAGACATGGTGGTTGGAACCAAAGATCTCAAATTTGGACTCATCAGACCAAAGCACAGATTTCCACTGGTCTAATGTCCATTCCTTGTGTTCTTTAGCCCAAACAAGTCTCTTCTGCTTGTTGTCTGTCCTTAGCAGTGGTTTCCTAGCAGATATTCTACCATGAAGGCCTGATTCACACAGTCTCCTGTTAACAGTTGTTCTAGAGATGTGTCTGCTGCTAGAAATCTGTGTGGAATTGACCTGGTCTCTTATCTGAGCTGCTGTTAACCTGCGATTTCTGAGGCTGGTGATTCGGATGAACTTATCCTCCGCAGAAGAGGTGACTCTTGGTCTTCCTTTCCTGGGGCGGTCCGCATGTGAGACAGTTTCTTTGTAGCGCTTGATGGTTTTTGTGACTGCACTTGGGGACACTTTCAAAGTTTTCCCAATTTTTCGGACTGACTGACCTTCATTTCTTAAAGTAATGATGGCCACTCGTTTTTCTTTACTTAGCTGCTTTTTTCTTGCCATAATACAAGTTCTAACAGTCTATTCAGTAGGACTATCAGCTGTGTATCCACCTGACTTCTCCACAACGCAACTGATGGTCCCAACCCCATTTATAAGGCAAAAAAATCCCACTTATTAAACCTGACAGGGCACACCTGTGAAGTGAAAACCATTTCAGGTCATTACCTCTTGAAGCTCATCAAGAGAATGCCAAGAGTGTGCAAAGCAGTAATCAAAGCAAAAGGTGGCTACTTTGAAAAACCTAGAATATGACATATTTTTAGTTGTTTCACACTTTTTTTGCTATGTATATAATTTAACATGTGTTAATTCATAGTTTTGATGCCTTCAGTGTGAATCTACAATTTTCATAGTCATGAAAATAAAGAAAACTCTTTGAATGAGAAGATGTGTCCAAACTTTTGGTCTGTACTGTATATACCCAAATTAAATAATATAGGTTTTCTTCCAAATTGAAAAATTTGTTAAATAGCAAACACAATCAGGCCCTTACATCCTTATGATTCTATGCATCTGGGTTCTGTGTATGAACAGCTTTGATATTCCAATGTCTTTGCTATAGTTCCTTTGTTATATTTGCTTTACATTAGACATTATATTATTTCCTAACCCCAGAATTATGTATACTTACCTTCAACCTGTAAAAAAATAAAGACCACAGAATAAAAACAGATACTAGAATAAATACAGACCCCAAAAGTAACTATAGATCTCTTAAATAAGACGACAGAATATTGGCCATTAACTAAATAAAGTAAATACTCCGGAATACAGACCCTAGATCGGGCCCCACAATATGTACATAAGCAGAACTAAATAAATGTAGACCCCCAGAATAAATACATACTTCAGATCTAACCCCAGAAAACAAAAAAATAATAATAACTGGACCACTTAATTAATTATAGACCCTAAACCAGTTCCGCTAAACAAATACAAACCCCAGACCAAACTCCCTAATTACAGATGCCCAGACCTCCTAAACAAATTCCAATTCCAGACACTTGCGCAGCAGCTCGCCGTCTCCTTATCTTTGCAGTTGTGCAGGCTCTACTCAGAGGCATGAGGACCTGTAAACATATGGTCATGTGATTGCAGGTCCTTCAAATAAAAGGCCCTGCATATATTTTACATAATTATATATTTGTTGCAATTCATGTAAAAAAAAATGACAAAAATGTAACAGGCATAAAAGAGGAGATTTATTAAGTCCAGCACTTACTTAATATCCCCTGCGCCGCCAGAGGCTGCACCCAATTTATGATGAGGCACATGCATCCTTCTGCTGCCCATGTGCCTTAACATCTCAGATTTCTGGCTCAGATTGTGGGTTAAAGGAAGATAAATTTGTTGGAGAGTCTGGCTTTGCCTTTTTACCGCCCTTGCCATGGCCCCTTAGCGAAAGTGTCATGGGCGGAGAAAAATCTAAGAGACGCGACAATTTAAAAAAAAGTATTGAACATATCGTTTGTGACTTTTTAACACCACTTTCAGGAGCACGAAAGATGATAAACTTACCACTAAAGCCCTAAAACACAAAAAAATGTGCCCCTAAGGCACCTACTCTCATCCTGACCCTGATTAAATATCATTGTTTACTGCTGTGTTGTCCATTTTCTACACTTTCTTCTACTAGTCAATACCCTTGTTGAGAATCATATTCACAAGAGTCTCTTTCCCATTGTACCTTCCCAGTCAGGTCCCACGCAACTCACTTGAGTCACTAACAGTATCACTTAGTAGCTGGTACGTAACCTCGTAAGGACCTGGCCAATTTTTATTTTTGAATTTCGTTTTTGACTCCTACCTACCCATGACCTTTTACTTTTCTTTTCACATTAAATTCACTAAGTTTGCACTTAAAAGCGGGAAAAAAATCTTTGTCAGGTGAAGTAAAAAACACATTTGCCATGTTTTTTGTTTTTGTTTTGTTTTTATGATGTTCACTATATGCTAAAAAAGGCACAACAAGCATTTTCTGTGGGTCAGTACGATAATTTTGTTTTACTACTTTAAAAAAATAAAAACCTTAGAGAATTTTTTTTACATCATTATATTCTCATAATCAGAACTTTTTTAAGCTTTTGTCTACAGAGCTGTATGAGGTTTTTTGTGGTGTGAGCATTAGGGTTTTTTGTACCATTTTGGGTACATACGACTTTTTAACAACTTTTTATTCTATTTTTTAAAGGGCCAAGCTGACAAAAAATTGGGAATCACAATTTTTTTTTAATTATGGCATCCGCATAGGAAAAACATTTTTATATTTTTATAGTTCAGACATTTTCAGATATGGCGATACTGGGAAGATTATTTTAATTGTTTATATTTTTGTTTTTCTAGAATTAAAAAAAGGTTTTTATTTTGCCACAGTAATTTATAGTCCCCATCAAAACTGCCACCTTATCCTGTAGTTTCCAAAATGGGGTCATTTTTTTGGAGTTTCTACTTGAGGGGTGCATCAGGGACTCTCAAAATGTGACATGACAACTTTAAAATTATCCCAGTGAAATCTGCATTCCAAAAACCAAATGGCATTCCTTTCCTTCTGCGCCCTGCCGTGTTCCCGTACAGCAGTTTACGACCACATATGGGGTGTTTCTATAAACTAAAAAATGAGGTAATAAATATTGAGTTTTGTTTGGCTGGTAACATTTGCTTGGTTACTGTTAGAGTTGAGCGAACACCTGGATGTTCGGGTTCGAGAAGTTCGGCCGAACTTCCCGAAAATGTTCGGGTTCGGGATCCGAACCCGATCCGAACTTCGTCCCGAACCCGAACCCCATTGAAGTCAATGGGGACCCGAACTTTTCGGCACTAAAAAGGCTGTAAAACAGCCCAGGAAAGGGCTAGAGGGCTGCATAAGGCAGCAACATGTAGCTAAATCCCCTGCAAACAAATGTGGATAGGGAAATGAATTAAAATAAAAATTTAATAAATAAAAATTAACCAAAATCAATTGGAGAGAGGTCCCATAGCAGAGAATCTAGCTTCCCGTCACCCACCACTGGAACAGTCCATTCTCAGATATTTAGGCCCCGGAACCCAGGCAGAGGAGAGAGGTCCCGTAACAGAGAATCTGGCTTCATGTCAGCAGAGAATCAGTCTGCATGTCATAGCAGAGAATCAGGCTTCACGTCACCCACCACTGCAACAGTCCATTGTCATAAATTTAGGCCCAGCACCCAGGCAGAGGAGAGAGGTCCCGTAACAGACAATCTGGCTTCATGTCAGCAGAGAATTAGTCTGCATGTCATAGCAGAGAATGAGGCTTCACGACACCCACCACTGTAAGAGTCCATTTTCATAAGTTTAGGCCCAGCACCCAGGCAGAGGAGAGAGGTCCCGTAACAGAGGATCTGGCTTCATGTCAGCAGAGAATCAGTCTTCATGTCATAGCAGAGAATCAGGCTTCACGTCAGCCACCACTGTAAGAGTCCATTTTCATAAGTTTAGGCCCAGCACCCAGGCAGAGGAGAGAGGTCCCGTAACAGACAATCTGGCTTCATGTCAGCAGAGAATTAGTCTGCATGTCATAGCAGAGAATGAGGCTTCACGTCACCCACCACTGCAACAGTCCATTGGCATATATTTAGGCCCAGCACCCAGGCAGAGGAGAGAGGTCCCGTAACAGACAATCTGGCTTCATGTCAGCAGAGAATCAGTCTGCATGTCATAGCAGAGAATGAGGCTTCACGTCAGCCACCACTGCAACAGTCCATTGGCATATATTTAGGCCCAGCACACAGGCAGAGGAGAGAGGTCCCGTAACAGACAATCTGGCTTCATGTCAGCAGAGAATTAGTCTGCATGTCATAGCAGAGAATGAGGCTTCACATCAGCCACCACTGCAACAGTCCATTGGCATATATTTAGGCCCAGCACCCAGGCAGAGGAGAGAGGTCCCGTAACAGACAATCTGGCTTCATGTCAGTAGAGAATCAGTCTGCATGTCATAGCAGAGAATCAGGCTTCACGTCACCCACCACTGCAACAGTCCATTGTCATAAATTTAAGTGTTTTCTCAAGGAGACATAGAAGTGGTATTGTAACGCTGATAACGGCGTCATCGCCACTGGCCATGTTGGTGGAGTACTCGAAACAGCGCAACAGGGCACACAGGTCTCGCATGGAGGCCCAGTCATTGGTGGTGAAGTGGTGCTGTTCTGTAGTGCGACTGACCCGTGCGTGCTGCAGCTGAAACTCCACTATGGCCTGCTGCTGCTCGCACAGTCTGTCCAGCATGTGCAAGGTGGAGTTCCACCTGGTGGGCACGTCGCATATGAGGCGGTGAGCGGGAAGGCCGAAGTTACGCAGTAGCGCAGACAGGCGAGCAGCAGCAGGATGTGAACGCCGGAAGCGCGAACAGACGGCCCGCACTTTATGCAGCAGCTCTGACATGTCGGGGTAGTTGTGTATGAACTTCTGCACCACCAAATTCCGCACATGCGCCAAGCAAGGGATGTGCGTCAAATTGGCTAGTCCCAGAGCTGCAACGAGATTTCGCCCATTATCACACACCACCAGGCCGGGCTTGAGGCTCACCGGCAGCAACCACTCGTCGGTCTGTTGTTCTATACCCCGCCACAACTCCTGTGCAGTGTGGGGCCTTCCTATCACGTTCCAGTGCAGGAAGTAAGGTGGGCACATTGTCTTTGTAGCGTGGATCCAGCAGGGTGGCAACCCAGTAGTCCGCACAGGTTAAAATGTGGGCAACTCTGCTGTCGTTGCGCAGGCACTGCAGCATGTAGTCGCTCATGTGTGCCTGGCTGCCCAGGGGTAAGGACAAGCTGTCCTCTGTGGGAGGCGTATCGTCATCGTCCTGCCTTTCCCCCCAGCCACGCACCAGTGATGGACCCGAGCTGCGTTGGGTGCCACCCGCTGTGACCATGCTTCATCCTCATCCTCCTCCACCTCCTCCTCATCCTCGTCCACCTCGTCCTCCAGTAGTGGGCCCTGGCTGGCCACATTTGTACCTGGCCTCTGCTGTTGCCAAAAACCTCCCTCTGAGTCACTTCGAAGAGACTGGCCTGAAAGTGCTAAAAATGACCCCTCTTCCTCCTCCTCCTCCTCCTGGGCCACCTCGTCTTCCATCATCGCCCTAAGGCCTCTTGCACACTGCCGTGTTTCACGGCCGTATGCGGGCCGTGGAACCGCGGCCTGGATCCCTCCTGAGAGCAGGAGCGCACGGCGTCACTGGTTGCTATGACGCCGTGCACTCCCTGCTGCCGGCACAGTACAGTAATACACTGGTATAGATCATACCAGTGTATTGCTGTATAGCGGCGGCAGCAGGGAGCGCACGGCATCATAGCAACCAGTGACGCCGTGCGCTCCTGCTCTCAGGAGGGATCCAGGCCGCGGTTCCACGGCCCGCATACGGCCGTGAAACACGGCAGTGTGCAAGAGGCCTAAGTGTTTTCTCAAGGAGACATAGAAGTGGTATTGTAACGCTGATAACGGCGTCATCGCCACTGGCCATGTTGGTGGAGTACTCGAAACAGCGCAACAGGGCACACAGGTCTCGCATGGAGGCCCAGTCATTGGTGGTGAAGTGGTGCTGTTCTGTAGTGCGACTGACCCGTGCGTGCTGCAGCTGAAACTCCACTATGGCCTGCTGCTGCTCGCACAGTCTGTCCAGCATGTGCAAGGTGGAGTTCCACCTGGTGGGCACGTCGCATATGAGGCGGTGAGCGGGAAGGCCGAAGTTACGTTGTAGCGCAGACAGGCGAGCAGCAGCAGGATGTGAACGCCGGAAGCGCGAACAGACGGCCCGCACTTTATGCAGCAGCTCTGACATGTCGGGGTAGTTGTGTATGAACTTCTGCACCACCAAATTCCGCACATGCGCCAAGCAAGGGATGTGCGTCAAATTGGCTAGTCCCAGAGCTGCAACGAGATTTCGCCCATTATCACACACCACCAGGCCGGGCTTGAGGCTCACCGGCAGCAACCACTCGTTGGTCTGTGTTTCTATACCCCGCCACAACTCCTGTGCGGTGTGGGGCCTGTCCCCCAAACATATGAGTTTCAGAATGGCCTGCTGACGTTTACCCCGGGCTGTGCTGAAGTTGGTGGTGAAGGTGTGTGGCTGACTGGATGAGCAGGTGGAAGAAGAGGAGGAGGAAGCCGAGAAGGAGGAGGTGGCAACAGGAGGCAAAGAATGTTGCCCTGCGATCCTTGGCGGCGGAAGGACGTGCGCCAAACAGCTCTCCGCCTGGGGCCCAGCTGCCACTACATTTACCCAGTGTGCAGTTAGGGAGATATAGCGTCCCTGGCCGTGCTTACTGGTCCACGTATCTGTGGTTAGGTGGACCTTGCTACAGATGGCGTTGCGCAGTGCACACTTGATTTTATCGGATACTTGGTTGTGCAGGGAAGGCACGGCTCTCTTGGAGAAGTAGTGGCGGCTGGGAACAACATACTGTGGGACAGCAAGCGACATGAGCTGTTTGAAGCTGTCTGTGTCCACCAGCCTAAATGACAGCATTTCATAGGCCAGTAGTTTAGAAATGCTGGCATTCAGGGCCAGGGATCGAGGGTGGCTAGGTGGGAATTTACGCTTTCTCTCAAATGTTTGTGAGATGGAGAGCTGAACGCTGGCGTGTGACATGGTTGAGACGCTTGGTGACGGAGGTGGTGGTGTTGGTGTTGGTGGTACATCCCCTGTTTGCTGGGCGGCAGGTGCCAACGTTCCTCCAGAGGCGGAGGAAGAGGCCGAGGCGGCAGCAGCAGAAGAGGCCGAGGCGGCAGCAGCAGAAGAGGTAGCAGGGGGAGCCTGAGTGACTTCCTTGGTTTTAAGGTGTTTACTCCACTGCAGTTCATGCTTTGCATGCAGGCGCCTGGTCATGCAGGTTGTGCTCAGGTTCAGAACGTTAATGCCTCGCTTCAGGCTCTGATGGCACAGCGTGCAAACCACTCGGGTCTTGTCGTCAGCACATTGTTTGAAGAAGTGCCATGCCAGGGAACTCCTTGAAGCTGCCTTTGGGGTGCTCGGTCCCAGATGGCGGCGGTCAGTAGCAGGCGGAGTCTCTTGGCGGCGGGTGTTCTGCTTTTGCCCACTGCTCCCTCTTTTGCTACGCTGTTGGCTCGGTCTCACCACTGCCTCTTCCTCCGAACTGTGAAAGTCAGTGGCACGACCTTCATTCCATTTGGGGTCTAGGACCTCATCGTCCCCTGCATCGTCTTCCACCCAGTCTTGATCCCTGACCTCCTGTTCAGTCTGCACACTGCAGAAAGACGCAGCAGTTGGCACCTGTGTTTCGTCATCATCAGAGACATGCTGAGGTGGTATTCCCATGTCCTCATCATCAGGAAACATAAGTGGTTGTGCGTCAGTGCATTCTATGTCTTTCACCGCTGGGGAAGGGCTAGGTGGATGCCCTTGGGAAACCCTGCCAGCGGAGTCTTCAAACAGCATAAGAGACTGCTGCATAACTTGAGGCTGAGACAGTTTCCCTGGTATGCATGGGGGTGATGTGACAGACTGATGGGGTTGGTTTTCAGGCGCCATCTGTGCGCTTTCTGCAGAAGACTGGGTGGGAGATAATGTGAACGTGCTGGATCCACTGGCGGCCACCCAATTGACTAATGCCTGTACCTGCTCAGGCCTTACCATCCTTAGAACAGCATTGGGCCCCACCATTAATCGCTGTAAATTCTGGCGGCTACTGGGACCTGAGGTAGTTGGTACACTAGGACGTGTGGATGTGGCAGAACGGCCACGTCCTCTCCCAGCACCAGAGGGTCCACTAACATCACCACGACCATGTCCACGTCCGCGTCCCTTACTAGATGTTTTCCTCATTGTTATGGTTCACCACAACAACAAAAATATTATTTGGCCCAATGTATTGTATTCAAATTCAGCGGGATATAAATTTGAGGCCTAGTATTTAGGCGCTGGGTGACCGGTATGGATTTACTAACAGAATTAGACTTGGAAATGCACAGTAGCGTGTGTGTGAAGTCATTCTGAATGACCCTATGTGCACCTTGAATATTATATACCCTTTTAGGGATAGATTTCAAATAGCTCTGATATAGCAGAAACCACTAAATTATGAAATTGCTAAATTGGGAATTGTATTTCAACCCAGAACAAAAAATGTGCTTTGACGGACACTAAATAACTGTCCCAGCCACAACAGGACAGCGGTAACGAGAGATTTAGCGGGATATAAATTTGAGGCCTAGTATTTAGGCGCTGGGTGACCGGTATGGATTTAGTGACAGAATTAGACTTGGAAATGCACAGTAGCGTGTGTGTGAAGTTATTCTGAATGACCCTATGTGCACCTTGAATATTATATACCCTTTTAGGGATAGATTTCAAATAGCTCTGATATAGCAGAAACCACTAAATTATGAAATTGCTAAATTGGGAATTGTATTTCAACCCAGAACAAAAAATGTGCTTTGACGGACACTAAATAACTTTCCCAGCCACAACAGGACAGCGGTAACGAGAGATTTAGCGGATATAAATTTGAGGCCTAGTATTTAGGGCGCTGGGTGACCGGTATGGATTTACTAACAGAATTGGACTTGGAAATGCACAGTAGCGTGTGTGTGAAGTTATTCTGAATGACCCTATGTGCACCTTGAATATTATATACCCTTTTAGGGATAGATTTCAAATAGCTCTGATATAGCAGAAACCACTAAATTATGAAATTGCTAAATTGGGAATTGTATTTCAACCCAGAACAAAAAATGTGCTTTGACGGACACTAAATAACTTTCCCAGCCACAACAGGACAGCGGTAACGAGAGATTTAGCGGGATATAAATTTGAGGCCTAGTATTTAGGCGCTGGGTGACCGGTATGGATTTACTAACAGAATTGGACTTGGAAATGCACAGTAGCGTGTGTGTGAAGTTATTCTGAATGACCCTATGTGCACCTTGAATATTATATACCCTTTTAGGGATAGATTTCAAATAGCTCTGATATAGCAGAAACCACTAAATTATGAAATTGCTAAATTGGGAATTGTATTTCAACCCAGAACAAAAAATGTGCTTTGACGGACACTAAATAACTTTCCCAGCCACAACAGGACAGCGGTAACGAGAGATTTAGCGGGATATAAATTTGAGGCCTAGTATTTAGGCGCTGGGTGACCGGTATGGATTTACTAACAGAATTGGACTTGGAAATGCACAGTAGCGTGTGTGTGAAGTTATTCTGAATGACCCTATGTGCACCTTGAATATTATATACCCTTTTAGGGATAGATTTCAAATAGCTCTGATATAGCAGAAACCACTAAATTATGAAATTGCTAATTTGGGAATTGTATTTCAACCCAGAACAAAAAATGTGCTTTGACGGACACTAAATAACTTTCCCAGCCACAACAGGACAGCGGTAACGAGAGATTTAGCGGGATATAAATTTGAGGCCTAGTATTTAGGCGCTGGGTGACCGGTATGGATTTACTAACAGAATTGGACTTGGAAATGCACAGTAGCGTGTGTGTGAAGTTATTCTGAATGACCCTATGTGCACCTTGAATATTATATACCCTTTTAGGGATAGATTTCAAATAGCTCTGATATAGCAGAAACCACTAAATTATGAAATTGCTAAATTGGGAATTGTATTTCAACCCAGAACAAAAAATGTGCTTTGACGGACACTAAATAACTTTCCCAGCCACAACAGGACAGCGGTAACGAGAGATTTAGCGGGATATAAATTTGAGGCCTAGTATTTAGGCGCTGGGTGACCGGTATGGATTTAGTGACAGAATTAGACTTGGAAATGCACAGTAGCGTGTGTGTGAAGTTATTCTGAATGACCCTATGTGCACCTTGAATATTATATACCCTTTTAGGGATAGATTTCAAATAGCTCTGATATAGCAGAAACCACTAAATTATGAAATTGATAAATTGGGAATTGTATTTCAACCCAGAACAAAAAATGTGCTTTGATGGACACTAAATAACTTTCCAAGCCACAACAGGACAGCGGTAACGAGAGATTTAGCGGAATATAAATTTGAGGCCTAGTATTTAGGCGCTGGGTGACCGGTATGGATTTACTAACAGAATTAGACTTGGAAATGCACAGTAGCGTGTGTGTGAAGTCATTCTGAATGACCCTATGTGCACCTTGAATATTATATACCCTTTTAGGGATAGATTTCAAATAGCTCTGATATAGCAGAAACCACTAAATTATGAAATTGCTAAATTGGGAATTGTATTTCAACCCAGAACAAAAAATGTGCTTTGACGGACACTAAATAACTGTCCCAGCCACAACAGGACAGCGGTAACGAGAGATTTAGCGGGATATAAATTTGAGGCCTAGTATTTAGGCGCTGGGTGACCGGTATGGATTTACTAACAGAATTGGACTTGGAAATGCACAGTAGCGTGTGTGTGAAGTTATTCTGAATGACCCTATGTGCACCTTGAATATTATATACCCTTTTAGGGATAGATTTCAAATAGCTCTGATATAGCAGAAACCACTAAATTATGAAATTGCTAAATTGGGAATTGTATTTCAACCCAGAACAAAAAATGTGCTTTGACGGACACTAAATAACTTTCCCAGCCACAACAGGACAGCGGTAACGAGAGATTTAGCGGGATATAAATTTGAGGCCTAGTATTTAGGCGCTGGGTGACCGGTATGGATTTACTAACAGAATTGGACTTGGAAATGCACAGTAGCGTGTGTGTGAAGTTATTCTGAATGACCCTATGTGCACCTTGAATATTATATACCCTTTTAGGGATAGATTTCAAATAGCTCTGATATAGCAGAAACCACTAAATTATGAAATTGCTAAATTGGGAATTGTATTTCAACCCAGAACAAAAAATGTGCTTTGACGGACACTAAATAACTTTCCCAGCCACAACAGGACAGCGGTAACGAGAGATTTAGCGGGATATAAATTTGAGGCCTAGTATTTAGGCGCTGGGTGACCGGTATGGATTTACTAACAGAATTGGACTTGGAAATGCACAGTAGCGTGTGTGTGAAGTTATTCTGAATGACCCTATGTGCACCTTGAATATTATATACCCTTTTAGGGATAGATTTCAAATAGCTCTGATATAGCAGAAACCACTAAATTATGAAATTGCTAATTTGGGAATTGTATTTCAACCCAGAACAAAAAATGTGCTTTGACGGACACTAAATAACTTTCCCAGCCACAACAGGACAGCGGTAACGAGAGATTTAGCGGGATATAAATTTGAGGCCTAGTATTTAGGCGCTGGGTGACCGGTATGGATTTACTAACAGAATTGGACTTGGAAATGCACAGTAGCGTGTGTGTGAAGTTATTCTGAATGACCCTATGTGCACCTTGAATATTATATACCCTTTTAGGGATAGATTTCAAATAGCTCTGATATAGCAGAAACCACTAAATTATGAAATTGCTAAATTGGGAATTGTATTTCAACCCAGAACAAAAAATGTGCTTTGACGGACACTAAATAACTTTCCCAGCCACAACAGGACAGCGGTAACGAGAGATTTAGCGGGATATAAATTTGAGGCCTAGTATTTAGGCGCTGGGTGACCGGTATGGATTTAGTGACAGAATTAGACTTGGAAATGCACAGTAGCGTGTGTGTGAAGTTATTCTGAATGACCCTATGTGCACCTTGAATATTATATACCCTTTTAGGGATAGATTTCAAATAGCTCTGATATAGCAGAAACCACTAAATTATGAAATTGATAAATTGGGAATTGTATTTCAACCCAGAACAAAAAATGTGCTTTGATGGACACTAAATAACTTTCCAAGCCACAACAGGACAGCGGTAACGAGAGATTTAGCGGAATATAAATTTGAGGCCTAGTATTTGGGCGCTGGGTGACCGGTATGGATTTACTAACAGAATTGGACTTGGAAATGCACAGTAGCGTGTGTGTGAAGTTATTCTGAATGACCCTATGTGCACCTTGAATATTATATACCCTTTTAGGGATAGATTTCAAATAGCTCTGATATAGCAGAAACCACTAAAATATGAAATTGCTAAATTGGGAATTGTATTTCAACCCTGAACAAAAAATGTGCTTTGACGGACACTAAATAACTTGCCCAGCCACAACAGTACAGCGGTAACGACAGATTTAGCGGGATATAAATTTGAGGCCTAGTATTTAGGCGCTGGGTGACCGGTATGGATTTAGTGACAGAATTAGACTGGGATATGGCCAAAAAATAACCACACTATTGCTGGTTAAATGCACTTGGTGACGGGCGCAGCTTGCCCCTGATGTAGTATTTGGCCAAAAAATGAACAGACTATTGCTGGTTAAATGCACTTAGTGACGGGCGCAGCTTGCCCCTGATGTAGTATATGGCCAAAAAATGAACAGACTATTGCTGGTTAAATGCACTTGGTGACGGGCGCAGCTTGCCCCTGATGTAGTATATGGCCAAAAAATGAACAGACTATTGCTGGTTAAATGCACTTGGTGTCACAGCTTGACCAACCACACTACTGAGGGTTAAATGCACTTGGTGACGGGCGCAGCTTGCCCCTGATGTAGTATATGGCCAAAAAATGAACAGACTATTGCTGGTTAAATGCACTTGGTGTGATAGCTTGACCAACCACACTACTGAGGGTTAAATGCACTTGGTGACGGGCGCAGCTTGCCCCTGATGTAGTATATGGCCAAAAAATGAACAGACTATTGCTGGTTAAATGCACTTGGTGTCACAGCTTGACCAACCACACTACTGAGGGTTAAATGCACTTGGTGACGGGTGCAGCTTGCCCCTGATGTAGTATATGGCCAAAAAATGAACAGACTATTGCTGGTTAAATGCACTTGGTGTGATAGCTTGACCAACCACACTACTGAGGGTTAAATGCACTTGGTGACAGGCGCAGCTTGCCCCTGATTTAGTATATGGCCAAAAAATGAACAGACTATTGCTGTTTAAATGCACTTAGTGTGACAGCTTCACCCTGATGTAGGCTTTAGCCAAAAAACAACCACACTATTGCTGGTTAAATGCACTTGGTGACGGGCGCAGCTTGCCCCTGATGTAGTATATGGCCAAAAAATGAACAGACTATTGCTGGTTAAATGCACTTGGTGTGACAGCTTGACCAACCACACTACTGAGGGTTAAATGCACTTGGTGACGGGCGCAGCTTGCCCCTGATGTAGTATATGTCCAAAAAATGAACAGACTATTGCTGGTTAAATGCACTTGGTGACAGGCGCAGCTTGCCCCTGATTTAGTATATGGCCAAAAAATGAACAGACTATTGCTGGTTAAATGCACTTGGTGTGATAGCTTGACCAACCACACTACTGAGGGTTAAATGCACTTGGTGACGGGCGCAGCTTGCCCCTGATGTAGTATATGGCCAAAAAATGAACAGACTATTGCTGGTTAAATGCACTTGGTGACGGGCGCAGCTTGCCCCTGATTTAGTATATGGCCAAAAAATGAACAGACTATTGCTGGTTAAATGCACTTGGTGTGATAGCTTGACCAACCACACTACTGAGGGTTAAATGCACTTGGTGACGGGCGCAGCTTGCCCCTGATGTAGTATATGGCCAAAAAATGAACAGACTATTGCTGGTTAAATGCACTTGGTGTCACAGCTTGACTAACCACACTACTGAGGGTTAAATGCACTTGGTGACGGGCGCAGCTTGCCCCTGATGTAGTATATGGCCAAAAAATGAACAGACTATTGCTGGTTAAATGCACTTGGTGACGGGCGCAGCTTGCCCCTGATTTAGTATATGGCCAAAAAATGAACAGACTATTGCTGGTTAAATGCACTTGGTGTCACAGCTTGACCAACCACACTACTGAGGGTTAAATGCACTTGGTGACGGGCGCAGCTTGCCCCTGATGTAGTATATGGCCAAAAAATGAACAGACTATTGCTGGTTAAATGCACTTGGTGACAGGCGCAGCTTGCCCCTGATTTAGTATATGGCCAAAAAATGAACAGACTATTGCTGGTTAAATGCACTTGGTGTGATAGCTTGACCAACCACACTACTGAGGGTTAAATGCACTTGGTGACGGGCACAGCCTGCCCCTGATGTAGTATATGGCCAAAAAATGAACAGACTATTGCTGGTTAAATGCACTTGGTGACGGGCGCAGCTTGCCCCTGATTTAGTATATGGCCAAAAAATGAACAGACTATTGCTGGTTAAATGCACTTGGTGTGATAGCTTGACCAACCACATTACTGAGGGTTAAATGCACTTGGTGACGGGCGCAGCTTGCCCCTGATGTAGTATATGGCCAAAAAATGAACAGACTATTGCTGGTTAAATGCACTTAGTGTGACAGCTTCACCCTGATGTAGGCTTTAGCCAAAAAACAACCACACTATTGCTGGTTAAATGCACTTGGTGACGGGCGCAGCTTGCCCCTGATGTAGTATATGGCCAAAAAATGAACAGACTATTGCTGGTTAAATGCACTTGGTGTGACAGCTTGACCAACCACACTACTGAGGGTTAAATGCACTTGGTGACGGGCGCAGCTTGCCCCTGATGTAGTATATGGCCAAAAAATGAACAGACTATTGCTGGTTAAATGCACTTGGTGACAGGCGCAGCTTGCCCCTGATTTAGTATATGGCCAAAAAATGAACAGACTATTGCTGGTTAAATGCACTTGGTGTGATAGCTTGACCAACCACACTACTGAGGGTTAAATGCACTTGGTGACGGGCGCAGCTTGCCCCTGATGTAGTATATGGCCAAAAAATGAACAGACTATTGCTGGTTAAATGCACTTGGTGACGGGCGCAGCTTGCCCCTGATTTAGTATATGGCCTAAAAAATGAACAGACTATTGCTGGTTAAATGCACTTGGTGTGATAGCTTGACCAACCACACTACTGAGGGTTAAATGCACTTGGTGACGGGCGCAGCTTGCCCCTGATGTAGTATATGGCCAAAAAATGAACAGACTATTGCTGGTTAAATGCACTTGGTGTCACAGCTTGACTAACCACACTACTGAGGGTTAAATGCACTTGGTGACGGGCGCAGCTTGCCCCTGATGTAGTATATGGCCAAAAAATGAACAGACTATTGCTGGTTAAATGCACTTGGTGACGGGCGCAGCTTGCCCCTGATTTAGTATATGGCCAAAAAATGAACAGACTATTGCTGGTTAAATGCACTTGGTGTCACAGCTTGACCAACCACACTACTGAGGGTTAAATGCACTTGGTGACGGGCGCAGCTTGCCCCTGATTTAGTATATGGCCAAAAAATGAACAGACTATTGCTGGTTAAATGCACTTAGTGTGACAGCTTCACCCTGATGTAGGCTTTAGCCAAAAAACAACCACACTATTGCTGGTTAAATGCACTTGGTGACGGGCGCAGCTTGCCCCTGATGTAGTATATGGCCAAAAAATGAACAGACTATTGCTGGTTAAATGCACTTGGTGTGACAGCTTGACCAACCACACTACTGAGGGTTAAATGCACTTGGTGACGGGCGCAGCTTGCCCCTGATGTAGTATATGGCCAAAAAATGAACAGACTATTGCTGGTTAAATGCACTTGGTGACAGGCGCAGCTTGCCCCTGATTTAGTATATGGCCAAAAAATGAACAGACTATTGCTGGTTAAATGCACTTGGTGTGATAGCTTGACCAACCACACTACTGAGGGTTAAATGCACTTGGTGACGGGCGCAGCTTGCCCCTGATGTAGTATATGGCCAAAAAATGAACAGACTATTGCTGGTTAAATGCACTTGGTGACGGGCGCAGCTTGCCCCTGATTTAGTATATGGCCAAAAAATGAACAGACTATTGCTGGTTAAATGCACTTGGTGTGATAGCTTGACCAACCACACTACTGAGGGTTAAATGCACTTGGTGACGGGCGCAGCTTGCCCCTGATGTAGTATATGGCCAAAAAATGAACAGACTATTGCTGGTTAAATGCACTTGGTGTCACAGCTTGACTAACCACACTACTGAGGGTTAAATGCACTTGGTGACGGGCGCAGCTTGCCCCTGATGTAGTATATGGCCAAAAAATGAACAGACTATTGCTGGTTAAATGCACTTGGTGACGGGCGCAGCTTGCCCCTGATTTAGTATATGGCCAAAAAATGAACAGACTATTGCTGGTTAAATGCACTTGGTGTCACAGCTTGACCAACCACACTACTGAGGGTTAAATGCACTTGGTGACGGGCGCAGCTTGCCCCTGATGTAGTATATGGCCAAAAAATGAACAGACTATTGCTGGTTAAATGCACTTGGTGACAGGCGCAGCTTGCCCCTGATTTAGTATATGGCCAAAAAATGAACAGACTATTGCTGGTTAAATGCACTTGGTGTGATAGCTTGACCAACCACACTACTGAGGGTTAAATGCACTTGGTGACGGGCACAGCTTGCCCCTGATGTAGTATATGGCCAAAAAATGAACAGACTATTGCTGGTTAAATGCACTTGGTGACGGGCGCAGCTTGCCCCTGATTTAGTATATGGCCAAAAAATGAACAGACTATTGCTGGTTAAATGCACTTGGTGTGATAGCTTGACCAACCACACTACTGAGGGTTAAATGCACTTGGTGACGGGCGCAGCTTGCCCCTGATGTAGTATATGGCCAAAAAATGAACAGACTATTGCTGGTTAAATGCACTTGGTGTCACAGCTTGACCAACCACACTACTGAGGGTTAAATGCACTTGGTGACGGGCGCAGCTTGCCCCTGATGTAGTATATGGCCAAAAAATGAACAGACTATTGCTGGTTAAATGCACTTGGTGACAGGCGCAGCTTGCCCCTGATTTAGTATATGGCCAAAAAATGAACAGACTATTGCTGGTTAAATGCACTTGGTGTGATAGCTTGACCAACCACACTACTGAGGGTTAAATGCACTTGGTGACGGGCACAGCCTGCCCCTGATGTAGTATATGGCCAAAAAATGAACAGACTATTGCTGGTTAAATGCACTTGGTGACGGGCGCAGCTTGCCCCTGATTTAGTATATGGCCAAAAAATGAACAGACTATTGCTGGTTAAATGCACTTGGTGTGATAGCTTGACCAACCACATTACTGA
The DNA here is from genome assembly GCF_014858855.1 of Bufo gargarizans. NCBI lineage: Eukaryota > Metazoa > Chordata > Amphibia > Anura > Bufonidae > Bufo > Bufo gargarizans. The sequence continues at coordinate 33,288,597 of NC_058088.1, read as the reverse complement.
GGGTTAAATGCACTTGGTGACGGGCGCAGCTTGCCCCTGATGTAGTATATGGCCAAAAAATGAACAGACTATTGCTGGTTAAATGCACTTGGTGTCACAGCTTGACCAACCACACTACTGAGGGTTAAATGCACTTGGTGACGGGCGCAGCTTGCCCCTGATGTAGTATATGGCCAAAAAATGAACAGACTATTGCTGGTTAAATGCACTTGGTGACGGGCGCAGCTTGCCCCTGATTTAGTATATGGCCAAAAAATGAACAGACTATTGCTGGTTAAATGCACTTGGTGTGATAGCTTGACCAACCACACTACTGAGGGTTAAATGCACTTGGTGACGGGCGCAGCTTGCCCCTGATGTAGTATATGGCCAAAAAATAAACAGACTATTGCTAGTTAAATGCACTTGGTGTGACAGCTTCACCCTGATGTAGGCTTTAGCCAAAAAACAACCACACCATTGAGGGTTAAATGCACTTGGTCGCAGCTTGTGCTGGCGCACCACAAGACACAAAATGGCCGCCGATCACCCCAGAAAAATGTGACTGACAAACGGTCTGGGCAGCCTAAAAACAGTGAGCAATTGAGTATCAGCAGCTCAATGATCCACAGCTGCAGATCGATCAATAATCAAGTACTTTGGAGGAGTTAATCTGCCTAATCTCGCCCTACTGTCGCAGCCGCAACCTCTCCCTACGCTAATCAGAGCAGAGTGACCAGGCGGCACTATGTGACTCCAGCTTAAATAGAGGCTGGGTCACATGGTGCTCTGGCCAATCACAGCCATGCCAATAGTAGGCATGGCTGTGATGGCCTCTTGGGGCAAGTAGTATGACGCTTGTTGATTGGCTGCTTTGCAGCCTTTCAAAAAGCGCCAAGAAAGCGTCACAAAAGCGCCAAGAAAGCGACGAACACCGAATCCGAACCCGGACTTTTACGAAAATGTCCGGGTTCGGGTCCGTGTCACGGACACCCCAAAATTCGGTACGAACCCGAACTATACAGTTCGAGTTCGCTCATCCCTAGTTACTGTAAAAAATTTATTAAAATGGAAAATCTGCCAAAAAAGTTAAATTCTGAAATTTCATCTCCATTTCCCTTTATTTCTTGTGGAACACCTAATGGGTTAAAAATGTTTGTAAAATCTGTTTTGAATACCTTGAGGGGTATAGTTTCAAATATGGGGCTATTTATGGGTGGTTACTATTATGTAAGCCTCACAAAGTGAATATTTGCTTCCAAACTTCTAAGCCTTCTAACGTCCCAAAAAAAATAAAATGTCATTTACAAAATGATCCAAACATGAAGTAGACATATGGGAAATGTAAAGTAATAACAGTTTTAAGAGGTATCACTATCTGTTTTAAAAGCAGAGAAATAGAAATTTTAATAATTGCACATTTTTCAAAATTTTTGGTAAATTTTATATTTTTTTATAAATAAAAATTTTAGATTTTGACTCAAATTTAGCACTGTCATAAAGTACAATATGTGACGAGAAAACAGTTTAAGAATGGCTTGGATAAGTAAAAGCGTTTTAAAGTTATCACCACATAAAGTGACACATGTCAGATTTGCAAAAAATGTCCTGGTCCTTAAGGTGAAATATGGCAGGGTCCTTAAGGGGTTAATATTGAGTTGGATATTAACTGCTTCATAAATAAACAATAGAAAATTATAGAGATGGAGATACTGTTATATATTCAATTGATGTATAAGATTCTATTCCAAGCTGCATTTGCAGGAAGAAAAATATTTAATTGTCTTATGCAAAGGAGGGAGGTTGGGGAACTAATAAAGTTAGCTTCTGAATGAAATAATCTGTACACCCCTGATGAGGCAGAGGACTGCGAAACCGGTTTAGTACTGACAAGGATTTAAAATTATTTTATGCTATTATGTTTTTACATCCTGTGAGTATAATTAAAGGAGTGGGGATTTCCAATTTTCCTTGGAGTCCACTCGGTCTTGCACCCATCTATGTAACATCAGGGGCATCCCACAAGGGTATGAATAGCCCCAGGAAGCATTGGTGTGAGGATAGCCACTGTGATTCAACTACTACTCCCCTTCTCTTAGATCTAACCTTGTCGGTCGCTGCAGAAGGAGCAAGGGTGCACAAAGTGGCTTGGGTCTTCCCTTAGTGCACTTAACTGCTCATTTGCATATGGATTAAAAGTGCCTTTACTCTAGTGCAGGGATGACCAACCTGAGGCTCTTCAGCAAAATTAAAACTCCCATCATGCCCAAACAGTCTACACCTATCAGCCTACAGCAGGGCATGGTGGGAGTTGTATTTTTTCAACAGCTGGAGAGCCGTAAGTTGGCCATGCCTGCTCTAGTGGGAAGCAAAGTGAGAGGTATCATTACATCCAGCTGAGCTAGCCCTGGTGAACAATTCCCTCTAAATTAGTGTTTGCAGGCAGTTCCTTTCTTGGATAAAAAATATTCAGCGTGGTAGAGCTTGAAAAAATAAAAAAATGAACAAATTACAATCCGTCTTTACAATCAGTGAATTTTTTCGTTGCATGTTTTTTATACTGGTGCTTTCACAGCATTCACCATCCTAGCTTGTGGAGAAGACATAACAATGATTTCTACACCAGAACATTAATAGCATTGCTGCTTACTGAGGTCAAAGGTAAAAGAGGAGCCGGAGAGCTGCCTCTAGATTCTGGAGGGCAGCGCGATGCTGCTCTGAAACCTTCGTATGTTAGTATGCGTCTTTGGTGCACGGCTCCTGAGGTTGTTTATCAATAGGAAACGCGTCGAGCCAAACAAATGAGCAGTTAGCATAGTCCAGTAATCTCGTTCTTTACATGAGCAGTTAGCAGCAGCATTCATTTTAGAGCCCTGACTTATTACAAAAGGCACGTTGTAGTGCCAAGGCGGACGCCAGCTGCTTGAACCAGCAGCGTGTGTGGAACGTCTGGCCTCAAGTGATACACTGCGATGTTATTTAGTATCCTTGGGATACATTGTATTCAGTCAGGGGATTCTTTTAGACTCGTTCACAACATTTAGAGTTGGTCTTTCATTATACTAAGTCTATGCTGTGGCAGATAACAAATGGTGCAGGCTAGATTAGCTCTCAGGTGTGTGTGGGGGGGGGGGGGGGGGCGTTCTGTCATATTAATGGAGCATTTTCATTTGGGCTCCATATGTACATTCTAGTCCAGCACTATCGAATAGCATACAAAGAACTGTTGAGTAGATTCCCTTTGTTTTAAAGAAAAATATAACCAAAAAAGGTGTTTACTAGACCCTTAAAAATGTATCAGCTATTGTATTACTTTTTTCTATCACCAATCCCCAGATGCCGCTGTATTTTCGCACGTCGGACAACAGAATAAAGTTGTTAGTATCCTACTTTATTGGAAAATTACTGCAAAATTGTTATGATTCGTGTGCATTTTCTAGAAATAGTTCTTAAAATCTTCTGGAATTTTAACCTTTTCCATCAACAGTCACCTGTAACGTGGGTTCTGAGGAATTCAAACACACTGAGGAAAGTGTGCCAATATGTCTCCCATATCACAGATGGCAGCATAATAGGGTTAAAAAAGGGACAAAATAACCAAATTCAACCTGTCAATCCACAGTGTTTATCCAGAGTTAGGCAAAAATAACTCATATGAAGAGGAGAATTGGTAAGAATGGTGACCAAGAACCCAATGGGCACTCTGGCTGAGCTCCAAAGATTCTGTGTGCAGATGGGAGAATCTTTCAGCAGGTCAACCATCAATACCACACTCTACTAATTTGGGCTTTATGGCAGAGTGGCCAGAAAGAAGCCTCTCCTCAGTAAAACACATGAAAGCCCACCTGGAGTTTGCAAAGAATAACATCTAAATGACTCATGAAAAGTAAGAAACAAGAATCTCTGGTCTGATGAAACCAGGATTTAAATTTTCAGCCTCAATTTTAAGCGTCATGTCTGGAGGAAACCAGGCACTGCTCATCACCTGCCCAATACCATCCTTACAGTGAGGCATGGTGGTGGCAGCATCATGCTGTGAAGGTGTTTTCAGTGGTAGGGACAGGTAGCTTGTTTAGGGTTGAAGGGAAACTGAATGGAGAAAAGTACAGAGACATTCTTAATGAAAACCTGATCCTGAGTTCTCTGGACCTCAGACTGGGCTGAAGGTTTATCATTCAACAAGACAATGACCCTAAGCACACAGCCAAGACAACACAGGAGTGCCTTAGGGACAACTCTGTGAATGTCCTTAAAGGGTTTATGTCACCTAAGAAAAGGGTATTAAGCTGGCTGACATTAGCGATGTGCTAATATCAGCTGAACATAACTATATTAGTGACATCTCCCTGCCTAAAGCCATTACTGAGAAAAATAACTTTCACAGTATGTTAATTAGCCTCTAGAATAAGGACGGGTGTGGGGGAGGGTCATTGCACCTGTTCCTAGAGGCTCAGTTTTCCCACCTATTTTACGTTCTTCTTCTCTTGATTGACAGAGACAGGGTAGCGCTGCTCTCCTCCCGCCGGTCGTGTCTACTGCGAAAATACCACGCCTGCGCCGTCCTGTTCAGTATTCGGCGCAGGCGCAATAAGGGAAGGACGCTCAGCAGCTGCTGGCTTCCTCACTGCGTCTGTGCTGATTACGTCAAAGTGCTCCGGGAGAGAAGACAGCCGGCATCGCCGAGAAGAAGGAGGAGATTTGAGTGACGTAGCTGGATCCTTCTATGTGGTAAGTATATTCCTTGTTGCCCAGCGCTTTATTCCCACTTATACCACCAGTGATAAGGGGGGAAATAATAAACTATATTTTAGAAAAAATAAATAAAAATACTAATAATTAATATATTTATAAACACTATATCACCAACTAATCAAATTGATTTGGTCACCAGATTACATATATATATATATATATATATATATATATATAATCTTGTGCCAAATTAATTTGATTTGTTGGTAATATAGTGTTTATAAATATATTATTTATTAGTATTTACGTTTCTTTTTCTAAAATATAATTTAATATTTCCCCCCTTGATCACTGGTGGTATAAGTGGGAATAAAGCGCTGGGCAACAAGGAATATACTTACCACATAGAAGGATCCAGCTACGTCACTCGAATCTCCTCCTTCTTCTCGGCGATGCTGGCTGTCTTCTCTTCCGGGAGCACTCTGACATAATCAGCGCAAGCGCAGTGAGGAAGCCAGCAGCCGCAGAGCATCCTTCCCTCCGAATACAGAAAGGGATGGCGCAGGCGTGGGATTTTCGCAGTAGACACGACCGGCGGGAGGAGAGCAGCGCTACCCTGTCTCTGTCAATCAAGAGAAGAAGGGCGTAAAATAGGTGGGAAAACGGAGCCTCTAGGAGCATGCTATTTTAAAAGTTATTTTTCTCAGTAATGGCTTCAGGCAGTTAGATGTCACTAATATAGTTATGTTCAGCTGACATTAGCACATTGCTAATGTCAGCCAGCTTAATATCCATTTCTTAGGTGACAGAAACCCTTGAGAAACCCAGAGCCCTGATTTGAATTCAATTGAACATCTCTGGAGAGACCTGGAAATGACTGTCCAATGTTAGTCCAATCCTGATCTAATCTGACAGAGCTTGAGAGGATCTGCAGAGACAATTGACAGAAAATCAACAAATTTAGGTGTACAAACCTTGTAGCATGATACCCAAGAAGACTGCTAAAGGTGCTTCAACTAAGTACTGAGAAAAGGGTCTGAATACTTATGTCAATTCAATATTTTAGTTTTTCCTTTTTCAATAAATTAGCAAACATTTTGAACTTTCTGTTTTCACTTTGATATTATAGGGTATTGAATGCAGATTGAAAAACTTTTTTTTATAATTTAGCACAAGGCAGCAATATAACAAAATGTGAAAAAAGGTGAAACGGTCTGAAGGCTTTCTAAATGCATTGTTTAATGTAGAAACCTTCTTTCCTTTAGACATAGTGGGTTGTCTCCTCTCCTGGCTGCAGGCCAAGCTGATACAATCATTAGATAGTGTCTATACTGAGTTGTTGGTTATACATCATCTCTGGTTGCTATTTAGACATTTATGTTGCCATCTGTGCTTTTCAAAAATTTGGAGAAGTGTACACTGACAATCTGTTCAATAGATCTATGTGTAGAATAAGCAGGATGTTCTAAGTTCCTACAAATATAGAATAACAGAATAAAGTGGTCTTAAAAGGCAGAAAATGTTCAAAACCCCATATGCTGTTGCGCATTTCTAACTGAGGGAGCAAATCTTGCACATGAGGTCCGTTGCTAACAGCAATCCCCAACAAAAATACATACAATGGAGGATGCCCGCAGCGGACCAACTGTACCACAAAGACATCCTACACAGGATAGCCAATTGTGCGGATGTGATTGGCTATATAAAACCAAAATTTACAGAAAATGGTGCACTACAATGTTAAATGCAATTGACAATATATGGCTAAACCCTCACGCTGATATTAAAATGAGACTTTCGCCAATATATTCTTACATGAAGAACATACCGGAGCCCGCGCACCCCGTCAAGCTCTCTCAAAGTGGCACGGGACCTAACACTAACCTACCTATGCCGTATGGGCAATTACAGATAGGGACATAAAGTTAGACACAAAGAGAACAGCTCCCAGTTACCTCCAGCATGAAATCACACATACAAGAGGCTGTGAGTCTCACCTACCACTTAGGCCACACAGGTGCACCTAAATGTTACCCATAGATCAAAATCAAGGAATTGCTGTTAGCAATGGATCATATGTGCAGGATTTGCTCCCTCGGTTAGAAATTCACAACAGCATATGGGGTTTTGAGCATTTTCTGCCTTTTAAGACCACTTTATTCTGTTATTCTGTTTGTACATGCACGCCTGGAGGTGTGGCAACTCCAGGTTTGAATGTGCCTTGATTTTGATCTATGGGTAACAGTCAGGTGCACCTGTGCAGCCTGCGTCACATGAGTCAGTGGCAGGTGGGAATCACAGCCTCCTCCCATTTTATGTGTGATTTCACGCTGGAGGTTTCTGGGAGTTGTTCGCTGTGTTTCGGACTTTATGCCCCTGTAATTTTCCATACAGCCCCTGTAATTGCCCATATGGCACAGGTAGGTTAGAGTTAGGTCCTGTGCCACTTTGAGAGACCTTGACAGGGTGCGCTGGCTCCGGTATGTTCTTGATATAAGAATATATTGGCGAAAGTCTAATTTTAATATCAGTGTGAGGGTTTAGCCATATATTGTCAATTGCATTTACCATTGTAGTGCACCATTTTTTGTAAATTTCTACAGATTTAGCCTAATGTCCATTTTGATAATTAAGGGTTGTAACTGTTGGGTAGTTTGAGATCTACAATCAAGTGGCAAAATCTAGATAGCAATGATTGAATGTCTGCACTATCGATTCTTTCCAGTCCAATTCCGGATGTCAATGATGAATGGGTGGTTGTTTTCTCTCATTGTGCAAAAAGAAAACCAAGATTGTATAAGACAAATATTTATTCCATCAGCTCACATTTTCTTATGTAAAAATCCAAATAATCATTGCTACACCGGCATATAACTTTGAGCTCCAGGATTAGAATGGATATGTGAAACGTCTCATTTTCTAACCCAGTCATGTAGCTGCAGTAACATGAGTGTATCAGATGATGGAAAGGAGTTATTTAAAGTTAATTAAATATGCTAAGAGCATCTTCAAAAGAAGTTCAGAATAAAACAATACACTCAGTGAATGCCCTACAAATTACTGATTATTAATGCTATTATTATGGTAATAAGCAACTTAAACCAACCATGAAATAAGCAGCTGATAAGTGATGGATTCTCACATAAATGCAAAGTAAATTAAAATAAATAATGAAGTGAACGATTGTGGTCTTCAAATGGGGGAAAAAGCCAAGCACACTTAAATTTTATTTTAAGGAGACTTTTATTTTGTTAATAAAATTTACATTCCAAAGCAAATAACTCCCATAATGAGATTCTTAATCTAAATCCAAATTATGAAAATAATTGGGGAACCTGAGACTCAGAAATGACATTGTTGTAACCCTCTTTAACTACTATATTTGTTCTTCCTTATTTTCTGGCATTGTAATACAATAACATAGAGGCTCAATATATAGTGACAGTTAAAGAGGTTGCGCTGTGCTAAGATATTAATTACCTATACTCAGCATAGGTCATCAATATCAGATCTGCAGGTGTACGATTCCCTCGAACCCCTATGATTGGTGATCGGTGGGGGTGCTGGGAATCGGACAACTGCTGATCTGAGATTGATGACCTATCCTGACAATGGGTCATCAGTATCTTAGCACTGCTTCACCCCTTTAACCCCTTCCCGCAATATCATGTACATGTACGTGGGGGAATGTGGTGCCTTACTGCATTCCCACGTGCATGTACGTGATGTGATTGGGAGCTGAACCTGCCAGATCCGCAACACGGGTCCGGCTGTTACTGATAGCTGGGCCCCTGCTGCATCCACCGACATCGCTGTATGCAGTGATGCCGTCGGATTAACCATTTCACATGCCCTTTCACGACTGCGGGCATGTGCAGGGTTTACAGAAGGAGGGGCTCCCTCTGATTCCATCACCCCCCCCGCGCTGCACCATCAGGGGACGATGGTTGCCATGGCACCCCCGATGCCTTCCACAGGCATCGGAGCCTGCCAGCTACGGAAGCCCACGAGATCCAGCCTGATGGCTGGTTCTCCTAGGCAACTGTCAGCATCTTACAGTTCAATTTAGTACAATAAAAATGTATTGTACTGAATTAAAACAGGGATCAAACCCTGAAAAGGTGAAGTCCCACAGTGGGATAAATATAAAAGTAAAAAAAAAGTTTCTTTTTATAATAAACAAAATTAAAGCTTCAAGTAAAATAGGGAAAAAATGAAAAGTTTACTATATATTAGGTATCGTCGTGTCCGTATCGACTGGCTCTATAACAATATGACATGACTATACCCCTTAGGTGAACACCATAAAAAATAAAAACTGTGTTAAAAAAACATTTTTTGTCACCTTATATCACTAAAAGTGCAAAACCAAGCGATCAAAAAGGTGTATGCCCCCCAGAATAGCACCAATCTAACCGTCGCCCCATACCGCAAAAAATAAGCCCCTACCTAAGACAATTGACCCCAAAAATATAAAAAAATATGGTTATCAGACTATGGAGACACTAAAACATTATTTTTTTGTTTCAAAAATGCTTTTATTGTGTTCAATGTAAAAACAATAAAAAAAAAGTAGATATATTAGGTATTGCCGCGTCAGTAACAACCTGCTCTATAAAAATACCACATGACCTAATCCATTTTTTGTCACCTTACATCAGAAAAAGTGTAATAGCAAGCGATCAAAAAGTCATATGCACCCCAAAATAGTGCCAATCAAACCATCATCATCTTATCCCACAAAAATGATACCCTACCTAAGACAATCTCCCAAAAAATAAAAAATAAACTATGGTTCTGAGACTATGGAGACACTAAAACATGTTTGTTTTTGTTTCAAAAATGATATTATTATGTAAAACTTAAATAAATAAAAAAGTATACATATTAGGTATCGCCACATCCATAAGAACCTGCTGTATAAAAATATCACATGTCCTAACCCCTCAGGTGAACACCGTAAAAAAATATAAAAAGTGTGTCAAAAAAGCAAGTTTTTGTCCTCTTACATCATAAAAAGTGTAATATCAAGCGATCAAAAAGTCATATAAATAGTACCAATCAAACCGTCATCTCATACCAAAAAAAGTAAGCCCCTATATAAGACACTAGCCCAAAAAATTAACCACCTCCCTTCCGAACGTTGACTAAAAACATCCGGGAGGTGGTTCTATACAGTGCAGGAAGCTATGTGGGGCTGGAGAGTGCAGGAGCTGTCGGGTCTTTCACAGACCTTTATCAGCCCTGCACTGAGGCTTTACAGCACAGTATACCACTGTACAGCCTCTCTGTGGGGTGTATTTACCCTGTAACTGGGGCTACTATGTCAGCCTCAGTTACAGGAGAAATCAATATTGAAAAAAAAAATGGGACGTTAAATATCCCCCAGAGGTCTTGTATGACCTTATGGGGAACGAAAAGTGTTATATAAAAAATAAAAAAATAAAGTGTTAAAATAAAAAAAATAAAAAATAATTTCACATGTAAAAAAAATATCACCAAGTAAGGAATTTAAAATAAAATGCTAAAAATATAAAAATAAAAATAAAATAGACATATTTGGTATTGCCGCATCTGTGACGGTCGGTTCTATAAATATATCACATGATCCACCCAGTCTGATAAACACCATAAAAAAATATATAAAACTGTGTAAAAAAAAGCCATTTTTGTAACCTCACATCACAAAAAGTGCAACACCAAGTGATCAAAAAGGTGTATGTCCCACAAAATGGTACCAATAAAACCGTCACCTCATCCCGCAAAAAAAATTTGCCAATACATAAGAAAATCATTTAAAAAATTAAAAAACTATAGCTTTTAGAACATGGACACATTAAAACATATTTTTTTTGTTTCAAAAATGCTATTATTGTGTAAAAGTTAAATAGATAAGAAAAAGTAAACATATTAGGTATCGCCACGTCCATAACCATCTGCTCTATAAAAAATTTGCATGACCTAACCCCTCTTCTGAATGCTGTAAAAATAAATAAATAAAAACTGCTAAAACAACCAATTTTTTGTTGGTCACCTTGCCCCATAAAGTGTTATAATTAATAATAAAAAAATATGTACCCAAAAATAGTACCAATAAAACTGGCACCTTAACCCCTAGTTTTCCAAATCTGGGCACTTTTTGGGAGTTTCCATTGTAAGGGAGCACCAGGGGGGCTTCAAATGGGACATGGCATCTAAAAACCAGTTCAGCAAAATCTGCCTTCCAAAAACCATGTGGTGCTCCTTTTCTTCTGCACCCTGCCGTGTGCCCATACAGCAGTTTATGACCACATATAGGGTGTTTCTGTAAACCGCAGAATCTGGGTAATAAATATTGAGTTATGTTTGGCTGTTAACCCTCGATGTGTTTAAAAATAAAATTGGATTAAAATGGAAAATCTGCCCCAAAAAGTATAATTTAAAAATTTGATCTCCATATTCCTTTAATTCTTGTGCAATGCCTAAAGGGTTAAAAATGTTTGGGGGGTATCCACTATGTAAGCCCCACAAAGCAACTTCAGACCTGAACTGATCCTTAAAAAATGGGTTTTGGCAATTTTAAGGATTGCTTCTAAACCTCTAACCCTTCTAACGTCCTAAAGAAATAAAATGACATTTCCAAAATGATGCCAACATAAATTTGACAAAATACTGATTGAGGGGTGATATATGCCTGTTTACGCCAAATACTGATTTAGGGGTGCCATATACCTTCTTCCACAAAATACTGATTGAGGGGTGCTATTGCTATATACCTTCTTCCACCAAATACTGATTGAGGGCTGCGATACACCTGCTTCCACAAAATACTGATTGAGGAGTACCATATACCTGTTTCCGCCAAATACTGATTGAGGGCTGTGATACACCTGCTTCCACAAAATACTGATTGAGGAGTGCCATATACCTGTTTCCGCCAAATACTGATTGAGGGGTGCTATACAACTTCTTCCACAAAATCCTGATTGAGGGGTGCTATATACCTGTTTTCACCAAAAACTGAATGAGGGGTGCTATATACCAGTTTTCGCCAAATACTGATTGAGGGGTGCTATATACCTGTTTCTGCCAAATACTGATTGAGGGGTGCTATATACCTTCTTCCACAAAATACTGATTGAGGGGTGCTATTGCTATATTACTTCTTCCACCAAATTCTGATTGAGGGCTGTGATACACCTACTTCCACAAAATACTGATTGAGTGGTGCCATATACCTGTTTCCGCCAAATACTGATTAAGGGGTGCCATATACCTTCTTCCACCAAATACTGATTGAGGGCTGTGATACACCTGCTTCCACAAAATACTGATTAAGGGGTGCCAAATACCTATTTGTACCGAGCGCCAGAGAAAACCTTAAGAAGCGTTATGATACATGACTAACTACTTGGGGTATAAGTAACAGTGTATCAGCTTAAATAAGTAGTCTTTTTTGTTTGTTTGATTCCTTTGACATTGGAAATGACTGTTTACAAATAATACACTGTTGCCCTACGCAGTGTACTAACTACTAACAGTGGATTATTGACTTGCTAAACAATCTATAGACATTACCCTTGTTCAGCTTACAATAATTGTGCGACTTATTGATATCCGCAGTAGAGCGGATTATAGCCCTGACGGACCACAAACAAGCCAGTACTAACCACTGAAAAGAATCCTCTCCCTCTATATTTGAAATGTAAGAACTATTTCAGTCCAGATAGGTTCTCTACAGCTTCATATTTTTTTGTGTTGGGAACTACCGAACGCACTACCTCACGTTCTAAAGATTTTTCTAAATATATTTTGCCCATATTTATTGTCCAAATTTATTGTCCATTGTATCTGACTGTAGCGTTGAATATTTTTTGCCTATTTTTAGCTTGTGCTATCTGTCTCATGCTTTTAGTCACACTATATGTGTATGTGAATTAGCTAGCATCTGGTTGTCTACACCCACATTATATGTGCTCCTTCTTTTAATAATAAATGTACCTCCTATTTTTGTACTAAATCTTGTTCTAGTGGTCCATGTAGTTACGGATATTTAAGTGCACACCAACCATTTTTTCTTATATACCTGTTTCTGCCAAATACTGATTGAGGGGTGCTATATATCTGTTTCCCACCAAATACTGAGTGAAATATCCCACATACCTTCTTCTACAAAATACTGATTGAGGGGTGCTGTTGTTATATACCGTCTTCCACCAAATACTGATTGAGGGCTCCGATACACCTGCTTCCACAAAATACTGATTGAGGGGTGCCATATACCTCTTTCTGCCAAATACTAATTTAGAAATGCTATATACCTGTTTCCGCCAAATACTGATTGAGGGGTGCCGTATACCTTCTTTCACAAAATACTGATTGAGGGGGGCTATTGCTATATAGCTTTTTCAACCAAATACTGATTGGGGCTGCAATATACCTTCTTCCACAAATACTGCTCTTCTCTACGGACATAGGCAGAGGGCCATTTAGAAAATGACCGGCAGAGGAAGAGGCAGATCGTTCCACAGGGTTGGTAGGGGTCGGGCAGTTGCACCAGGCCGGAGCCTAGGTGGGAAGTTGGAGAAGGCGCGTGCTATAACCTCAAAGGGCGCTCCAGAGTTGGTTGAGTGGCTCACTCAGCCTTCTGCCTCTGCACCCTTCTCATCCTCTGTATCTGCACCCTACTCACTCTCTGCTGTGTGCACCCTTTAAGACACCACCACCACCATAGCCCCTCCACTCGAGTCAGAGGAATTATTTTCCCATCCATTCCCAGACCTTACCGATGCGCAGCCATTCTGACGACAGTACGCAGATCAGCCCAAGGAGGGTGGTCCCCGCTGTTGCTGCCTACTACGAGATCTCTAATGTCAGTGGTGGTGAAGGTGACGATAATGACGTGTCGAAGGACGTCACGTGGGTGCCCACAAGAGAGGAAGAGGGAGAAACGGAGCAGCAGATAGGGAGGAGAAGGAGGAGAAGCAGGCAGAACTCGCATTGCACAGGAGGCAAAAAGCGGACTGCAAATGTATCTGGAGTGAGCCATCCACCATGCACGGTCACATTTTACGCTCCCAGGACGCTGGCACATGGCTCTGCAGTGTGGGCTTTGTTTAATGTGCCATCAACACATAAGTCGCGGTAAGCCCAGCACTCATCTAGGGATGACCGCCTTAAAAGGCACCTGGCCCTTCCATCATGGGAGCAACGCCGTCAGAACCCACAAAGCCACACTCCCGGCGCTCCGCGTCCTGCCTCTTCTCCTCTCTCCTCCCATTTGTCCTCCACCTTCCACCGTGCCATCATTGTCTTCATCGGGCAAAAGGCAGGCTTTCTTGGCCCAAATATTCGAGTGTAAAAAAATTATGACGGCGGATAATCCTCTTGAACAACGGCTGACTGCTGGCTTGTTGGAACTGCTAGCCCGCCAACTACTGCCATATAAATTAGAGGACTCGGAGGCCTTTAGAAAATTTGTGGCCATTGGCACATCACAATGTAAGGTCCCCGGAAGCAAATATTTCTCCCAGAAGGGCATCCCTGAACTAAATGGCCACGTTCAGCGGCAAGTTAATAGATCTCTGGCACATAGTGTCGGTGCCAAGATACATCTGACCACAGACACGTGGTCTAGCAAACACGGGCAGGGAAGGTACATAACTTTTACTGCCCACTGGGTGAACCTTCTGACGCCCGTCAAGCATGTAACCCGTGGCACCCGTGTGGATTTGGTGTTACCGCCATGGATTGCATGCAGGCCTGCCTCTTCTTCTCCTCCTCCTACTCCATCCTCCATCTCCTCCTAGGCTGACTCCTCTTTTTCCACTGCTACCTACTCTTCTGCTGCACCCCCCAAGCTCCCCAGAACCTATTCAACGTGCCAGGTGAGAAGTTGCCATCCTGTGCTGCGGCTGTTGTGCCTGGAGGCCAAGAGCCACACTAGCCTGCACTGCTTTCAGCTCTGCGGTCACAGGCCAATCAGTGGCTAACCCCGCTCAATTTGACAATTGGTAAAGTGGTGTGCGACAACAATGCCAATCTGCTAAGCGCGCTGAAACAGGGCAAAATGACACACGTGCCGTGCATGGCACACGTCCTGAACTTAGTCATGCAGCGATTAATTGCCAAATACCCCGGGGTCCAGGACGTTTTGCTGCAGGCCATTTTAGAAGATCTTACACGGCCATGGCTCGCTTTGCTGACGTTCAGCGTTGACACCACTTGCCTGTCAGATGTCTGATTTGTGACTGCCCGATGCGCTGGAACTCCACCTTGTATATGCTGGCTCCAGCAGAAACGTAACGTTAATGACTACCTGTGCAAACTCTCAACAGGTTCTGGGGAGCTTAGTTTTTTTTCACCTCGCCAGTGGCTGCTCAAGCGTGACGCATGCAGACTTCTGCGGTCATTTGATGAGATCAAACTGTTCAGTCGCAGCCAGGGTGCCATCAGTGACATCATACCTTATACCTTCTTTCTAGAGCCTGCATTGCATCGTGTCATTGATCAAGCCGTCGAAGAGCAGGAGCTGGAAGATGAGGAAGTTGCAATGTTGAATGAATTCCCAGAGGGGGGGCTACTCCATCTGAGACAAGTCACCAGGAGTCTGAAGAGGAGTGAGAGGAGGATGGTGGCTGGGGGGAGGATAGAAAAAGGAGGAGGAGCAAGAAGAGCAGGCTTTAAACTTTTTGGGGATCCCTGGTGTTGTCCATGGCTGGGGGGAGGAGACCGAGGATGACATTCTCCTGGGCGATAAGAAGGAGACAGGGCGCTCCACCACTTCCAATTTAGTGGAAATGGGGGCCTTCATGTTCCAGTATTTGAAGAGGGACCCCCGTATAAAAAGCATAAAGGTCAAGGATCTGTACTGGGTGGCAACATACTTAGGCCCCTGGTACAAACACAAAATGGTGGACATGATACCAACATTACAGAAGGCTGTCAGAATCGTTAATTTCTAACGATAATTTGTTTTCCCTTAGTCCTAACAGCAGCACAGATGGGGTTAACTGCCCCTGTGGACTGGTAGGACCGGCGGAATTTTAATGAGCCCAAGAACCAATAAACGATCTTCAGCTCCCTGAAAGGGAGGAGATCACCCCTCAGCCCACCGTTTTTTTAACAAGTATAATGTATTTAGGGTGGGATATTTGTGTGCTGCTGTTAGGACTAAGGGAAAACAAATTATCGTTAGAAATTAACGATTCCCTTACGTCCTACCAGCAGCACAGATGGGGAGATAGCAAGACGAAACCCCTAGGGAGGGTCCTCATGCCTGGCAGAGCTAAGAACTGTCTGCCCAAAAGCCGAAAACTCTGCCATCCTAGCATCTATCCTATAATAGGAGATGAAGGTTGATTCAGAGCTCCAGGAGGCCGCCTTACAGATCAACTCTAAGGGGAGAAGGCTTCTCTCCGCAACCGAGGTGGAGACCGCCCTAGTAGAATGGGCTCTCACAAACTCGGGAGGATCTAAGGATTGGGAGACAAAGGCTTCCCTAATGGCCTCCTTGATCCAGTGACTAATGGTGGCTTTAGACGCTTTACGGCCTTTAGATTTACCGGCAAACAGAATAAGGAGATTCTCATCTATCCTGAACTCTCTGGATCTATCCACATAGATCTGGAGGCATCTTGAAATATCCAGCGGGTCTCTAGCTGGAGTATCAGAGGAGGAGGCTGTAAACAAAACTGGTAAAGAGATTACCTGGTTGATATTTTGGAAGGTAGGCACCTTAGGCCTGAAGTATGGCAAAAACTTCAGGAGTACTCTATCCTGTAAGAAAATAATGTATGGATGAATTGCAGAGAAAGCCTGCAATTCAGAGATTCTTTTGGCTGAAGCTATAGCCAGAAGAAAGACCATCTTTAAAGTCAAAAATTTGAAATCTACCTCCTCCAAAGGCTCGAAGGGGGGAGATGCTAGCCCCCTGAGCACTACTGAAAGATCCCACTGGGGGATAGATTTCCGTATAGTAGGCTTTAGTCTCTCAGCTCCCTTCAGGAAGCGTTTAATGAGTGGGTCCCGAGAATGTGGCCTGTTGAGACAGGCCGAGATGGCACAAATCTGTACCTTCAAGGTAGCTGGAGATAGGCCTCTGTCTAATCCATCTTGAAGAAATTGTAGTATCGCAGGAAGGGGCGGATCTGCGGACGCCACCTGTTTGGAATCACACCACGCCACGAAGATTCTCATGATCCTGGAGTAGGCCTTCTTTGTAGACTCTGCTCGGGAATGCGACAAAGTTCTCAGGACCGACTCGGAAAGCCCTTCTATGTTGGAAAGGGACTGATCAACCTCCAGGCTGTCAGGTTGAACCTGTGCAGATCTGGGCAGAGGTGAGTGTCCCACGACACCAGGGTCTTCTCCGGGGGGAGTCTCCAGTATTGTCCCCGACTCATCTGAATGAGCTGGGTAAACCAGGATCTCCTGGGCCAAAACGGTATGATGGCTATTACCGAGGCCTGATCCTGACGGATTTTCATCAATACCCTCGGTATCATGGAAAACGGAAGGAAGATGTAAGCCAGCCTGAACCTCCACGGTATCGACAGATCATCTATCGCCAGGGGGTTGTCTTCCCTGTACAGGGAACAGAACCTCAGCACCTTGGCGTTGAACCTGGTTGCCATGAGATCCACCTCTGGCATACCCCAACTGTGAACTAGCTGCCTGAAGATCTCCGGATGCAGAGACAACTCCATGGTCAGTAATCCTCGACTTATGAACGGCAGATAAATGGGAAAGGTTCAACTCTGCCCACCGAAGGATCACCCCGATCTCTGACAGAAGGGGCAATGACCTTGTGCCTCCCTGCTTGTTTATATAGAGAACCGCAGTCATATTGTCTGACTGGACTTTCACCGCTTTGCCCCGAATCTGAGGGGCGAAGTGAAGGAGGGCTAGCCGGATAGCTCGCATCTCGCGAAGATTGGAAGAAAGACGCCGCTCCAGGGGGGACCAGGATCCCAGTACTGGGGATCTGTCCAGGTGAGCGTCCCAGCCTACAAGGGACGCGTCTGTAGTCAATATGACCCAAGCTGGTTGGGTCATAGACTTCCCTGCTGGCAGCTGAAACCACCATCTGAGGGAATTCCAGGTTTGACCGGACAGGGAGCACGTTCCATAGGTGTAAAACCTCCGACTGAAGAGGACGGAGGTGCCATAGCGCCCAAGGGACTGCGTCCGCAGCCGCTGACATGAGCCCCAGCATCTTCATGAGAGTCCGGATAGAGACTCGACGAGGGACGTAAAGGACTTTTGCCAGGTCCTGGATCCGTGCTCTCCTTTCTAAAGTCAACCGGAGGGACATCACCACAGAGTCGACCACGAATCCTAAATAATGGATTGAAGTCGATGGGCTCACATTCGACTTCTGCCAGTTGATAATCCAGCCCAGGCGGAGGAGAATGGAGATAGCGATCTGAAGATGGTGGGTAAGGATCGGAACTGAAGAGGCTATGAAAAGCCAATCGTCCAGATAAGGAATAATAGTCAGTTCTTGCAGTCTCAAAGCTGCCACCACCGACACCACCACCTTGGTGAAGATAAGGGGGCAGAAGAGATTCCGAAGGGAAGCGCGGTGAACTGAAAGTGCCTGCGAACCCCTGAAATCTGGACCGCGATCCTGAGGAGTTTCCGGGAAGCAGAATGGATCGGAATGTGAAGATACGCATCTTTGAGGTCCAGAGTAGCCATGACATCCCCAAGGTTGAGGATATGGCTGACTGACCTTATGGTTTCCATGCGAAACCTTGTTTTCCTTATAAATCAATTGAGATATCTCAAGTCGATGATCATCCGGAGATCTCCCGTCTTCTTGGGAACCAGGAACACTGGTGAATAAATGCCTAGGCCTCTCTCCCCTGCCGGCACCTCCTCTAGGGCTCCCTTGGAGATATAGTCCTGAATGTAAGATTCTAGGACCACTTGTTTGGCCGACCCAAAGCTTCGTGTGGCGATGAATCTCTCTGGGGGGAGAGAGATAAGGTCTACCCGGTACTCGACGGAGACTATGTCCTGAACCCAGGGGTCTGTAATCAACCGGCTCCAAGAGTCTTTGAAATGGGAGAGACGGCCCCCACGGGAATCTGGGGGAGGGGTAAGGCCCATAGTGAGGAGGGTTTTGCCTCCCTGGTGGGTTTACGGGAGCGCCTCGAATATTTACGAGACGCCCCCCCCCCCAATCTCTGCGCCTAGACTGCTGCCCTGGACGACCTCTGTCTTTCTTCTCTTGTCTGGGGTGTCCCCGAAAGGGCTGCTGGGGGAGGCTCTTCCCCTTTTTATCGGAGAGCCCCTCCATTATCTTGTCCAATTCGGACCCGAATAGCCTGTCCGGTTCGAAGGGGAGCCCACAAAGATTGAACTTGGACGCGTTGTCCGCGATCCAAGGTTTCAGCCAAAGTGGTCTGCGGGCAGCCGAAACTAGGGCCATAGTTTTGGCGGCCAGCTTCAGCTGCATCTGGGTGGAATCAACTAGAAAGTCCATAGCCAGATTGGCTGATTTGAAGGCTGCCAGGATATCATCTCTGGACACGCTCTGGTCCACGTCCGTCTGGATCTGGTTGAGCTTAGAGTGTAAATAGGTGGCTACCTCAGTGGCCGCAATTGAAGTTGAAGCGGAGGCAGCGGCCGCCGCGTAACTCCTTCTAAGGGTGCACTCTGCCCTCCGGTCTAGAGGGTCCTGCAGACTAGACCCATCGTCTGCAGGAACTAGAGTGCGCTGGGACAACTTGGCTATAGCCATGTCCACCTTGGGAACGGAACCCCACGATTCCACCAAGGGTTTAGCCATCGGGTACATGAGTTTGAATTTTCTGGTGAGAACTGGACCTTTCTCAGGCTTTCGACACTCTGTGCGCATCACAGAGAGAAGGGTCTCATCCGCTCTAAAGACATTCTGTGTCTGTCCGGCGGGATCGGAGGACTCCCCCATGTCAACATCCTGGTCCCCCGACCTGATGGACTTAAGTAACTTCTGCGTCTTTTCTGGAGGGAAAAAGCAAGAAGTAAATTCTTCTTCCTCAGAAGAAGACCCCACCGTAGTTCTTTCGACTGGTGCGCCTGGTGCGACCACATCCATGGGAGTCTGAGAGGGTCCTGGTAACCTCTCATTAAGCAGTCGCACCACTCCCTTAATGGAATCATCCACGTATGTCTTCGTCCACTGAAACATTTCTTGCATCGTGGGTTCCGTGGAAGCCGTGCGACAACTCTCACATCTAGAGTAGGGACAGCTGTCGTCTAAGGGCGTGTTACACTCAAAACACGCCAAATGCTTCCTCTTGGCCCCAGCCTTTCGCTGATCCGGATCCCTAGGGGAAGACATAGTCTGTAATTAGAAAGAAAACAGGTCATAACACCTACAATAACTGGAGGTGGTGAAACAAGACCTTAAGGGGGCCCACCAGCACTAGAAGAAATAGAGCTGTGAAAGAGGAACAACAAACCCAAGCCAAGCAATACTACAAGAATATCTCAAGGCACAGGGAACTCTGGAGCTAGCTTGTCAAAGCGATGCAACCAGAGCACTGACTGACAGGCTCTGGGCGCTTAAAAGGAGAAAGCCCCGCCCCCTGGGCGGGTCGTCGATTGTAACTACCCTAGAGATATAAGAGAGCCTATACTGGCTCAGCTTGCTCTAAGTGACTCCCCTGGTTAATCCTGGATCCCAGGATGTTTATAGGGGAAAAGTTTAAATAAAGGTGGTGAGGTTAAACCCTCACACCGCAACGGCTACGAAAAACCGGAAGTGACGTAGCGCACCCAGTGCGCGTCACTTCCGGAAGATGGCGGCGCCCATAACGCCGCACACATGTGGTGATGGAAAAAACGGGACACCGCACTGAGTTGAAAGAAGAGGGGAGGGTGACACCCCACTCCCCGACGGTACCCCAGACACAAAAATCGCCGCAATCAGGCCTAAAATAAAGGCAATGAGAGCCAAAAACGGGGCGATCCTTCTAAGGAAAAAAGAGCCCCTAGCACTCTTCAGCTCCCTGAGGGGGAGTGATACGCCAGTCCACCTGTCCAGAGGACAGAAAAAAACACGGTGGGCTGGGGGGTGATCTCCTCCCTTTCAGGGAGCTGAAGATCGTTTATTGGTTCTTGGGCTCATTAAAATTCCGCCGGTCCTACCAGTCCACAGGGGCAGTTAACCCCATCTGTGCTGCTAGTAGGACGTAAGGGAATGCAGCATTTTAAGGACTTGCTGCAAGAGATGCTGCATTCTGCTGTTGCGGGAACTGGCAGATGAATTTCCACCCACAGCAAAACAAGTGCTGGTAACAATCCTACTGTGCCTGCAAAAAGAGGGCGGTTTGAAGATGTGTTGGTCACTTCAGACATGAGATCATTCTTGCAGCCAACCCTTTGACAGCTGCTCTCCGGATCCAGCCTAATGCAATGCCTAGACTGACAGGTGTTTGACTACATGAGGTTAACAGCCATTGTGGATGCTCCGGGAAGCAAGGAACCACTTGACTACTGGGTGTGCAGGCTTGACCTGTAGCCAGAGCTGTCACAATTTGCCATGGAACTCTTGGCTTGCCAGTCGTCGACTGTCCTGTCCAAAAGGACGTTCAGCACAGCAGGGGGGATCGTGACCGATGGCATGGATCTTGGAGGAATTCAAGAACTGTGATGACCATGTGTAATTGAATTTCCTCATGCCAGCCTTACACATATCCGCCACCACCCAGAACAAAGAATGTACCTTCTAATGTCACAGACTCATGTGACGGTGCCCCCCACCCCGTACTGTTATCCGGTCACTGTACAGAGGTGTTTTCCGGTTAATGTATGGCGGTGGTATCCAATAACTAGATGGCCATAACTGTACCCCTTTCCCTGCCCACGCCATCCTTTTATTAGAACTGGCATGAGCAGGAGAAAGGACCTTTGCGCCACAATCTGTGTCATAAATACGCCTAACATAGACGTATTTCTATATAATAAATGACCACCTAATTGTATTATTACTCGGGGTAGGGCTAATATCTTTGTATTATAAATATTCTAGTATATTATACTGTGTTCTGTATTTCCCAGTACAAAATGATCCTTGGGAAGTACAGTCCCTATCCTTGACCACCAGTACCAGGTAGCACTCTGTCAGTATACAGTCATGTGAAAAAATTAGGACACCCTTTGAAAGCATGTGTTTTTTTGTAACATTTTTAATAAAAGGTTATTTCATCTCCGTTTCAACAATACAGAGAGATTAAAGTAATCCGACTAAACAAAGAAAACTGAAGAAAAGTCTTTTCAAGATCTTCTGTAAATGTCATTCTACAAAAATGCCTATTCTAACTGAGGAAAAAGATAGGACACCCTTGCCCCTAATAGCGAGTGTTACCTCCTTTGGCTGAAATAACTGCAGTGAGACGGTTCTTGTAGCCATCTACCAGTCTTCGACATCGGTCTGAGGAAATTTTACCCCACTCCTCAATGCAGAACTTTTTCAGCTGTGAGATGTTTGAGGGGTTTCTTGCACGTACAGCCCTTTTCAAGTCACCCCACAGCATCTCAATGGGATTCAAATCTGGACTTTGACTTGGCCATTCCAGGACTCTCCATTTCTTCTTTTTCAGCCAATCTTTGGTTGATTTACTAGTATGTTTTGGGTCATTGTCATGTTGCATGGTCCAGTTCCGCTTCAGCTTTAATTTTCTAACTGATGGTCTCACATGTTCTTCAAGCACCTTCTGATACACAGTAGAATTCATCGTGGATTCTATGATGGTGAGCTGACCAGGTCCTGCTGCAGCAAAGCAGCCCCAAACCATGACACTTCCACCTCCATGCTTCACAGTTGGTATGAGGTTCTTTTCTTGGAATGCTGTGTTTGGTTTACGCCAAACATGTCCTCTGCTGTTGTGTCCAAATAATTCAATTTTGGACTCATCTGTCCAAAGAACATTATTCCAGAAGTCCTGGTCTTTGTCAACTTTATCTCTGGCAAATGTCAGTCTGGCCTCGATGTTTCTCTTGGAAAGCAAAGGTTTCCTCCTTGCACACCTCCCATGCAAGTTAAACTTGTACAGTCTCTTTCTGATTGTAGAGGCATGTACTTCTACATCAACAGTAGCCAGAGCCTGCTGTAGTTCTCGAGATGACACTTTAGGGTTTTTGGAGACCTCTTTTAGCATCTTGCGGTCTGCTCTTGGGGTGAACTTGCTGGGGCGACCAGTCCTGGGCATGTTGGCAGTTGTTTTGAAAGCCCTCCACTTGTAGACTATCTTCCGGACAGTGGAATGGCTGATTTCAAAATCTTTTGAGATCTTTTTAAATCCCTTCCCAGACTCATAGGCTGCTACAATCTTTTTTCTGAAGTCCTCTGACAGCTCTTTTGCTCTCACCATGGTGCTCACTCTCACTTCAACAGTCAGGAGCACACCAAACTAAATGTCTGAGGTTTAAATAGGGCAAGCCTCATTCAACATGCAGAGTAACGATCTACTAATTATGTGCACCTGGTGTGATATACCTGTGTGAGATCTGAGCCAATTTAAGAGGGAATACATGTGAGGGTGTCCTATCTTTTTCCTCAGTTAGAATAGGCATTTTTGTAGAATGACATTTACAGAAGATCTTGAAAAGAATTTTCTTCAGTTTTCTTTGTTTAGTCGGATTACTTTAATCTCTCTGTATTGTTGAAACGGAGATGAAATAACCTTTTATTAAAAATGTTACAAAAAACCACATGCTTTCAAAGGGTGTCCTAATTTTTTCACATGACTGTATAGCAACCTCCCCTCTCCGCCACACTGCTCTGTGCTTTGTATTGGTGCTTATTTTGACACTAGGGCTGGGTTCACATCCTATTTTTGCCATCCATTTAATGTATGCCAAAAATGTATGCGTTAACAGATGCCTCAGACTGATGCCGTACAGTGGCGTCCGTTCACCATACAGTTCCATGGTAGAATTTTTTTTTACTATAATAACCATAATTAACGTATGCATTTTTTTTAATGGACTCTGCAGGATACAAAAACGTGGAGTGCTGCACATTTGTATACATCAAACCGATAAGAAATACAATTTTGTAGGCTCCAGCTGGGCACATTTTGAAAGTTTCCCTTTAAGACGCATAAAAATGGCCCCTGATTAAAATACATATTTTTTGTGGGAATTTTTGCCAATGATTACCCTCTGGTATATCACTGTCCATGTCGTCGGACTATTTGTGTATCTCTAGTAAGTGTTTGCTGGCTGCAAATATGACCTGAAGGTTTTTCAGGTTTGCTTGCCATTAAAGTGAATGGGGCACTCCGCGAACGCGCGGTTTGCGAACATTTGATTGCCGATGCTTGTCCATCACTACATTTTAGCGCTCCTCCAACAGAAAGAAAGCTGTCTCTGTAGAGCCAACTATTGGAGATAGCTACCCTATAGTTAATGTTTGACCCTTTAATAGGACAGTATTATTAGGGATACTAGTCAACCCAAAAGCCTTCTCCAAAAAGCAAAGGCAAACGGCTCTTATAGCAGCTCTTGCCATTTATCTGTGCAGATCATGGTGTATGATTGGCTAGGTGAGAGGTCTTTGATATAGGTCTACGGTTGTAGCCTTTCTCTGTGTGTAGAACACCATAACTGGCCTGAGGTGTCTTATAGGCCAGGAAAGTCTCCCTAGGAAAAAGGGTATACAGATTAGCCCTCTTCTAAGACAAGGAAGAGAAAATGCTCTTAGTTTCACCAATATCCGTAGTCATATTCTAAGGCCTGTTGAATGGCTGGTCACTGACTATAGAGTAGTTATCTCCCCTAGTTGGCACTACAGACACAGTGTTAATAATAGCCTCTTGCCAATCTGTTTGCCCAGGAGTATTTCGCTGATACAAAGATTGTAGGGAAATATTCAGCATATTTTCCTGTATTGAAATGTGATCCAGCTTTTACTTAGAATGGTACTATGGAGACTTGAGATGGGGAAAAGCTTTCATACAAAATGTTTCATACAGCCGGCTAGGATGTCCACAGACCCACAGACTGCACTCATTGGAAATAGATTGTGCCTAGCGTATTCATCATTCATTGGACCATTGAGAGCAATGATATGAGTCATTAGACACAGACTCTAAAACAACATAATTTGTATTGTATGACCTGATAGTTTATATCAGCAATATCATTTCTTATCACTATGCTATAGCAGTAGTCTCGGGTTTGCTTTTTTTTTAAGGTTGCAGTCTTCAACCTCTGGCCTTCAGCTATCAGGGCATGCTTAGGCTTCGTTCACATCACCGTTCAGCTTTTCCGTGTTACTGCTCTGTTTGGGGAGAACAGAAAGGATGGATTCGGCACATAACTGAGCCGAACGGAACCTAAAGACCCCATAGACCATAATGGGGTCCATTAGGTTTCCGCTCAGAAGATTTTGGAGCGGAGACAAAGGTAGTGCATGCAGGACTTTTGTCTCCACTTCAAAAATTGGTTTGTTTTTGTCTTTTAGGTTCATTTGTGTCCAGTGTTGGACTGGGGTTCCTTGGATCCATCAGAGGCAATGAAAACTGCCCACACAGCACCTATCATCAATAGGATCTTGGCATAGCATGGAGGGGGGCGTTGCCCTGGGCGCAAAATTCCAGGGGGCGCCAGCAGGGCCGCACTGCTAATTAGGCAAAGTGCGGTGTGGCCCTGGTGACAAGTGGAGGGTGGCGGGAGGGCACAGGGAGATAGGCCCCATTGTGGAAGCGCTCATCTCCATAGTCATCTGTATCGCCGTCCTCAGGACAGCGATACAGATAAATGTGCTGCGGCGAGAAAGGGGAGGGAGAGGCGTCTCCCTTCCCCGTTCCTCTGATAGGCTGCAGGGACTAGGCCTGCAGCCTATCAGAGGCCAGAGCAGGCGGCACAATGATGTAATCGCGCCGCCTGAGCCATACAGCGCGGGACACAGGCCAGAAGAGGCCTGCATCGAATGGCTGCCAGACTGATATAGGCAAGTATAAGTGTTAATTTTTTATATGGTACTACTTACTGGCACATGATTAGGGGGCATCTATGGGGGCACTGGTTACTGGCACATGATTGAGGGGCATCTATGGGGGCTCCTGCTACTGGCACATGATTGGGGGGCATCTATGGGGGCACTTGTTACTCGCACATGATTCGGGGGCATCTATGGGGGCACTTGTTACTGGCACATGATTGTGGGCATCTATGGGGGCACTTGTTAATAGCACATGATTGGGGGGCATCTATAGGGGCACTTGTTATTGGCACATGCATGATCAGGGGGCATCTATGTGGGTACTTGTAACTGGCACATGATTGGGGGCATCTATGGGGCTACTTGCTACTGGAACATGATTGGGGGGCATCTATGGGGGTACTTGTTACTGGCACATGATTGGGGCCATCTATGGGGCATTTGTTACTGGCCCATGATTGGGGGCATCTATAGGGGCATTTGTTACTGGCACATGATTGGGGGCGTCTATGGGAGTACTTGTTATAGGCACATAATTGGGGGCATCTATGGGGGTACTTGTTATTGGCACATGATTGGGGGCAACTATGGGGGTACTTGTTGCTGGCACATGATTGGGGGGCATCTATGGGGGTACTTGTTACTTGCACATGATTGGGGGCATCTATGGGGGCACTTGTACCGGCAAATTATTGGGGGACACTGTGGGGGCATCTATCGGGGCACTTATTACTGGCACTTATTACTGGCACATTATTAGTGGCACGTTTTACTGACACATTATTGGGTGGCACTATGGGGGCACTTCTTACTGGCATATTATTGTGGGCACTATGTGGGCATCTACTGAGGGGTTAATTGTGCTGATCACAGCCCCCTGTAAGAGATCGGGTGCTGCCAGGCAGCAGGGGGCAGTCATGTACACAGTTCTTAGTATATTCTAACTTGAAGCGTCCCCATCACCATAGGAACGCCTCTCTGTTATAATATACTGTCGGATCTGAGTTTCACGATCTAACTCATATCCGACAGTATATTCTAACATAGAGGCGCTCCCATGGTGATGGGGACGCTTCAAGTTAAAATATACCATCGGATTGGAGATGGTATAATAGGGACTCCTGACTTTACATTGAAAGTCAATGGGGGACGGATCCGTTTGCAATTGCACCACATTGTGTCAACGTCAAACGGATCCGTCCCCATTGACTTGCATTGTAAGTCAGGACGGATCCATTTGGGTCCGCACGGCCAGGCGGACACCAAAACGATTTTTTCTTCATGTCCGTGGATCCTCCGAAAATCAAGGAAGACCCACGGAAGAAAAAACGGACACGGATCACGGACCTACGGACCCCGTTTTTGCGGACCTTAAAAAAAACGGTCGTGTGCATGAGGCCTTAACCAAAGGTGATAAGGTATGCAAGGTGCAAGTGTCCATTTTTCTCTATTTTCAGACAGAATATATGTGAGTACAAGTTATCTTTTCTACCAGTGAACATAATCAGAATTTTTATATTAATATTTTAGATAAAACAATTGAAAGCTTCTCCATCAATTCATGAAGTTGAAGGATTAATGGAGGCCATATGCCGCACATGGTAAGCCAGTCATATTACTTTTCATCCTAAATCTGTAGCAGTGGAAGGGTAGAGTAAACTTCTTTGTGTGTTAAATATATTGCAGTACAATATTGCATGCTGATAAAATAAGGACATGGCTTTCACTACGTTAATACTTTTTATTGTTACTTGTTTGTGCATCATGTACTAATAAAGGAAGATGTGCGACGTGTTCTGTGATCTGGAAGCTAGAGTTTCATTTGGTGACATCTTACCATGGTGCAACAACAGTGTATAATACATTTCCATTATGATTCAACTTTCAAAATAGTTTTTTAACATTTAAAAGGATTGGCCCATCTCAGACATCACTGGGATATACCTCAAGAGTCAGATTGGTGCAGGTCCCTCCTCTGGACCACTGAAGTGAAGGAGAGCCCACAGCAGCGTCCCCTCTATTCATTGCTATATGAACTCCCAAAATAGCCAAGAGAGTGTGCCCAACCATTTTTGGAAGTCCCATAGCAGTGAATGGAGAGTGCACCACGAATACGCCACCACCTCTCCACTCACCGCTATGGGACTAAAAGGACTGAAAGGAGCAGAGTGCACTTTTGATTTTTAATTTATGCTATTTACTGTTTTTTTATGTTTTTAAAGACAGTTTTATGCTCTGACAGCTCAATCTGTAGCCCTGATCTGTACTTTCCTAACAGCTCATAAAGCTACATTTTTATGAGTTTATTAAGAGTTTAGCTTAAATAAATGTTTATCAGCTGTTCAAAATTCTGGGATAAGGGCTACTGATCAAGCTGTCAGACTTGGACCGACTGATGAAGCAGAAAGCAACAGTCTGCAGATACACTGAAAGTGAAAGCTGTGGAGGAAAAAAGTGATAAAAATATTAATAGAGTCTTAAGACCAACTGAAAAAATATTTTACCCAAAACGAGTAGAATTAGTGTTGAGCGAAGAGAAACATTCGAGACGGAAAGCTTTCCAAAGTTTAGAAAAAGTTGAGTTTGCGACAAAGCCAAATTTCCTTGCGCTTCGTGGTAACAAATCAGCTTTTTCTAAAATGCTGGCTGCGCATGTTACAAAGTAAAAGTAAGGAGCCTGGGAATATGAGATCACTCATAATTCCAAGAAGCTAGCCAATCTGCAGGTAGCCATCCCCTGTGATGTCACAGCCCTATAAAACCCCCATACCGCACGATCCCCGCCATTGTCCTGTGAGCTGACCGTAGGGAGAGACACGGCAAGGGATCATGCGCTAGAGACAAAGTTGCTGTAATAATCCAGCGATCATGTTTGATCCATCCACCATGTTTGGCATCTAGTTTTAACCCTAATAATTTCAAAAGTGAAATACCATTAGGTTCATAGTAGGGAGGGATCCACATGGGAGTATGATCATCCTTGTTGTGAATCCCTCAATTTTATTGCTTTGAGAAGGGTTTTCCTATCTAAATCCTGTGTTCCATCTCTGGTATCATCACACAGGAGGACAGGGGCTGCTGCATACATGTTCCAGCTCCTCCGATCCTGGCCTGGGCTGTACTTAGCCTCTAGGAGTAAGGGCAATACCCCTGTTGCTCCTATAGGTTAATTTGAATATATTAAAGCATCATTTTCTCAGCAATACAGGTACATATGAACATAGGACCAACACAGATGCCTTCAGCTGCCAAGCGCACATGTAACAGGTCGGCCAGTGTCATAAGTACAAATCTGCTGACAGATGCCCTGTAAAGAGGAATTTGAGGAAGCCTCCATAGAGTGTAGCATGTCATTTTCCATGCAATTTTATTATAACATTGTTCTAAAAGTTTATAAAAATATTATACAAGTCGCATCCATGTTACTAATAGTTATGACAGCGGGTGTGGAACCACTGTGTCAACCAACAGATTTGAATTTGGGATACTCCTAAGGGTGTTATTGTGTCAGTCCCTAGGATTCCCCCCTTTAAGAACTATACAGAGGTTTGGACTTGGCAAGGGGAAACACCAGGCAGCTACCTCCTGGAGTATTCTCTCTATGATTGAAAATTGAGCCACCGGGGTAAAGAGACACCTGTGCAAGCAAAATGTTATTCATGGACTTGTTAAGGTCAGAACAGGCAGAGTATATGCAGCATGTACGTAAATAGTTCAAGTTCAGGGAGGGCAGCGAGGCACTATTACGGAGGTAAGACACAGATCAAGTCAGGCAGCAGAGGGTCACAATCCAATAGATGGGAAAAAAGTTGGTACACAGGCAGGCAACAGAAACTGCACACCTTTGCAAGATGCTAGCAAGCAAGGGAACCTATTGCTCAGGCACCATTTCACAGGGGAAGGTTCCTTAAGTAACTCAAGGTAGCAAGCTATAGGCTGGAGCAGATTAGGATGTGTGCGATGGCTCTCTAAGACCCAGAGGGAGTATACCTGAGCTTGATACATGCAGAAGAGGAGAGGCTTTCCCAGCAAGCAGAACACATCCTGTATGGTGGGACATAGCAATCGGGAAGGGGAAAGCAAGAGACAGGTCCTCTCTGTTGGAAGAAGTGAAACGGTGGACTTTACGTCCAACGTATGGACCTTGAAAGGCGCACTGACACAACCGGTTGTGTCAGTGCGCCTTTCAAGGTCCATACGTTGGACGTAAAGTCCACCGTTTCACTTCTTCTACCGTTACCCGAGTGGCAGGGTGGCTCCTGCCCAAGGCGACCGGACGATTCTAGGCTGCACCAACCGTTGAAATCCCTTGTTATTGAGTCTTCCTTGCGGTTGCGCCCAAATTGGTGCAACCCCAATAGGTGAGCACAATACATCTTACAGTAGATTTTTTTCTTTGAACATACTCACCCTATGAGCGCCTTTCTCTATTCTTATCGCCATCACTCGCTCTCTGTTGGAATGCAGAGACTTTGGACTAGTGAATCAGGCAACTCTGTAATACTAATATGATTTTCTCTTTGGTGCATCACACAATGGAATGCATATCATTCATTTTTTAACCCCTCGGTGTCCACCAACACGCCTTTTTACGGCTGTCACTACAGCTACAACATGGTTAGCACTCCTTTTTTTCTGAGATTTCTGAGTTGGGTTATCTAATCTAAGCAAACACTTTCAATTGCGTTTCAATGGCTTTTGTCTCAAGATAATGAAATGAGTTAAGAAATTTGAGTTAACAGATGGTGCTAACCCTGCTGCATCTGTAAGGGCCCTTAGGCTGGGCCACCACCTTTTCACTGCAGCCCAGTCTAAGCACTGGACGGGACCTTGTGCAGCAGAGAAAGGGCTCAGCTCTCACATGAGAGATACACTCCTTCTCTAACAGCCCTGACCAGAAGGAGCACCAATCTGGGCTGTTTAATACCTTACATGCAATGGGCAATAGCTTCCACCCCATGTAAGTGGTTAGAGAGGAACACACCAATATACAAAGAATTGCTCCAATCTGAGTCTACATTGTGTACATAGAGACAAATCTATCACACCAAGAAAATATATACACAGCGCACCAAGTACTCAATGATAAATACTTTATTATTACACTTAATAACAGAATAAAATGGAATAGCAGCAGTGGTTATGTATAAAAAACAAAGAACTATATAGCCGGTGTAACCATTTTTTCTAAGTATATGTCAACCCAATAAATTGTATGCCTCTACATAAAACGGCATAGGTTGCTTAACATAGAGAAAGTACTTGCTGCAGTATCAAATAGTGGTAATACAGGGGGACCCATAATTAGCAGTATGTATCATTAACGTATCCAAACCTTAACCTCAATAAGGGCATAAAATCCTACTATGTAAAGCAACACAATTGCTCACAATAATAAAGTGTACAGTGCAACATAATTCAGCAATAAAACAGTGGAAAATCACAATCACTATATACCGATCAATATAGCTCCAAACCCCTTGGGATGCAACAATGCAAAAACATTTTCATTTTTTTAAACAAGTTTTTATTTTGCAAAAGTAGTAAAATGTAAAAAAAAAAAATGTATTTGGTATCGCTGTAAGCATGCTGACCTAGAGAATAAAGTTATTATGTTATATATGCTGAAAAATGAACGCTGAAAAATTTATAACGTAAAAACTCAGTGGCAGCATTGATGTTTTTTTTCCCATCTCCCTCCAGGAAAGTGTTATTAAAAGTTATCCAGTAAGTTATGTGTATCCCAAAATGTCGCCATTACAAACTACAACTTGTTCCGCAAAAAAAAAACAAGCCCCTGTACAGCTACGTAGACGGAAAAATACCTCTTGGAAGGTGACGCTTTGTCAGTAAGACCCAAAACAGGCTAGTCATTAAGGCGTTAAACAGGAATAGAATACAGTTCATCCCGTGCTTCCTGATTCATAAATATAACATCAATACAACCTAATTTCTTACGAAGACAGCATAGTAAAAGAAAGGAAATGAGGTGAACTTGACTATATAACAGTGCCATTCACAGTCTGTGTGACAACCCTGGTGGGCACTGTAATTTGCATTAATAATGTTTGTTCAATATGTACTTGTGTTGTACTTGTGTCTATATACACCCTCCTGGAGAGACAGAGCTGCAGGGGGAGGCAGACAACTGACAAAAACTCAATATTTCCTACAGCTGCAATATGGTTCCTGATCTCCTTCGTGGGATTAGAAACCACTGTGACTATACCGGCATAGTAACTGGTTTCTAGCGTTGTCTTAGATTTGTCATTAAGCTTTTCATATGTCATTGTGTAATACCCCGGAGTGGTATTACCATTTCTGAACTCCGCTACTGTCTCTAATGGTTAACATAAATGTCATCTTTGTATTTATTTCCATGTTCTTCACAATTGTGTATTGATAAGATTGTTATGAAACCATTATGTTCATGTAATGTGCCTGGTTCACCAGCAGGTGGCAGAGGATATGGCAGAGCTATCCTTAGAATGGAACTCACCATTCCATTCTCCCCCCATTTGAGCAAAAGTGGGCCAGTCCTATGTTGTACCAGAGGGAGGGGCTGCAGTTCTAGTTTGGGTCAGTCTAAACCTGGGCACCGTTAGAGCTAGACGTGCCTAACATGTAGCAGCCAGTACAGTCTAAGCTAAGCTTGTGATGGAGGCAGATGTGTGAACAATGTAGCAGCAGGGGGAAAAAGTTATCCGGCTGTGGCAGGAGTCTTTCTAAAGAGAAGTAGCTCATTGAGCACCATGACTAATTTAGGAGGGGGACAACAGCTAAAGGTACCCCAATCCAGGGATACCAGAACAGTCCAGCAGAAAGAGTCATCACGCCAGCCGGCATGTTGACTTCATTATTACATTTTCACTAATCTTTCTATTATATGATTTATTCATTTGATTGCCTTTGAATCTCTAACCTAACAAACCTAATCTACGATCTCAACTGTAGATTTGATAGCTAAAGAATCTAAAATGTAATAAAATTAAAAAAAAGATAAACAAATGAATAAAATAAAATAAAAATAAAGGGGGTCATTTATTAAGACCGGCGTTTTAGATGCCAATCTTAACCCCTATATCTGGCAGTGGATCAGCCGAAGTTATGAAGAGGAGCAGGCCTCTACATAACTTCGGCACATCCAACGCCAGTCTAAATGTTTTCTAAAACAGGCATAGAAAATGATGAATGAGATGGGCCTGCTGGCCCTTCCCCGCCCATGCAACGCCAACTTTCATAGACCTGGCATGAGCAGGGAAAAGTCACAATGTTTGCCAGAAATACGCCTAATATAGGCGTATTTCTGCATAATAAATGACCACCAAGATTTAAAAAAATAAAAATTCAATAAAATGCTGCCATTAGTTCCACCCATGGGACTCAAATTGCCCTGAAAGAAGAAGACAATTACAAAGTAGCAGAATACAAAAATGTCTAATAAAAAAGGTAAACAAATAGCCTAGAATTCAGGCTGATGTATCACAATTTACATGGGAGTGTTTTCCTCTAAAATTCAATCTTGTTTTTGAATAGACAAAATGCATCGGACTTGACGTGTGTTACATGTACTGGTTATGTCTTACAGCAGATTGAACTGAGCAGTTCTATGAAAGCCTAAATCAGGACCTTGTCACTGAAGCGTCTATGATTGTAACATCATCATCAGCCTTTTCTGCTGAGATTAGTACAAGATGACATACTGGTCTAAACACATAAATACAGTTGACGTTTTCTTTGTCTGAAAGCTAACATGCACTTTCTATTATGGTTTCCTGACACAGTTTAATTGTATTTTTGTTCTTGGCGTTACGGAGGATATGCGGCGTGAACTTGCAACACACTGCAAAAGAAATGAACAATTATACCACTGCTGCGCTGACCTCATGTAGACCTGAGTTGCAAGCTTGCTTCTGCCACACTATATACAGTAAAGTAGTTATTTGTCCCGTTTGTCATCTTTGAAAAGTCCAAAGAGCAATTATGATACCTCTTATGAGAGATGAGCAAAGTTTAGAAAAACCTGATTTGGAAACTTTGCCGAAGTTCGACAAGAATTTTGATTTGATACAAATTAATTTGTCACAAATTGCTATAAATCGGGTATACCCAGGCCACTCTGCCTTAGGGTACGGCTGCACAGAGCCCACAATTAGCCCATTTAGAGAATTCGAGATTATATTCTTCATTGCGAAAATTGGCAATGTATTATTCACGTAATGTGCGGAAAATACCGGCGTGGGTCACTTATATTTCCCCCCAAGGAACTGTACATTAATAAAGGAAGGGAAAGCAGCTGAAGGGCCACAATTCTCATTTGTTCTACAAGAAATGGGCAGAAGGATCACCAAGCACCAGGCTGTTCAGCTGAGTGAACAGCATGGTGACCAGTAGAGATGAGCGAATTTTATGTCATGAAATACGTTCATGCTTCGTTTGGTGGTAAAAGCAGAATTGCGTTATGGATTCTGTTAGCATGAACCATAATGCAATTCTATGATGGAATGCATAACAGAATGCCTTTGTGAATGTGGCAGTGACATGAGAATGGTGGGGTTGCAAACAGGTTAGTGTTATTTTTTTATTTTTTTATTTTAACATTGCACCAGTTCTGTCCATTGGGGTTGTTGGCTCTTAGGCTGGACAATCCCTTTAAATAACAGGTAAGTTAGGTATGTAGTGCAATATTTTACTTGTGTATTAATGCAGTATTTAATTAGTGCTGGTCTCCAGTAACTCTTTATACACTGATGAAAGTTATATGTGGGCAGAGGGACCTAGCAGATGGCCCACATGTCACCATTAGTCTTCCCAACCTTGTATATATAAAAACAGAAAGTGAACCAGTTAAAACCTGGCAATTTAAATAACTGGTACTTTAATCGCAGAGAGTAAAAAAAAAATCATGGCCTCCAGAGGAGAAGACAAATAAAGATTATTACTACAATGACTCATTCCTATACTCTGGCTGCAATGAGGTTAGCATGTATATAGGACTTCTAAAAACAACAATCTCTTTTTACATTCTTGTAATTTGACTCCAAATTGGTTTCTTTAAAGCTGGAAGTTCCCAAGAGCACAGTGGCTTCCATAATTCTTAAAAGCAAATAGGGTGAAACAACCAGGGCTCATCCTAGAGCTGGCTGTCCCACCAAACTAAGTAATCGGATAGAAGGTGACCAATAACCCAATGGTCCTTCTGGTTAAGCTTCAAAGATCCTGTGAACAGACTTGAGAAACTTCTACAAGGTCAACCATCACTGCAGCACTCCACCAGTCTGTGAGAAACTAAATTCTCTGGTCTGATAAAACCAAGATCAAACTTGTTGGCCTCAATTCTAAGGATCCTATCTGGAGGAAACCAGCCACTGCTCATCAGTTGCCCATACCACCCATGAAGCATGGTGGAGGTAACATCATTATGTGGGTGTTTCTCAGCAGCTGGGACAATGGTCAGAGTTGGGGGAAAGCTGAATGGAGCAAATTACAGAGATATACTTAATGAAAACCTGATCCAGAGTGCACTGGACCTCAGACTGGGCCAAAGGTTCACCTACCAAATAGACAATGACCTAAGCACACAGCCAAGACAACACAGAAATGGCTTAGGGACAACTCTGTCAATGTCTTTGAGTGGCCTAGCAATAGCCCTGACTTGAACCCAATCAAACTCCTCTGGAGAGACTGACACTCCCCATCTAACCTGACAGAGCTTGAGAGGATCTGCAGAGAAGTATGACAGAAAATCCCCAAATACAGATGTGCAAACCTTGTGTCATCATACCCAAGATAGATAGATAGATAGCTATAATCCATTATAACATTAGTTTAATCAAATCCATCACAACAGCCTAGTTAAAGGCACATTTTTGATACGCTGCTGTTGCCAGTAGATCAAAGTAAAAAGCCCTTTTCAAAATTTGATTGTGGTTATTTGGGACATCTGCAAGTTTCTTGTACCAGATGCCACAGTAATGCTTCAAATAGCTGCTTTGTAAAGCTTCCCTTTATATCTCAAAGCTCAAAAACACAATTTAACAATCTATTTCTACATATGACAGGCTAAATGGGAGTAAAAAGCAGGCATTAAAGAATTTTCTTTTATGTGTAGAGATATAAATGTATCTAAGATCTTAACACCTTAGCGACCCAGGACGAGAATGCTTTTCTTAACTAACCGGTACTTAATGCATTAGGACGAGCATTCTTGTCCTGCGGTTAACTGGTTCTTCCCGACACGCACAGTTGATCTGCTACAGGGACCCAGCTGTTCCTGACAGCCAAGCCACTGCTGTATCAGTGGAATAAACCCCTATATGTCACGATTAACGCTGACCGAAGAATACAGGAGGTTCACAGAGGGAGGAGCCCCCTCTCTCTCTGTATCAGGCCCCCATATGCCTTAGGGCCCGGCAGCTACAGAGGCCTATGAGCCCCAGTGCCCAGGCTGGGTCTCATAGGTGACATGTCAGTGTAAAACACTGACAGTGAATGCATACAATACAGGATATATTGTACTGCATTGAAACAGGGATCAGTCCTAAATAAAATATTTTTTAACAATAGAAAATGTCAATTTTCAAGTAAAAAATGCACCTTTTCCAATAATTATGCTATGTACAAAAAATAAATAAATATTGACATATTAGTAGGGATGAGCGAACTCGAACTGTATAGTTCGGGTTCGTACCGAATTTTGGGGTGTCCGTGACACGGACCCGAACCCGGCCATTTTCGTAAAAGTCCGGGTTCGGGTTCGGTGTTCGTCGCTTTCTTCGCGCTTTTGTGACGCTTTCTTGGCGCTTTTTGAAATCAACAATCAGCCAATCAACAAGCGTCATACTACTTGCCCCAAGAGGCCATCACAGCCATGCCTACTATTGGCATGGCTGTGATTGGCCAGAGCACCATGTGACCCAGCCTCTATTTAAGCTGGAGTCACATAGCGCCGCCCGTCACTCTGCTCTGATTAGCGTAGGGAGAGGTTGCGGCTGCGACAGTAGGGCGAGATTAGGCAGATTAACTCCTCCAAAGGACTTGATTAACTGATCGATCTGCAGCTGTGGATCATTGAGCTGCTGATCCTCAATTGCTCACTGTTTTTAGGCTGCCCAGACCGTTTGTCAGTCACATTTTTCTGGGGTGATCGGCGGCCATTTTGTGTCTTGTGGTGCGCCAGCACAAGCTGCGACCAAGTGCATTTAACCCTCAATGGTGTGGTTGTTTTTTGGCTAAAGCCTACATCAGGGTGAAGCTGTCACACCAAGTGCATTTAACCCTCAGTAGTGTGGTTGGTCAAGCTATCACACCAAGTGCATTTAACCAGCAATAGTCTGTTCATTTTTTGGCCATATACTAAATCAGGGGCAAGCTGCGCCCGTCACCAAGTGCATTTAACCCTCAGTAGTGTGGTTGGTCAAGCTGTGACACCAAGTGCATTTAACCAGCAATAGTCTGTTCATTTTTTGGCCATATACTACATCAGGGGCAAGCTGCGCCCATCACCAAGTGCATTTAACCAGCAATAGTGTGGTTATTTTTTGGCCATATCCCAGTCTAATTCTGTCACTAAATCCATACCGGTCACCCAGCGCCTAAATACTAGGCCTCAAATTTATATCCCGCTAAATCTCTCGTTACCGCTGTCCTGTTGTGGCTGGGAAAGTTATTTAGTGTCCGTCAAAGCACATTTTTTGTTCTGGGTTGAAATACAATTCCCAATTTAGCAATTTAAAAATTTAGTGGTTTCTGCTGTATCAGAGCTATTTGAAATCTATCCCTAAAAGGGTATATAATATTCAAGGTGCACATAGGGTCATTCAGAATAACTTCACACACCCGC
Source organism: Bufo gargarizans (assembly GCF_014858855.1). Lineage (NCBI taxonomy): Eukaryota > Metazoa > Chordata > Amphibia > Anura > Bufonidae > Bufo > Bufo gargarizans. The sequence goes on along the minus strand of NC_058088.1, from coordinate 33,251,164 downwards.
TACTGTGCATTTCCAAGTCTAATTCTGTCACTAAACCCATACCTGTCACCCAGCGCCTAAATACTAGGCCTCAAATTTATATCCAGCTAAATCTGTCCTTAGTGCTGTAGCTGGGCGAGTTATTTAGTGTCCGTTCAAGCACATTTCTTGTTCTGGGTTGAAATACAATTCCCAATTTAGCAATTTCATAATTTAGTGGTTTCTGCTATATCAGAGCTATTTGAAATCTATCCCTAAAAGGGTATATAATATTCAAGGTGCACATTGGGTCATTCAGAATAACTTCACACACACCCGCTACTGTGTATTTCCAAGTCTAATTCTGTCACTAAACCCATACCTGTCACCCAGCGCCTAAATACTAGGCCTCAAATTTATATCCTGCTAAATCTCTAGTTAGTGCTGTAGCTGGGCGAGTTATTTAGTGTCCGTTCAAGCACATTTCTTGTTCTGGGTTGAAATACAATTCCCAATTTAGCAATTTCATAATTTAGTGGTTTCTGCTATATCAGAGCTATTTGAAATCTATCCCTAAAAGGGTATATAATATTCAAGGTGCACATTGGGTCATTCAGAATAACTTCACACACACCCGCTACTGTGTATTTCCAAGTCTAATTCTGTCACTAAACCCATACCTGTCACCCAGCGCCTAAATACTAGGCCTCAAATTTATATCCTGCTAAATCTCTCGTTAGTGCTGTAGCTGGGCGAGTTATTTAGTGTCCGTTCAAGCACATTTCTTGTTCTGGGTTGAAATACAATTCCCAATTTAGCAATTTCATAATTTAGTGGTTTCTGCTATATCAGAGCTATTTGAAATCTATCCCTAAAAGGGTATATAATATTCAAGGTGCACATTGGGTCATTCAGAATAACTTCACACACACCCGCTACTGTGTATTTCCAAGTCTAATTCTGTCACTAAACCCATACCTGTCACCCAGCGCCTAAATACTAGGCCTCAAATTTATATCCTGCTAAATCTCTCGTTAGTGCTGTAGCTGGGCGAGTTATTTAGTGTCCGTTCAAGCACATTTCTTGTTCTGGGTTGAAATACAATTCCCAATTTAGCAATTTCATAATTTAGTGGTTTCTGCTATATCAGAGCTATTTGAAATCTATCCCTAAAAGGGTATATAATATTCAAGGTGCACATAGGGTCATTCAGAATAACTTCACACACACCCGCTACTGTGTATTTCCAAGTCTAATTCTGTCACTAAACCCATACCTGTCACCCAGCGCCTAAATACTAGGCCTCAAATTTATATCCTGCTAAATCTCTCGTTAGTGCTGTAGCTGGGCGAGTTATTTAGTGTCCGTTCAAGCACATTTCTTGTTCTGGGTTGAAATACAATTCCCAATTTAGCAATTTCATAATTTAGTGGTTTCTGCTATATCAGAGCTATTTGAAATCTATCCCTAAAAGGGTATATAATATTCAAGGTGCACATTGGGTCATTCAGAATAACTTCACACACACACGCTTCTGTGCATTTCCAAGTCTAATTCTGTCACTAAATCCATACCGGTCACCCAGCGCCTAAATACTAGGCCTCAAATTTATATCCCGCTGAATTTGAATACAATACATTGGGCCAAATAATATATTTGTTGTTGTGGTGAACCATAACAATGAGAAAAACATCTAGTAAGGGACGCGGACGTGGACATGGTCGTGGTGGTGTTAGTGGACCCTCTGGTGCTGGGAGAGGACGTGGCCGTTCTGCCACATCCACACGTCCTAGTGTACCAACTACCTCAGGTCCCAGTAGCCGCCAGAATTTACAGCGATATATGGTGGGGCCCAATGCCGTTCTAAGGATGGTAAGGCCTGAGCAGGTACAGGCATTAGTCAATTGGGTGGCCGACAGTGGATCCAGCACGTTCACATTATCTCCCACCCAGTCTTCTGCAGAAAGCGCACAGATGGCGCCTGAAAACCAACCCCATCAGTCTGTCACATCACCCCCATGCATACCAGGGAAACTGTCTCAGCCTCAAGTTATGCAGCAGTCTCTTATGCTGTTTGAAGACTCCGCTGGCAGGGTTTCCCAAGGGCATCCACCTAGCCCTTCCCCAGTGGTGAAAGACATAGAATGCACTGACGCACAACCACTTATGTTTCCTGATGATGAGGACATGGGAATACCACCTCAGCATGTCTCTGATGATGACGAAACACAGGTGCCAACTGCTGCGTCTTTCTGCAGTGTGCAGACTGAACAGGAGGTCAGGGATCAAGACTGGGTGGAAGACGATGCAGGGGACGATGAGGTCCTAGACCTCACATGGAATGAAGGTCGTGCCACTGACTTTCACAGTTCGGAGGAAGAGGCAGTGGTGAGACCGAGCCAACAGCGTAGCAAAAAAGGGAGCAGTGGGCAAAAGCAGAACACCCGCCGCCAAGAGACTCCGCCTGCTACTGACCGCAGCCATCTGGGACCGAGCACCCCAAAGGCAGCTTCAAGGAGTTCCCTGGCATGGCACTTCTTCAAACAATGTGCTGACGACAAGACCCGAGTGGTTTGCACGCTGTGCCATCAGAGCCTGAAGCGAGGCATTAACGTTCTGAACCTGAGCACAACCTGCATGACCAGGCACCTGCATGCAAAGCATGAACTGCAGTGGAGTAAACACCTTAAAACCAAGGAAGTCACTCAGGCTCGCCCTGCTACCTCTTCTGCTGCTGCCGCCTCGGCCTATTCTGCTGCTGCCGCCTCGGCCTCTTCCTCCGCCTCTGGAGGAACGTTGGCACCTGCCGCCCAGCAAACAGGGGATGTACCACCAACACCACCACCACCACCTCCGTCACCAAGCGTCTCAACCATGTCACACGCCAGCGTTCAGCTCTCCATCTCACAAACATTTGATAGAAAGCGTAAATTCCCACCTAGCCACCCTCGATCCCTGGCCCTGAATGCCAGCATTTCTAAACTACTGGCCTATGAAATGCTGTCATTTAGGCTGGTGGACACAGACAGCTTCAAACAGCTCATGTCGCTTGCTGTCCCACAGTATGTTGTTCCCAGCCGGCACTACTTCTCCAAGAGAGCCGTGCCTTCCCTGCACAACCAAGTATCCGATAAAATCAAGTGTGCACTGCGCAACGCCATCTGTAGCAAGGTCCACCTAACCACAGATACGTGGACCAGTAAGCACGGCCAGGGACGCTATATCTCCCTAACTGCACACTGGGTAAATGTAGTGGCAGCTGGGCCCCAGGCGGAGAGCTGTTTGGCGCACGTCCTTCCGCCGCCAAGGATCGCAGGGCAACATTCTTTGCCTCCTGTTGCCACCTCCTCCTTCTCGGCTTCCTCCTCCTCTTCTTCCACCTGCTCATCCAGTCAGCCACACACCTTCACCACCAACTTCAGCACAGCCCGGGGTAAACGTCAGCAGGCCATTCTGAAACTCATATGTTTGGGGGACAGGCCCCACACCGCACAGGAGTTGTGGCGGGGTATTGAACAACAGACCGACGAGTGGTTGCTGCCGGTGAGCCTCAAGCCCGGCCTGGTGGTGTGTGATAATGGGCGAAATCTCGTTGCAGCTCTGGGACTAGCCAATTTGACGCACATCCCTTGCTTGGCGCATGTGCTGAATTTGGTGGTGCAGAAGTTCATTCACAACTACCCCGACATGTCAGAGCTGCTGCATAAAGTGCGGGCCGTCTGTTCGCGCTTCCGGCGTTCACATTCTGCTGCTGCTCGCCTGTCTGCGCTACAGCGTAACTTCGGCCTTCCCGCTCACCGCCTCATATGCGACGTGCCCACCAGGTGGAACTCCACCTTGCACATGCTGGACAGACTGTGCGAGCAGCAGCAGGCCATAGTGGAGTTTCAGCTGCAGCACGCACGGGTCAGTCGCACTACAGAACAGCACCACTTCACCACCAATGACTGGGCCTCCATGCGAGACCTGTGTGCCCTGTTGCGCTGTTTCGAGTACTCCACCAACATGGCCAGTGGCGATGACACCGTTATCAGCGTTACAATACCACTTCTATGTCTCCTTGAGAAAACACTTAGGGCGATGATGGAAGAGGAGGTGGCCCAGGAGGAGGAGGAGGAGGAGGAAGAGGGGTCATTTTTAGCACTTTCAGGCCAGTCTCTTCGAAGTGACTCAGAGGGAGGTTTTTGGCAACAGCAGAGGCCAGGTACAAATGTGGCCAGCCAGGGCCCACTACTGGAGGACGAGGAGGACGAGGATGAGGAGGAGGTGGAGGAGGATGAGGATGAAGCATGGTCACAGCGGGGTGGCACCCAACGCAGCTCGGGTCCATCACTGGTGCGTGGCTGGGGGGAAAGGCAGGACGATGACGATACGCCTCCCACAGAGGACAGCTTGTCCTTACCCCTGGGCAGCCTGGCACACATGAGCGACTACATGCTGCAGTGCCTGCGCAACGACAGCAGAGTTGCCCACATTTTAACCTGTGCGGACTACTGGGTTGCCACCCTGCTGGATCCACGCTACAAAGACAATGTGCCCACCTTACTTCCTGCACTGGAGCGTGATAGGAAGATGCGCGAGTACAAGCGCACGTTGGTAGACGCGCTACTGAGAGCATTCCCAAATGTCACAGGGGAACAAGTGGAAGCCCAAGGCCAAGGCAGAGGAGGAGCAAGAGGTCGCCAAGGCAGCTGTGTCACGGCCAGCTCCTCTGAGGGCAGGGTTAGCATGGCAGAGATGTGGAAAACTTTTGTCAACACGCCACAGCTAACTGCACCACCACCTGATACGCAACGTGTTAGCAGGAGGCAACATTTCACTAACATGGTGGAACAGTACGTGTGCACACCCCTCCACGTACTGACTGATGGTTCGGCCCCATTCAACTTCTGGGTCTCTAAATTGTCCACGTGGCCAGAGCTAGCCTTTTATGCCTTGGAGGTGCTGGCCTGCCCGGCAGCCAGTGTTTTGTCTGAACGTGTATTCAGCACGGCAGGGGGCGTCATTACAGACAAACGCAGCCGCCTGTCTACAGCCAATGTGGACAAGCTGACGTTCATAAAAATGAACCAGGCATGGATCCCACAGGACCTGTCCGTCCCTTGTCCAGATTAGACATTAACTACCTCCCCATAACCATATATTATTGGACTCCAGGGCACTTCCTCATTCAATCCTATTTTTAATTTCATTTTACCATTATATTGCGAGGCTACCCAAAGTTGAATGAACCTCTCCTCTGCCTGTGTGCTAGGCCTAAATATATGCCAATGGACTGTTGCAGTGGTGGGTGACGTGAAGCCTCATTCTCTGCTATGACATGCAGACTGATTCTCTGCTGACATGAAGCCAGATTCTCTGTTACGGGACCTCTCTCCTCTGCCTGTGTGCTAGGCCTAAATATATGCCAATGGACTGTTGCAGTGGTGGCTGACGTGAAGCCTCATTCTCTGCTATGACATGCAGACTAATTCTCTGCTGACATGAAGCCAGATTGTCTGTTACGGGACCTCTCTCCTCTGCCTGGGTGCTGGGCCTAAATTTATGACAATGGACTGTTGCAGTGGTGGCTGACGTGAAGCCTGATTCTCTGCTATGACATGCAGACTGATTCTCTGCTGACATGAAGCCAGATCCTCTGTTACGGGACCTCTCTCCTCTGCCTGTGTGTGTGCTGGGCCTAAATATATGCCAATGGACTGTTGCAGTGGTGGCTGACGTGAAGCCTGATTCTCTGCTATGACATGCAGACTGATTCTCTGCTGACATGAAGCCAGATCCTCTGTTACGGGACCTCTCTCCTCTGCCTGTGTGTGTGCTGGGCCTAAATATATGCCAATGGACTGTTGCAGTGGTTGCTGACGTGAAGCCTCATTCTCTGCTATGACATGCAGACTGATTCTCTGCTGACATGAAGCCAGATTCTCTGTTACGGGACCTCTCTCCTCTGCCTGTGTGTGTGCTGGGCCTAAATATATGCCAATGGACTGTTGCAGTGGTGGCTGACGTGAAGCCTCATTCTCTGCTATGACATGCAGACTAATTCTCTGCTGACATGAAGACAGATTCTCTGTTACGGGACCTCCCTTCTCTGCCTGGGTGCTGGGCCTAAATATATGCCAATGGACTGTTGCAGTGGTGGCTGACGTGAAGCCTCATTCTCTGCTATGACATGCAGACTAATTCTCTGCTGACATGAAGACAGATTCTCTGTTACGGGACCTCTCTCCTCTGCCTGGGTGCCGGGGCCTAAATATCTGAGAATGGACTGTTCCAGTGGTGGGTGACGGGAAGCCAGATTCTCTGCTATGGAACCTCTCTCCAATTGATTTTGGTTAATTTTTATTTATTTAATTTTTATTTTAATTCATTTCCCTATCCACATTTGTTTGCAGGGGATTTACCTACATGTTGCTGCCTTTTGCAGCCCTCTAGCTCTTTCCTGGGCTGTTTTACAGCCTTTTTAGTGCCGAAAAGTTCGGGTCCCCATTGACTTCAATGGGGTTCGGGTTCGGGACGAAGTTCGGATCGGGTTCGGATCCCGAACCCGAACATTTCCGGGATGTTCGGCCGAACTTCTCGAACCCGAACATCCAGGTGTTCGCTCAACTCTACATATTAGGTATTGCCGCATCTGTAACAACTGGCTGTAAAAAAAATATCTCATGTTCTACCTTGTCAGGTGAACACCGTAAAAAAAAAAAAAAAAAAGGTGCTAAAATAGCCATTTGGTCCCATTGCCCTACAAAACATATAATAGCAAGTGATCAAAAAGTACTATGTATCCCACAATTATACCAATGAAAACCTCAACTCATCCTATAAAAAATGAGCCCTCTCTGGCTGGTTAGAAAGGTACATGATGTAATTAGTAGTGAAGGTAATGGTGAGTTATCCAATTATTTCTTTTTATGCACAGTAAGTGCATTGACTAAAGGTTTTACACCATTGTTATGGCATAAAAAAGTCACAATTTATGGCGCATTCCATAGTTGTGCCATAATAAGCTTAGAGGGAGGTTTGTTTTACCATGGCTCTCACAGTTTCCTGATCTAAACATCATTGAAAATCTGTGAATAGACCTCAAAATGTCAGTGCATGCAAGATGACCTAGGAATCTCACAGAACTGGAAGAGTTTTGCAAGGAAGAGAAGATGAAAATCCCTGAAAGACGAATTGAAAGACTCTTGGCGGGCTAGAAAATGCATTTACAAGCTGTGATATTTGCCAAAGGGGGTGCTACTAGGTACTAACTGTGAAAGGTGCCCAAACTTTTGCTTCAGGTCCTTTTCCTTTTTGGTTATTTTGAAAATGTAACACATGAAAATAATAAACAATTTTTGCTTAAAATACAAATAGAACATGTCTTCTTTAACTTTATGCCTTTAGGAGATCATTTTTAGGAGATCTTTAATTTGCTTAACTATTCACAGTAACAGTAATTTTGACCACGGGTGCCCAAATTTTTGCATTCTACTGTAGTTAAACTAGTGAAATATAAGGAAAATGTTTCCAGCTAAGGTCACTGTGATGTTATATAAGGCAAGTTAAATGTTACCTAAATTAGAAGTGAAAGTTCTCCATTGATATTGTCCAGATACCTAAGAAGACACATTCTTCCAAAGTGAAGCAGACACAGAACATGCACCAGGAATGTATAGCATCTCAGTGGTCAACTGAACTAGAAGGTAACCTTGATTAACATCTGTTGGAGTGATTCATAGAAAAGCAACATGAGAAACACAAAAAGATAAAAATGACTGTGGCCTTGGATTTAGCATAATTTATTTTCACCCTGATAGACGGTCGAGAGATTGTACTGATGCAAGTGGAATTGATACTTCTTAGAAAATACTAGTTATTCCAGATCACTGATTACAACAACAAACATTTCATTTGTAATTGTGTCCCTTGTGGATTAAGGGAATGCCAAATTCCTCATGAATTTAGAGTTTAACACACATTTGTTTATCAAGTGTAAAATGGTTGGCAGATAAATTGTGTTTCAAGCTACTCATTAGACCAGTTACTATGTAACCTTTTGATGTACTGTAGTTTGCACACATTCTGCATTCCAAACACTGGACATGTAGTGAATTGGCCAGAAATAAACAGATTAATCTAGCCTGAAACAAGTCATAATTAGGGATGAGAAAATATGTGAAAAATCTACAGAAGTTGAACTGTTACAGTATCAGCCCACAATTGTCGCTGCTCTGTTTACCTCTCCTGGCAGTACCAGGCTCGCCACCAACTGTCTCTTTCGGGTCTGGCTGCCAGGCTTGCTCTGTGCCTCCACACAGCTTGCCGGTAAGGTCTCTCTCATTCTGCCCGAAGGACGTGCACTTTCTCCGGCTATTAAAGTTCTGCACCTTGATCCTCACCAGTGTAAAACAGGCATAGAAAATGATGAATGAGACTGTCGGGATTTGAACCCATGACCAGCCATGTCTCAGGCAGTAGCTCTAGCCACTAGGCCACCAACCCTTCTGGACTTTTCCTTCTACTGAACTCTTTGATCTACCTTGTTCCAGCCTTGCCTTGTTAATCTCTGTGATTCCTTGCACCTGCTACTTCCTCTTTATAAGCCCAGCCTCTTGCACCTGACCCCTGCTGGTTATTGTTCTTCTGAACTTGATCCTGCTGTATCTACCGCTGTTCCTCTGTTGCTACTACTACCAACTCGACTGCTGCCAACCTCGGAATCGTCCCTGACTACTCTCTTGCCTGATCCTCTACTACCGTCTACCTCTCTGCTGTCAACCCGGACGCCTCCACCCCGCCTCTCTCCTTGCGGTCTCCTGCTACTGGACTCCACCCGGTACACTGCCAGGTGCCCTCCCACGCAGGTGAGCTAGCACCCATAACAGAATAACCAGCCCTTAAAATGAAGTCCGCGATGGCCACCCTGCGCAAACAAATCTCCGAACTTTAGGAGTTTGGCGCCACTGCCCAAAAGGAAATGGCTCAACTACTGGACGTACGCGGCGCGGTGACAGACACCCGCATGCCTCTCCCGTCAAAGTTTAACGGCGATCGGCGCCAATTTCGGGGGTTCCTCAACCAGTGCTGTATCTACTTTCAGATGCAGCCGGGCTCCTTTTCCTCGGACAGAAAGAAGATCCTGTTCATCATCAACCTTCTAACTGACGAGGCCCTGGCATGGGCATCCCCATATGTGGAATCCCACAGTCCCTTGTTGAATAACCTAGACAACTTCACTGCAGTCATGAGCCAAGTCTTCGACGACCCTAACCGATGCGCGACTGCAGAGGCAAGGCTGCACAGTCTACGGCAGGGAAGACGCTCTGTAGCCGAGTATACCTCCAAGTTCCGCCACTGGGTCACCAACACCACCTGGAACCCAGCTGCCCAGAAAAGTCAATTTCGCCACGGACTCTCCGAAGTAATAAAGGATGAGCTCGCCAGGGTAGATGCCCTAGACGATCTGGATGATTTCGTCCAACTGTGCATCCGTATTGACCGGAGACTCGCGGAAAGAAGGAGAGAAAGACTGTGGTCCTTAGATAACAGGCCCGCGTACCCTTTCACTTCAACGACTCAGCCGGCTCACCAACCACTCCACCGAGCCGATGCAGGTCGACACACTGCGCAAGACTTTATCGGCTGCTAAAAAAGGAGAGATGACTGGCCGCAGGCCTCTGCCTTTACTGTGGCAAGCCAAGGCACTTCGCTATTAGGTGCCCCAATAAGACTCGCCAAACCAATGCTGTCACTAAATTAGGGGAATTACAACAAGCCACAATCTCACCTTTGGCCTCTGAAACCATGGACACTACAGGTACCGGGTCCCACTTCATTATATCCATCTTTATCACCATTGGGGAACGACAGCTTCCCTGCTCTGCAATGCTTGATTCGGGGGCCGGCGGAAATTTCATGGACTTGACCTTCGCCCATGAGAACAACAACCCACTGGTAACCAGGGCAGCCCCCATCGATCTGGAAACCGTCGATGGGACCCCGCTCTCTTCTGGGCCAGTTACGCACCAGACCGCTGACCTTCAACTCCTCGTCAAACCCGATCATCAGGAGACCATTCACTTCTCCCTGATCGCCTCCCCTAAGTTTCCGGTGATCCTAGGCATCCCTTGGTTGGCCACCCACAACCCCTCGGTGGACTTGGACGCCCGCTGTATATGGTTCCGCTCAGACTTTTGTTCTCAGAACTGTTTACATGAATCCGTCCCTCTTGCGCCCGAAGAACCTACCATATTCGGACTATCCACTAAGGAACTTTTACCCTCTCAATATCGGGAGTTCCCGGATGTCTGTGACAAGAGAAATGCAGACAAACTGCCCCCGCATCGGCCTTATGACTGCCCGATTGAGCTGCTACCTGGAGCCGAAATACCATTCGGCAGTATATACTCCCTCTCCGAGCCGGAACTCAAGGCCCTGAAGGAGTACTTAGACGAAAATCTAAAAAAGGGTTTTATCCTACCTTCCACATCTCCTGCAGGGGCCCCCTTCTTTTTTGTGGAGAAAAAAGACTCTTCTCTACGCCCTTGCATAGATTATCGAAAGCTCAACAACCTTACGTTGAAGAACCGGTACCCTCTCCCCCTGATTTCTGAACTCCTCGAGAGACTTCGGGCGACAAAAGTCTTCACTAAGCTCGATCTCCGAGGAGCCTACAACCTGGTCCGAATTCCCCCGGGGGACGAGTGGAAAACCGCCTTCCGAACCCGCTACGGTCACGTCGAGTATCTAGTCATGCCTTTCGGCATTTGCAATGCCCCTGCTACCTTCCAACATTTTATCAATGATGTCCTCAGGGACATGCTTGACCAATTTGTGGTAGCATATTTGGACGATATTTTGATTTTCTCAGAAGACCTTGAAAAACATTGTGGGCATGTCCACAGGGTGCTACAGAAACTCTGTGAACAGTTTCTCTATATTAAATTGGAGAAGTGTGAATTTGAACAGACTTCCACCCAATTCCTTGGCTATATTATTTCCCCGGAGTATGGATCCCCGGAAGATCCAGGCGGTGACTGAGTGGCCCGCCCCGAAGAACGAAAAAGAGGTCCAGAGGTTTGTAGGTTTCGCAAACTTTTATTGGACGTTCATCAGGAACTTGTGGACTCCGGAGGCACAGGAGGCCTTTGCTAAACTGAAGTCCCTCTTCACCTCTGCCCCGATCCTGGCCCACCCAAACCCTGAATTTACGGTCAAGGTAGACGCCTCCGACACCCTTGCGCTATTTCTCCCACCAGATGTCCCCCGCTGAACGGAATTACGACATCAGAAATAAGGAACTGCTGGCAATCAAGGACGCTTTCGCCGAGTGGAGACACTTGCTGGAAGGGGCCCACCATCCCATCTCTGTATACACCGACCACCGGAACCTAGAGTTTATCCGCAGCGCCAAGAGACTCACCGCCAGGTGGAGTCTGTTTTTCTCCAGATTCAATTTTGTTATCTCCTATCACCCTGGGTCGAAGAACGGCAAAGCGGATGCTCTCTCAAGGATGTTCTCTGAACCCTCTCAGATCAATGAGGCTCCGGCCGGTATCCTTCCTGACAGAAGCATCTTAGGAGCCACCTACTTAAGGGAACTCCTGGGTTCCCTCAAGGAAGGGTATGAGAACAATCACCTACTCACCTACCCACCTGGAGATGTAAACCTTACTCTCAAGGGTGGCTACTGGTTGTACCGGGTTCAGCAGTTGTACGTACCAGAATCTGCACGACTTGACGTTCTTAAACTCAACCACGATTCCAAACCGGCCGGCCATCTGGGTATTAGAAGGACCCAGGAGCTCCTCTCCCGTTTCTTCTGGTGACCAACTTACAGAAAAGATACCGAGAGGTTTTTCTCCTCGTGCACGACGTGCGCCCGCAACAAGACCCCCCGTTCCTACCCCGTGGGCTTGCTATGTCCGCTCCCAGTTCCCTCCCGCCCCTGGGGTTTAATCTCCATGGACTTTATTGTGGACCTTCCTCCCTCCAAGGGCATGGTCGTTGTCGACCGTCTCACTAAAATGGCCCACTTCATCCCCTGCAAGGGCCTACCCACCGCCAAACAAATGGCCGATCTCGTACTCTGAGAGGTTTTTAGGCTACATGGGGCCCCGGACGATGTGGTTTCGGATCGGGGAGTACAGTTCACTTCCAGGTTCTGGAGAAACTTCTGTCAAGCCCTTGGGATCAAGGTGAACCTGTCTTCTGCATTCCACCCCCAATCCAATGGGCAGACCGAGAGAACGAATCAAATCTTCGAGCAGTATTTGCGCTGTTTCATCACCCATCTGCAGGACGACTAGCTGGACCACCTCTCTACGGCCGAGTTCGCCTATAACAATGCGGAGCACAGGTCTACTCAATACAGCCCGTTCTACGCTAACACCGGCCTACACTGCCACCACAGAGTCAGCCCGAAGGCCGGGACACAGCCACCACATGTACACATCCAACCAAATGTTGCCACGGGCAGCCACAGTGAAGGGAAGAGTCCTAGTGCACACACAACACAAAACGCAGTGCACACCAGACAAACGAACACAACACCCAACATGAAGGTTGTTAGGTGCAACCGCATGCCATGCAGCAAGCTGCCCAGCACTGCTCAGGCTGCTGCTGAGACCAACACCATACAACTAGTTGCCCGCGGCAACTACAAGTGAGGCCACACACCAGCAGCCCTCACCTGTGATTGAACACCAAAACCAAACCGCAGGCAACCGCATGCGGTTGAGGAGTCAAGACCATAACCATGGCCGTGACACCCAGCCGTGGCCGAACATCTTGCAAGTCTACAACAGGCACAGGAAAATATTCGGGACAATCTACATTGAGTCCAGAGCCGCTTCAAGCAGGCAGAAGATAAACGCCGCAAATCCGCTCCGGAATTCCAGGTAGGAGACAAGGTGTGACTCTCCACCAGAAACCTAAGCACAAACCTCACGCAGGTGAGCTAGCACCGCTAACAGAGATAGGTTTGGCAGCCCGTCCCCTCACCTGCCTATGCCATGCCAACCTTTTTAGACTAGGAATAACTAAATAACCTTTGCACTGCAATCTGTGCCAGACATATTTCTGACAGCTAATGACCCCTGTTATCTCTCCTAAGAGCTGAGCAGCAGAAGCCACCAAGTGGAATTAGATGATTAGTAGATCGCTACTTCATCCTCATATTAAGCTGCATATTACAATTTGGTTTTAACTGTACGTATGTATGTAAATATTATATATATATATATATATATATATATATATATACTATAAATTACTACTTACATATTTTTTTTATAATATTTACATAGCTGAAAAAACAAACTGTAACATCCTGGTCCTATGAAATATAAAAATCTACTCTTTCTCTATACACAATCTATAAGTAACGCAAGTAAAGCTTTATAAACATACACTGGTCCCCGACCTCTGGGTGGAAAATGATACAGATACGCCCCCATTATGGCCTTACAGCTACAAGCTTTGTAGTTGGAGAGCCACTGGTTGGAGATCAAGAATTTACAGCTCTACTGGACTATTTCAGCTGCTGGACAGCTCCATCACACAGTCCATCAGCCCACTATTGATTGCTATTCTTCAGCAGATTTCTTCGGCTTTTCCTCCTGACTTTCTTCTGTCTGCCTGATTATCAAGCTCCTGCCTTTAATTTCAGTTGTTGGTGCCTCATGTCCATATTGATTGCTCATCTCCTTATACAATCCTGCATGTTATTGACTAAGCCTCTTCCTGACCCTTTTAATTACTTTTCTGTGTTATTCTGAACAATCCGTTTCTTCTGCATTCATAGTTGTCACTGGCCTGAATTGTGCTCCAGCTACAATCTGACTACAGAACTTTAGGTTAAGGACATTTCATTTAGATGTCAATCTACTCATAATGTATTTTGTGAAAAGAAAATTGCTTATTTGATGTTAAAATTAAAATACAGGATTATAGTGGGAATACAATACTGGCTTAAATGTGCACAAAAAAATAAATATCTAAGAAAGCAATAAGCTAGAAAAGGTGGAATGAGGAAGAAATACAGCTGTTTCTATGATAAAATAGAAAATATGTATATGATGTGTTAAAAAAAGTATATGTGTTAAAAAAAAGTAAATGTGTTAAAAAAATGTATATGTGTTAAAAAATAGTATATGTGTTAAAAAAAATATGTATATGATGTGTTAAAAAATCCTGCTAAAGTACCTCATGTAAAAAAATAAAAATAATAAAACAACTATTGATTATAAAGATTTTCAGTTATGTCTAGACCAGGGATGGCCAACCTGCAGCTCTCCAGCCGTTGTAAAAGTACAACTCCCACCATGCCCTGCTGTGGGCAGTCGGGCATACTGGGAGTTGTCGTTTTGCAACAGCTGGAGAGCTGCAGGTTGGCCATCCCTGGTCGAGACAGCACCTAACAAACTCTGCTCGGTCTGTTACCCCACTTACTCTATCAGTTTTTTTTGTCCAACCTAGAAACAGCAGAAAATAGGCAGATGGAAGAGAGCAATATTTGACTACAGGATCAGACTACACAAAGTAGTTTGTAACCATGGAGACAGATAGATCTGTATAAGAGCTTTATGCACAAAAGTCAGAACTTTACAAATCATGTTTCATCAATCTTTATTTTGGATTCATTGGTAGGTTATCCTGTAATTACTGTTTTTCAAGAGTATTTCTATTAGGTTTCAGAATGGACTTTCAGTAGGCCTATTTAACACCTTACTGTTCTGGTAGGAAATGTGTCAGCCTGTTTATGATGCCCACTCTTAAGGCAGAACAAAATAGAGACAGACACATGGATATCTGCAGTTGTCAAAGCAACAAACTTCTATTCTACCCATTGTTGTTGAATAAACAGGTCCCCCAACTATAGGTTGCAGTTACCTGTGTTCTACCACAGAAGTAAAATGAAGCATTTTATCATTGAAATCAATCTGTGTTATACAACAAATTGGGAGAACCCCCCCCCCCCCCCTCCTTTCAAACATGATACCCTGTTGCCTTGTTTTATCTCTTTATCTAATAAACATGCTAGGTCCTCCAGGATGGGAGAGCTGCTCTTGCTTCTTCTAATTCACTGACATCCTAAAACAAGGACTCCTGTCTACTGACTCAGAGTTCCCTAATAGAATATCTACTTTAGGACTTTCAAAACCCCATTCAGTACAAATAAAAGAAACAGATACATAATGTATAGAGATCAACAAATTTCTTGAAATTCATTTTGGTTCTGATTGTAACGAATTGGTTCACAGATTTGACTCGGGATGAATAAATTCAATCCCAATCAAATTCAGATTGCTCTGTAAAGTCATGTATGAGGTCTCCCAGGACTGTTTCTAACCCTTTCAAGCTCATTAATGCCAAGATAGCATTAGCTATTAAAGCGACAGTGATAGTGGCATATATAGCTAAGGGTAAACAGATGGTACTGGGTAACAAACAGCCTGGTTAATAACACACTGCACCATGGTATTTTATTTTTAAATTAAAACATGGTCCAAAAATGATCCTTTTGTGGTAGGGAATGCAGAAGACAGATCTCTGTCTTCTGACTTAGTAAATGATGGCTGCCATGTTAACAGATTTATCTGAATAAAATCACTAAAGATTTAAATTCAGCTGGGAAATAGAGACGAGCAAACCATTTCTAAACTAATTGGATTCATTACGAATTTCACAAAAATTTGTCCACCCAACAAATTTGTTTTAGAGGAATTGCGTAAAAACAGCGACCAGCACCATTTTACTATGACAAGTGGAGGGCAAAAATATGAGGAAGGAGCAAGATTGAAGATCACATGACACTGGGAAAAGATGGGAGGGGGCTTGGTCTTATTAGCTTAGAGGCTGAAAGATAGCCTCTAAGAAGGCAGGCCCTTATGCTGAGAATGAAGAATCAACATTCTGTCTTCAGCTTGTTACCAAGAAGGCTTTCTTGTGTCAGTGTCTGAAAAAAGCTATTAGAGACATAAGCCACTAATGTAGTGTGAGAGGGACACTATGGGGAGAGAATAAAAATATATAATTGGGTAGATATTAGTGATTAGCGGCAAAGGCAATATTTGAATTGGCAATATTTCTCAAATTTTGGGCCGAATATTCGCCGCAAATTCGAGAATTTGTGATCTCCAGTCATTAGTTACTTAAATTGCGAAAATAGGCAATGTAATATATTTGCGATAAAAAATTTGCAATTAGAATATTCGCGATAAACACGGGCAACTTTCCTATTGGTTGATAGGGATGTTGCTAAGTGCCAATATTCGCGATAATTTAGCGATTAGAATATTTGCGATCAACACTATTCACGAATACGAAAATATAGCACTATATTCTAAATATTAGCGAATTCACGAAGTGGCGATATTCGCTATTAAAATTCGCGATTCGAATATTCGCGCTCAACACTAGTAGATATTAGGGAATTTAACCAGGGAAAGCATATAGATAGGGTGTGGGAGTGAGGAACTTGTCACCCTGTTGTTTGTTTAATATAGCTGCTGGCAGATTTTTTCAAACCTCGAGTTTCTACAGTTCATAGGCTTATTGCCAGCACCCCAATAACATACATTCTGCTCCAAATGATGAGAAATTGCTAATTTTTTTCTTCTGAAGACCAGCTTAGATTTACTGCTTGTAATCAGTGCATTATACCTATGTTACTGAATGCATTGGATAGTACTACAAGATAAGTACTTTAAGGAAAAGCAATACTGCAATAATACGAAGAAAGAGAAGTTCCAGCATTCAGGAAAAAACTTAGATGTTTTCTTTATTCATAATGGTCACAATTCACATACATGGACAGCTTCTCCCTCTACCGTTAGGTTGACATGTTTCGAACTTGTTAGTCCTTACTCTTAACGTTACGAATAAAGAAAACATCTAGGTTTTATTCTGAATGCTGGAACTTCTCTTTTTTTCGTGTTTCTAGTGAGGACTGGTCCGGTCTGTTCAATGCATGGGAAAAGATATGGTGAGCTGGAAAAACGTATTTGTTTATAAATACTGCAATAATTAAATTTTTATACCTGTGTTATTAAATGCACTGCATATTACTGCAAGATAACTGATAGTTGCAGCAAAAGAAATACTGTAATAATGCCATTTTTGTACCCATGCTTAACACATTTTTTGGTTTTACTACAAAAAAAATGTATCACTACAAGATATTTTATTGCAAAAACTGCATTATCACTAAAGTAAATTTTCAATACCAGTCTGCAGAGTGGTAGAAGGCATTTAAAGGATTGACATTTAAAAGTCATCTGTCGGCAGATTTGAACCTATAGCTGACCTACTGCATGCGTGCTTGACAGCTGAAGGCATCTGTGTCGATCCCATGTTCATATATGTCTGCATTACCAAGAGATATGATGCTTTATTATATGCAAATGAGCCTCTAAGAGCTATGGGGGTGTTGCCATTACACCTAGAGGCTCTGCTTTGTCTGCAGATGCCACACCTGCTCCAATCTGATAGGGCCAGGCAGACGTTATCATGTTTATACTGCCTGGCCCTGTCAATCATAGTGCAGAGGACATGGCAGTTGCATAGAGAGATGAACCTGTAGGAGTAATGGCAATTTCCCCAGCTACACAGCTGATCAGTGTCTGCTAAGATACTGCAGCTCTGCTCTGCCCCGAGACACCTGACAATCACACAGTCACCAGGTCCAATAGAGGAAGCTGCATAGCCACTTCCCCTCTTCACTGTATAGCACTCATTGAGAGCTATGCATAAAGCACAGGAGAAGGCAGAAGCGGAAATAAACCACTTCTGTCTTCTCCTCGGGGTCCACAGGCTATCACAAACAGCAGGGGACTACGTCCTGCCAGATTGCAGGAGCTTTGATCTTGTGTTGTATATGTACGATGCTTGATGCTGGGCTTTAATCCAGAGTCATACATGTACAACACTTTGTCATAATAGGAGGTAAACTGTGATAGTAGTTTTTAAAGTGAACTTGTCATATTGAACATTGTACAACATACAATAAAAGGAGCTATAATGACTGTAGGTAGGGACAGACAAGGACAGTGAGCCCTAAGACTAGAACCAAGCCCACTTTCCCTTCCGACTCGCAGTAAAAAGCCCTACATAGCTAGACCGCAACTGGTCGACAGTCCTTATGTTATTTAAGTGCAGAGACAGACAACAAAGACAGGCAAACCAAATACCAGAGTCGCACGTAACGAGACAGAGAGTGGTCAAAAGCACAAGCAATCCAATAAAGTACAGGAACAAGAAACAGGAACAAGGATTATCACTGGCAATGGTGTATGGCCAGGAAGGGATTTAAATAGTGCTAAATCCATGGATCAGAACCTGATTAGTCCATGACTCGACTCCATTAGTCAGAAACACTAGTATACCATTATAGAGCAGCTGAGCTACTCAGCCCACTGCTAATCTCCCCCGGCACACGTCCTGCTGCAGGGAGAAACAGAGCATTGCATCCTGTTACTAAGGACGTGGTCGAACCACCAGGGTGCGTGGCTCAGCAGCGTGTGCCAAGGCTGAAGATCGCGCTGCTGGGGCCCGAATGGGGTAAGTTTATTACAGGAGCTCTGCAGATTGATATGTGTTTTTTGGCAAAAGATCAATAATAACTTGCCCTTTCTGTGCTTAGGAGTCCAGTGGGTGGTCCTATTTAGTGATGGCCTTCTGTATGCACAGTCACACGGGGAAGGCTGTCAGTCACTGAGTAGGACCATCTACTGCTCAGCACCTTGAAGAGAGCAGGAGTTTAAATGATCGAAGTACATGTTAGATTGCACAGAATTTCAAACGTGACAGGCTCCCTTTACTGTAACAGCTCTTTGGACTGAATTACAGTAAATATTTGGAGAATATATCTAAATGATTTCATTTCTGGCAGAGCATGAAAATAAGATTTTATGACATAATGGCAAGTACACTATCTTCTTTATCATTCAGGGCACATAACAATGCAGGGAAATATTTTTTATGGTTTTATAGCAACCGTTATTTTTTCAGAGTTCATGGAATTTCTTCCTGCAAAATAACAGTGATCATTTGCTGGACAAGCAATATAAAGGTAATTTAAGTAATATGACGGAGAAGTGTTGGCTGTAGAAGGACTGGAAACGTTGGCCTATGAAGGGGGCATCATAAATGGTAAGGTATAAGGTTTTGTTTTCTGTATAAGCTAAGGAATAAGAGGTTAGAAGGGTTATCTGGATAAAAAATCTATATTCAAGACCCTGAGAATCATGTTCACTCTGGAGGACATAGCACAATACACAAAAACTTTATTCAATTCAATTGAAAAAGTGCAATGCTTCATTTTCCCTCTGGCGGGCGCTGATGAGAAATTGAGCACTGGCTACCAGGTTATTCCTCACAGGTCAACTTAAGGGGGGGGGGGGGGGGGTAGTTAAAAAAAATAATTGGTGGCGATAAATTATTGTGAACAGTGGATCCTATGTTATCTTTACAGAGTTATCTGTCATTGTAATCCTGCCTGTGATGAGAGTGAGATGGCTGCCGAAAAATGACCTGCACAAAACATGACCTTTCGACATATTAGGCTTAGTGGCGAGTATGAAAACTGCAGGATTTTCAGTTTTATTCTAAATATAGATGGTAACATGGAAAATGAAAAACAAAAATTCTAATAAATAAAATAACATAAAAATGTTAGATTTGCAACTGATGCTAAATTGTCATGTTGAAATGACTCAACAGGCCGAGATGGTGTCAAATTAATTGACATTTTCTGATTTATTAATATGTAGCCATTTTTACTTATTCATTTTTTACACTTTAAGGAATTGCATTACACCGGATTATACTATATAGAATTGTATATAATATAATATTATAATGCAATATGGCCGGTAAATATGCCTTGTTGTTTGAACTCACACAGCTAAGCATGGCTGCAGGATTATACTTCTCATTTACAGTAGAAGACTGAGTTAAAGCAATATCATCTTTATGTGACTTACCAGAAAGACAAATCTTTGGAATCATATTAAAGCGGTGGCTGCTTACCAAGCATCTGTTTAGTAATAGGCTCTGTAATGAAGAGGGAGCACAGACACCCTTGCTTTTCTACTAACTATATGCAAAGTCTAAATGTTTTTTTATGTTCCAAATTTTCATAGCATTCTGCAATGTGCCCAAATTAAAGTCAGTCCCTATTGATTTATGAAGGGAAAACATAATGGTCCAGAATTTATAATTAACTTGAAGATATGTTCCAGCAATAGATTAAATGTGTTGACTGAGATTACAAAAATGGCTCTTTTTTTTTTCTCACAAAAAACTCCCTGGGCCTTATATGCAATGCCAAGTTTCCAAAGGGCTGAGCGGCAGTATCAGAAACTGACAATCCCATTAATCCTTGAGTTACCTGAAGTAAATAATTCCTAAATATGAATTCAGCCAGCCCACTCATTTCCATGTGTGAACCTAAGTAATAGAGGATTAGACACTGAAGGGGCATCTAAAAGCTTTCATATACAAGGTAAGCGTACCTGCAGTTTTGAGGGCTGACACGTCTCTTGCCAACAGTGGGTAACCATAGGTAGTTTTGACACCTAGACAAGTCTCTTTTGCAAAGCTTCATAGCAGGAGAGGTTTTTCGGTGCTAAAGGTGCTAAAGCTTATCTCAGACATTGATTGAATATTGCTAAAATATGCCATTAATGTCAGATAGCTGCAGGTCCCACTTCTAGGATGTGCTCCAATCTCCAGAAAGGGGACCCCAAAGGGAACAGAGAGCAGCCTTGTATGTGTGGTCACCTTCCATTTACCACTATGACTGGTCTATTTCCAGCAGCCCTGTAGCAGTGAATGAAGCATTAGCTGAGTTTGCATGGTGTGTTCCTCATTCACCGTTATGGGACCTCCGAAAATAGCCTAGCACTTTTTGATCTGCTATTTTTGGAACTTCTATTGCGATAAATGGAGAGCACACTGTCCATGAGCGGTGTGCTCTCCATCACTTTGGGGTCCCATTTTGGAGACTGGAGGGAGTCTCCGAGGTGAGGCCTGCACCTATAAAACATTGATGACATATCCAAGTGATATTCCATCAATGTCTCAAGTATGTATCATTGCCTAAGTGACACATGTACGCTATATTAACTAAGTCTCCATCTCTTCTGATAGGATATGCGGCTATACTTAGTGCCTTGACATCTGGAAACTGAGATTTGAAATACTACACATAGGTAATTTGCATGTGGACTTATTCAGATACAGTACCATAGAGCGTAAAACCCTATGATGAAACATTAGGGGTGAGGGTCTTCTGCTGATCTGACCATCTAAAACATTAGGGGTAAGGGCCTGCTGCTGAGCTGACCCTCTAAAACATTATGGGCGAGGGCCTGCCAGTGACACTATAAAACATTATGGGTGAGGGTCTGCTGCTGAGCTAACCCTCTAAAACATTAGGAGCGAGGGCAGCCTTATAGGCATGTGATGGGTAAAGTCAGACTAAATAGGGGGAGGTAAAGGTCACATGATCCACCCCTGAACAGGAGGTGTGGACCTACAAGCAACACACAAACAAAATGAAACCAAAACTAAAAGAGGCTGTCAGATCACTAATGTGCAGATAATCTTTCAGACCTTCTAAAACCTGTCACCGGTGTGACAGTAATATACTGGTATTATTGCGTCTATAATAACCGGATCTATAAAAATATCACATGATCTACCCCATGAAGTAAACAATATAAAAAATAAAAAATAAATGACACCAAATTGTTTTTTTTGTGACTTCATCTCCCAAAAAATGAGATTAAAGGCAACCAAAAAGCTAAATATACCTCCATGGTGCAAAAAAAACTACAGCTTGTCCCACACAAAATAAGCCCTCACACAGCTCATTCAACAAAAAATGAAAAAAATTATCACTCTTAAAAACCGTGACAGAAAATTCCATGTTAGAAAATCCAGATGCTGCTCCCTCGCTTCTGAACCCTGGCGCATCCCCAAATAACAGTTTACGACCACAGTTGGAGTGTTACTGTATTCAGGAGAAAGTAGGTAGCAAATTGTGCAGGGATATTCTCCTGTTATATTTTGTGAAAAAGAAAGTTTGGGCCTAAAGCACAATTTTCTTGTATTTTCACACCCAAGTATTAAACATTCTATGAAACACCTGTTGAGTGAAGTGCTCGCTACACCACTTAAAAATTCCTTGGGTAGTGTAGTTTACAAAATGTGTTCCATTTTTGGGGGTTATGACTGTGGGGGAACCTCAGGGTCTCTTTAAATGCAACATGGTGCCCAAAGACCATTCCAGCAAAATTTGCGCTCCAAAAACCATATATCGCTCCTTGCCTTCTGTGCCTTGTCATGTGCCCAAAGAATTAGGGTAATAAATATTAAAGGAAGTCTGTCACCTACCGGACCGGTTTCAAACAGGTGACATTGTTCAGTGGGGCACAAAGACCTGACACAGATGTTACCCGTGGTTAGTTCTTCTGATGCTTCAAATCGCCCAAAAAGTCATTTTTATCATATGCTAATGAGACGTTGCAAGTGCCCAGGGGCGGAGAGTTTTCGGGAAAGTGCCCAAGTTCCTCCGCCTCACTCGCGTCCAACTCAGCCCCTCAGTAAGCTCAAGCCAGCCCTGTGGCTCTGTGACATCATATTTCCCTATAGGCTTTTCGCGCATCACTGTCGGGCCCCGTCAGTGTTCTGCCCACTGTGGGCAGAGGGACAGGTATATAGAGTGCGCATGCACCAGTAACTGGCGTGAAATTGGCGCATGCGCACTGCATATCTCTGTGCCTCTTACCACAGTGGGCAGAACAGTGTGCATGCCCGGGCCCGGCAGTGATGCACGAACAGCCTACAGGGAAATATGATGTCACAGAGCCACAGGGCTGGCCTGAGCTTACTGAGGTGCGGAGTTAGGCGCGAGTGAGGTGGAGGAACTTGGGCACTTTCCCGAAAACTCTCCGCCCCTGGGCACTTGCGACCGCTCATTAGCATATGATAAAAATGACTTTTTGGGCGATTTGAAGCATCAGAACTAACCACGGGTAACATCTGTGTCATGTCTTTGTGCCCCACTGAACAATGTCACCTGTTTGAAACCGGTCAGGTAGGTGACAGACTCCCTTTAAGGTTTGTTTTGTTGTTAACCCTTGCTGTGTTCCAAGAAATAAATTATTAAAATTGAAAATCTGAAAAAAAGTGACATTTTGAAATTTCACCTCTATTTTTCTTTAATTCCTATGGAATGCCTAAAGGGTTAACAACATTTCTGAAACCAGTTTTGAATAGTTTGAGGGGTGTAGTTTCTAAAATGGGGTCATTTATGGGTTGGTTCTATTAAGTAAGCCCCACAAAGTGACTTCAGAACTGAACTGGTCCTTAAAAAAGTTAACTTCTTGCTTCTAAAATCTAAACCTTCTAACGTCCTAAAATAATAAAATTACATTACCAAAATGATGCCAACATAAAGTAGACATATAATGTTAATTAATGAATATTTTATGAGACATCACTATCTGTCTTTAAACCAGAGATATTCAAATTTAGAAGTGAATTTTTTTCTAATTTTTGTTAACTTTTGGATTTTTTTTATAAATAAAGGTAAAACATATTGACTTAAATTTACCATTAACATGAAGTACAATGTGTCACGAGAAAACAATTTCTGAATGGCTTGGATAAGTAAAAGCTTTCCAAAGTTATTACCACATAAATTGACACATGTCAGATTTGCAAAATTAGGCCTGGTCAGGAAGGGGGTAAATAGCCTGGTCTGGAAGGGGTTAAAGGTCTCTAGGATATGCCATTAATATCAGATATGTGTGGGTCCCACCACTGGGACCTACTCTTATCTCCAGAATGAGGCCCCCATATTGAAGAAGAATGTAATGCACATAACAACCATAACTTTTTTTTGTGTCAGGCCATTTTGCCATCCAATAAGTAAGATTTTAATTTCTATTAACTTTTATTAATGGTGAAATTCAGGGGAAAAAAAACAATGCTGACATTTTTATTTACACTGTTTACCGATCATGATAAATAATGTGTTTGCTATACAGTACTGTACATGTTATTATGATTACAGGGATACCGAATACTGTTTTGTGATATTTAATAGTAAGTTTATTGCAAAAATGCTTTTATTGCAATGTTTTTTTGTCCATTACTTTTTTTAGTAACATTAACTTTATAGAAAAACATAACTTTTACTTTCCAGCTTTTATTTTGCTGTTAAAGAAAGGCTGGAAAGTAAAACTGCCTAAAAAGCTACTAAACAGTAATAATATTTATTTAATAGTATGCCTGTGAAGGAAATAGTAATGGTGCTTTTTAAGCACAGAAAATCACTATAAGTCCTCCTGCACACGACCGTATATGGTTTTGCAGTCCGTTTTAAATGGATCAGTTTTTCCATTTTATTTGCTTCAGTAGTGTTTCCATTTCCGTTCCGCTTCTGTTCTGTTTTGCCATTCCTTTTATACGTTTGGTTTCCGTTTTGTGATCCATTTTTTGCGGAATCATTGACTTGAATGGAGCCACGGAACGTGATTTCCGGGCAATAACAGTACATGTTATTTCTTTGAACGGAACGGAAATACGGACATACAGAAACGGAATACATATGGAGTACCGTCCGTTGTTTTTTAGGACCCATTGAAGTGAATAGTTCCACATACGGACCGCAAACGGAATGCCAAAAAATGGAACAGAAATGGAAAAAAAATAAAGTCGTGTGCAGGAGGCCTAACTGTGTGGTTCTATAGTGTAGTGGTAAACTTGCCGCGTGCTGTGCTGAAAGTCTGGAGTTCAATTCCAAACAAAGAACTCTAAAATGATTTCTTTTGTAAACATCTGTGTGTTGGGAGAGGGCCCCTACACCAATCCATGGTGAAGGAAAGGGCCACACACCTTCATTAGTATTCACTGCACTGAAACGAATACTAATACGACTGACAACGTCACAGATCCTTAGTGGGCCCGGACCCATGACTGCAGTATCGCCAGTACTGCCCTGAATGTATCCTGATGGTTCTAATGAGGAAGTGTCATGAGAGGTAAACCCAGCACTGAAGACAAAGTGATCGAAGAACGTAAAAGGTCAGTTAATGTTGCGCTATTATCTCTTGAAGGCGTTGCAGGGATTGTGCAGTGGTTTTATATTAATGACCTATCCTCAGGCTCGGTCATCAATATCCGATCAGTGGGGATCAATAGTAAAATAATGATTCAGTATAGTCACCAATCCCCATGTGTTTATTATCCATCGTTTGACCTGTACGGACCTGCTGTACTGACCTGCAGGATAGCTCAACTAATTCAGATTGATGGGTGTCCGACACCCGACACCCAATGCCGATCAGCTGTTTGAAAAGGAGGCAGTGCTCCATGCGAGTGCTGGTTCCTCTTCATTACACTGCACGTCATTTTCCTTCCAGTGTAATTACAAGTGAATGGTGCGAGTACTTGTAATTACACTCACTTCTGAGACAATGGGCAATGTAATGAAGAGGAAGTAGCACTCACATGGAGCTTAGCTTCCTCTTCAAACTGATCGTGGAGGTGCCTGGTTTCGGACCCCTGCCGATCTGATATCGCTGAGCTATCCTGAGGATTAATATAAACTGCCTGATCAATCCTTTTAATATGTGATGTATAATGGAGAAACCGATATACAAGGGGTTTCCAAATGTATGTGTTTGCTGCTTTCCTCCTAGGTAGGGATTGGGATTAGGCCTCATGTACACAACAGTATTTTTTCATGGTCCTCAAAACGGGGTTCCGTTGTTCCGTGATCCGTTTCCGTTTTTGTTTCCGTGTGTCTTCCTTGATTTTTGGAGGATCACCAGACATGAAGGAAAGTAAAAAAAATACAAGTTTGCCTTGCAAATGATAGGAAAAAAACAGACGCGGATGACAATCTTGTGTGCCTCCGTGTTTTTTCAGTGCTGGGTTTACCTCTCATGACACTTCCTCATTAGAACCATCAGGATACATTCAGGGCAGTACTGGCGATACTGCAGTCATGGGTCCGGGTCTCATTAGTATTCGTTGTCCGTGAAAAAAATAGGACAGGTCATCTTTTTTTGACGGACTGGAAACACGGATCACGGATGCGAATGACAAACGGTGCATTATCCGAGTTTTCAACTGACCCATTGAAAGTCAATGGGTCCGAAGAAAATCACGGAAAACGGAACAACGGACATGGAACACAACAACGGTCGTGTGCATGAGGCCTTATAGTGACAGTATCAGAATATACAGTGAAACTTCTGTAGAAGTTCACAAAACAAACACGTGAAGATTGGTGATCATAGTGAATCATTAGTTTACTATTTGATTACAGTTGGCTTCTTCGGAAAGATTTGGCTCCGAATATCTGTTTTATTGTGTAATATAACAGAAGAGCGCTAGACACACCTATTTACATTTTATATTGAGGAACTTGGACTCTTTTAAAAGACTGCCAGCGATTATAGATATTGAGAGAGGATCCTGCCCATTTTTTATGATTAGTATATACTGTATATTGCTCCAACCCAGCTACTGCTTTAAGATGTAACAGTATTAAGAAGATCAATGTATAAAGATCTCTGCTCCAGTGACCCCATGTTTCAAAGGTGCCACTAACCCAAAGAACCTGCTTATGATGACGCGAACATAACAAGAAACGTCAGCATCCCATATCTCATCTAATGTGATACATTTACTGAAAGGGTACCTGTCAGGAAACATTAAGCCCCCAAACTGCAGTGTTCTTCTACATTCTGGGAGATTCTGCAACATGCAATATAAGAACTTTGAATGCTGTATCTAAATGCAATGCTCTCCTGATTAACTGCACTGACACTAAGCCAGTACAGTTCGCTTCACTGGATATATAAGTGTGGCGTGTGATGGTGTACCCGATAGTGTTGAGCGCGAATATTCGAATTACGAATTTTAATCGCAAATATCGGCAGTTCAAGCTTTTGTGAATATATCGAATATAGCGCTATATATTAGTTTTTCGAATATTCAGCATTTTTTCCATCTTAACACATGATTCCTCCCTGCTTCTTGCTGGTGGGCCAATGAGTCATTGGCCCACAAGCAACTTAAGCAGAGAGGAATCATGATTTCAGATGGAAAAAAATGACGAATATTCTAAAAAACAAATATATAGCTCGTTATTCTATAGTGCTCTATATTCGTTTTTGACCCACGCCTGTATTGATCGCGTAATATTCGCATATTACGTGATCATTACCTTGCCCTTTTTCGAGTACAAAAAAAGAATGTAGAATATAAAGAATATTCAAATTTGTGAAAATTCTACAAAATATTCATGAAATATCAAAAAATTTGAATATGACCCCTGACGCTCATCACTAGTACCCAACTCTTGGCACCCCTGTGGATCCACTGTATGAAGAGGCCGTGACATTCATTATGATTTCATGTTCATTGGTCACATGTCCTAGGGGCTGATCAGTCCCATTCAAGAGCCGCAATACCAGGACAGAGCTGTGCTTGGGTAGCTATGAGGAGGTTGCGGCTTTCGCCAGAGCTTTATGGCTTCGTCAAAAAGCTGATTGGCAGCTTGCCATCTATTGGACCCCTACCTATCAGGTATTGAAGACTTATCCTGAGGCTAGGTCATCAATATTAAACACGCGGACAACCCATTTAAAGCTCTTTATTTACATTATGTTGAATCTTCCAGAATATACAAGAACATCATTGTTAACATGTCATCATCCATACATCGTCATGACACATTCCCTTTAAGTACTTGTCAATGTAGCATAAGGAGTATTTCACATCCTCATGCAGTGTGCAGGTGACAGCAGATGTGAAGACCAGGGAGCAGAGAGTACAGCCAGCACAGGGAGAACTGTATTCACCGCTCCCCTCTCCTACTCTACTAATGAGCACTTCAATAATGGAAGCGCTCATTAGTATTCACCCTATAAGACACACTGACCTTTATCTCCCACTTTTTTGGGGGGGAAAAAATGCATCTTATAGAGTGAAAATATGTTACTTATCTAGACAAAAATGTTACATTTAAACATGCCCAAAATTAATCAAAGATCATGTGTTGTTTGATAAATTTGGCTAAAATTTTGGCAAACTAGCCACCCTTATGATAAATTCTGCCCATAGTTTTCTTCCTTCTGGAGGAGACCTAGTTTTCCTACTATTTCCCAAAGATCACTGCCTGTAAGCGTCTCTCTGTCAGCTGACAGTCTGCAGGAGGAGAAACAGTACCTTCAAGAGGGGTTTCTTTTTAGGGGTCAACAGTGTTAGGGCTCATGCACAAAAACGTGGTTTGGTTCCGCATCCGAGCCGCATGGAGGCGGACCTATTAACTTTAATGGGGCCGCAAAAGATACGGACAGCACTCCATAAAAAAAATAGAACATGTCCTATCCTTGTCCATTTTGCAGACAAGAATAGGTATTTCTATAATGGCCGCCCATTCCGTTCCGCAAATTTAAGAATGTACACGGGCGGCATTCTTGTTATGCAGACCGCAAAACAACGCATGTTCACGTGCATGAGCCCTTAGGCCTCTTTCACATGACCGTATGGCTTTTTCAGTGTTTTGTGGTTCCGTTTTTTTACAGATCCGTTGTTCCGTTTTTTGTTTCCGTTGTGTTTCTGTTTCTGTTCCGTTTTTTCTTTTCCGTTTTTCCGTATGGCATATACAGTAAAATAGGGCTGGGCATAACATTTTCAATAGATGGTTCCGCAAAATGGAATGGATACGGAAGACATACGGATGCGTTTCCGTATGTATTCCGTTCTTTTTGTGGACCCACTGACTTGAATGGAGCCATGGAACGTGATTTGCGGGCAATAATAGGACATGTTCTAGCTTTCAATGGAACGGAAAAACGGAAATGGAATGCATACGGAGTACATTCCGTTTTTTTTGCGAAACCATTGAAATGAATGGTTCCGTATACGGAACGAAAAAAACGCCCCATAAATGGAAAAAATGGTCGTGTGAAAGAGGCCTTAAAGGCTACATGCACACAACCATATGTGTTTTGCCATCCGTTTTTTTTTTTTTTTTTTTTGTGGATCCACTGTAACAATGCCTAAAATGGACAAAAAAAGGACATGTTCTATTTTTTTGTGGGGCTACGGAACAGACATGCTGTCCGCATTTTTTGCGGACCCTTTAAAATGAATGGGTCCGCATCCTATCGGAACAGACACGGAAACATGCAAATTTCGTGTGCATGAGGCCAAACTCTGATTAATTTGTTGTGAGCCCCAGGGTTCCTGTGACAGCACTGAGGTACCTGAGCACAGATGCAGGAATTCTCTCAATTGGCCAGCAACATTGACTAACAAAAAAATTATAAATAAATAAAAAGATTTGGGACACTTAACATTTTTTCACATTTTTAAGAACACTGCAGCTTTAAATGGTGCTGGGGGGTCTCCTTTAATTGCAGTATACAGTAGTACTGCAGAAAAATATTGTCAAAAAAATAAACATTACATGGAAGAAGAAAATCCATAGAAACACTTTAAGCATCAAATAATGTCCCCGCAAAATTCTTTTCTATCTGCTAGAGCTTCCGGCAATAAAATGCAAGAGTCGGTAAGGTGGCATCGCATCAATTTCAGAGCTAAAGTAACGACATAGTTTATTGTGTATTGTCAGTGAGGCGAGCCACTGCACCACAAACACAGAATGTTAAAATATTCATAAAATAAGCCAGGCTTCTAATTCACCTTAATGGCAGTGCTATATGTAAGCCCTGTGCCGATAAACGGGCCGGAGTGGAATCCGACAGATAAACAGACCTTCATTACAATTCATGGCAAATGTAACAAAAGTGCGCTCATTAATTACAATCCATATCTCCTGAACAATAGAAGCATGATATCTGGAGAGCTGCCATCGCGTTTATCATGCCTGGTGTTGGGTTCCTCACCAGTTTATGATCTCTAATTACACTGCTAGTGGCATCTGCATAAAGGTTGATGTGTGAAATTGATCAGGATTCAAATTTATATTAATTAAAATCCATACAAAATAAATGAGCGAATGTTATTTGCGCAGCGCCAAAAAGATGAAGAAATATCTGATAATGTAGCATCTTTCATGCAAATTTTTGTGAAGGAAATATGTTTTAGGAAAGTCTACATCTAGATCAATAGCATGAGATGGGTGTATTTTTTGCGGATCCGTTTTTGCGGACCGCAAAGCCCTTAGAGACATGAACTGTAAAAAGTTTGTAAAGGTTGTGTTCACATTAGCGGCCATAGTTCCGTTATAGTGTTCCGTTATAACAGGGTTATAACAGAATTTAAGGACGGAATGCAAAAGTCGACAGGACTATTTTTTCCGTCATGCATAACTGAACAAAACGGAAGTGTTATTTGTGCACATAGAAATGGATTAAGACGGAATGCCTCTTAAAGGGTTCCATTTTTCCTTCCGTCCTTAAATTCTGTGATAACTCTGTTATAATGGAACTCTATAATGGAATTAGGGACGTTAACGCGGACCTACCCTAAGTGTAGACTTAGATAACATGCAGACCCCTTTATACTAGTAATCAATGCAGAAATCCAAGCAATCCCAAAGAGCTCGCTTATTGTCGGCTCTGCTTTATCATTTCAATGATTCCATCGCTATCTTTCCTCGAGCTGCATCTTTATTACCATAATTATTCATAAAAAACATTAACCTTGACCCGCTGCTGGCAGTTTTTATTATGTATTTGACCTGACTTGTTCTAATTGCTCTTAATGATACCTTGGGGTGTATGGTCAGTTACTGCACTACATAAGGAAGCTTAGAAGGAAACTCTTCCTAAAATACATTGTAAATGTAGACCAGTCTTCCTAAGCATCGCTGGAAGGGTAAGGATGTAAGGATTCATCAAATAGCACATGAAGAGGTAAGTGGTTATTATCCTGCTTAAACATACATGAAAAATGAGCCTCCGGACATGCCGTATCCAGCTCTTCTGCTGGTGATACAATTAAAATGATATTTTACCTCCTGTGTAGAAGTTGAGATGGTTCCTATAATACCACCATTCATTCATGGTCCACACTGACAAGTGCTACTCATTTCCACCTCTCTTACTGTTCTTCCTTCAGTATTTCACCCTCAAACTCCATATTATAAAAAAAACTCCATAAAGAAGCTTTGTTCCATGGACTGTGTCCTGTGTGCAGCTTGGCTCGATGGAAATGGTTGTCTCATCAGTAGAAACGTGTCTATCATTCATAGGGCTCCATAGCAAAATAGGATGGGGCTCCTACCCCCCAGTGTCAGAAAATTAAAACAGCAGCATAAGGAGCAATAATTAAATATATTTATAATAGTATCATATCAGAAAATCCACATTAGGAAAAAAATTAAGTTTATTGTTAATCCCCACAAAAAGGTACAATGTTTTTGCTCCTGAAAGAACCTTCCCCAACCTCTGGACCCCATAGCATGTGCTACTGTATGTCTGCTATGGCTATAGCTAAGCTCATGCTCATCATCAGAGACAAATCCTTTCAAAATGGATCAAGTGGCTCAAGAACTGGTGCAGGAAGGAGGGGTTTGGGTTCCTGGAGAACTGGGCCGATTTTTCTATCGGCTACAGGCTCTATCGTAGGGACGGGCTGCACCTCAATGGGGAAGGGGCAGCTGTGCTGGGGAGAAAGATGGCTAGAAGGTTGGAGGAGTGTTTAAACTAGGGACTGGGGGAGGGTAATTACGTTATAGGACGGGAAGATAGTGCAGATAGAGACCGGGGGCAAAGTAATGGGACTGGGGGAGGAATGGAAGGAGGGACTAGAACAGTTCAGAAGGAAAGGTGTAGGGTAAAAAATATACATAAACCTCTCAAATGTATGTATACTAATGCCAGAAGCCTGACTAATAAAACTGGTGAACTGGAATTAGTGATGTGTGAGGAGAACTATGACATAGTGGGAATAACTGAGACATGGCTGGATGATAGCTATGACTGGGCAGTTAATGTGCAGGGTTACAGTCTGTTTAGATAGGATCGTCAAAACCGGAGAGGAGGAGGGGTCTGCCTTTATGTAAAGTCCGGTCTAAAGCCCACACTCCGCGAAGATATAAATGAGGGACATGAACATGTGGAGTCACTGTGGGTAGAGATACATGGAGCTAAAAACAACAATAAATTACTAATAGGAGTTTACTATAAACCACCTAATATACCAGAGTCCACAGAAAATCTATTACTAAACGAGATAGACGATGCGGCAAATCATAATGAGGTGGTTATTATGGGGGACTTCAACTACCCAGATACAGACTGGGAAACTGAAACTTGTATATCTCATAAAGGAAACAGGTTCTTGGCACTAACCAAAGACAATTACCTCTCCCAACTGGTTCAGGACCCGACTAGAGGGACGGCCATACTGGACTTAGTATTAACCAATAGGCCGGACAGAACAACAGACGTGCAGGTTGGGGGACACCTGGGAAATAGTGACCACAAAGTAATAACCTTCCAATTATCATTCAAAAGAGCGTTTCTACAGGGAGGAACAAAAATACCAAACTTCAAAAAAGCTAAAGTTAGCCAACTAAGAGAGGCCATAGGCCAAACTAACTGGGACAAAGTCCTCAAAAATAAAAATACAGCCACAAAATGGGATATCTTTAAAAACATCCTAAAATCTCATTGTGAGAGGTACATACCATATGGAAATAAAAGGTTAAGGAATAAAAAGAAACCAATGTGGATAAATAGAACTGTAACAAAAGCAATAAATGACAAAAAGAAAGCATATCATTCACTGAAACAGGAGGGGAGCACGGAAGCACTGATAAACTATAAGGAAAAAAATAGAACATGTAAAAAACAAATAAAAGCGGCCAAACTAGAGACCGAGAGATTAATTGCCAAAGAGAGTAAAACTAACCCTAAAATGTTCTTCAATTATATAAATGTTAAAAAGTATAAATCTGAAGGTGTCGGCCCTTTAAAGAGTAATGAGGGGGAAGTCGCAGAGAGCGATGAGGAGAAAGCAAAGCTGTTAAATATTTTTTTCTCCAATGTATTCACTGAGGAAAATAAATTGTCAGATGACATGCAGAATGCAAAAATAAATTCCCCATTAAAAGTGTCCTGTCTGACCCAGGAAGAAGTACAACAGCGACTTGAAAAGATTAAAATAGACAAATCGCCAGGACCGGATGACATACACCCCCGTATCCTAAAGGAATTAAGTAATGTCATAGCCAGACCCTTATTTCTGATATTTGCAGACTCTATACTGACAGGGAATGTCCCACAGGATTGGCGCATGGCATATGTGGTGCCAATATTCAAAAAGGGGCCAAAAACAGACCCTGGAAACTATAGGCCGGTAAGTTTAACATCTGTTGTGGGTAAACTGTTTGAAGGTTTTCTGAGAGATGCTATATTAGAGCATCTCAACAGAAATAAGCAAATAACGCCATATCAGCATGGCTTCGTGAGGGATCGGTCATGTCAGACTAATTTAATCAGTTTCTATGAGGAGGTAAGTTCTAGACTTGACAGCGGCGAATCAATGGATGTCGTATATCTGGACTTCTCCAAAGCATTTGACACTGTACCACATAAAAGGTTAGTATATAAAATGAGAATGCTCGGACTGGGAGAAAACATCTGTATGTGGGTAAGTAACTGGCTCAGTGATAGAAAACAGAGGGTGGTTATTAACGGTACACACGCAGATTGGGTCACTGTCACTAGTGGGGTACCTCAGGGGTCAGTATTGGGCCCTATTCTCTTCAATATATTTATTAATGATCTTGTAGAAGGCTTGCATAGTAAAGTATCAATTTTCGCAGATGACACTAAACTGTGTAAAGTAATTTACACTGATGAGGACAGTATACTACTACAGTGGGATCTGGATAGACTGGAGGCTTGGGCAGATAAGTGGCAGATGGGGTTTAACACTGATAAATGTAAAGTTATGCACATGGGAAGGAAAAATGCAAGTCAACCGTACATACTAAATGGTAAAACACTCGGTAACACTGACATGGAAAAGGATCTAGGAATTTTAATAAACAGCAAACTAAGCTGCAAAAACCAGTGTCAGGCAGCTGCTGCCAAGGCCAACAAGATAATGGGTTGCATCAGAAGGGGCATAGATTCCCGTGATAAGAACATAGTCCTACCACTTTACAAATCGCTAGTCAGACCACACATGGAGTACTGTGTACAGTTCTGGGCTCCTGTAGACAAGGCAGACATAGCAGAGCTGGAGAAGGTCCAGAGGAGGGCAACTAAAGTAATAACTGGAATGGGGCAACTACAGTACCCTGAAAGATTATCAAAATTAGGGTTATTCACTTTAGAAAAAAGACGACTGAGGGGAGATCTAATTAATATGTATAAATATATCAAGGGTCAGTACAGAGATCTATCCCATCAGCTATTTATCCCCAGGACTGTGACTGTGACGAGGGGACATCCTCTGCGTCTGGAGGAAAGAAGGTTTGTACACAAACATAGAAGAGGATTCTTTACGGTAAGAGCAGTGAGACTATGGAGCTCTCTGCCTGAGGAGGTGGTGATGGTGAGTACAATAAAGGAATTCAAGAGGGGCCTGGATGTATTTCTGGAGCTTAATAATATTACAGGCTATAGCTACTAGAGAGGGGTCTTCCTCTGGATCAACTTGCGGGATGACAGGCCGAACTGGATGGACAAATGTCTTTTTTCGGCCCTATGTACTATGTTACTATGTTACTATGTTACTATGTTAAAATGAAGCTTCCTAGGCAATCAGATGATCGCCAGAAGTCTGGCTCCCAGCAAACTGCTGATTCTGACAGAAAGCCAGATGAACGGCCATCCAATGGCTCAAGTCTGTTAGAAGACATAGTCGGAGCAAATTTTCCTTGCGGCTCATAGAGGAGGGCCATAAGATGTCCATGTACGAGGAGGGCCATAAGATGTCCATGTGCCCTAATTAGACCTTGGAAAAAGAGTCATCAACGTGTGACAATCCCTTTCAAGTGAGGAAAGCTAAGCTGGAATACCAGACACAGCTAATGTTTGCTTGTAGTCTGTAAACATGGAGACTTATAGGTTGGTATAGGAGCTGTAGGCATAAGATAATGGAAAAATCATTACTCTTTCTCAAAGTTGCTTCAAATTTGGTTCTAAATGTATCGGAATAATAAAATAATTATATATGCAGTCAGGTCCATAAATATTGGGACATCAACACAATTCTAACATTTCTGGCTCTATACACCACCACAATGGATTTGAAATGAAACTAACAAGATGTGCTTTAACTGCAGACTGCAATATTTATGGACTGTCAGCTTTAATTTGAGGGTATTCACATCCAAATCGGGTGACTTGTTAAGGGACCAAAAGTAATGGGACAGAATAATAATCATAAATCAAACTTTCACTTTTTAATACTTGGTTGCAAATCCTTTGCAGTCAATTACAGCCTGAAGTCTGGAATGCATAGACATGACCAGACGCTGGGTTTCATCCCTGGTGATGCTCTGCCAGGCCTCTACTGCAACTGTCTTTAGTTCCTGCTTGTTTTTGGGGCATTTTTCCTTCAGTTTTGTCTTCAGCAGGTGAAATTCAATCGGATTCAGGTCAGGTGATTGACTTGGCCATTGCATAACATTCCACTTCTTTCACTTATAAAACTCTTTGGTTGCTTTTGCAGTATGCATTGGGTCATTGTCCATTTGCACTGTGAAGCGCCGTCCAATGAGTTCTGAAGCATTTGGCTGAATATGAGCAGATAATATTGCCCGTAACACGTCAGAATTCATCCTGCTGCTTTTGACAGCAGTCACATCATCAATAAATACAAGAAAACCAGTTTCATTGGCAGCCATACATGCCCACGCCATGACACTACCACCACCATGCTTCACTGATGAGGTGGTATGCTTAGAATCATGAGCAGTTCCTTTCCTTCTCCATACTCTTCTCTTCCCATCACTCTGGTACAAGTTAATCTTGGTCTCATCTGTCCATAGGATGTTGTTCCCGAACTGTGAAGGCTGTTTTTTAGGCTCACCAATGGTTTGCATCTTGTGGTGAACCCTCTGTATTTCACTCTGGTGAAGTCTTTTCTTGATTGTTGACTTTGACACACATACACCTAACTCCTGGAGAGTGTTCTTGATCTGGCCAACTGTTGTGAAGGGTGTTTTTTTTCACCAGGGAAAGAATTCTTCGGTCATCCATCACAGTTGTTTTCCGTGGTCTTTTGGTGTTGCTCAGCTCACCGGTGTGTTGCTTCTTTTTAAGAATGTTCCAAACAGTTGTTTTGGCCACGTCTTATGTTTTTCTATCTCTCTGATGGGTTTGTTTCGTTTTTTCAGCCTAATGATGGCTTGCTTCACTGATAGTGACAGCTCTTTGGATCTCATCTTGAGAGTTGACAGCAATAGATTCCAAATGCAAATAGCACACTTGAAATTAACTCTGGACCTTTTATCTGCGCATTGTAATTGGGATAATGAGGGAATAACAGACACCTGACCATGGAACAGCGGAGAAGCCAATTGTCCCATTACTCTTGGTCCCTTAACAAGTGGGAGGCACATATGTAAACTGTTGCAATTCCTACACCGTTCACATGATTTGGATGTAAATACCCTTAAATTAAAGTGGACAGTCTGCAGTTAAAGCACATCTTGTTTGTTTCATTTCAAATCCATTAAGGTCATGTATAGAGCCAAAAATTTTGGAATTGTGTCAATGTCCCATTATTTATGGACCTGACTGTACACGTTAAAGGACTGTGTTGGTCCCATGTTTATATCTGCCTACATTTCTGAGAAAAATTATGTTTTTAATATATGCAAATGAGCTTCTAGGAGCAACGGGGGGGGGGGGGGGAGAGTTGCCATTACACCTAGAGATTTTTCTTTCTGTACAACTGCCACGCCCTCTGCACTTTGATTGACAGGGCCAGGGGGT
The DNA here is from genome assembly GCF_014858855.1 of Bufo gargarizans. Lineage (NCBI taxonomy): Eukaryota > Metazoa > Chordata > Amphibia > Anura > Bufonidae > Bufo > Bufo gargarizans. Next base: position 33,214,265 of record NC_058088.1, on the reverse strand, counting down.
GAAAACATCACACCTGGCCCTGTCAACCAAATTGTAGCAGGTGCAGCAGTTGAAGGGGAAGCTGAGCCTCTACAGGGGAAGCTGAGCCTCTAGGTGTAAAGGCAACGCCCCCTTTGCGCCTAGAGGCTCATTTGCTTATATTAAAACATCATTTTTCTCAGCAATGTGGACACATATGAACATGGGACCAACACAGATGTCTTCAGCTGCCAAGTGCACATGTAACAGGTCAGCCAGTTTCATAGGTACAATACTGCTGACAGATGCCCTTTAAAAGGAATTTGTCACCAGTTTTATGCTCCTAGGTTCTAACAGCTCTCGCGCAAGCCAACCAGTCCTGCTGATGATTGACACTTTTCTTTGCAACTGAATTAGCCGTGGGGGGGGGGGGGGGGGGGTGGTGGAGAAAATCCAGAGCTCATGAATATCAGAACTCATCGGCATGTGCTGGAGCTGTTCCATACCAGATTTGAGCAAAACAGCTAAATCAATTAAAGGAAGTTAACCAGCATTTTGCTAAGAGGTCTATCACTAGTCTATGTTACCCTTATGCCTTATTCACACTGTCAGTGTTCGGTCAGTGATTTTGGGCCCAAACCAGGTGCGGCTCTAACCACAGAACAGGTGCAGATCTTTCCCTTACACTATATGGGCTTGTTCACACAACCGTTGCCCCTCCATTGCCGTATTGCGGCCCACATACGGCGGGTCTGCAATACACAGGGCACCGGCCGTGTGCATTCCGCATCACGGATGCGGACCCATTCACTTGAATAGGTCCGCAAATCCAGGGATGCGGTGCGGAATGGAACGGAACCCTACGGAAGCACTACCGAGTGCTTTTGTGGGTTCCGTTCCATGCCTCCGCACCGCAAAAAGATAGAACTTGCTCTATCTTTTTGCGGAATGGACGGATCGCTATCTGCATGCGGTAGCCCCACGGCCGGTGTCAGTGCATTGCGGACGTGGCAGCCCCACGGGCACGGAGGGGCAACGGTCGTGTGAACAAGCCCTATGTCTGTTGATTCTGCAACCCTGGCTTGGGCTCACAAAAACTGATGGAAATCACTGACCAAAACCCTGATGTGTGAATATGGCTTTAGTTAGGACACCATAAAACTGCTGACAGATTCCTTTTAGCAATATCTCTTCACACGCCATCATTCTCTGCATATTTAGTTGTTTTGCCCCATTCTTATGTAAACTCTACTGAAAAAAATCTGAAAATATATTTATTAGGGACCTGAGCTCTAGATAAGTGACCGGATCATTGTTCTCTTAGAATGCACGGAACGTTTTGCCAGCGAGACGTATTAAACAGGAATCTTTACTGCAGGCAAATTAAAAAACCTCTTCATGATGCTGTCAGTCCTGGCATCGCCGCCTGTCTCTGGGATAAATAACACGCTGTCCATAGAAAACCAGCTGCGTCATTACGCTGCTTTTATTTCCTCTGCAATAAATATGTATTTTATCCAGTATCTTCTCACTTGGCTTTGTAGGAAATTCTACTCATTGCTTTCTGCAGTTTCCATCACGTCGAATGTCTAGAAACTGATAGACAGATAAATCTTTATCTTACTTAGATATTTAGTTAGAAATTCCGTCCGTCCAAGGGTGTAAACTAGTGATGAGCGGCAGGGGTCCTATTCGAATTAATGATATTTCGCATATATTTTGTAGAATATTCGTTCATTATTCGCGAATTCTAATATTCGTTATATTCTACATTCTTTTTTTTTTTTACTCGAAATATGCGAATATTACGCGATCAATACAGGCGTGGGTCAAAAACGAATATAGAGCACTATAGAATATATTGCTCTATATTCGTATTTTAGAATATTCGTCATTTTTTCCCATTTAAAGTCATGATTCCTCCCTGCTTAAGTTGCTTGTGGGCCAATGACTCATTGGCCCACAAGCAAGAAGCAGGGAGGAATCATGTGTTCAGATGGAAAAAATTACGAATATTCAATATAACGTATATATAGCAATATATTCTAAATATTCACGAATTCTCGAAGTGGCGATATTCGAGATAAAAATTTGCTTTTCGAATATTCGTGCTCAACACTAGTGTACACAGTTATCATATGACCCCTTTGCTAAACTTACTAAGGGCCCCCCACCCCACTTGGCAGCTGAAGACATCTGTGTTGGTCCCATGTTCATATGTGCCCGCATTGCTGAGAAAAATGATGTTTTAATATATGCAAATGAGCCTCTAGGAGCAACAGGGGCGTTGTCATTACACCTGGAAGCTCAGCTCTCTCTGCAACTGTCACGTCCTCTGCACTTTGATTGACAGGGTCAGGTAGTGTAAACATTATCACACCTGACCCTGTCAATCAGAGTGCAGACAGGGGGGCACAGCAGTTGCAGAGAAAGCGTAGCCTCTAGGTGTAACGGCAACACCCCCGTTGCTCCAGAGGCTCATTTGCATATATTAAAACATAATTTTTCTCAGCAATGCGGGCACATATGAACATGGGACCAACACAGATGATTCATCTGTTAACTTGTGGAAATGCTGTTGCAGCCATCTTGATTGAAGAAACCAAGCAAAATATCATTTGGTGGCGTGATGGCGTGATTTATCACGGTTTCTTCAATCAATATGGCCACAATGGCCTCCCGCGAGCAAATGGATAAGGTAAGTATTTTTTTTTTACATTTCAAGAAAAATTGATTTGTTACCATGAACCGCATGGTTCATGCGGATCAAAATCCAAATTTGATTTGCTCAACACTAGTGTTGACCAATCCATCCATCATTTTAAAATTATGTGAAAGCCGGAGACAAACTTCTGTCCACTAAAAATTTTATCTCTGTGGATGAAAATTTTCGGCCACTGTCAGCTGAAAATAAACACTTATGATATTTTTTTTTAAAAAGGTGCTTAATCCGGGTGTTTTGTTTGAGATGTTGCTGGTGGATCGTTCATACTAGAGATGAGCGAATTTCTTAAAAGTTCGATTCGACAAATTTCACCAAAAATTTTGCTTTGTGACGAATTACTTTGTCACAAAGCAATTTTTTTTGTAAGCAGCGGGTGCAATGACAGGGAGCTGCGATAACACTGCCCCTGTCATTGTACCCCTCAGATGCCGCTTTCATACATGATCGCGGCATCCGGGTGTAAAATTAACAATACATTTTTTTTTTTTAGCAAACTTACCTCCTCCATTTGCTCGTGACAGGCTGGCCGCCGTCATCTTGCATGAAGGTCTAGGCCAAATTCGGCGGAGATCTTCAAGCCCGTCGCGAGCAAATCGAAGAGGTAAGTTTGATTTCTTTAGTTTTTTATACTATTTCAGGTTAAATCAACTGACACAAGGAAATTCGGCTTCTAGGCAAATTGAATTTATCCTGAAATTCGGATCGAATTCCACTTTGTGGGATTCGATTCGCTCATCTCTAGTTTATACCAACGATTGGACACTCCAGTAGCCCGTGTACGTTTGTTACTGATAACTACCTTGTCGCAGTTTTATTTCGGCCACCTCTCACCATGTTTGTCGTGGTGCCGCCGGAACTCCGGCCCGCCCCCATTATAGTCAATGGAGTCGGAGCGGACCACTGGCGGCACGTGTGCACTAGCGGCAGCACGAACTGAGGCAGGCTGTTCACCCGCCGGAACAGCCTGCCGGAGAAGGCTGCCCGCTAGTGTGAAAGTAGCCTAAGATAATAATTACTGTTCAGGTCCATGCGTCTGAACAGAAATTGACACCAGCAGAGACGTAGATGTAGATTTCCTGCTATAATCCACTCCACTTTATTGTCATAGATTATATCAAATGTGTCAGGCTGGCTATAGCTGCCCTTGCACAGCTCCTACATTTTTGGAAAAGTGGCGAGCAGAGATGTAAACTCCATAAAAGTCACACCATTTTGCACAACCATAGCCTGCAGCAGTGTTCAGCGAATTGAAGTTAACGAATTTCAGGAAAAATTTAATTCATCATGAAGCTGAATTTCCTCGTGCTTCCTGGTAACTAATTGATTTCGACTGAAATGGCAGTAAAACATAAAAAAAAAAAAATCATACTTACCTCATTGATCTCAGATGCTGCGGTCAGTAATAAATGCGGCCGCTTAGGGGTTCAATGACGGAAAGTAATTCGCTGCAAAGCAAATTTTTTTGTAAAATTCGGCGAGGTAACCGAACCGAATTTTGAAGAACCGCTCTCATCTCTACCGTGCAGCCGTGTACCAAACTTTGTAACTTTTTGACACCAAAGGATAAATGCTCCCCCCCCCCCCCCCCGATGTGTATAGCTTATAGTGTGTATTTTCTATTTCCGTATGAGGGTGTGTTTTTTGCGAGACAACTCATGGTTTTCATTAGTACCATTTTGGGGGGTGTATATGACTTTTTGATTGCTTTTTATTCAATTTTTGAAAGCCAGGATGGACAAAAAACTGCTGTTCTGACTTCATTTTATTATGGCATTTACCATGCGGGTAAGCCCGGTAGGTTATGGATGCGGCGCTACTAATTTTGTATAGTTTTTATTATTTATTTCCTTTGGGGCAGGCATTCTCAAACTGTGGCCCTCCAGCTGTTGTAAAACTGCAACTCCCACCATGCCCTGCTGTAGGCTGATACCTGTAGGCTGTTCGGGCATGCTGGGAGTTGTAGTTTTGCAACAGCTGGAGGGCTGCAGTTTGAGGATGCCTGCTTTAGTGGATAGAGGGGGTCCCCAGAAAGACCTGCTGCAGCATGTATATTTTTCATAGATGGGAAGTTAGTACCAAGTGTTGGAGGATATAGAGATTTCTAATTAAATGATGCAGGCTCTCACTAGTGCCCTCTTCGGTTTAGTGGTGGTATTCCTGCGCTGCTCTACAGGTATGGGGTAGGATTTTTTCTTTCTTACCTGCGGAGTTCTGCTGTTAGGGAATAGCCATCTCTGTAAAACAATTATCTCTTCTGTGTGCTGCAATAAGCCAACATCCGCAGAATCACTTCCATTACCTACAGTATGAGCAGCAGAAAAGCATCCGACTCCCTCTACTGACACTGCTGCGCAGCGCCGAGGCAGACAGGTACAGTGCAGACGTTAATTGGCAGGGGACTGTATTTCGGGTCCGTATTTCAGAAAGTGAGACCTATATTAGATCTTTATAGGAGATGGAAGTGAGACATTTACATCTGCACAGACAATCCCTGCTCTGGATTGCTATGTCCCAGTCATTTTACAGTGTGTTTTATGACAAGTCTGTCCTCTTGGCATCGGTCTCAGACAAGGTCCCCTCTCATATATCAGGTCTATTGACACATTGCGCTGCAGCATTAACAGTTCCATCAGTGATCAGCAGTAGTAGCTGCAGACTACACTACAGGCAGGGTACAGCAGTGACAGCCTCTAGCTCTATAGGAGCGCAATGACAAATGTAGCAGTACCGAGCTTGTCAGGTGCATCACATGAGTTTGTCATTTGGCACAGCTTACCCTGACATCACCAAGTCTTATCTGTGTCACAGGACTGCAGGTAAGTCGGTTACAACAGTACCTAGCACAAACAATGCTGCCTCAAAGAATGAAATGACACTTTCAACTCTGCTACATCTGTACATTCTGTACCATCTGACATCAGGGAACTAGAACAATACGCTCCCAGGCTGGTGCAGAATATGTTACCCAAGGGGCAACATAAATTAACATGTGTGTATTCATTCAAGAACATGTGCGGGTAAATTCAAGACAGAAAGATAAATGATAGACAGATAGATATAGATAATGAGATAGATAGATAAATAGATAGTTTACTGGACAGATTACAGGATAAAGATAGATGATTGTGATAGATAAGATGATAGTGATAGATAGATAATCGGATGGATGGATGGATAGATAGATAATCGGATGGATGGATAGATAGATAATCGGATGGATGGATAGATAGATAGATGGACGGACAGATAGATAGATGATGAATGGATAGATAGATACTAATTAGATAGATAGACAGATAGATACTAGATAGATAGATAGACAGACAGACGGACAGACGGACAGACAGATAGATAGATACTAGATAGATAGATGGATAATCGGATGGATGGATAGAAAGACGGGCGGACAGATGGATAGATGATGAATGGATAGATAGATACTAATTAGATAGATAGATAGACAGACGGACAGACAGACAGATAGATATACAGACAGACAGATAGATATACAGACAGATAGATACTAGATAGACAGACAGACAGATAGATCGATAGATAATCGGATGGATAGATAGACAGAAGGACAGACAGATAGATAGGCAGATGGACAGACAGACAGACAGATAGACAGATATGCTCAGTTCTGAGAAATGAGAAAGATCTTCTTGAAAACCAGCAGATAACATCTTTACAGCAGCACCAGAAGTACCACATTACAAACCAAGCCTGCTACCTGACACACACAACTCGTTCAGCACTGCTGCATCTACATAATGACATAGTAGCAGAATAAATGGATACATGCACATCGCACTGACATACAGTAAAACTTCCAATAAGATGATTGTAGACAATGGGTCAGGTGCAGGATTCACAACCTAGTGTGTGATCTGCTGGAATGATGTCCTATGGTCCAGGTAAAGCCGGTGCCAGTAGGTAAGCTGCTATAATGGGCTGCCCAGCAGAATGCCCCCCACACACTGTTCCTGGCAGTGGTGCACCCTTTAGAGCTGCTGCAGTTAGCTTTGATAGCTGCACTCTTTTCCTATGGATGAAAAGCTCAGTGTTTCCAGGAAAGCCATTCTTACCTGTTCTGCAGACATCTAGAAAGTGAATGAGACATTCATCCATTCATCACTCCTGCCCCTTGATCCTGTCTGTGAATGGAGTCAATTGGTGAGTTTCTTCCAAAGCTTCCCGTGCTTCTTCTAACACAGTGCAGACTGTAATCCCTGAGAGAACAGCCCAGCCTGTAATCCTGCATCCTGCACAGACAAATACCAGGATCTCATCATCTCCCCATTCACTTAAGCAACCTCTGCTCTATTGTGAAATTCTCATTTTAAGGGGAGAGAGAGGCTTCCTTTGCAAGCAGCAGAAAACTGTAGGGGGCTACAGCATTCCTAGTGCCAACCAGACCAAAGTGCCACCTCCTGCTAACAGCTGCTGCAGAAATGCTCTCACCAAGTGCTGCCCAGCACACATGCCACCACCAGCCCAGGTAGACCTTACCCTCCTCTGACACAAACTCCAGCATTTACACAGCTGCAGCCAAGCCAGCTCTGCCCCACTGTGTTTGTCTGCAATCAATTGTGATAAATATTAATGCCAGTTTTCCCTCTGTTTCCACATATTTTTACAACTAGCTAGCTGTGAACCTAAGGCGATTCCTAGACTCAGGGTTGGCTTGGGTAGAGTCCAAAACCGGTCCTGACAGCCAAGTGAGTTACAGCTATGGTGGTGCACAGCGCTTACATTAATAATAGTAGAAGACCTAACACATCCAAGACGATTTCTGGACGACACTTCCCGGAAAACTCAGTCTAATAAGGCTGTATTGTTTCAGATGGGAAAAGATAGATGGAAAAGGCGCCCAAACACAGTAAACAAAAAGAAGACAATGTACAAATATAAACATGTAAATATTTATACACAGTGATATAAACAAATGTCATGTATTTCTATCTCGAAACAATTTGATAAACATACAAATTACTATTAACATACATTATTATTATTATTATTAGGCTACATTCACACGACTGTAGTGTTTAGTGGATACACAGAACACGGATACCGGCCCGTGCGCGGTTCGCAATTTGCGCCGCTTTTATAGAAAATGCCGCCTCTTGGAAGAATAGGACATGCTCGATATTTTATTGTAAGGCTGCGGAACGGCACTACGGATGTCGACTCAGCACCTTTTGTGGCCCCATTGAAAAGAATGGGTCCGCACCCATTTCGCAATATTGTGGAACGGATGGGAACTCATTCATACGGTCATGTGAATGAGCCCTTATTATTATTATTATTATTATTTATATTATTTCAGTCTGCATTTTCCAGAACAAATCATATTTACTAAGGAATTCTTTTGACACACAATCTGTGACACTTGGACATCGACAAAAACAAAAAGGCAAAATAATATCCTATATTTTTAAAGGTGAGCAAATTTCCCAAAATTTGTTTTGTGGGACTGATTTGATTCAGTCCTAATAAGTTTGGTACAAATCAAAAGTGACCATTAACTCTAAGGCCCCTTTCACACGGGCGAGAATTCCGCGCGGGGGCAATGCGTAAGGTGAACGCATTGCACCCGCACTGAATCCGGACCCATTCATTCCTATGGGGCTGTTCACATGAGCGGTGATTTTCACGCATCACTTGTGCGTTTCGTGTGTGTTTTTCACGCAACACAGGCCCCATAGAAGTGAATGGGGCTGCGTGAAAAATCGCAAGCTTCCGCTAGCAAGTGCTAGGTTGCTAGGTGATGATCGGGATGGGGACACGATCTTTATTATTTTTCCTTATAACCATGTTAATAATAGCATTCTTAATACAGAATGCATAGTAAATTAGGGATGGAGGAGTTACAAAAGTAAATAAATAATTAAACTCACCTCATCCACTTGTTCGTGAAGCCCGGCTCGTCTTCATTCTTCTTCTTTGAGGACCTGGGAGAAAAAGGACCTTTGGTGACATCACTGCGCTCATCACATGGCCCATCACCATGGTGATGGACCATGTGATGAGTGTGGAGCCATCACATGTCCCATCACCATGGCACCATGGTGATGGACCGTGTGATGGACCATGTGACGGACCATGTGATGAGTGCAGTGACATCACCAAAGGTCCTTTTCCTCCCAGGTCCTCAAAGAAGAAGAAAGAAGACAAGCCGGGCTGTGCGAACAAGTAAATGAGGTGAGCTAAATAATTTTTTAACACCTCCATCCCTAATTTACTTAGCATACTGTATTAAGAATGCTATTATTTTCCCTTATAACCATGTTATAAGGGAAAATAATAAAGATCGGGTCCCTGTTCCGATCGTCACCTAGCAACCATGCGTGAAAATCGCACCATATCCACACTTGCTTGTGGATGCTTGTGATTTTCACGCAGCCCCATTCACTTCTATGGGGCCTGCGTTGCATGAAAAACGCACAATATAGAGCATGCTGCGATTTTCACGCAACACACAAGTGATGCGGGAAAATCACTGCTCATGTGCACAGCCCCATAGAAATGAACGTGTCCAGATTCAGTGCAGGTGCAATGCGTTCACCTCACGCATTGCACCCGCACGGAATTTTCGCCCGTGTGAAAGGGGTCTAAAAGTCGTATATAACACTGATGCCTCCTAGGACTATATCTAAACATTTTCAAGTCTTAAACAGCATTAGTAATGTCAAAGTGAAATACTGTATATGGCTACGAATAAATGGATGATAGCAGAGACAAACAGCCCATGTAATAACACACTGCACTGTAGGGTATACTTTTTTAACCACCTTATTACCAGAGTGTTTATCCCCCTACCTTACCCGCACTGAATCCGGACCCATTCATTTATATGGGGCTGTGCACATGAGCTGTGATTTTCACGCATCACTTGTGCGTTGCATAAAAATTGCAGCATGCTCTATATTCAGCATTTTTCACGCAACGCAGGCCCCATAGAAGTGAATGGGGCTGCGTGAAAATCGCAAGCATCCGCAAGCAAGTGCGGATGCGGTGCGATTTTCACGCATGGTTGCTAGGAGACGATCGGGATGGGGACCCGATCATTATTATTTTCCCTTATAACATGGTTATAAGGGAAAATAATAGCATTCTGAATACAGAATGCAAAGTAAAATAGTGATGGAGGGGTTAAAAATAAAAAAAAATTAACTCACGAGTCCACTTGATCGCGTAGTTGCGGATCTCTGTCTTCTTTTGTAATGGTGAGTTGCCGGCTAAGAACCTGTGGTGACGTCACATCACATGATCCAATCACATGGTCCCTCACCATGGTGATGAACCATGTGATTGGACCATAGTGACGTCACCACAGGTCTTTTGCCAGGTCCTGAAGATAGAACAGAGACCGGAAAAATCACGCATTTTAATGCAACGCACCCGCATCTTATCGGACCCTCACACGCCACGCTCGTGTGAAAGAGGCCTTTCAGTTGTAGCAATGGGTTTATCTAACTGCAAATAACTGAATAATTTCTGAGCCAGCCTACTGTACATGTATTTGATAATTTTTCTCGGGACAACTTAGACCTTTATTTTGTGCCATTAGATGATGGATATAATATTTTTTTTTACATTAAGGAAAAACTGAAAATTATTAAAAAAATATATATTTTTCCTTTATTATCAATTTTTTTTCTAACTATTACAAAATCATTCCCGTACGCTTGTGCCCTGAAAATGGACACTATGTTATTTATCTACTGGCTGGGCCCGCTGCAAGACATTGAAAGACAGGAGCGCATTTTGGATTTTGGTGACCTATTTTTCTATTGCTAGTTCTATAGCACTGTACTGCCAGAAAAATCTTCCACAGCACCAAAATGCTATAAGCCCCTTCAAAGTGACTTTTTTTTTAAATGTTATTCATCTTGGGGGAAATTTGGACATTTTTTTTTATTAATCATTTTTTGTTATTATTTATTTTTTATTAACTTTTTTTTAAAAGTGAATTAACCTCTTTCTGCCACAGTCAAGGCTGCAGGATGACATGTCATTTTAAAGCCAGTAGGTGGCGTCCTTACATAAGAAAAAGCGCTCCCTGCCTGCTTTTTAGCTTGTTTCATGTAATGCACGCTTGTAGCAGAGTGATACAAGCGTGTATTACTGCCTGACGGCTCCAGCTGGCCACTTCACACCTCCCTGTGACCGCAGCTGTCTAATGACAGCGCGGTCACGGCGATCTGTGGCGGCACGGGCTGCTGGCAGATCACGATGTAACCCAATGCTTTTATACGTCGGGTTACAGATAAGTGGTAGGGTATCTGTCAGCAGATTTGTACCTATGACACTGGCTGACCTGTTACATGTGCGCTTGGCAGCTAAAGGCATCTGTGTTGGTCCCATGTTGCTATGTGTCCGCATTGCTGAGAACAATGAAGTTCTAATATATGCCAATGAGTCTCCAGGAGCAACGGGGGCATTGTCTTTGCACCTAGAGTCTCATCTCTCTGCTGCCCCTTCTTTACTTTAATTGACAGGCCCAGGAAGTGTAAACGTGATCACGCCTGCCTGGCCCTGTCAATAAAAGTGCAGAGTGTGTGGCAGTTTGCAGAGAGAGCAGAGCCTCTTGGAGTAATGGCAACGCCCCTGTTGCTCCAAGAGACTCATTTGCATATATAAAAACTTCATTTTTCCCAACAATGCGGGCACTCATGAATGTGGGACCAACACAGATGCCTTCAGCTGCCAAGCGCACATGCAACAGGTCAGCCAGTTTCATAGGGACAAATCTGTCGAACATGTATGGCACAGCGAGAAGTGTCTTCCAGCAAAGCATCATACAGGTACGGTGTACATCGGGAGGGCACAGAAACTTTGCCCGCCCAATCAGTGCAGGGGACCAGCTGTTAATGACAGCCAGGCCCCTGCTGTATCTGCTCGTATTGCTGATTGACCCCCCTCAGATGCGCTGCAACTATAGGATGTGCAGACTGGATCTGTCTTGACCGGCATTATAAAAATATCACATGACCTACCCCATCAGTTAAACGCTGTAAAAAAAAAAAAAAAAGTAATACTGTGCCAGAATAGCTATATTTTGGTAACCTCATCTGACAAAAAGTATAATAGTGAGTGATCAAAAAGTACTATGTACTTCAAAATTGTATCTATGAAATATCTATGAAAATGTCAACTTATCCAGCAAGAAAGAGTTGACATAAAAACATGATTTTTTCCTTTTAAAAATTATTTTATTGTGTAAAACTGAGCAAAATAAAATAGTAGACATATTAGATATTGTTATGCCCATAAAGACCTGCTCTATAATAATTTTACATGATCTACCCCATCAGATGAACTCTGCAAAAAATAACCAAAACTATGTCAGTACAGCCATTTTGGGGTCACCACCTCCCAAATATCATAATAAGCAATCAAAAAGTCATGTGTATCCAAAATAGTACCAATGATATGGCAACTCATTCTGCAAAAATAAGCCCTCATACAGCATCATCAATAGAAAAAAATATATATTATTGTTCTCTACACTGGTACCCCAGAGGCTGTTCAAAAGCAACATGGCACCTGTGAGCCAATCCATCAAAATCTGCGTTGTAAAGCCAAATGGTGGTCTTTCCTGAACCCAGCAGCATACTAGAAAAGCAGTTTACATACACATTTATGGGATTTCAGTACCTGGTAGAACCGGGATAACAATTTAAGGGGCATGATGTGTCTCAGATGTCACCATCTGGGTGCAGTATATTGGGCACTGAAATTCCAGTTTTAACTTTGAATGGTTCACTGCGGATTCATTTCTGAGAAATACTCATAACATCAAAAAGCTAATTCGACCCCTTAATAAATACCTTGAGGGGTGTGGGAACGGGGGGGGGGGGAGGGGGGGGGGGAGGGTAGCAAGGGGAAACAAATGAAAATTAAGGAAACAGGTCTGCTCCCAGGGTTATCGGAAGGCTTCAAATAAATAGCTTTGATAGATAATGTGTTTTCATATCAGGTCTATGAAAAAGTCTTTACGTGATTTGTTATAAAAATAAACGTAGGTTGCTGAAAGCCCTATGACCATGTCTCAAGAGCATCATGGACTGTCTATAATTCAGCCAACGATTCCAAAGTGTACTAAAAGCAGGGTGTGTTCTGCTTGCCCAACTTGCTAATTCCTCAAGTCTAAATATCTGGTCTACCCTCTCCAGCCATAAAGAAATGGGTGGGGGATTGGGGTCTAGCCATCGAAGAAGTATTAGAAGCTTAGCAGTTTGTACTAGGTAACCATAAGAGGATAGACTCCGGAGTAAAAGAGATCTGGGTTCCACAGATCTTCTCAATTGTGGTGAACATCTCCTCCCAATACTTAATCTTGGGGCAAGACCAGAAAATATTACCCAGGGTCCCTCTCTCCCTTCCACACCTCCAACACAGATCATCTTTGCCAAGTCCCATTTTCTTGAGCACTACCGGGGTCTTGTACCATCTTTTCATAATCTTGTAAGAGTTCTCCTGAATTTTGATGCACCTCAAGAACTAATGGGAGTGGGCATGAACAAGTGGTCAGGACAAATCTGATTCCCATCCCCTAATATATGCTGGCACTCCCTTTCCGCCTCCAGATATCAGGTTTTTGCAGCAAAAAACAGTAGGCGTTCTGTCAGGTCTAAGTAGCTGTTCTAGCCAGGAGGGGTCAGGATGCTTAGGGTATTTTCTGTGCAGTTCAGCTAGTGACCTGCGCAAATTTGCCAGTGCTAAAAAGTCCAAAGGGGGAGGCATTGCCAGAATATAAGAAATTGAAGTCTGGATGGGCTTTTGCTTGTTTCAAGAAATCGGATGTGATGCGATTTTGACGGATAGTTGCTAAGGAGACAAGGGATAAGCGACCCTAGACCCCATTTACTCTATTATTGTAACGGGGTGCCGAAGGCACACTCGGTCTCCCATTAGCCACAGACCTGCTGCTTAGCTTCGGGAGCGATGATCTGTGTTTGACCTCGTTCCCAGGGCGGCTTTGCTAGCTGGGAGGCTCCCTGCTCCTAGGTCTGCCTTGAGCGATGAGCTGATCACTCAGTGCTCGACTGGTCTGTCTGTCGGTCATGTGACGCTGGCTATGTCACATGACCCTCACTCCCCACTATAAATACAGGCAGCCTGCTGGCCATAGGTTGCCTGTTAATTTAGGTTCCTGGCAGTTGTTGGATACCTGTGTACTTACCTGATCCTGTTCCCTGACGATCCTTTGCCTGCTCCTCCTGTACTGTGCATCCTTCCTGGTATATTAACCTCGGCTTCCACCTGACTATTTTTTTGCGGACTCCTTTGGTACTTCTCAACTCTCCTGGTATTTATGACCCCGGCTTCTCCTGACCATTCTTTGCTTATCCCTCTGTACTGTGTTGTCCTCTTGGTTTTGACCCGGTCCGTTCACTATCCGTTATTTGTCTTGTCTGTCTTTCCCGCACGTATCCTAAGTTAGGGACTGCCATCCAGTTGTCCCCTGTCATCAGGACTCGTGAGGCAAGTAGGCAGGGTCAGGGGTGAGGTGGAGCGCAGTGGTCACTATCCTCCCCCCTGTGTGTGTGTGTGTACGTGACCGTTACAATTATTTTCCATTATATAATGGTTATAATGGAAAAAAATTGCATTGGTGAGCGCGATGACGTCAGCGAAGGTCCTTTTGCAGGTCCTTCAAGAAGAACAAAGAAGAGGATCCCGGGTGCGCGATCAAGTGGATGAGGTGAGTAATGTTTTTATTATTTTTTAACCCTCAATTGACATTTGACTTTGCATTCTGTATTAAAGAATGCTATTATTTTCCATTATAATCATGTTATAAGGGAAATAATAAAATATACAGAATACTGAACCCAAACTTCAGTGAAGAAGTCCAGGTTCGGGTCTGTGTACCACATTCAGTTTTTTATCACGCACGTGCAAAACGCATTGCACTCGCACGATAAAAACTGAACAACTGAACGCGAATGCAGGCAAAACTGAATGACTTTGCCTGCAAACTCGCTCAGTTTTTACTGACCTAATCCGGACATGCTCATCTGCAAGGGGCCTAGGGGGGATGTATCGGAGAAATCTTGGAGGAGACTGTGGGAAGAGGAGATTAGGGGAGAGGAGAGAAGGAGATCTTGTGAGGATCGGCGATTATGTGTGAGAATGTACCGGGAGATCAGGTCACAGATGGATGGAGGGGACAGGCTGTGGACGGCCTTGCATACTTACCAACATTTGAGTTGGTAAATTTGTTGCATATAACCCCCTCACCTGAGAACGCCCCGGACCTGTCCAGAAACAACTATTTGTGGGTGGGGTTTGCGTTAGCCCTACTCATTTTTGGCCAGCACGAATTTGCCAGGACTGTCTCTGAAACTCAGGGGGTAGCTCTAGCAAGTCTGGGTGGAAAGGAAGTGGAATATACCTTGCAGGTATGAGTTCAGATGGCACATTCAGAAGGCTATTACTGTTAATAAGGGATTTAATAGTCTTAATAGTAGGGATGAGCGAACTCGAACTGTATAGTTCGGGTTCGTACCGAATTTTGGGGTGTCCGTGACACGGACCCGAACCCGGACATTTTCGTAAAAGTCCGGGTTCGGGTTCGGTGTTCGTCGCTTTCTTCGCGCTTTTGTGACGCTTTCTTGGCGCTTTTTGAAAGGCTGCAAAGCAGCCAATCAACAAGCGTCATACTACTTGCCCCAAGAGGCCATCACAGCCAAGCCTACTATTGGCATGGCTGTGATTGGCCAGAGCACCATGTGACCCAGCCTCTATTTAAGCTGGAGTCACATAGCGCCGCCCGTCACTCTGCTCTGATTAGCGTAGGGAGAGGTTGCGGCTGCGACAGTAGGGCGAGATTAGGCAGATTAACTCCTCCAAAGGACTTGATTAACTGATCGATCTGCAGCTGTGGATCATTGAGCTGCTGATCCTCAATTGCTCACTGTTTTTAGGCTGCACAGACCGTTTGTCAGTCTCATTTTTCTGGGGTGATCGGCGGCCATTTTGTGTCTTGTGGTGCGCCAGCACAAGCTGCGACCAAGTGCATTTAACCCTCAATGGTGTGGTTGTTTTTTGGCTAAAGCCTACATCAGGGTGAAGCTGTCACACCAAGTGCATTTAACCAGCAATAGTCTGTTCATTTTTTGGCCATATACAAAATCAGGGGCAAGCTGCGCCTGTCACCAAGTGCATTTAACCCTCAATGGTGTGGTTGTTTTTTGGCTAAAGCCTACATCAGGGTGAAGCTGTGACACCAAGTGCATTTAACCAGCAATAGTCTGTTCATTTTTTGGCCATATACAAAATCAGGGGCAAGCTGCGCCTGTCACCAAGTGCATTTAACCCTCAATGGTGTGGTTGTTTTTTGGCTAAAGCCTACATCAGGGTGAAGCTGTCACACCAAGTGCATTTAACCAGCAATAGTCTGTTCATTTTTTGGCCATATACAAAATCAGGGGCAAGCTGCGCCTGTCACCAAGTGCATTTAACCCTCAATGGTGTGGTTGTTTTTTGGCTAAAGCCTACATCAGGGTGAAGCTGTCACACCAAGTGCATTTAACCAGCAATAGTCTGTTTATTTTTTGGCCATATCCCAGTCTAATTCTGTCACTAAATCCATACCGGTCACCCAGCGCCTAAATACTAGGCCTCAAATTTATATCCAGCTAAATCTGTCCCTAGTGCTGTAGCTGGGCGAGTTATTTAGTGTCCGTTCAAGCACATTTCTTGTTCTGGGTTGAAATACAATTCCCAATTTAGCAATTTCATAATTTAGTGGTTCCTGCTATATCAGAGCTATTTGAAATCTATCCCAAAAAGGGTATATAATATTGAAGGTGCACATTGGGTCATTCAGAATAACTTCACACACACGCTTCTGTGCATTTCCAAGTCTAATTCTGTCACTAAATCCATACCGGTGACCCAGCGCCTAAATACTAGGCCTCAAATTTAAATCCCTCTAAATCTCTCGTTACCCACCGCTGTACTGTTGTTGCTGGGCAAGATATTTAGTGTCCGTCAAAGCACATTTTTTGTTCTGGGTTGAAGTACAATTCCCAATTTAGCAATTTCATAATTTAGTGGTTTCTGCTATATCAGAGCTATTTGAAATCTATCCCTAAAAGGGTATATAATATTGAAGGTGCACATAGGGTCATTCAGAATAACTTCACACACACGCTTCTGTGCATTTCCAAGTCTAATTCTGTCACTAAATCCATACCGGTGACCCAGCGCCTAAATACTAGGCCTCAAATTTAAATCCCTCTAAATCTCTCGTTACCGCTGTCCTGTTGTAGCTGGGAAAGTTATTTAGTGCCCGTCAAAGCACATTTTTTGTTCTGGGTTGAAGTACAATTCCCAATTTAGCAATTTCATAATTTAGTGGTTCCTGCTATATCAGAGCTATTTGAAATCTATCCCAAAAAGGGTATATAATATTCAAGGTGCACATTGGGTCATTCAGAATAACTTCACACACACGCTTCTGTGCATTTCCAAGTCTAATTCTGTCACTAAATCCATACCGGTCACCCAGCGCCTAAATACTAGGCCTCAAATTTATATCCCGCTGAATTTGAATACAATACATTGGGCCAAATAATATATTTGTTGTTGTGGTGAACCATAACAATGAGAAAAACATCTAGTAAGGGACGCGGACGTGGACATGGTCGTGGTGGTGTTAGTGGACCCTCTGGTGCTGGGAGAGGACGTGGCCGTTCTGCCACATCCACACGTCCTAGTGTACCAACTACCTCAGGTCCCAGTAGCCGCCAGAATTTACAGCGATATATGGTGGGGCCCAATGCCGTTCTAAGGATGGTAAGGCCTGAGCAGGTACAGGCATTAGTCAATTGGGTGGCCGACAGTGGATCCAGCACGTTCACATTATCTCCCACCCAGTCTTCTGCAGAAAGCGCACAGATGGCGCCTGAAAACCAACCCCATCAGTCTGTCACATCACCCCCATGCATACCAGGGAAACTGTCTCAGCCTCAAGTTATGCAGCAGTCTCTTATGCTGTTTGAAGACTCCGCTGGCAGGGTTTCCCAAGGGCATCCACCTAGCCCTTCCCCAGCGGTGAAAGACATAGAATGCACTGACGCACAACCACTTATGTTTCCTGATGATGAGGACATGGGAATACCACCTCAGCATGTCTCTGATGATGACGAAACACAGGTGCCAACTGCTGCGTCTTTCTGCAGTGTGCAGACTGAACAGGAGGTCAGGGATCAAGACTGGGTGGAAGACGATGCAGGGGACGATGAGGTCCTAGACCCCACATGGAATGAAGGTCGTGCCACTGACTTTCACAGTTCGGAGGAAGAGGCAGTGGTGAGACCGAGCCAACAGCGTAGCAAAAGAGGGAGCAGTGGGCAAAAGCAGAACACCCGCCGCCAAGAGACTCCGCCTGCTACTGACCGCCGCCATCTGGGACCGAGCACCCCAAAGGCAGCTTCAAGGAGTTCCCTGGCATGGCACTTCTTCAAACAATGTGCTGACGACAAGACCCGAGTGGTTTGCACGCTGTGCCATCAGAGCCTGAAGCGAGGCATTAACGTTCTGAACCTGAGCACAACCTGCATGACCAGGCACCTGCATGCAAAGCATGAACTGCAGTGGAGTAAACACCTTAAAACCAAGGAAGTCACTCAGGCTCCCCCTGCTACCTCTTCTGCTGCTGCCGCCTCGGCCTATTCTGCTGCTGCCGCCTCGGCCTCTTCCTCCGCCTCTGGAGGAACGTTGGCACCTGCCGCCCAGCAAACAGGGGATGTACCACCAACACCACCACCACCACCTCCGTCACCAAGCGTCTCAACCATGTCACACGCCAGCGTTCAGCTCTCCATCTCACAAACATTTGATAGAAAGCGTAAATTCCCACCTAGCCACCCTCGATCCCTGGCCCTGAATGCCAGCATTTCTAAACTACTGGCCTATGAAATGCTGTCATTTAGGCTGGTGGACACAGACAGCTTCAAACAGCTCATGTCGCTTGCTGTCCCACAGTATGTTGTTCCCAGCCGGCACTACTTCTCCAAGAGAGCCGTGCCTTCCCTGCACAACCAAGTATCCGATAAAATCAAGTGTGCACTGCGCAACGCCATCTGTAGCAAGGTCCACCTAACCACAGATACGTGGACCAGTAAGCACGGCCAGGGACGCTATATCTCCCTAACTGCACACTGGGTAAATGTAGTGGCAGCTGGGCCCCAGGCGGAGAGCTGTTTGGCGCACGTCCTTCCGCCGCCAAGGATCGCAGGGCAACATTCTTTGCCTCCTGTTGCCACCTCCTCCTTCTCGGCTTCCTCCTCCTCTTCTTCCACCTGCTCATCCAGTCAGCCACACACCTTCACCACCAACTTCAGCACAGCCCGGGGTAAACGTCAGCAGGCCATTCTGAAACTCATATGTTTGGGGGACAGGCCCCACACCGCACAGGAGTTGTGGCGGGGTATTGAACAACAGACCGACGAGTGGTTGCTGCCGGTGAGCCTCAAGCCCGGCCTGGTGGTGTGTGATAATGGGCGAAATCTCGTTGCAGCTCTGGGACTAGCCAATTTGACGCACATCCCTTGCTTGGCGCATGTGCTGAATTTGGTGGTGCAGAAGTTCATTCACAACTACCCCGACATGTCAGAGCTGCTGCATAAAGTGCGGGCCGTCTGTTCGCGCTTCCGGCGTTCACATCCTGCCGCTGCTCGCCTGTCTGCGCTACAGCGTAACTTCGGCCTTCCCGCTCACCGCCTCATATGCGACGTGCCCACCAGGTGGAACTCCACCTTGCACATGCTGGACAGACTGTGCGAGCAGCAGCAGGCCATAGTGGAGTTTCAGCTGCAGCACGCACGGGTCAGTCGCACTACAGAACAGCACCACTTCACCACCAATGACTGGGCCTCCATGCGAGACCTGTGTGCCCTGTTGCGCTGTTTCGAGTACTCCACCAACATGGCCAGTGGCGATGACACCGTTATCAGCGTTACAATACCACTTCTATGTCTCCTTGAGAAAACACTTAGGGCGATGATGGAACAGGAGGTGGCCCAGGAGGAGGAGGAGGAGGATGAGGAAGAGGGGTCATTTTTAGCACTTTCAGGCCAGTCTCTTCGAAGTGACTCAGAGGGAGGTTTTTTGCAACAGCAGAGGCCAGGTACAAATGTGGCCAGCCAGGGCCCACTACTGGAGGACGAGGAGGACGAGGATGAGGAGGAGGTGGAGGAGGATGAGGATGAAGCATGGTCACAGCGGGATGGCACCCAACGCAGCTCGGGTCCATCACTGGTGCGTGGCTGGGGGGAAAGGCAGGACGATGACGATACGCCTCCCACAGAGGACAGCTTGTCCTTACCCCTGGGCAGCCTGGCACACATGAGCGACTACATGCTGCAGTGCCTGCGCAACGACAGCAGAGTTGCCCACATTTTAACCTGTGCGGACTACTGGGTTGCCACCCTGCTGGATCCACGCTACAAAGACAATGTGCCCACCTTACTTCCTGCACTGGAGCGTGATAGGAAGATGCGCGAGTACAAGCGCACGTTGGTAGACGCGCTACTGAGAGCATTCCCAAATGTCACAGGGGAACAAGTGGAAGCCCAAGGCCAAGGCAGAGGAGGAGCAAGAGGTCGCCAAGGCAGCTGTGTCACGGCCAGCTCCTCTGAGGGCAGGGTTAGCATGGCAGAGATGTGGAAAACTTTTGTCAACACGCCACAGCTAACTGCACCACCACCTGATACGCAACGTGTTAGCAGGAGGCAACATTTCACTAACATGGTGGAACAGTACGTGTGCACACCCCTCCACGTACTGACTGATGGTTCGGCCCCATTCAACTTCTGGGTCTCTAAATTGTCCACGTGGCCAGAGCTAGCCTTTTATGCCTTGGAGGTGCTGGCCTGCCCGGCAGCCAGCGTTTTGTCTGAACGTGTATTCAGCACGGCAGGGGGCGTCATTACAGACAAACGCAGCCGCCTGTCTACAGCCAATGTGGACAAGCTGACGTTCATAAAAATGAACCAGGCATGGATCCCACAGGACCTGTCCGTCCCTTGTCCAGATTAGACATTAACTACCTCCCCATAACCATATATTATTGGACTCCAGGGCACTTCCTCATTCAATCCTATTTTTATTTTCATTTTACCATTATATTGCGATGCTACCCAAAGTTGAATGAACCTCTCCTCTGCCTGTGTGCTAGGCCTAAATATATGCCAATGGACTGTTGCAGTGGTGGCTGACATGAAGCCTGATTCTCTGCTATGACATGCAGACTAATTCTCTGCTGACATGAAGCCAGATTGTCTGTTACGGGACCTCTCTCCTCTGCCTGGGTGCTGGGCCTAAATTTATGACAATGGACTGTTGCAGTGGTGGCTGACGTGAAGCCTGATTCTCTGCTATGACATGCAGACTGATTCTCTGCTGTCATGAAGCCAGATTGTCTGTTACGGGACCTTTCTCCTCTACCTGGGTTCTGGGCCTAAATTTATGAAAATTGACTCTTACAGTGGTGGGTGACGTGAAGCCTGATTCTCTGCTATGATATGAAGACTGATTCTCTGCTGACATGAAGCCAGATTGTCTGTTACGGGACCTTTCTCCTCTACCTGGGTTCTGGGCCTAAATTTATGAAAATTGACTCTTACAGTGGTGGGTGACGTGAAGCCTGATTCTCTGCTATGATATGAAGACTGATTCTCTGCTGACATGAAGCCAGATTGTCTGTTACGGGACCTTTCTCCTCTGCCTGGGTTCTGGGCCTAAATTTATGAAAATTGACTCTTACAGTGGTGGGTGACGTGAAGCCTGATTCTCTGCTATGATATGAAGACTGATTCTCTGCTGACATGAAGCCAGATTGTCTGTTACGGGACCTTTCTCCTCTGCCTGGGTTCTGGGCCTAAATTTATGAAAATTGACTCTTACAGTGGTGGGTGACGTGAAGCCTGATTCTCTGCTATGATATGAAGACTGATTCTCTGCTGACATGAAGCCAGATTGTCTGTTACGGGACCTTTCTCCTCTGCCTGGGTTCTGGGCCTAAATTTATGAAAATTGACTCTTACAGTGGTGGGTGACGTGAAGCCTGATTCTCTGCTATGATATGAAGACTGATTCTCTGCTGACATGAAGCCAGATTGTCTGTTACGGGACCTTTCTCCTCTGCCTGGGTTCTGGGCCTAAATTTATGAAAATTGACTCTTACAGTGGTGGGTGACGTGAAGCCTGATTCTCTGCTATGATATGAAGACTGATTCTCTGCTGACATGAAGCCAGATTCTCTGTTACGGGACCTCTCTCCTCTGCCTGGGTGCTGGGCCTAAATTTATGACAATGGACTGTTGCAGTGGTGGCTGACGTGAAGCCTGATTCTCTGCTATGACATGCAGACTGATTCTCTGCTGACATGAAGCCAGATTCTCTGTTACGGGACCTCTCTCCTCTGCCTGTGTGTGTGCTGGGCCTAAATATATGCCAATGGACTGTTGCAGTGGTGGCTGACGTGAAGCCTCATTCTCTGCTATGACATGCAGACTAATTCTCTGCTGACATGAAGACAGATTCTCTGTTACGGGACCTCTCTCCTCTGCCTGGGTGCCGGGGCCTAAATATCTGAGAATGGACTGTTCCAGTGGTGGGTGACGGGAAGCCAGATTCTCTGCTATGGAACCTCTCTCCAATTGATTTTGGTAATTTTTATTTATTTAATTTTTATTTTAATTCATTTCCCTATCCACATTTGTTTGCAGGGGATTTACCTACATGTTGCTGCCTTTTGCAGCCCTCTAGCTCTTTCCTGGGCTGTTTTACAGCCTTTTTAGTGCCGAAAAGTTCGGGTCCCCATTGACTTCAATGGGGTTCGGGTTCGGGACGAAGTTCGGATCGGGTTCGGATCCCGAACCCGAACATTTCCGGGATGTTCGGCCGAACTTCTCGAACCCGAACATCCAGGTGTTCGCTCAACTCTACTTAATAGTGTTCCTTGTAATTATGTTGGGTACAGAAATTTTTCTGGGGATGCCCCAAAGACCTTCTCCATCTAGAGCGGACAAGGAGGCCCTCTAACATTGGGAACTAAGGTTATCAAAATGTGGGTCAACCAGCTGAGTCCATCTCTTCAAGTGAGTAGCAGAGTGGAATGTCCTAAGGTCTGAGAGACCAAAGCCCCCCCAGGGGGCACAGAAGAGTGAGTCTAGAATAAAGTACTCTCAGTCTTCTTCTTTCCCATAGAAAGGATGTAAAAATAGATCTCACTTTTTAAATAAGGAAGTTGTCATAGGGATAGGTAACATTTGAAGTAGATATAACAGTTTGGGCATAACATGTAGGTTTTAGGCAAGTTCTTCCTCCCTATCCAAGAAAGGTAGGGAATGGCCATGGAAGTCAGCTGTGTCTTTATTTTATGAAATAGAGGGGGGTAATTTACAGCATACAGTAGGGATCTGGACCCCCCAGATATTGAATCTGTTGCTGCAACATCCTGGTGCCCAATATCTGGGGTATCCCTTGCCCCTTAGGAGGTTTCTATGAAATATGTCCTTCTTACAGAACAAGTTGTCGTGATGCCAGTTGCAGTTAATTAACGAGGACATGGAGTCCCCTTTGTAGATGGTAGTGTTGGTACCCAATATGTAGGATTGCCAGAGTGGTGTAGAGTGGCCTACAATCTCTCTGAAGGTGTTGTATGCACATGTCACAGTGCTCCTACCTGGATATCCTTGTATCCCAAATGTGGTTGGATGAAGCAGTGGAAAAGAGGTGATTAACTTGGACGATGAAGGAATAATTAAGTCCAGACTTTGTAGTAACGTTGAACAAAGCTTTACTTTGCATAAACTTTCATCAAGGAACAATCTTCTAAACTTTATCTTGGTCATCAGCAGGTGTTTTCTTAACTTCTGGCAGTTAAACACTTCTGCAACAATCTCAGCTCTTCTATACTGTATCTTTCTCAGCTCTGCTATGCTGGATGGACTAAATAGGAACTTTTCCTCTTTTGCTGGAACTTAGCTGTCTGTAGTCTGTCTCTTACTTTATCTTTATCTTTAGTCCTAGGAACTTCTTCCTGGCTCCAAGCTCACTTAGCTTGGATATAGGCAATGCAAGCCCATTAGGGGACACACAACCATGTAGAACTCACAGGAGGGGCTCGTGTGGCCCTATGCTCCATACCTCCCCCTTGATCACATTCACTAAGGTACCCAATTTAGGGTTAAGGACCGCACCCTCCATTAGAAACTACACAAAAAAAGATGGTACTACCCTTTAGAAATGGTTAAACATGAATGGTTTCTTTAGGTGTGGGAAATGTTTGGGATGTAGGAGTACAACATTCCCGAGAAAAACAACTAAGGTCCAATCCACTCAGAATGATTTTGTCTTAGACATTAAGGGTTTTCTGACATGTGATTCCTCCAGTGTCGTCTACCTGGTCCAGTGCCCCTGCCAAAAACAATATATTGGCAGAACTAAGAGACCCCTGAAAGTAAGGATTTCAGAACATCTGAATAATATAAAAAAGGGCTTCGAAAATCATTAGTTATCGAAGCACTTCAAAATTATGCATAACAGCTTTTTCAGGGGTATCTCATATGTGGTCCTGGAGAAGGTAGATGTACACTGGAGAGGAGGCAACCATATTATGAAAATGTTGCGGGCCGAGTCTAGGAGAATTTATGACTTTGGCAGCCTTCTCCCAGCAGGTTTGAATTCTGACCTAGAGATCTTTGGGTTTAATTGAATATTTGACTCATATAATAGAGAGTATATAGAGATTTTCACATCACAGTAATAATCACACATACAGGGCTAAAATATAGTATCATATGAGACACCGTCACGTATAAGGAGTGCCTTTCCACTCCAAAAGCATAAAGAGCACACCATTCCACGTCACGTATTCACTTAAATGGGATTAAATAGATTTAGTTTAGGTTTTTGGAAAAATCCTGCATACAGAACACTAAACAATAGTTTTTGAACACATAGCACAAAAAACGCATATATACCGAGAAAAACGCATGAAAAAGGCATCAATATGATATGAGTAAAAAATGAAAAAAATCGGAATAATCAAATAAATTGAAAAAATCAAATGAGTTTGATTAACCGGCAAGAATAACGGCCGATTTGGGATTGGTTTGAGAAGTGTGAATAATGCAAGAACTAGAAAATATTGTAATTTAGAACCGTCTGCTGTAATAATCAATCATGACCATGACCCTCAATGTGGACATCATACATATATTTCGCCTTTGTATATGTTATATTTTCCCTTGTACTTGATAAATCTGGCAAAAGACCTGTAAGTACAGAGAACGAATAAAATAAAAAATCGTATATCTCTGAAAATTCGAAGACCCTCGTTTTAAAAAAATCGGGCATCACAACCACTCAACGGAATTACCAACACATGTTGAAACCTGGTGTGAAGAATTAAGGAAGGATGAGGAGAGTTTAAAAGTCGAGTTGAGATTTGTCAATGAGATTTGAGACGAAATCCTGAGAGCCGCTGCAAAGAGTAACTAACACTGCTGGATTGGGATGTGAATGGTGGGACGCCACCTGAAATAATTCCCACACAAAGAATCTCTTGATCAGCGCAAAGTGTTGTGACTAACCAAAATATACATCTATTCCTTAAAGTTGGTTGTATCGATTAACCATGCAGGCCTGGAACTTAGGCAAAACTGTGCCCTTTATACAAGGACTGAGGGCTTCATATATCTTGATATTTGCCATTGGGACTTACCCATACATATGGGTCTTTTGTACTGGCACTTTCACTGATATATATAGGTCTCCAGAAGAAATTTAGCAGTAATCGATTTAGAATTTTGCAATTTATGTTCATTTTTATTCCATGTATTTTATCCGATTTGATTTTATTTGATCGATTTATCCCAATCGATTTTTTACAATCGATATTCTATCGATAGACTGTTTAATCGATGTCAGTACCTAGATTTGATTTATTTTTATTGTGTTCAAATAAATGTGTTTGGTCCCACATCTCTCTTAGTGTTTTGAGTGCCGGTCCAACCTGTATTCACATCACATGTAAATAGTAATTAGCAAAGGAATACATACACATATTGCAGGAAATGGAAATAAATATATGAGATGACACATGATGTACCAACAAAGATAGTGGGGGTACAAAAGAGGTGGTAATGCCACTCTGGGGTATTACATTGCCAATGAAAGTGCCGGCCAGTGCTGTATAAATCCCCATACTAGGCCTTAAATGCACATGGTGCTCTTTCTTTTCTGAACCCTGCAGTGCGCCCAAACAGCAGTCTATGACCAGATATGGGGTGTTACCACATTCAGAAGAAAATGGGTAACAAATTATGGGGTCCTTTTTCTCCTGTTTCACTCCTTAATAAAATGGAAAATCTGGGGATAAAGCAATAGTTTATTTGAAAAAATGTAATTTAGCATTTTCATAGCCAAGTGTTTCTAAATTCTATGAATTGTCTGTGGGGTAAAAACACTCACTACAACCCTAAATTTCCTTGATAGGTGTGGTTTCCAAAATGCGGTCACTTTTTGGGTTTTCCATTGTAGAGGTACCTTAAATGCAACATTGCAGCTGAAAACTATTTCAGAAAGCCAAATCGTGCTCTTACCCTTCTGAGTCCTGTTGTGTGCCCATACAGATCTATATGAGCATATATAGGGTGTTGCTGTATTCAGGAGAAAATTTGTAACAAATTGTGTAGTGCTTTTTTTTCTTTTTACTTCTTTTTTACTTGTGAAAATAAAATCTCTAGTGCTAAAGCAGCATGTTATTGAAAAAAATATAATCAAGTTTATGAAAACCAGTTAGCATCAAAGTGCTCAGTAAACCTGTGAATAAATTCCTTAAGGTATGTGGTTTCCAAAATGGGGTCACTTCTTGGGGGTTTACTTAGGATTAGGATCACCTCAGGGTCTCTTCAAATGTTATATTTCACACAAAAACCATTGCAAGGGGATCCGTGCAGCGCTTAGACCGGGCCGCCGAGAAAAAGCCTAAGGCTCCTTAGGCACCACCATAATAACACGTATGGGTGGTCACTAAGGGGTTAAAGAATATGGTTCATCTAAAAAGAATGATTTAAACAATTATTTTTTTGCGATGATACATCCACACTGGAACATGACTGCTGGTCAATATTTGTTTTCTGGTGTTATGAAATACTCTTTGTGCCAGATTTATTTCCAGCAATAGTTTATAGGCATCTAGTCCTATGTAGTCAGCATAGTCATACTGCTAAATGAATTCCCAATCTCAAATTAGGTAGCTCCAGCTCAGCAGGTATGTCAATCTGACTTTTCTTGTTACATATTATAACCTTTAGAATAATAAATTGGTCTTACATATTTTACTGTCTATCAATAATTCATGTCTGGATAAGGATATCTTTAAATACCATTAGGCTTAGATAATAGTTCCAACTAGAATCTTATTGGAGAACAACTTTTGATTGTGGAAATTGTTAAAATTGAGATTCATGCATTGTAATAAATTAGCTGGAATGCTTAATGAATTGGAGAGCCAAGTGAAATTATTGTTTTATAACAAACATCCTTACTTTTGGTTTTCCTGTGCTAAACAAATGTAAAATGGTAGATTATATGCTTTTTGTATCGTATGCTTATACTTCTTACTATACATTTTTTATCCAATATGTATCATTCCCCAATTAATATATATATATATATATATATATATATATATTTACTACTTTCCCTTATTCACTTTTTAGCTTTGCTTTGTAGACTGAGACAAAGTTAGCAGAGTCATCTGATTTTAATTAAAGGGATGTATTGGCAGCTTTACTGCTGAGGCCTATATACGGCTGTATATATCGTATTTTTCGCCCCATAAGATGCACTTTTTCCCCCCAAAAATGGGGGGAAAATGCCTCTGCGTCTTATGGGGCGAATGCTGACAGTTTACCATCGCAGTCTGTGATGTACGAGCGAGCGGGGGAGGGACTGGGAGGAGGAGCTGGGGGCCGGCAATTGCAGTGGGGCGGTGCAGTCACTGTACTATAGCCCCGCCCTGCCGCTCCAGTGCTGCACAAATATAAAATGTCTTATTCAATTAAAAGTGATTACACATGCCCCCTCACTCCTATTAGTACCGTACAGCTTCAGTAGAATGCCGGCAGGCAGGCCGGGCGGGCGGCAGCGTAACTCCCTGATGTCACATGCCTGCGCTGCCTACTTTATGAATGAAGCAGGCGGCGCAGGCAAGTGACGTCAGTGAGTGACGCGCCGGCCGGCCTGCCTGCCGGCATTCTACTGAAGCTGTTAGGTACTAATAGCAGTGAGGGGGCATGTGTAATCACTTTTAAATGAATAAGATATTTTATATTTGTGCAGCACTGGAGCGGCGGGGGAGGGAGGGCGGGGGGGATCTGTGGATAACATCCGTGGATGGCACAGTTAAGGGGTGGGGGTCTGTGGATTTCACATATATAACAGTGCCATCCACAGATCCCCCCTGTAACAGTGTCCGTCATCCACAGATTCCCCCATAACAGTGTCTGTCATCCACAGATCTCCCCATAACAGTGTCCGTCATCCACAGATCTCCCCATAACAGTGTCCGTCATCCACAGAGCCCCCCATAACAGTGTCCGTCATCCACAGATCCCCCCATAACAGTGTCCGTCATTCCCCATAACAGTGTCCGTCAACCACAGATCCCCCCATAACAGTGTCCGTCATCCACAGATCCCCAGTAATAGTGCCATCCACAGACCACCATTAGTTCCAAACCCTTCCAAACTCTTATTTTCCTCCCCAAAATACAAAAAAGTCTTATAGGGCGAAAAATACGGTACTTTCTAAAAATATAAGACTTTTTCAGCTCCCCTGTCACTATCAGGTCTCTGTGGAGTGGCTACGCTCCATCTTTTTCCTAGAGACTATATTAGTCTATAGACACATTGTTGACCATTTGCTTCCATTCTTTACAGCTGCCATAATGTGCACACACCATGCTGCACTCTCTACACATTAAACCTATTGTGCTAATTGGATATAGGAATCATTTGGCATAATGTTATGTTTTATCTGTGACTTTTCTTGTAAAAATCATGAATTAGGTCAGGCAGCATCACGGTTTTTAAAATGAATAGTTGAGTGACTGAGCTTCCATTATTCATGTATACTCATTTATAGTCGGTATTGTACCACTTTTATCTAGAATGACCCCCATTACCTAGCTCTAATGTTTGTATATATAATGGTGTGCAGCCATTTTGTTTTTTGTAATTATGTTTGCCTCATGGATATGCACCTGTGATCCTGAAGGTTTTAGTCTAAATTGTCTTGCAATTTTGTAGTTAAGTGACTGAATCAGTAGATACTATAATTGAGCAATCTAAAAATTTGATTCAGGTCTGATTCGATCCAATTTTGGTCCGAACAAATATATTCAAGGTGCTCAGATGGTCTTTCTCTCTCTCCTCAATTCTCCTGCATCGAATCACACAAACTTCAGGTTCATTAAAATCAGAACTTTTTGGGGAAAATTCAGGTTGAATTTCTGAATTTGGGAATAGGATCTCTCATCTCTACTAAATATGCATTTCATAATGTGAGATTACTGAAAACTTTTGACAGTTGACTTTTTACACAGTACAAGATTAAGGGTGCATTCACACGACCGTAGTGTTTTGCAGATACCAGCCCGTGTGCGTTCCACAATTAACGGACAGCACATGGCCACCACTATCATAGAAAATGCCTATTCTAGTCCAACAATAATAGGGCATGCTCTATATTTCTGGGGTTAAAATGAATGGTTCTGCACCCGCTCCGCAAAATTGTGTAACGGATGCGGACTTATTCATACGGTCATGTAAATGAGTCCTTAAGATGATTACTAGTGTAGTAGTTCGGATGTGAAAACACAGATTGGCCTATATCAGAACACTAGTGGTACAAATCTGAGTTGGGTCTAATCAGAATACGGTAGGAACTATGCAGAAGGCAAACACTACTCAAATCACAGAAGGATCTTGGAAAGGGGGGATCTAAGCAAAAGTGGTATCTTTATGCTTCTACTATAACTTATCCTTACTTACTTACTTATTAGCCCTTACTTGCCCTTAGTGTTGACTGCACTGGAGTCAGCATGCTATATTAAAGGGGTGGGCCATATTCTGGTTACTGATGACCAAGATGATTATATGGCACTTACTAATATAGTCATTGTTGAAATACTAAACCATTTTCCATATTTCAGAAGATATGCCCCCTTGTATAAAAAGTATTTTGTGCTGTCCACACAGAGGTCCTGTCCATAAAATGGCTGCTGATGGAGGTCCATGTGATGTCTACTCCACTCAAATACACTGCACCTGCCATCTGCACATGTACTGTTAAAGGTTTAATACAGATGCAGTGTGTTAGACTGGAGGAGACATCACAGGTGGAGGTGATCTGCCTGGTCACATGACCCTCCATCAGCAGCCATTATATGGACAGGACTAGAGATGAGCGAATCAAAGTTGACGAAGTGGAATTCGATTTGAATTTCTGGAAAAATTCGATTTGCACCTAAGCAATTTGCAAATCACATTTTTTCCTAAAATGGCTGCTGCAATTGTTAGGACATGGAGCAAAGCACTCTGGGAACGAGGGATCACCCACAATGCCATGCATGCAGCCAATCAGCAGCCAGTCAGCCCCTGTGATGTCACAACCCTATGAATAGCCTCAGCCATCTTGGATTCAGCCATTTTTCAGTGTAATTAGAGCAGAGAGAGACGTCAGCAGGCGCTAGGGACAGTGGTAGAAAATACTTTATTGTGCTGAAAAATTGATTTAGAAGTCCAAGGAAAGATTATTCAAGGTGTAGGGAAAGGATAGGGAGGCATAATCTACACTATAAAAGTAGAACAGGGTGCACTAGGGGAGTGTGCAGCCTGGGTAATAGGAGGGATTACTATTATACCTTGCTGCTCTAATTGAGGATCCAAATTGCAGTTATATTGCTGCCTTTAGGTTGTTTGCACTATATGATACATCACTAATTCCAGCAAACCTTGCTTGTGATTGGGGTGCAAGTGCTGTGTCATACAGTCATTTACAGGGTTTTACTTTTTTTGGGGGGGGGGGTGTATTAATAGGAAAAAATGTCATAATTGTTGTTCAGAGGTAAAGTTACATTGTACTACAGCCATTTATGGGATGCATTAACAGGAAACATACGTATGTTCTATTAGCCATTCTGGTCTCCCCATGATGCTGCCACCTCACCACTCTGTGGTCTCCTCATGCTGCTGCCACCTCACCACTTTGTCACTGGGCCACCTTGTGGTCTCCTCATACTGCTGCCACCTCACCACTTTGTGGTCTCCTCATGCTGCTGGTACATCACCACTCTGTGGTCTCCTCATGCTGCTGCCACATCATCACTCTGTTGGATCCTTATGCTGCTGCCACCTCACCACTATGTCACTGGGCCACTCTGTGGTCTCATCATGCTTCTGCTACGTCACCACTATGTCACTGTGCCACTCTGTGGTCTCCTCATGCTGCTGCCACCTCACCACTTTTTCATTGGGCCACTCTGTGGACTTCTCATGCTGTTCCCATAATTTTTTTTACCCTGTTTCTGATCTGTCAGAAGGAAGTAAAAATGACATGCGCAACGGATCCTGTCTATGTAGCTGCTGTAAGGCTTGCATGACATGTGCCTGTTTTCCATCTACAGGCCACATTTAGGTGCACCTGTGAGGCCTGGGCCATATCAGCCAACCTTGAGTGGGACTCGCAGACTCCTCCCTCCTCCCATTGCAAGCATGGTTACATGCTGGAGGTAGCTGGTGAGCTGTTTGTGAGTCGGACTCATGCTCCTGTAATTTGCCCACTGGCTCCTGGTATTGCCCATACGGCTCAAGTAGGAGAGCGTTAGGTCCCGGGCTACTTGAGAAACCTTGGCGTGGTGCCCGGGCTTAGACATGTTCTACACCGTAGGACATGTTGACTAATCTCTCAATTTTAAAATCAGTTTGAGGGTTTAGTGAGACTGTAGAGTGCACCTGTCTTTTGCTATTGTTTTGTTATCTTGCATGACATGGTCCCTATTTTGAATCAGAATTGGCTTATGATTTGGTAGCCAAAAGCAGGAGTGGGTACAAAACATAGAAGACATGCAAATATTCCTTTCATGTCTCATCTCTGTTTTGGATCCACTCCTGTTTTTTTGGCTTTAGCAATACTGATGGATTACTGACCAAATGCTGGCCGAGTGAAGGTGGATGCTTAACAGACAGGATCCGTTTTTTGTGGGTTATTGTTCTGACGGATCAGAGGAAGGGCAAAATAATCAGTGACGTCAACACAAACTTACTGCTGACACCCTCTCCACTCGGTCAGGGGGGTTCTACTTGTATTTAAGTGTTTAATAGAACAGGTTCTGTAGAAACCTATGTGGAATCAGCTGACGACGGTGTAAAAGGAGTGCGCTCTTTTACGCTATAGTAGGATCTTGGGCCTCTGCACGGTTCTTTATACCTGGCACTAACATTGACCTGTAAGTTCACACTTGAGTTATTTGGTCAGTTTTGGCCCAATAACTGCCTAAATAAGTGAAGCGTGCAGTGATTCTAAAAGAGACACCTGTCATCTGCATGTCACAGTATTGTTTCACTACCACAGCAGACTCCCTATGCATGTTACTGCAAGGCACAGTGTTCTACACCACTATACAGGATCTCTACAGCCAGCAAATAGCTGTTTTTTAACGCAATTCGCCACAAATAAATTTGGATAGAATCTTTTTGGAAAATTTGGCAAACCGACCGAATCAAATTTTTCATCTCTAGACAGGACCTCTGTGTGGACAGCATAAAAGACTCTATAAACAAGGGAAATACCTTATGAAATAGAAAACGGTGCAGAATTTCAACAAAACATATATCAGTAAGTGCTATATAATCATCTCAGAAATAAATTGGTCAACAATAACCAAAAAGTGACCAACCCCTTTTAAGCATAAGGCAGCTTAACAGGTCCAAACGACGAACTAATTAGATAACACAAACGAAACTAAACATATAGCAAGACCAAGCCACATCAGAAATGACAAGGCAGTAATCATCTATTGGGAGGTTTTAAGCAGGTCCGAGATAGGGCTATATGTTAAATGATGACTGGTTGTAATTCAGAACTACTATTTAAAGACAGGCAAGGACATGAATACACACAAACTGCAACCTGATGGGAAGAAAAATACAGTAAAACTGCCTCCAATAGTCAAAAAGCAGGTCTTGAATTAGGTTCAAAACCTTACAGTTACATAGACAAAAGGATAATACATTTTTAACTGAGGTCTAAGTTCTCAATGACATTCACCAAGGAGTTATTAATCATTTGTGCTGGTATTGTGTAAAATATGTCTTTCATTTCCAGGAACTGATAAACCTAAAGGTGGATTCAGTTTTTACATCTTCGGTAATTACATTTTAGTTCTTTGCAGTTGAAGAAAAAGAACTACAATGTAGACCTGTGAAGTCAGCAAGGTGAATTAGTTTTCAAATCCATGTCAATTATTAATATCAGTATAAGGCTGAGTTTAATCATACAATAGTTCCAGTTTTTTTTAAATGTATTTTAGTTTTAAAACTATAGTAAAAAAAAATACTGAACTAAGAAGCTAAAAACCTAAGCAAGATTAGATACTTCAATAATAAACATTTTGAATCTTTTACCCACCTCTCCCCATACCAGTTAGATGACCTGACTGACCTCTCCCAGCTCAGCAAAGCCCCTGTGGCCACTACTTTCTGCTTCCAGCCACATTGCCATGGTGATCGGAGGGTGATGATAGACTTGGTGGCCTGCTTAACTGAGAAGCTGCCATTAATCCCTCCATTGCTTATTAAGGTTCATACTTTGTGTGGCTCTTGTTCCTGATTGTGATTCCTGACTTTGACCCTAACCTTGGCTTGAAAGAACAAAATCATAATGCTTTTATCAATGGAATAAAAAAAAAACTAGCCATTTTTGTGGTTAAACATTTTTCAATGTAGAACAAGTGAAATGTACATTGTTACAACTTGAACAGTGGTGTACTTTCGATATAGGCAGACTATGCAACTGCTATCAGGCACACCAGGGAAAGGGGGCCTAAAAGTGAAATCCTTTCTCTTTTTCAGACAATAAAACGATGTTCTTCCATATAATAGCCAATAGTTGGAGCTAAGTGCAAAGAGATCAAATGTAAGTATATAAATTCCTATGCACTGAGCTCCCTCTAGTGGTGGCTGCAGACAAAACAGCTTTGTAATAGGGAAGGAGCATATTTATCAATGTACTAGCAGAAGGACCCGGCTTCACACAGGTATATTTTATCTATTTCATTTAATGTTTGTGTGCATCTTTAAAAGATATCGACAGTTTCCCCCCATAACGTGACCTCTAAATCACTCCGCCCCCTTAACAGTGACCTCCACAGCTCCCCACCCCTCAACACTGACCTCCCACAGTGCCCCGCCTCCTTAAAATGGGACCTCTACAGCAGTCCACCCCCTTAACTTTGACCTTCACCGCAGCCTGCCCCTTTAAGAGTGAGTTCCACAGCACCACACCCCCTTGACAGTGACAAGGTGCCCGTGAGATGTAGCTACCGCGTCTCTCTGTACCCAGCCAATCATATTTCCCAGCATCCCTGCCAGAATGTGAAGGAGTGGAATGACATCATTTATCCTGTAGTTCTGCCAACTGACAAAGTGTCCTCCTCAAAAGGCCTGAGCAAATGGCACGTGTCACACATGAGCTGCCACTGATTAAAGTAACACTGGGAAGTAAACTTGTCCATTTGCAGCATTAAGACATTGTTGACCGCCTTCCTCTGCTCATACAGACAGTCTGACATATGGAACGTGGAGTTCCAACAGGTGGAAATGTTGCATATCAGATGATATTGGGGAAGGTATTTTTGCCTTTGCAACTCCGGGAAGGTGTTTTTTGCATGGTAAGAGTGGCTGAAGTGCATGCACAGTTTTCTGGACATTTTAACAGCTCTTGCAGTTCAGTGGAAGACTTTAGGAACAGGGTTGCAATGAGAGCGAAGGCATGCGCCATGCAGGGGTCTTCCCCCCCTGACACAGTGCAGACAAAATGTTCTTCCCGTGATCAGTAACCATGTTTCCTATTTCCAGTTGGCGAGGAGACAGCCAGTGGTCAATTTCTTTATTGATGACGCGTAGCAGTTTCTCCCTGGTGTGGCTCCATTCAGCCAGGCTAATGAGGTTTGGGCTGGCCTGTAAATGCTGACTGTCCTCAGAAAGCTCATCACTAAAAAGTGGAGCAGAGCTGGCAGCTATCATTACTTGACTAGCAGAAGGAGCAGCAACAGCAAA
The DNA here is from genome assembly GCF_014858855.1 of Bufo gargarizans. NCBI lineage: Eukaryota > Metazoa > Chordata > Amphibia > Anura > Bufonidae > Bufo > Bufo gargarizans. The sequence goes on along the minus strand of NC_058088.1, from coordinate 33,179,204 downwards.
AGGCAGGTTCAGGACAGGTGAGGGCATAGAGGCAGGATATTGTCACTATCATGTATACTGTCTCTTCCTTGTAAACCAAACGCGTTTCGGAACCTCATGCTCCTTCACTGGTTAAACCGATTAAACTGGACTCCACTTTTTGCGCGCTCACGTGACGCTACATGCCTTTAGTGAGCATTGCTGATAATTTGCTCTCTTCATCTGTGCAATTATCATGTACCGACTATAATAACATATGGTCAGATAAGGTTTACGCACTTTGTCGCCTGTCTGACTAACAGTCCACTTATGACTTGGTGAGGCGTGTGTACACATTATCCATTTATGTACTGTACTGGTTCTCTTAAGGAGTATTTTAATCATTCAGGTTTTTTTATTTATTCTTTTTAATTGATTCAGCTTTATTTATTTTTTTGGGGGGAGAGGGTTATGTTTATGCTGTATGCAGCATATTGATGTACCCGGCATACAGATATCACTATAGCATGTGATCGATATTTTATAGATGTGATTAAACTGTTTGATTTTTAGCTTTGCTGTGATCATTTCCCATGCAAAAACCAGATTATTGAGTGCCCTCCACACTCTTTATTCTTCTAAATATTTGTTATCTATTGGTAGTGGGTGTTACCTAGGGGAGTGCACCTAATCCGTGTATTCTGTGCTGGTTGAGCCACTGCAACTATTCATCACAGGGGATTGCTACTTGCTGATTGGCTGGCTGCCCAGCATTATAGGTCATCTTGCATTCCTGGGCTTCTTAATTTCATTTTGTAACACGTGTAGTCACCATTTTAGGAAAACCTAATTCGTTACTATGAAGTGTGGGGAAATTGGGATTCGTTGCAAATCATTTTCCTAACCTTCGGACCGAATTCTACTTCGAATGCTTCGCTTTGCTCAACACTAGTTATTGAAAATAATTAGGAGGATAAAAAATTGTATAAATCATCCAAAAAAGATAGTATAAAATGTCCAAAATAACATGTAAGAGCAGATCATTAATGCCAGAGTGAAGGAGATTAGTGCTTATACAGAGATGAAAAGAGGTGGTGAGCTACTGCGCCTTACCGCCCTGTCTCAATCTGTAAGCTGGATGAGTTTGCTTCTTCAGAGCTCCGTCTTTTAGATTCAATCCTATTATTTTCGACATTTTATACAATTTTTTTAGGACATTTTATATTTTTTTAACCTCTTCATTTTTTATAACCTTCATTTTTTTTCTTATTGTCACAATATACTTACTAAGTGATTATTATGACAGCTTGGGCCAAATACAGTCAGGTCGATAAATATTGGGACATCAACACAATTCTAACATTTTTGGCTCTATACACCACCACAATGGATTTGAAATGAAACGAACAAGATGTGCTTTAACTGCAGACTGTCAGCTTAAATTTGAGAGTATTTACATCGAAATCAGGTGAACGGTGTAGGAATTACAACAGTTTGTATATGTGCCTCCCACTTGTTAAGGGACCAAAATTAATGGGACAATTGGCTTCTCCGCTGTTCCATGGCCAGGTGTGTGTTATTCCCTCATTATCCCAATTACAATGAGCAGTTAAAAGGTCCAGAGTTCATTTCAAGTGTGCTATTCGCATTTGGAATCTGTTGCTTTCAACTCTGAAGATGAGCTCAAAAGAGCTGTCACTATCAGTGAAGCAAGCCATCATTAGGCTGAAAAAAGAAACCCATCAGAGAGATAGCAAAAACATTAGGCGTGGTCAAAACAACAGTTTGGAACATTCCTCAAAAGAAGGAACGCACCGGTAAGCTTAGCAACACCAAAAGACCCGGAAGACCACGGAAAACAACTGTGGTGGATGACCGAAGAATTCTTTGCCTGGTGAATAAAATACCCTTCACAACCGTTGGCCAGATCAAGAATACTCTCCAGGAGGTAGGTGTATGTGTGTCAAAGTCAACAATCAAGAGAAGACTTCACCAGAGGAAATGCAGAGGGTTCACCACAAGATGTAAACCATTGGTAAGCCTCAAAAACAGGAAGGCCAGATTAGAGTTTGCCAAACGACATCTAAATAGTTTTCAATTAGAGGGGCAAATGTTTAAAAGTAATATCAGGAAGTATTACTTTACTGAGAGAGTAGTGGATGCATGGAATAGTAGTGGTAGTGTCATGGCGTGGGCATGTATGGCTGCCAATATAACTGGTTCTCTTGTATTTATTGATGATGTGACTGCTGACAAAAGCAGCAGGATGAATTCTGAAGTGTTTCGGGCAATATTATCTGCTCATATTCAGCCAAATGCAGATGGACAATGACCCAAAGCATACTGAAAAAGCAACCAAAGAGTTTTTTAAGGGAAAGAAGTGGAATGTTATGCAATGGCCAAGTCAATTACCTAAGCTGAATCAGATTGAGCATGCATTTCACTTGCTGAAGACAAAACTGAAGGAAAAATGCCCCAAGAACAAGCAGGAACTGAAGACAGTTGCAGTAGAGGCCTGGCAGAACATCACAAGGGATGAAACCCAGCGTCTGGTGTTGTCTATGCGTTCCAGACTCCAGGCTGTAATTGACTGCAAAGGATTTGCAACCAAGTATTAAAAAGTGAAAGTTAGATTTATGATTATTATTCTGTCCCATTATTTTTGGTCCCTTAACAAGTGGGAGGCACAAATGCAGACTGTTGTCTATCCTACACCGTTCACCTGATTTGGATATAAATACCCTCACATTAAAGCTGACAGTCTGCAGGTAAAGCACATCTTGTTTGTTTCATTTCAAATCCATTGTGGTGGTGTATAGAGCCAAAAATGTTAGAATTGTGTTGATGTCCCAATATTTATGGACCTGACTGTAGTTATTATTAAAAGATATCATCTTTAGGAATAATTGATTCTTTTTATTGATTATATACATACTATTTATTTTTTACCCTCATTTGTGTAATAAATATACATGATTCAACTATTATTGTCCAGATAGTGTGTTTGCCAACATTTTTTATATAAACCAATAGAAAAAAATATTTTAGCCCAAAATGAGTAGAATGCCATGATAAAAATGCTTTAGTCATAACCTAAACACTTAACTGATATACAATACAACAGATTTTCCCAGTATTATAACAAGTTTAGACCCCATCTCAATAATATCCAGTCAGTTTCAGGGAAGAATAAAAAGTGGCAGAATAAAGAATAATACAATCTATGTCACTCTATTCCTATATCTTGGTAGTATATTTTTTTTTAAATAATCCTCTGCAAACTCCTAGGCAAATCGTTATTTCATTTGCATGTCAAACCCCCTTTTCCCATTAGTAAACCAAGTCTTTGAAATGAATTCCTTTTCCATTACTTATGAAATAGGTATCTCTGTCTGAGCTGATAGTACAATGAGTTGTATTCCCCAGCTGTTAACTGTTGCTTGGTCTTCTGTGATATCACAGTTGGATGCCTTATCATATAATGATATATTATGATAATGAGAAGCTCCTTCACCAGCTAGGTTGTCATATTAATGTGGTAATATGTGATATTATATATGAGTAAATTTTCTTTATAAATACAAACTGAAAAGAATGGTGTGGTATTAAACAAGCAGAAAGTGCTCAAACCCACTTGTGATTCGCTGCAGGCATCCTCCACTGTATGCATTTTTGCTGGGGAGCGTCATTAGCAACGGGCCACAAGTGCAGGATTTGCTCCCCTATATATATGCACAACTGCATGTGAGTTTGAGCACTTCCTGCTTGTTTAATACCACGCCATTCTTTTCAGTTTGTATTTATAGAGATGCCTGGAGGTATATAAACTCCAATTTAAATGTGCCTGTTTTCCATCTACAGGCTACATTTAGGTGCACCTGTGAGGCCTGGGCCTTATCAGCCAGTATTGAGTGGGACTTGCAGACTCCTCCCTCCTCCCATTGCAAGCATGGTTACATGCTGGTGGTAACTGGTGAGTGGTTTGTGAGTCAGCCTCATGTACCTGTAATTTGCCCACTGTTCTCCTGGTAATGCCCATACAGCTCAGGTAGGTGAGTGTTAGGCCCACGAGCTACTTGAGAAACCTTGTTGCGGTGCTCGGGCACCGTAGGACATGTTGGCTAATCTCTCAATTTTAAAATCAATTTGAAGGTTTAGTAGGACCGCAGAGTTATATTGCTACATTTGATTTAACAAAACTTTTACGTCAAAACTTTTTGACCGAGATAAATATCTTGGTCAAATGCCAACTTTGTATAAAAGAATGGGAAAAGTTGTCTTTTGCAGAGATATTTATCTCACCCAGCATGGGTATATGTAAAATTACACCCCAAAACACATTCCCCAACTTCTCCTGAGTATGGTGATACCACATGTGTGACACTTTTTTGTAGCCTAGGTGGGCAAAGGGGCCCACATTCCAAAGAGCACCTTTCGGATTTCACAGGCCATTTTTTACACATTTTGATTTCAAACTACTTTGCACGCATTTGGGCCCCTAAAATGCCAGGGCAGTATAACTACCCCACAAGTGACCCCATTTTGGAAAGAAGACACCCCAAGGTATTTGGTGATGGGCATACTGAGTTCATGGAAGTTTTTATTTTTTGTCACAAGTTAGTGGAATATGAGACTTTGTAAGGAAATAAAAATATAATATTCCGCTAACTTGTGACAAAAAATAAAAAATTCTAGTAACTCGCCATCCCCCTCACGGAATACCTTGGGGTGTCTTCTTTCCAAAATGGGGTCACTTGTGGGGTAGTTATACTGCCCTGGCATTTTAGGAGCCCTAATGCGTGAGAAGTAGTTTGAAATCAAAATCTGTAAAAAAATGCCCTGTGAAATCCGAAAGGTGCTCTTTGGAATGTGGGCCCATTTGCCCACCTAGGCTGCAAAAAAGTGTCACACATCTGGTATCGCCGTACTCAGAAGAATTAGGGCAATGTGTTTTTTTACATATACCCATGCTGGGTGAGAGAAATATCTTGGCAAAAGACAACTTTTCCCATTTTTTTATACAAAGTTGGCATTTGACCAAGATATTTATTTCACCCAGCATGGGTATATGTAAAATGACACCCCAAAACACATTGCCAAACTTCTCCTGAGTATGGCGATACCACATGTGTGACACTTTTTTGCAGCCTAGATGTGCAAAGGGGCCCAAATTCCTTTTAGGAGGGCATTTTTAGACATTTGGATCCCAGACTTCTTCTCACGCTTTAGGGCCCCTAAAATGCCAGGGCAGTATAAATACCCCACATGTGACCTCATTTTGGAAAGAAGACACCCCAAGGTATTCAATGAGGGGCATGGCGAGTTCATATAAATATTTTTTTTTTTGCACAAGTTAGCGGAAGTTGATTTTTTTTGTTTTTTTTCTCACAAAGTCTCCCTTTTCGCTAACTTGGGACAAAGATTTCAATCTTTTATGGACTCAATATGCCTCTCACGGAATACCTTGGGGTGTCTTCTTTCCGAAATGGGGTCACATGTGGGGTATTTATACTGCCATGGCATTTTAGGGGCCCTAAAGTGTGAGAAGAAGTCTGGAATATAAATGTCTAAAAAATTTTACGCATTTGGATTCCGTGAGGGGTATGGTGAGTTCATGTGAGATTTAATTTTTTGACACAAGTTAGTGGAATATGAGACTTTGCAAGCAAAAACAAAAAACAAGCAAAAAAAAATAAACAATTTCCGCTAACTTGTGCCAAAAAAATGTCTGAATGGAGCCTTACAGGGGGGTAATCAATGACAGGGGGGTGATCACCACATATACACTCCCTGATCACTCCCCTGTCATTGATCACCCCCCCAGTAAGGCTCCATTCAGACGTCCATATGTGTTTTGCGGATCCGATCCATGGATGCGTGGATCCGTAAAACACATACGGACGTCTGAATGGAGCCTTACAGGGGGGTGATCATCCCATATAGACTCCCTGATCACCCCCCTGTAAGGCTCCATTCAGACGTCCGTATGTGTTTTGCGGATCCGATCCATGGATGCGTGGATCCGTAAAACACATACGGACGTCTAAATGGAGCCTTACAGGGGGGTGATCAATGACAGGGGGTGATCAGGGAGTGTATATGGGGTGATCACCTCCCTGTCATTGATCACCCCCTGTAAGGCTCTATTCAGACGTCTGTATGTGTTTTGCGGATCCTATCCATGGATCCGTGGATCCGTAAAACACATACGGACGTCTGAATGGAGCCTTACAGGGGGGTGATCAATGACAGGGGGGTGATCAATGACAGGGGGGTGATCAGGGAGTCTATATGGGGTGATCAGGGGTTAATAAGGGGTTAATAAGTGACCAGGGGGGGTGTAGTGTAGTGTGGTGCTTGGTGCTACTTATTACAGAGCTGCCTGTGTCCTCTGGTGGTCGATCCAAGCAAAAGGGACCACCAGAGGACCAGGTAGCAGATATATTAGATGCTGTTATCAAAACAGCATCTAATATACCTGTTAAGGGTTAAAAAAATCGCATCTACAGCCTGCCAGCGAACGATTGCCGCTGACAGGCTGTAGATCCACTCGCTTACCAGCCGATCCTTTGAACGCGCACGCCTGTGTGTGCGCGTTCACAGGAAATCTCACCTCTCGCGAGAGGACGCACCGGCGCGTCCACTCGGAAAAAACAGGGCCGCCGCCAGGACGCAATCCTGCGTACGGCGGTCCTGGGGTCGTAAAGGAACCGTTCGATGAGAAAAAGACTTGTTGAGCTGAAAATGGCTGAAACTTTAACACTCAAGGTAGATGGAGCAAGGACTTTGTCAAGGTCATCTTGCATAAATTGAAGGATGATGGGGAGGGGCTGATCTGCTGACGCCACCTCCTTTGAAGGACACCAAGAAGAGAATATCCTCATAATCCATGAGTAGGCTCTGTTAGTAGAGTCTGCTCTTGAATAAGACAGCGTTCTCAGGACCGACTCTGAAAGCCCTTCTATTCTGGGAAGAGCTCAACCTCCAGGCTGTCAGATTGAACCTGTGCAGATCTGAGCAGAGGTTAGTGTCCCACGACACCAGGGTCTGCTGAGGGGGTCGCCTCCAAAATTTCCCTCAAATCATTTGGGTGAGCTGGGTAAACCAGGATCTCTCCAGCCAAAACGGTATGATGGCTATCACCGAGGCCTGATCCTGACGGATTTTCAGCAATACCCTCGGAATCATGGAAAATGGAGGGAAGATGTAAGCCAGCCTGAACCTCCAGGATATTGACAGAGCATCTATCGCCAGGGGGTTTTCCTCCCTGTTAAGGGAGCAAAACCTCTCCATCTTGGCGTTGAACCTTGTTGCCATGAAATCCACCTCTGGCATCCCCCACTTGAGGACTATCTGCTTGAATATCTCCAGATGTAAAGACCACTCCACTGTTGGAAGACCGCGGCTCAACCGATCCGCTATTATATTGAGGGAGCCTCGAATGTGGATCGCAGATAAGTGGGAAAGGTTCAACTCTGCAGCATCCAGAATCACCCCGATTTCTGATAAGAGGGGAAGTGATCTTGTGCCTCCCTGCTTTTTGATGTAAAGTACCGCCGTCATATTGTCTGACTGGACTTTCACCGCTTTGCCCGGGATCTGAGGGGCGAAGTGAAGGAGGTCTAGCTGGATAGCTTGAATCTCGTGGAGATTGGATGCGAGGAGCTGCTCCTGAGGAGACCAGGATCCGTGAACTGGAGAATCGTCTAGACAAGCGCATCTGTTGTCAATATGACATAGGTTGGCTGGGTCATAGACTTCCTGTCTAAAAGATGGCTCCACCATCTGAAGGAATGCCATTCCATTTGGAGAGAACTTCCGACTGCAGCGGCCGGAGGTGCCATAAAGCCCAAGGGACTGCTTCCGCAGACGCTGACATGAGCCCCAACATCTTTATGAGAGTCCAAATTGGAACTCGCCGAGGCACAGATAGGAATTCTGCCGTGTTCTGTATTCGGGATCTTCTTTCTGGAGTCAACCGGAGAGACATCCCAACAGAGTCGATTATGAAGCCTAAATATCTTACTGAAGTCGACGGGCTCACATTTGACTTCTCCCAGTTGATGATCCACCCTAGGCGGAACAGAAAGGAAATCGCTACATGAAGATGGTGGGTCAGGACCACAAAAGAAGAGGCTTTTAAAAGCCAATCGTCCAGATAAGAAATGATGGTCAGTCCTTGGAGTCTTAGAGCTGCCACCACAGAAACTACCACCTTAGTGAAAGTGTGAGGGGCAGAAGAAATGCCGAAGGGAAGGGCAACGAACTGAAGGTGTCTGGTGACAGCCGACACCTGGACCGCGATCCTGAAATATTTCCTCGAAGCAGGATGAATTGGGATGTGCAAATATGCATCCTTGAGGCCCAGGGTTGCCATCACATCTCCAGGATCGAGAACGTGAACCACTAACCTGATGGTTTCCATATGGAACCTTACTTTCCTTAAGTATCGATTGAAGAATCTCAAATCGATAATCATCCGGAGGTCCCCTGACGCCTTGGGAACCAGAAACACTGGTGATTAAATCCCTAAGCCCCGTTCCCCTGCCAGAACCTCCTCCAGAGCCCCCTTGTGGATGTAATCCTGAATGTAAGCCTCCAGAACTGACTGCCTTGCGGCCTGTAGAAGTTTGGTTCTGATGAACCTGTCCGGAGGCAGAGAAAGAAGATTGATTGAGTACCCCTCTGAGATGACATTCAGAACCCAGGGATCCGAAATCTCTTGGATCCAGATGTCCTTGAAGTGGGAGAGTTGACCTCCGAGGGGAAGATGAGGCAGGGGAGTGGGGAAGTCTTCTGGCAGGACGGCAGGAGTAAAGGGAGTAATCCAAGAGCCTCGAGGAGGCCTGTAGTCAGGAGGTGGATTTTTAATCCATTGGCTCCTTCACGAGAGCGCCTCGAACCTCTTCACTGCACTCCCCAGTGACACCAGGGCCATGGTTTGGGTCGCCAACTTCAGCTGTTGTTGCGCTGTATCAGACAGGAAATCCATCGCAGGCCCTGGAAGCTGTATGAGTAATACACAGTATTACTTATACAGCCAATGCATTCCAATACAGAAGTATTGGAATGCATTGTAAAGGAATATACTCCCAAAAGTTCAAGCCCCAAAGTGGGACAAAAAAGAAAGTAAAAAAAATTTGAAAAAATAAAGTTTTTCCCCCCAAAAATTAAAAGTTTCAAGTAAAAATAAACAAAATCCTACTTAAAACTTAACTTTTAGTTAATATCAATTAAAATAAATCCCACAAAGTTGATGTGTATATTTATGATAACTGCATAGGTCAAATGCTATGGACTTAAGTACAATTAGACATGGGTAAATATGCAAATTCAAGTGCTCAAGGTTGGACATGAAGTCCCACTCACGGTTTGATGATAATTTCGTTATGTGGAGATGAAATATACCACAGTAAAAATCAACGTGACTGGGCGGTCCATGGAGATCTTGATTGGAAAAAAGAATGTCGAGATGAACAATATTTTCTTTTTGGGGTGTATATAGGGTAAAAAGGCAGGCAGATGCTGGGGAAATGAGATATCCCTACCAGGCTATTTTTATTTCTGCCTAAAAGCGGAGAAATCTCCCGCCTAAACGCGGAAGAATCACCTCAGGAGGAGGCGACCCCACTTATCGACGGCTATCCCTATTATACTATCCCTATAGCATCTCCCAATGTCTGTACAGCCAAAAAAAGATTAGGTTATTCCCAAAAAGAGAATGAGTTATTCCCAACGCGTTTCCTCCAGTGCAGGTGTGACCGGATTCATCAGGGGAAGAAAAATTGATGGTAAAACGGCACAATCGCCCTCAGCACAATGGCTCTCCAAAGATGTGTCCAACTGGATAATGCAGTCCATCTTTGGAGAGCCATTGTGCTGAGGGCGATTGTGCCGTTTTACCATCAATTTTTCTTCCCCTGATGAATCCGGTCACACCTGCACTGGAGGAAACGCGTTGGGAATAACTCATTCTCTTTTTGGGAATAACCTAATCTTTTTTTGGCTGTACAGACATTGGGAGATGCTATAGGGATAGTATAATAGGGATAGCCGTCGATAAGTGGGGTCGCCTCCTCCTGAGGTGATTCTTCCGCGTTTAGGCGGGAGATTTCTCCGCTTTTAGGCAGAAATAAAAATAGCCTGGTAGGGATATCTCATTTCCCCAGCATCTGCCTGCCTTTTTACCCTATATACACCCCAAAAAGAAAATATTGTTCATCTCGACATTCTTTTTTCCAATCAAGATCTCCATGGACCGCCCAGTCACGTTGATTTTTACTGTGGTATATTTCATCTCCACATAACGAAATTATCATCAAACCGTGAGTGGGACTTCATGTCCAACCTTGAGCACTTGAATTTGCATATTTACCCATGTCTAATTGTACTTAAGTCCATAGCATTTGACCTATGCAGTTATCATAAATATACACATCAACTTTGTGGGATTTATTTTAATTGATATTAACTAAAAGTTAAGTTTTAAGTAGGATAATTATCCAGTGATACATAGTTTATATTCCTACGTATAAAAAATATATTTACTACTGTGAATTTTTTAAAAATAAACAAAAACGTAATTTTCCCCAAATAAAGTTTAATTTTTTTAAAAAAAAAATAGGGGGAAAAAAAGTATACATATTAAGTATCGCCGTGTCCGCATCGACCGGTTCTATAAACATATCACATGACCTAACACCTCATCCCGCAAAAAATTAGCCCCTACCTGAGACAATCACCCAAAAAAAAAACAACTATGGCTCAGAATATGGAGACTCTAAAACATAATTTTTATTGTTTGAAAAAAGCTGTTATTGTGTAAAACTTACATGAATAAAGAAAAGTATACATATTTAGTATCGCCGGGTTCGTATGACCTAACCTCTCAGATGAACACCGTAAAAAATATAGTAAATGAGACCCTACCTAAGACTGAAAAAACTATGACTCTCAGAATATGGAGACACTAAAACATGATTTTTTTTTGTTTCAATAATTATATTATTGTGTAAAACTTACATAAATAAATAAAAAGTAGCTGCCGGACAAGCCATCTAGTAAAAGCAGAGGCAAAGTCTGCAGATAAAATGAAAAAAAAAAAAATCCCCCCTAAGAGAGGGGGAATCACCGCCCAGTCCACCTGTCCGGAGGACAGAAAAAAACACAATGGGCTGGAGGTGATTCCCTCCTTTATAGAGGAGTTTTAAGTGTTTAATTATTACTTGGGCTCATTAAAATTCCGACGATCATACCAGTCCATGGGGGGGGGGGGGGGTTAACCACAGCTGTGCTGCTGGTAGGATGTAAGGGAAAATAAATCATGGGGACATGCACTACTTTGATCTGTGATGCGGACCAAGCACGCCCATTGAAGTCTATGGGTGAGTGAAAATCAGTGACACAACACGGATGTGTGGCGTTCGTTTTTCACTGAAAACTAATAGGAGATTGCTTGGAAATAAATTTTCAGCTGAGCAACTTCCGTAAATTAAAAATGGACACACGGACCAACCATGGATCCTTCATGGACATCTTCACGGATGAAACACGTACGCTTTTTTTAATGGATGTGACACTGACACAGTAATGTGAACGAGGCCTAAGGCAAGAGTCCCTTATCCAATTAAAAAATCTGGTCAGCCAAAACGGGCACTCTCCATTGAAAAAAATGGAACTGTCACTCAGTATGTAAGTAATTCATGCCTAAGCAACATTGTACCTAGTGTCCTTGTTGGAAAGTTGATTTATTTTATTGAAAATAAATATATATGAAATTCATATAATCCAGCAAAATAGTGACGTGATGTACAGTGTGGGAATATGGTAGATTTATAATAGTTTTTACACTACTGTTTTGAATTATTGTGATCCAATTCTAGATAAAATGTATAAAAAATTCTAGAATATTTATATTTCATTGCAAGAGTTTGTCAGCTACACTATTTTAATTTGAATATTTTGCCCACCTTTATACTTTAGCTTGCTTTCACTTAAAATGTGAATTACAGTATTTTTTATTTTTTAAAGACTAATCCATTCATAAATTGTAATTAAATTTGCAACATGCCTAAATAAGCTTGCGTTTGAATGCATCTGCTAATGAACATTAGTTTGACTTAATACTATATATTTCCATACATATAATTGTTATTGTAACTGTGAAAATGATTTTTTTTAAAGATTTAATTTACCTTGACTACAGAATGAAATGTGAAGAGAGAGACAGAGAAAGGAAATACTTAATGTAGAATACATTACATTAATGACGCATATTTACGGCTTCCATTTTGGGCAGTATATTATGTCTCCATCACTACTCATACCCAAAAGTGAACATATCGACCTTTAAAGTGGTAAATTGGAATATACTCACTGCTATGAGAAATGCACAATTTATACTCCTTTTAGAACCTTAATGTGACAGGAAGCATAAATTGAAGCTTCTAGCTGCTGATACCAAATCAGAGGCAGTTTCCTAACGTGCCATTTATATAGTTATTATGGTTTTAAAAATAACATGTACGGGGAGGAGGAGAATGGTGTGGAGGGAAGAAAAATATCTTAGTTGAATCCTTGACCTACAAAAAGGAAAATAAATACTCTATGCCATGGGCAACTTTGTCCTTAAAAGGAGAAAAATCTAACTCCCATATGGGGATCAGATTGAAGCTTGGAGATTCAAGAAAGCACATAAGACTCTGTTCACATGACAAAATTTGAGATAAAAAAAAATGTGAATTTGCATGAGAATCTGCAGCAACAATCCCATTGAAATGCATGGTTAGACGGTTTGGTGGCAGATTTAATGCTGATTTTACACAGTAAAATCTTCATGAGAAGTCCCCTGTGGGAACACAACCTTAGGGCCGATTTACATGGTCCTATGCACAGGGCAATGATAAGGAACACACTGTTCATTCCCAATAGTTGCCTACTTGTTAAAGATGCATGTACACGAAGGGCTGTATTTACAAGGCACATGTGTTCAAGTACCTAGGGGACCAGGATGGAGAGAGGACACTTCACAGAGAAAATAATTTATGTAGATTCTTTCACTTTAGTGCTGCTTCTTGGAGCTCAGCATATCTCTTTATCACTAACTTTTGTTTATTACAACTACAAATCAGGAAAATGAACCTTCACACTGCTTCTCTACAGCTAATGTAAAAGCATTCTCTTAAGGAAGGCAGTATAAGGGTAAAATCCGCTGACTTGTTACTGCAGTTAACAAAAGTAAGTGATAAGGAGACATCAGAGCATTCAGATGAGGAGAAAGGTGATCCATATGTACATTGCCCACTACCATACAGGATTTCTCTGCCTGTCATACAGCAGACCATTCCATAATTCACACACTCACAACAAAGCAGTAAAGCTCCTCAGCATAAATAAAAACAAAAAAATGTAGTGGCCACAGAATAAAGGTGGCTGTTCGCCTAGCAAGAGTTATGGCTCCTTCAGATAAGTATTAAGGCAGATTGCCTGGATTTGTGGGAGGGGCTGAGGTCCGCCTCCAGCCTATTTAGGGCACTCCCCTTACCTGGCTCCTGCATCATTGAGGTCTGAGCTTTTGAGAGAGGAGGTCGCTTGTGGAGTGTCTGGAGAGTTGCCTGCGAGTCGCTGAATTTCTGGGAGTTTTTCGTTGCCATCAGTTCTGGATTTGGAGCATTTCAGTTCTATTTTTCCGGCTTTACTCAGGTTCACTGGGGGTCACGTTTTGCCCGTTAAATTGCGAGTCATCCATACGGTGCAGCCGGGGCCTCACGGTTGCCCCCTGTACCGGCTCAATTCATTTCACCAAACGCTGCACCATGTCACTGTTTTCTCATACAAGTCACCAGTATTTCATTTCTGTCACGCCTTGTTCATGCACAATTTGTCTACACCGTACCACTATTCCGGTCAGCACCCCTACGGCAAGCATGCAGTCGTTTTCTGGGCAATCCCCCATTTCTGTCAATTTCATTTCACCAAACGCTGCACTAATGTCACAGCTTTCTCGCCCAGGTCACCAGCATTTCTTTTCTGTCATGTCTTGTTCATGCATAAATTTACCTACACCGTATCACCACTCCGGACAACACCCCTGCGGCTGCAGGCAGTGGTTTCTGAGTCATCCATACGGTACAGCCGGGGCATCACGGTTGCCCCTGTACCGGTTCATTTCATTTCATCATACGCTGCACCAATGTCACGGTTTTCTCATACAAGTCACCATTATTCATTTCTGTCACGCCTTGTTCATGCGCAATTTGTCCACACCGTACTACCATTCCGGTCAACACCTCTTCAGCATGCGGCATGGTTTCTGGCCTAATCCCCCATTTCTGTTTCATTTCATTTCATAGACGCTGCGCTAATGTCACGGCTTTCTCACAGTCACCAGCATCTCATTTTGTCATGTCTCGTTCAAGCAATCTTCCCACAGGCAACACTGCGGTCAGCACCCCTGTGGTTTCCAGGCTCGTTCCCCATTTCCTTTTCAGTCCATATCACCCCACAATCATCCACATTCATGCCCCCCCCCCCCCCCTCCTCATGTTCATGTGCACGGCTGCAGGAGCACAAATGCGTATGAGTTATTTCATACGGTACAGCAGGGCCTCACGGTTGCCCCTGTACCGGTTCATCTCATTTCATCAATGCGCACCAATGTCACGGTTTTCATACAAAGTCACCAGCTTTCAATTCTGTCGCACCTGTTCATGCGCATTTGTTCACAAACCGCACCACCATTCCGGGCAACAGCTCTGGCAGCATGCGGCCAATGGTTCCTGGATTAAATCCCCCAGTTCTGTTGTTCTTTTCACACACGCTGCACCCATGTCACGGCTTCTCGCAGCAATCACCGGCAGCTCATTGCTCTCATGCCTATTCTGGCGTCTCCCCACAGGACCGACACTCCGGTCAGCACCCTGCTGGTTCCAGCCCCATTCCCCATTCCTGGTTTATTTCATTTCACCCCTCAACATCCAACATTCATGCCCCCCCCCCCCTCCTCGTATTCATGTGCACAGCACAGGGGCCAGCTGCGGTGCACCCGGCACCCCCCCTATTCATTTCAACCTCCACTGGGCTTACCGCTGCACAGACATCCCCTCCCCACCGCCTCCTGCCTGTTTTGCCGCTCCTCCTGCCGCGCGGCCGATGGCGCCCGGCCGCGTCCTGGTGCCGGGTCTGCGCATGCGCGGCGATTCCGTCGGCGCATGCGCGGTGTCCCAGCGGCCGTGGTGGGACTCCGGACGGATGGGAACAGAAATAAATGGCATTTCATTCTTATATGCTCTAAGATGTTACTCTTCATAAACAATCACATAAACTTCCAAGCATGATCCACATGATTCACACAACTTCGCCAGCAACGTTCATGCCCCCCCCCCCCCGTATTCACGTGCACAGCTACAGGGGCCAGCGGCGGTGCAACCGGCACACCCCCTATTCATTGCAACCTCCTCTGGGCTGACCGCTGCACAGACATCCCCTCCCAAACCGCCTCCTGCCTGTTTTGCCGCTCCTCCTGCCGCCATCGGCCGCGTCCTGGTGCCTGGTCTGCGCATGCTCATTGGGCTCCGGTCACACAGGGGGCCCCTCCTGCGCAGGTTGCAGGGGGGCCTTCCAGCACGCCCCTCCAAAGTCAAACATCACCCCGGCAGCCCCACACAATATATATAAAAAAAAAAAAGCAATTAAAGGACACAGACCAATACGTTCCATTGGATTGCAACGCACATTCCCACTTGTGCATGGCCACGCGCCACGCGCTGGTCTCTTCTCACACCAAGCGCAAGCTATCATTTCATGAACAACCGTCATGATCCTCTGGGTCATGCATATGTACCATGTACATTGTCACATTTCATCACACTATCTTATGTCTACCCTCCCCCTTTTTTCAGGCGGTCAACCTATATTGTATTTTGCACTACCATGTATCCGGAGAATTTTTTCTTACCACCAGGTATGTTCACCTGCTCATTAACAAAAGTCTTCCTTACATTTCGAATAATCCCGTTAGGGTCAGCGTGCTGGCTTTAGGGGCACCATCATCCCACTAGGTTACCCCCTTCTTGGCTTCGCCAGCAGTTAGTGGTCCCGCGAGGCTGACACCCCGCCTCAAACGTACAGAGGCACCCGCCCAACGCGCCACCTCGTTAGTAAGCCACCTCGCGTGTTGCATAGAGAGGGCCTCACCTGTCACTCCCTTCCCCTAGTCCTGTCTTACAGTCACCGAGAGGCCAACACTCCTGCCACTACCACAAGTGGCCTCATTAACCCCTCGCGCCAAATCATAGGTAGAGCCTCTCAAGCCGCTTGGCAAATTAGCAGGGCCTCATCTGTCACCATGCAAGTATAATTTTTCGCCATCCGGCCTAGCTAGCTTGCCAGCACGATCCTGTGTTTCCCCAAGCTAATCAACTGTTTTGTTTTACCATGTCTCTAGAAGGGATAGAGAACTTCTCCCTACCTGGCACCCCTGCTAGATCCGTCACTGCTACCCAGGGAGACGGTCTAGCCAGTCCAGCACCCATCAGATCCTGGACAATCCCGCGCATAACGACGGAGTTAAGGTGACGGCATGTTCCCTTCCCCGCCACGGCGAGGGAAGCAGAGCTTTTCCGGCTGCTGCGCACGCCAATCGATAACAGGGAGGCAGGGGAAGGACCTAGCCAGTCCAGCACAGGGGATATACATACCATGCTGTCCTCCCTAAATGTCATCCATGTCTAAAGTCAACGCCAGGTTGGAGAGGCTGGAATCGGTCACCGCGACCCTCTCCTTGGCAGGGCCACCACCGGCAGCGTCACCGGCGCCGGCCGGATTGCCAGTGATCACGTCGACCGTTAGCCTGGAGGACCAAGAAGTCAGCCCGGCGCACATAATACCGGAGGAGGAACCTGGGGTACCCATCGCCACCAAGAAGACAGAAGGGCCAGACACGGTCATCACCTTTCCTGGGTACCCAGTTGGATTCAGCCTCAATGCAAGCCAGTTTGCCACCCGGGAAGATCCAGGACATTCTCGCCCACATAGACAACTACCTTCAACTCAGCACCAGCAACCACAAAGAACTGCAGTCCCTGTTGGGCTCCCTGATCTTTGCCATGCGCATCCACCTCAGGGTCGCTCATTTATATCACGGCTCCTGCACCTCTCCCCTTTCTCCTACACGACTCGCACGGGGTGTCCCTGGATGCCCACGCTGCAGGCAGCTCTGGGCATGTGGGGGAGATTTCTGTCCACCTGGAGTGGCGGGGGCTTGTTTCTCCCTCAGCCGTCGGACTCTTCCCCCTCTATCTGGTCAGATGCGGCATCTACCACAGGCTTCGCGGCCATTTTTGGGAACGATTGGCTGTGGGGCAGCTGGCCTCCTGCGGTCCGGGGTTTGGAGGGATTCTCCGCTGCCTCAGCGCTTTTCAAGTTCTACCCCATCGGGGCGGCTGCCGTAGCGTGGGGTCATTCAGGGGCAAACATGTCGGTCCGGTGCTATTCAGACAACCATACGACCTGCCAGTTCATCAACAGGATCGTTCCAAATCTCTCACAATCGTCAGGTTTCTGCAGAGACTTCCTTGGTTGGCCGCTTGAAATAATTTCTTCTTACATTGTTTCCATGTCTCGGGGGTGGGCAATACGGCAGCTGACAGTCTGTCTCGCGTCAAATTTCAGGCATTTCATCAAGCTCTCCCATCAGCGTCACCCACGGCCTCCATCACTCCATCATTTCAAACAGCTCATTCTGGATTAGAAGGCATCCTGCGGCATAGCCAGTCTTTGTCCCGCTTAGCACTATCAGACGATACACATAGAACACACGACAGAGCGTTCACACTATTCAACAGGTCCTGTTGGAACACAACATCACGCACCCTTTTGTCATGACGTCTCTTCCGGGGTTGGCTTCTTTTTGCCACCTCAAAATCATGTCATACAACACCATCAAACTATATCTCACTGGCATTTCAACATCATATGCTAATCACACACCCCAATAACATCAGCTTCATGTCCTCGCACCAGATCAAATCCATACTTAGAGGTATTCAGGAAACGGAACCCGCACACGTCCAGCCCAGAGGCTACCCATAATCAATCATATCTTCAAAGCATTATCCGACTTACTGGACGCCACGCCTCTTGAAACAGATACCAACTCCATCATCAAAACGGCAATTTACTTGGCCATCTACGGATTCCTGAGTTCCTGGAAATTCACTACAGCCTCCACGACCCGAACCTCACCTTGTCTTCTTGTCTCCCACTTGTCAAAACACATGGTTCACTACATCCTGTCCTTACCTCACTCCAAGAATAGTCAGCACTTACCCGTCAACATTTCATTACCCCACGCACAACAGATGGTGTCCAGTCAGGGTCCTGGATGCTCACAATCAGCGTCACAAGTTCTACCCTCTCAACCGCTACTTCAACTACATGGTTCGGTACTCACCACCACCACCTTCATGACCCATGCCGGGTCATCCCTCACACAACTAGGCCTCAACGCAGCCAACTACTCAGGGCACTCCTTTCGCATTGGAGCCACGGCCTCCAGTGCCAACATCCTCACTCATGTCATCAGGGGATTGGGGCGCTGGGAGTCATCCGCTTACGCGCAATACATTCCCAATCCAACACAAGAGTTAAGAGTGGCTTTCCAAAACATGTCGGGTTAAGCCATTGATACATCAATTGGTTACAATAAACTGGTTATTTCCATTTTTGCCCTCTTCTTTCTCAGGCCTACCTCATCCTCGGTTTCGGCACACCACAACCGACTGCACTCATTCCCTGCTTTCCCAGGGCTCTTCACTGTACTACCGTAAGCCCCTTACACAAGTATTAAGGCAGATTGCCTGGATTTGTGGGAGGGGCTGAGGTCCGCCTCCAGCCTATTTAGGGCACTCCCCTTACCTGGCTCCTGCATCATTGAGGTCTGAGCTTTTGACCCTCCCACCACTCCACTCATTTACAACTCATTTCTTCCATATCTTTTCCTTGGGTAGGCCCTCTTCTTTCTCAGGCCTACCTCATCCTCGGTTTCGGCACACCACAACCGACTGCACTCATTCCCTGCTTTCCCAGGGCTCTTCACTGTACTACCGTAAGCCCCTTACACAAACAATGTTAAACTTATCTGTGTTCAAGCCTATTAACATGGATGCATTTTTATACAGACCACTCATAGTCCGCGTCCTGTTTTTCTTGCAGACCCATTGACTTTAGTGAATGAATCTTATGGGAAAATCAGAGCGGGATGGTGCATGCTATGATTTTTCTAACCATAGTATTCTGAATCGGCTGCAAAGGCTATGAATGTGGTTTTCAGTAGCACATGGAGCTCATTGCCCTGAAGAGATTATTCATCCCAAATCACCTTTCCAGATAGCTTACTCAGTCCCAACTCACATGAAAGAAGATCTGGCGATGTTTATTCGTCGTATGATCCGTAGAATGCAAGTTACAACAGGTAAAAGAACGATTCTTCCATGCAGGTATAGAGAATAGACACAGGTCAGATGAATTACAGCATTAAAATGGCTGATACAGCAAAGAGGGGGAGGAGACTGAGCAGCATGCAAACTAAGGAATGCCACAAGAGACAAACTAGATAGGCATTAAAGAGACAGTACATAATAAAAAATAATATCATGTAACATGACACTCCCCGCCTGAAATCTTTAGATTTCAAAGTCTATTACATATATAAAGATAAGTCCAACTTGAACCTGTAGGGGAAGAAACGTTAAAGGTAAAACTGGTGTGTAAACCATAGATACGAGATACCCGCAAACACAAGAAGGTATGCAGTAAATGAACAATGAAACATGACGTCCAAAAAACAGATGGCTTGAGTCCTGCGGTCTATCGTTTGTAATGGTGGGACTTCAACAGTAGCACAGTCAATAGTGATAGTGATATTCTCCCCGCCATAACAGGTATAGCCGGTACTCCTGCCTAAGTCACTCACTTGGGAGAAGAAGCACCAATTCCGTGATGGTGCCGTATTAGAAGAGTGGCAATGTGGTGCTGACCTGGTATGATGACGGGGTTTTGTTCCTTGCTGCACAGGTCAGATTTCTCTATTCGGCCTCCAACTCGTAGCAACTGATTGTCATCGACTACAGGGTTCAGATTAAATAGTGAACTACCCTTTGATAGAGGTATTCCACCTTTGAATCTGTGCAACTCTTCCCTGTACACTTCTTGTTGTACACAGCGAATGATTACCCTTTCCGCCTTTTCAATTTCCGTTGCAGTAGGGAGGTTGGTACAGATATGCCAGCCATGACATTCTGAAGTTGAGCTCCATTTAAAACAATGGGCAATGTGTATCAAATAAGCAACGGTCCTAACAGCTGATGACCAGGTTGAGAAACGTTCAAAACGATGCGACTTTAGTTTTTGTTCTGAACTCGCAGAGGTACACAGTGTGGTGTACATAGACCTGATTTCTTTATCATCGTCAGGATGTACCAGTTCATAGGTAGTGTCCGTGGGAATTGAGTAGGAGTTTTCAGAAAGAAATCTTGGAGGCGACAGCCACAAGCAGTCGAGGAGAGCTACTGGAGATATAGCTCTTGTCCCACAATCGGCAGGATTAAGGTCAGTGGGAATATGATGCCATTGCTTTGGCAAGGAGAACCTTCTGATACGTTCTACTCTATTGCTGACGTACACGTAAAATTGTTTAGTTTGGTTGTAAATGTAACCAAGCACTATCTTGCTGTCTGTGTAAAATGTGAAGGAATCAATGTTAATGTCCATTTCACTCTTTATGACTTCAGCTATTTCCACTGCTAGCACAGCTGCACAAAGTTCAAGTCTGGGTATGGTATGTGCGGGTTTTGGTGTTAGCTTTGTCTTGCCTAGAACAAAGTTGCAGTGTATGTCTCCATTAACTCCTGAGGTCTTCAAATAGGCCACTGCAGCTATAGCTTCAACTGATGTATCAGAGAAAATATGGATTTCCCTCTGGACAGCGGCTGAGATGGAGACTGGGGCATAGCAACGTGGAATTTGGAGCTGTTCTAATGTCTTCAGAGAACCTCTCCATTTCTCCCATCTTCGTTGTTTCTCAATAGGTAACGGAGTGTCCCAATCTATGTTATCAGTAGTAAGCATCTTACCTTGGATGGTGACTGGGGCTATAAATCCCAGTGGGTCGTAGATGCTGTTCACTACGGACAAGACTCCTCTCTTGGTGAAGGGTTTGTCACAGGTTGACACCTGGAAGGCGAATGTGTCTACTTTGATGTTCCACAGCAGACCTAGACTTCTCTGCATAGGGGGTGCGTCTGACCCAAGGTCAAGGTCTTTCACACTGGCAGCATAGTCCTCAGGGTGAAATGCGTTCATTAGCTCTTGGCTGTTAGATATAATTTTGTGAAGTCTCAAGTTTGCTACAGCTAGCATCTCTTTTGTTCTGGTAAGAAGATTAATTGCTTCTTTAGCAGTAGGAAAGGATTTGAGCCCGTCATCTACGTAAAAGTTCCTTTCAACAAATTGACGAGCATCGGATCCATACTCAGCTTCTCCAAGCTGAGCTGTCTTTTTTAGTCCATAGATTGCTACAGCTGGGGAAGGGCTGTTCCCAAAGACATGTACCCTCATTCGGTAATCAATTACCTCTTTGTTGATGTCGTTGTCCTTGTGCCATAGAAACCTGAGGTAATTCCTGTTATCTTCCTTGACGATGAAGCAGTGGAACATTTGTTGAATGTCGGCCATCACCGCTACAGGTTCTTGACGAAAGCGAATTAGGACTCCAATGAGGTTGTTGTTCAAGTTAGGCCCTGTGAGGAGCATGTCGTTAAGTGAGAAGCCTTCATGTTGGGCACTGGAGTCAAAGACAACTCTGATTTGGTCTGGCTTTCGTGGGTGATACACACCGAAGGAAGGGAGGTACCAGCATTCTTCTCCTTCTTTCAATGGGGGTGCGGGTTCGGCATGACCCCTGTCAAAGATATTCTGTATGAAGTCCACAAAATGTCTTTCCATCTCTGGCTTCCTGCTTAAGGTACGCTTTAAGGAGGAGAATCTTTTGACTGCTTGATGTAGATTGTTTGGTAGCTTCTCTCTCGGGAGGCGAAAGGGTAGGGGTGCTACCCAGCTATTGGAATCTTCCTGAAAGAACTCATTGTCCATTACTTTAAGGAATTCTTTGTCTTCTGCCGAAGGAGCCAACTTGTCGTCTTCACTGCTTACATTGAAGACTGTAGAACCAAAGCTGTCATCGTAGGTGGGGGAAAGGTTTGTGTTGCGATGTTGCAACTTGCAGCTAGTTACCTTCTCCTTCACCCAGTAGTGATGTGGGCATGGCTCAAAGTGAGTATTACGACCATTTGGCAATACATTTGTCTTGAATGAAGAAATGTTAGTAGGCCTTTTCATTTTGCCTATACAGACGTTGCCTATGATGACCCAGCCTAAGTCCAGGTACTGGGCGAATGGGGCCTCTGGAGGTCCGCTGACCTGCCTGTGTACCTTGTGGATCCTTAGAATATCTCTTCCCAGCAGAAGAAGGATTTTAGCATTTTTGTCAAGTGGTGGGATTTCACTGGCTATTGACCTTAGATGAGGGTGGTAGAAGGCAACTTCTGGTGTAGGTATTTCTTCTTTGTTGGCTGGTATCTGGTTACACTCTACAAGTGTAGGTAAGGGTAATTGTAGGTTATTTTCTAGGGAGGACACAATAAATCCATGAGCCCTTCTTCCAAAAACCTCTGTAGTTCCACTACAAGTGCCTAAGGTGTAAGGGTGAACCTCTCCTTTTGTGCAAAATAGATCGAACAGTTCGGATCGTGCAAGCGATCGATTGCTTTGATCGTCTAAGATAGCATACACCCTTAAAGTCTTTTCTGGCTGATCCTTGTGATGAATATTCACTAGGCATATTTTAGCGCAAGATTTGTCACAGTGGTCTTCCCCACAGACTTCAGTGCACGAAGAAAATACCATGGTGGAATTAGGTACGTGATCTGTACTCTTCCCGCTGTGGTTCTGCCCAGGAGGAAGGTCTGCATGTTGTGAAGGATTGGACTCAAGGGGATGGAGTGCTTGCACATGGTCCTCGGAACCGCACTCTATGCACTTGATAGGAGTTTTACATTCCTTGGCAAAGTGATCGGTGGAAGCACAGCATCTATAACATACCCCAAAAGTCTTTCGTTCTTGTAGGGGCTTCTTTCTGAAACCGATACATTTTTTGAGGGGATGAGGCTTCTTGTGGATGGGACATAATCGGTTTGGGTTTTCGATCTTGCTGCTCTTGTTTGGGGCGGGAGTGGGAATAATGTCTGTCTTCCTAACGGACACGGGACCTCTGCGGTTCCTGTAGCTAGTTTGTAGGTTGTCACCTTTAGGTGAGGGAGTGTTGAACTCGTTGAATGCAAAACTAGGATCGTTCTTGGTGTCAGCAATGTTCCTGACGAAATTGCAGAAGTAGGAGAACGGGGGAAAGGAAACCTTGTTTTCCCGTTTGTATGATGACCCAACTTGGATCCACTTTTCTTGTAGGCCATGCGGAAGCTTGCAAATGATAGGGTTAACTCCTCGAGCAGTGTCCAGGTAACTGAGGCCAGGTAGCTTAGGGTCAGTTTTGGCAAGCTGGACTTCGAGAAGAAGGTCGCTGAGTCTCTGGAACTCTATATTGTCCTTACCAGATATCCTTGGGAAATTTTCCAATCGTTTGAGCAATGCATTCTCTATGGCTTCAGGACTACCGTAAGTCTGTTCTAGACGCTCCCATGCTGCGGTGAGACCTGCAGTTGGATTGTCGATGTAAACTGACCTGAGGCTCTTGACACGTTCTGTTGACTGTGGGCCAAGCAACCCGATCAGCAGATCCAGCTCACGATCGGCAGTAAAACCGATACCGCCTAATGTCGTTTTGAAAGCGGCTTTCCAGCTTCTATAATTTTCAGGATGGTCGTCGAAGTTTACTAGACCTGACTTGGCGAGCTCATGTCGAAGTAAGTACTTTACTACCTCTGTTGTATCGGTTGCCTCTGACTTTACATAGGAGGTTGCTGGTTGATTGTTGTGGATCGCATTGTTTATGGTATCGTTGCAAAGAGACGTGGGAAGATATGGTGCAGCAAGGGCATTCAGCTGAATTGTTGGGTGAAGGTCTGGAACAGTACTGTTAGCAGGAGGCTGGCGACTTGCTTGCGGCTTAGTGTGCCGTTTTGTGACATATGCGGGATCAGCATGACAGTCGGGAGCTGCACTGGGGTGGGTTTGCATGTAGGAAGTGGCTGGAACGGCTTTTACCTGATGATGTGGTGAAGTCCTTGCGTTGCCGTGAAACGTGGAGGTAATTGAGTGTTCACTGCTGTGGTTTAGAACATAGTTCTTAGTGCGTTCAAAAGGATCTGCTACATCTGCCTTGACGCTGACCCTTTCGCTAGCATTTTCATCTGCACCGATAGCTTGTTCCAAAACCTTTAGTTTTGCTGCAGCTGCCTCGTAGTTGCTCTGTTCCTTTAAAGCTTCAATTGCTGCCCTTTGACGTGCCGTTTGAGCTTCTATTGCTGCCTTTTGATGCGCTGCCTCGGCTTCTATTACTGCCTTTTGATGCGCTGCCTCGGCTTCCATTACTGCAACCTCGGTCTCCATATCTGCTCTTTTTTTTGCATATGCAGCCCGTACCTTGATAGCCTCTGCTTCGGCGCGGGCATTCATTAGCTGTTCACTAAGCGTTGAGTGCTTTGAACTTCGGGATCTAGAGGAACCTTTAGAACGTCTGGTGGATACAGATTTGTGAGATACAGTGTCCCGTGGCAGCATTAATTTTGCTTCTGCCTTTGCTTTAGTTCGCTGGATAAAGCTTTCTCTTTCCTCATTAAGAAGCTGGGCATTGTTAAGTTGCTCTAAGGACTCCTCAGTGTTGATGCTTTGCAGAATAGTTTTATATTTGTTGCTTGTAGTCTGGTACAGTTCGTATGAAGCAGAGAGATGCTTTATGGCGCCCTCTAGTTGCAGTACCTCATGGCTGGGACATGAAATCACATCAATGTGGGTGAGGATTTTATCCCAAATCTGCTTCAAACTGGTGCCTAGTTCAGTTCTCATGGATTCATAGTTCTCTTTAACCTTCCAAGTGGGTTTCACAGAGCGTTTGGTCGATGCAGTGAACTCTGGGTCCTCATCCTGACTTTCTCTGTGTGAAGCATGCTGTGGTGTTTCATCACACACTGAGCCCTTTCCACTCATGATGGCCTGCAGTACACAGGCTTGACTGTAGCAGTGAAGAGTGTCTGTATACTGTGAGGAGCTGTAACAAGCTGTGCTGGGGTTGTATGCAGAATTCTCGTGCAATACACACAGTTACACTTCACTATGATCTGTCCTGTGACGCAGTTATCTCTGTGCAGGCTGCTGGATACGTTCTTTTACTATTCTGAATCGGCTGCAAAGGCTATGAATGTGGTTTTCAGTAGCACATGGAGCTCATTGCCCTGAAGAGATTATTCATCCCAAATCACCTTTCCAGATAGCTTACTCAGTCCCAACTCACATGAAAGAAGATCTGGCGATGTTTATTCGTCGTATGATCCGTAGAATGCAAGTTACAACAGGTAAAAGAACGATTCTTCCATGCAGGTATAGAGAATAGACACAGGTCAGATGAATTACAGCATTAAAATGGCTGATACAGCAAAGAGGGGGAGGAGACTGAGCAGCATGCAAACTAAGGAATGCCACAAGAGACAAACTAGATAGGCATTAAAGAGACAGTACATAATAAAAAATAATATCATGTAACATGACACATAGCATGCACCATCCATTGATGAAGATGCCTTCAGACTTGTGCATTAGGTTTATATTTAGTGGTAGCAGTGTACGATGAGATGTTTTTAACCACACAGTCAAAATAGTATTTAAAAAAATGTTTAAAACCACACTCAGTTTTACCAGATTTGCCAGTGGTGATTTGCCATGCATTTTTTCCAGGTTAAAATTGTAAAATACTGTAACTGTAATTCACTTGTATAAACTGTATGGCCAATAACCAAATCACAAAACTACTAGTGATGAGCGGCATAGGCAATATTCGAATTCGCAATATTTTGCGAATATTCGCCATAAATTTACAAATTCGAGAATTTGTGACTTCCAGTCATTAATTTCTTGATTGCGAAAATCGGAAATGTAATATATTCCCAATAAAAAGTTTGCGATTAGAATATTCACAATCAACACTAGTGTTGAGCACAAATATTCGAAAAGCAAATTTTTATCGCGAATATCGGCACTTTGAGAATCCGCGAATATTTAGAATATAGTGCTTTATATTCGTAATGACGAATATTTTTTTTTTTTTTAACACAGTACACATCAGGTGATCATCCCTCCCGTCTTCTAGCTTGTGGGCCAATGAGAAGGCTTTGTCACAGCATAGCAACATCCCTAGCAACC
Organism: Bufo gargarizans; assembly: GCF_014858855.1. Lineage (NCBI taxonomy): Eukaryota > Metazoa > Chordata > Amphibia > Anura > Bufonidae > Bufo > Bufo gargarizans. Next base: position 33,152,819 of record NC_058088.1, on the reverse strand, counting down.
AATAGAAAAGTTGCCTGCCCCTTACTATACAAGTTGCACGTATTGCAAAAAAATATGAGCATCATTAATTGTCGAAAAATTCACAAGTGCAAATATATTGGCGCCTTCTATCTGCATATAAAGCAATTCTAATGTTCTGCCGTGTCAACCATTTTCTCCAGTCTCAGGAAACTTATACCAGCTTGAAAAATGTAGCATAAGTGACCCAAGCTGGTATTTTGCATGCATTACGCGAATAATACATTGGCAATTTTTGCCATGAAGAATATCATCTCGAATTTGTGAATATATGCCAAATATTCTACAAAATATTCGCAAAAATATTGCGAATTCGAATATTGCCCCTGCCGCTCATCACTATGCAATGGTTGCTAGGAATGCTGCTAAGTGCCAATACTCACAATAAATTTGCTATAAATTTGCTATTAAAATATTTGCGATCAACACTATTTGCGAATATGAATATATATCACTATATTCTGAATATTTGCAAATTATCGAAATGGCGATATTCACGATTAAAATTTGCGATTTGAATATTCGCGCTCAACACTAAAAATTACACTGTAAAACCAAATGTGTTTTCAACCATATGGTCAAAATAATTTTATGTAGCTACTGTATACCCTGAAGACACAAGTCAGCTTTAGCCAGACTAATAAGGGGTGTGAGGACATATCTAGGGCATCATAAACTCTAAATACAGCCCTTTTTACATTCAGCAATCATGGGAAAGAATGATTGTTACTACAATCGTTCACCCCTATACAGATTCATTGTTTGCCGTCAGCAAATCCCTGATGATTATTTTATTTTATGCATAAATGATGAATCACCCAACAAAGCAGCGTTTTGCCCATTTGTTGAGTCATAAGTAGTCATCTACACTGGAACGAGTGTTCATGCAAAAGTTCATTCCTGATAATTACCCCTATAATCTGTTCATGTAAATGGTCCCTAAGCCTCTTGAAACAATTAGCTGTGACTTCTAAAATAAGATTCCTAATGAAGACTATATCACACCTTTACTTTTTTTTACATTAAAAACAAACTTTTCCCTGCTGGAGTTTAAGTATTTCTTTTTCCAGCTGAAGCAGCTGCCCTTTTGTCTTTTAAGGTGACCTTTCATTAAATTTTGCAGTATTAACATCCTCAGATGTGGCTGTCAAGCTCCCCAGGGGCTTGGGCCCAGTTATGAGTACCACCTCTGTACCTTCCTATGTTATACTGTTGACTGTGATTTTCCAAGTATCCAGTTCCTAATCTTCTTTTGGAAATATCTAATCTTCCACCACTACTGAGTTGCAACATATTTGGCTACAGATTGGATTTAAAGAATTGGCCAAGGTTTGAACCCTATATCTGTCTTCAACTCCTACAAATGTGTTTTTAATAAATGTGCAGTGAATCACTGTTCCAATTATTACATTTATGAGTCTTAGTCTACTTTCACACTCGCATTTTGGCTTTCCGTTTGTGAGATCCATTCGGGGCTCTCACAAGCGGTCCAAAACGGATCAGTTTGCATTCTAATGCATTCTGAATGGAAAAGGATCTGCTCAGAATGCATCAGTTCAGTCTCCATTCTGCTTTGTAGACGGACACCAAAACGCTGCCTGCATCGTTTTGGTGTCCGTCTGATGAAACTGAGCCAAACGGATCCGTCCTGACACACAATGAAAGTCAATGGGGATGGATCCGTTTTCACAGACACAATCTGGCACAATAGAAAACGTCCTCCATTGACTTTCAATGGTGTCCACGACGGATCCGCACAAACCGCGAGTGTGAAAGTAGCCTTAACTGTCTATGTTGTTGTTCAATGTAGAATAACAAAATATGTCTCTCAGCGCCAGCATTTAAGTCTTTGAAAGTTAGTCAGGTTATCACCAAGACCTTATAATATGTATACTTCCAGATGTCCAATTGCTGTTCATGACATTGTACTGTTTATATAAACTGTAAATCTCAATAAAATATATGTTAAATAATATGTATACGTAATAGAAAAAAATATTGTACCAGTGCATTGCATCCTAGGTCCAGCATGAAAACTGTATCTATTCCATGAATTTGTTGGTACCAGAGATAGGAAAATTTCCTAAAATTCTTTTGGGTCTAATTCGTCCAAGTCAGCCAAGAAATTTTAATGGGGTACAAATCGATTCCTCCCAAATCAAAACTTCTTTGCATTACTGGAAAAGTTTTTCTCTCTCTCTCTCTCTCTCTCTCCCTGTCATTCTTCTCTGTCTCATGCTCTTTCTCTCTGAAAAATTCTCTAGAATCAAATCTCAAGAAATTCTGATTCTAATAATTTAGAATAAAAATAAATAAATTGGGTTGAAAATTATTTTTAAAGAAACAATCCACTCATCTCTACTTGGTACACATGTATTAAAAAGGCAACATCTCTGTCATCAAAGTATACCACAATAGCCTATAGTATCTTAGTTAAAATGAATAGCAACTCATCTGTATAAGGCTACTTTTATACTCGCGGTTTTGGCTTTCCATTTGTGAGATCCGTTCAGGGCTCTCACAAGCGGTCCAAAACGGATCAGTTTTGCCCTAATGCATTCTGAATGGAAAAGGATCTGCTCAGAATGCATCAGTTTGCCTCCGATCAGTCACCATTCTGCTCTAGAGGCGGACACCGTTTTTCTGTCCGCTTGAGGAAACTGAGCCAAACCATACCGTCAAATCTTACAGGTGTTTCCTTCCTTATGTTTCCTCTTGGATTCAGGTATATTAAAAAGAGTACAGAAGTAGTGTTTGTACCGCTCTGCTCATTCAAATAAGACCTTCTCTTTCGGTGCACATATCCCGTGGTGAGACACAAGACAAAGATACTCTCGTTGTTAGTTCCACGAACTTCTAGAGGATTCTCTATGGAGTATCAAAGATCACACAATAGTGAAGTACCTCCAATACATTTGAAATAATATGGTTTTATTATACTCACAAGCGTGTTAAAATTGCCAGCATATCATAAAATAGATGCGTATCACAGCCCGACCCACGTTTCGCACAAGGCTTCGTCAAGTTTATCTGCAGTAAATTTGGTATATCTAAACCTTCCCCCAATCCTTGAACTTGTGGAAAGATCCACCCAAAACCACACTCAAAACAAGGGAGTTAACCCCTCCATAGCCTACTTACTTATCCCACATAAAGAAATAAAATACACACAGCAATATTACAACTACCATTTGTTTTATCTTCACGCAACCCATTCATGCACCGAAAGAAAAGGTCTTTTTTGAATGAGCAGCGCGGTTCCAACACTACTTCTGTTTTTGTTGCGTAAACACAACTCACTTCACTTTTGGGACCAGCAGCGCAAGTACTATATAGCTACGTGATAAAAACTTTTACTGTGACTTTTGGATATTAAAAAGAGTGCCATGAGAACAGCTTTGAAAAGAAAAACTTTTTTTGTTACTCACAATGCTAAAGAGAAGAAAAATTGTCCAATGTAGCACTTGTTTGACTTATAGTAAATTGCCCCTATACTACCTGCTCCACAAATTTTTTGAAGGTTTTTTTCATAATTTGGCTGTGATGTAAATATTCACTATTTCCATTTATAAATTATGGATTTCCATTTTCCTGTCAGTTCCTGTTAAGGTTCAATTAACTTACACATATTTAGAGGGAGAACATGGATGCTTTAATGTCATCAACAACCTCTTCCTTTGTTAATGTGGTCCTGACAACTCACGGTCCATTAATTGCTCTTATCAATTTGCTCTAGAATGTATTACCTGTCATATTATGTATGATTTTCCATACCTTATGTCCACTTAAATGCATACTTAAAACACATTTTTAATAATTTGCAAAAAGCCACTCAAGTTACCTTTAAAATGCCACAGTTTGAAGTACTTTGTCAACACTGATTAGCATTTCCCTCTGAGGAAGTTTATAGCAGATGAGATATTTGTCCTGGAAATGGTTTAATTTGGGGTATTTTATGATGACAGTAATTCACTTTGCTGTGACAACTCTGTGACAGAGGGAAATAGGAACATGTAAAAAATAAATAAATACTGAAGCATGGTGATAGACAACTGTGTACCATGTCTATATGTGATATTCAAAAGAGTAAGAATATCCCCAAAAATATTCCCAGCTCATAATTATTTTTTTAGCGTTAATTTGCTTGGTGACATCTTCTACATCTCCATCAACACATCACTTGGTGCTAGGCCCACCTTTCATTCACATACCATAACATGTTCTTGGATGATTTAGAGATGGTGTTCTCTTTAGAGATGAGGAAATTTCCTAAAATGTGTTTTGGGTCCGATTTGTCTGAATCGACCTTGTAATTCAATTTGGCTATGCATTGATTGTAACCAAATCTACTATGAATCTGTCTAAAAAATTTGGCTACATCGAATCTCAAGAAAATCTTGATTCTAACAAATCTGAATGAAATGAATGAAACTTTATCTGCTCTTGTCTGTAGACTTAGTAGTCAAGTAGAAATATTAGGTCTAAATAAAACACTGTATTATAAGCTACACATCTATTACCTGTTTATTGCTATTGTAGAGTAGTAGTGCTGGCCAAGAATGTGCTGTCTGGCTATGTACAGAATGCAGATAGAATAAAGAGTTGAATTATGATAGTGCTATACAAGTCAAAACAGCAAAAAACTTGTTTCTGATGGACCTAAAAAAAAGTGCAATACCACCACAGTTTTATGGGTTTAATTTTTATAGCATTCCCTATGCAATAAAACTAACCTGTTACCTTCATTATCTGTGTCAGTATAATTACAGAGATACCACATTTATATAATTTTCTTGTGTTTTAATACTTCAACAAACTTTAAAAAAATATTTTTTAATTTGATTCGCCATATACGGACCCCCAAAAGGTTTTCTTAGTTATCTTTATGGAGTTGTAAAAGGGTTAATTTTTTGTAGGGTCATCTGTAATTGTTATTGATACCATGTTAGAGTGTGTATTACTTTTAGATTCATTTTTGTATATTAATTTTTTTTAGGCAAAATGACCAAAAAGAGAGAATCAGATATTTTGATTTTACGCTATTCATCATATGCGATAAATACTTTAAAAAAAAAAGTATTTTATTAGTTTGGGCATTTGAGGATGCAGTGATGCTAATGATGTGCAGTGTCCCAGGGGGTCAGTAGTGTATGCTGGGCTTTGTAGTGCAGATTAACCCACTAACCTGGGATCCACTGTCGTCTTCAATCGGGGCAAATACTGGAACAGGCAGGTATTTAATGTTCGTGACGCCAGTGTCAATTAAACGGTGACACGCCGTGTAAAGTAATGTGGAATAACGGAACAGCCACGGGTTAGCCAACCAAAACTGGAACTTTACTGAATGTCAGTGAGAATCATACATGGACGCAGTTGGAAGCGCAGTTCCATGGAAGACAGTTGGTTTCTATTTGAATACAGTTGGTTCTTAGAAGTACAGACTGGCCGGTTATAGCAATGTTCTTTACAGAGTGTTAATTACAGGAGATGCAGTACAGGCGGCTTGCACACGATTCCTGACTGGTCCTGAAACATGTGACTTATTCTCCAAGGTCTAATGCCCTATATCTGGCGTATCCTTGAAGCTGTCTTTATCTAGTACCTCCTCTGTTATCTTGAGTACCTCTTGCTTTATCAGATTGGCCTCTGTTGTATTCTGTGTCCTCAAGCTGTTTAGCTATGCCCTTCTTGCTTCTATGAATACGGACTCAGGAGGGGAACCTGCTCCTCGGATCTGGAATCCGGTCACAGGGCTTACTCTACCCTCTCAGCCCTGAGTCTAGAAACTTCTCTCTTCCTGAGCTAGGCCCTAGCCTATTTATACTGAACTGGGGGCTCCCTCTGCTGGCTGTGACAAGGATTGCCGGTAACCGGCCTGACTGGCTTAAAGGGAAATACACATTCAAATCTAGCAGTGTCGGGTAGCCTACCCGTAGGCTGCATGTATTTTATTATTATTTGTTTAGCTTTATTTTTAATATGGGGAAAGGGAATGATTTGAATTTTTATGTCTATTTTTTCATATTTTTAAAAGCTTTTTTCACTTTTTTACACTTATTTTAAGTTCCCATAGGAGACGTTAACAAAACATGCAATTGTGTAATCCCTTCTCCCATAGACTGCAATGATTTAACATTGCAGCCTATCCAAGATTCACTGTACTCCTATCAAGCTCTGGCATAGGCAGGGCCTGATATTAACTTTGCTATGACAGGCCTCGATCACCTTCAGAATGCTCGAAGCTGCCATAGTAACTAAATTAAATCGAATCCAGCCGGCACCTGCTGTAATTACCTGGCGTTGCATGGAAGGAGCATGCTCCACGTGAATCAATAAAAAAATCCAGCAAACCGCCAATATGTTGCGAAATATTAATCTTCTTTATTTCTCATCAATAGATTGTTTCATATAACGCGTTTTGGCATATAGCCTTTATCGATGGATAAATGCCGAAACGCGTTATAGGAAACAATCAATTGATGAGAAATAAAGAAGATTAATATTTCACAACATATTGGCGGTTTGCTAGATTTTTTCATTGATAGTAACTAAATGGCTCCCTTAATCTAGGCACAAAAGAAGCTGCTTGGTCCCCGATAACATACAGTGAGGAACAGAAGTATTTCAACACCCTGCGATTTTGCAAGTTCTCCCACTTAGAAGTCATGGAGGGGCCTGAAATTACCATTGTAGGTGCATTCCCACTCTGAGAGACAGAATAAAAAAAAAATTATTCAAGAAATTAGATTGTTTGATTTTTGAAGAATTTATTTGTCTTGCACTGCTGAACATAAGTATTTGAACACCTGAGAAAATCAGTGTAAATATTTGTTACAGGAGCCTTTGTTTGCAATTACAGAGGTCAAACGTTTCCTGTAGTTCCTCAACAGGTTTGCACACACTGCAACATGGATTTTGGCCCACTCCTTCACACAGATCTCCTCTAGATCTGTCAGGTTTTGGGGCTGTCGCTGATCAACACAGAGTTTCAGCTCCCTCCAAAGATGTTCTATTGGATTTAGGTCTGGAGACTGGCTAGGCCACTCCAGAACCTTGATGTGCTTCTTACGGAGCGACTCCTTGGTTATCTTGGCTGTGTGCCATCTTCAATGCTCTGACTGAGGGAAGGAGGTTGTTGCTCAAAATCTCACAATAAATGGTCCCATTCATCCTCTCCTTAATACAGTGCAGTCATCCTGTCCCCTTCGCAGAAAAGCACCCACAAAGCATGATGTTACCACCCCCATGCTTCACAGTAGGGATGGTGTTCTTGGGATGCAATTCATCCTTCTTTTTCCTCCAAACACGACGAGTGAAGTTTAGACCAAAAAGTTCTACTTTGGCCATATCTGACCACATGACTTTCTCCCATGCCTCGTCTGGATCATCCAGATGGTCATTGGCAAACTTCAGACGGGCCTGAACATGTGATGACTTGAGCAGGGTAACCTTCCGTACAATGCATGATTTGAAACCATGACGGCGTAGTGTTCTACCGACAGTGACCTTTGAAACTGTGGTTCCAGCTCTCTTAATGTCATTGACTAGCTCCTCCCTTGTAGTTCTGGGGTGATTCCTCACCTTTCTTATCATCAGTGATACCCCACGAGGCGAGATCTTGCATGGAGCCCCAGTCCGAGGGAGACTGACAGTCGTCTTTAGCCTCTTCCATTTTCTAACAATTGATCCAACAGTTGATCTATTTTCACCAAGCTGCTTGTCAATTGCCCCATAGCCCATTCCAGCCTTGTGGAGATCCACAATTTTGTCTCTGGTGTCTTTTGACAGATCTTTGGTCTTGCCCAGATAGTTGGCGTCTGATTGTGGGGTGGACAGGTATCTTTAAAGAGCTCAGACAGGTGCTACTAAGTTAGATTAATGAGTGGATAAGTGGAGTAGAGGTGGACTTTTTAAAGGCATAGTAACAGGTCTTTGAGAGCCTGAATTCTTGTTGTTTCTCAGCAACACAAATAAATTCTTTAAAAATCATACAATGTGATTTTATTTTTATTTTGTCTCTCAGAGTGGGAATGCACCTACAATGTGAATTTCAGACCCCTCCATGATTTCTAAGTGGGAGAACATGCAAAATCGCAGGATGTTCAAATACTGTTCCTCACTTTAACTCTACCAGGAAAGTACTTCTTAGATGCTATGGACGCAGTTGACAACAACATATGAGGGGCTAAAAGCCTGAGAGGTGTTATTGCCGATCATGGACAATGACTCTGGGTGTCTGCTGTTTAAAACAGCAGGCACCCGGCAGCAATGGTGCCCCCTCATCTCCTGAGTAGATGCCAGCTATAAAACCTTGACATGCACAATACATGTATGGTGCAATTCCTTAAGGGGTTACAAAATAAAAAAAAACTGGTCCACTTCACCCATGTCAGGTTTATATTTAGTTACGAGCAAAGGCAAGAACGGACTAGTCTGTTAATGTCAACCCATAAAAACAGACATGCATTATTCCTATAAAGTATGGATACAAGAGCTATGGCAATTATTTTTTTAATGACTTTCTAAAATATTTGCACTCTTGAAAGCCCTTTAAGGGAACCTGTCAGATTGAAAATCCAATCTGATGTGCAACCATCATGTTATAAAGCAGAAGGATCTGAGCAAAGTTTAGGATTAAATTCTTTATATTTATTTGTATTTGACAGGTTCCCTTGAAGGCGTTATTATGTATCTTTTATATTCAAGACATATCTATGAATATTCATGTTATGCTTTCATGTAACCTTCCAAGACTGGGGATTTTTCCAATCTGCAGCAAGGCAAAAAGTGACGTTTTTTGCAAATACAAATCATAATCTAAATGTAACTTCGGAAGATGTTTTAAGGCACGATCCACTGTAGAATTTTTCTGAAATTAGCCTTATAAAGTAAATAAAACATGTACTCTGAATGTTAATTATTCTCCAAATGTTTTAATTGGACCTAATTTATTTAGTCATATTTTGGCATATTTTATGTTTTATTTTCTTTTTTAAGGAACATTTGTTACATATTTCTTTTTAATGTAAGGTTACAAATGAGAAGAGGGAATTACTGAGTCTTCTTTCAAGATAATTGATTTTATGTTGAAAGTGTCATTAGACTTGAAGCCTTGTCAAACTGAAGCCAGAACCACATGGGTGATAGGATAAAATGTTTTTTTCATAGCTGTGATGACTTCCATACAACTTACATGCACACTTGTCTTTGTCACTCATAATGAAAACTTTTTGTAGCTTGGTGATACCACCAGGGACGAATTGGGAATTTAAAGTGGCCCTGGAGAAAAAATAAAAGTGGCCCTATATTGTGGGAGGGCCCAGAGAAAGAGGGGCCAACATGAGTAGGCGGGACCAGAAATATCATAGAGGTAGCAAAACCTTAAAGGGGTTGTCCTAAAACTTTAAGGACAGGCAGGAAAGTATGTATGACATCCAGTCATGTGGTCAAGTGGACACTGCTCACTTTCCTCAGTGACAAATCATACACAGATGGGAGCACTATCCAAGGTGTATGTACCATAAACTAAACTAAATTCCTACAAACAAGGGTGAGAGGAATTCAGAATCATGGAAAGGACATGTAGACAAAAAACATCAAATCATCCTATCCCAGGTAGTTTGTGATTCACTACTGTAGCACCAGAAGGGGTCCTATTTTAAGATTTGCTCGGAAGTCTGCAATACCCTAACTATCCAGAAACATTCCCAAAATTCCCATAAATGCCCCATAGTTATGGAAGCGATCTATGCCCATCGCCGCTACTCTCCTGCTGGTGGGCACAGGCATTGTCTTGCTTATCTACTCCATAGATCCAGGGCTCTGCCAGTTTTACTGGTATCCCCTTCTTTCTGTCTGGTGGTCCCAGCCGACAGAGTATCGCTTGTCCTTCGATGCATGCTAAGGCCTGCTTCCTGCCGGCAATGCCTCTCACTGCCCATAGGGCATGCGCTCTCCCAGCTCTTAAAGGGACACTGCATATGCATTCTAATTTTCCTCAGCCAATGGTTAGCTATCCTGAAGTACCTAAGGCGCCTTCCTCCATCGGAAGGTGCCTGAGCAATAAGTTTTAGTATGTTAGTTTCCTAGAAAGGTGTGCCATTAGATTGTTTGCCTTTTCTGTGCATTGGCTTCGGTCTAACTTCTGGTTTTGCCCCTTTACTAGTGTACCTGAACTGACCTCTGCCTGATCTCTGTTGTGACCATGAGCTCCCTGTCCTGACCTCAGACTTTTTTTATGTATTGCACAATGCACATACTCCACCTGTCTTGAACGCGGCCTGTCCCTGACTATGGTTGTGCCTGATCAATTGGTGCTCTGAACAGGTGTCTCTTTATCCCCTTGGGTCAGCTGTCACTTAAACAGAGGCTTCTCCAATAGGTAGTAAATTGCGGTTCCCCTGCTGTAGAGTTCAGATTCCTGTGTAGGGTTAAAGGATGAAGACTGGGCAGCTACTGGGATAACATCTTTAAGAGTAGCCCAAATTCAAATCTGCTCAAGTGGCACAGCCGTTCCACTTCCTGATCTGCTTCATTATACCTATTTTGGAGCAAGTGAACATAAACCCCGGCCTTTCACAATTCGATACTCTGGAGTACCCGGTAAATATAAGGACTGTTGGCAAATAAGTAACCCTAAAATGTACAATGTCTTACCTATATGTGCTGTGCCATCAGCTACTTGGATAGTATCATATAGAGATTATAGACATACAATATGCATGATTGGTAGCAGCTGTGTGTATATGCTGTACTGCATTGTTATATACTGCAGAACTTACATTACTGGCCTTTTATAAAAGATAAGAAAGGATTGGATCAAGTAGGAAGTCTTTTTTCCCCCTTTCCAATAAATGCTGCACCAAACAACTAATTTGAGAGTAAGAAAGAGATGAAAGAACTGAGATTACAGTATATGACTTGCTTTAAACAATTGTTTCATGATTTTATATATGCTTGGTAGAGCTTCAAGTTTAAGCCAAAAGCACTAACTGTGAGCAGTCCTGTTGTAAATGCCAAAGACAGGTAATCTGAACTGCTTCTGACAAGACACTTTATAACAAAGGAAAAAAAAAATGCAATCAGAGCCACGATGCAACAATCAGCTGTGAATATACAAGAAATCACCAAGGCTTCAATGTATTCAATACATGCAGGTAAAAGGTGGCCATGATTTATTCACTTCAGCATGAACCCATCTAATGCAAATACTGCAAAAGCTGATTTATTGTCTTTTGTCTTCAGTAATACATGTACGTTCCTATGGAGTAACCTTAGTAATAATCACAGGGGTCCCAAAGCCACTGCATTCAAATTGGTAAAGAATATGAAGATACAGTAGCTTGACCAGTAGTTTAGGACCATGTATTGGCCGTTGTCACCATAAGAAATGATGGTGTGTTCCTTCAATGGCAAGGAGACACACTGCCTTGTTGCAAGGAACATGACAATGAATATTGCAGTTACATATATTTTCCATAAGAAATACAGTATATGACACCACAAACTCTCACAAAGAGAGAAGAAACCAAAATACACTCATAAATCCATATGGTATAAGTTATATTATTATAAGTAGGTGCCCATAGACTGCTATACGCCCCTATTTCACCTCCTTTAACATATTATTCTGTAGTCAGAATATATCATGCCAGTCCCAATTTGCTGTATATTTATCGCTGACAGTAACATTATGAATCACCCACTCTGGATCAAGAAATAGTTCATAGCACAGATTTGTATGTTTATATTCCAAATATTACTCAACTTGCCCGGTTCTGGTTTCCAGCAAGTGGGTTCAGCCCCAGCCAGAGGACACATCTAGTTCTTAGACAGCCAGTTGCCAATATTTTCTGTCTTCTACTGCGATCCTGCTAGTTCAGTTCATAGCTCCCTTGCTTGGGCTACACAAAAGCCTTAATGTTGCCAACATACTCAAATATGGCTTGGACATCCATTTCTGGCTCTTGATGTATTGCTATTTCATTTTTACTTAAGAATATGATTAGAGATGAGCGAATATTTCAAAAATCTGATTCGGACGGTTCGCCGGATTTTCAGAAATAATTTAGTTTGATCCGAATTTATTTGCGGCTAATTTTGTTAAAAAGTGTCTTGCTGTTTTCTGGCTGTAGAGAGCCTTTATAGTGGTGTAGAACACCGTGCCTTGCAATAACACGCATAGAAAGTCTGCTGTGGTAGTGAAATAATACTGTAAGTCAGAATAACATGTAGATGACAGGCATCGCTCTTAGAATCACTGCATACTTTACTTATTTGAGCAGTCACAGAGCCAAAACTGACCAAATAACTCAAGTATGAACTCAGCCCTACAGGTCAATGTTAGTGCCAAAAAGAAGCGCATTCCTTTACACCGTCATTAGCGGATTCCACCTGTTCTATTAAACGCTTATATAAGTAGAGCCCCCCGACAGAGTGGAGAGGGTGTCAGGAGTAAGTTAAGCCACTGATTATTATGCCCTTCCTCTGATCCATCACAACAATAACCCACAAAAAACGGATCCTGTCTGTTGAGCATCCGCCTTCACTTGGTCAGCATTTGGTCAGTGATCCATCAGTATTGCTAATGCCCCAAAAAACAGGAGTGGATACAAAACAGAGATGACACAAATGGAATAATTGCATGTCTTCTGTGTTTTGTACCCACTCCTGTTTTTGGCTACCAAATCACAAGCCAATTCTGACTGGACCATACAGGCCTTAGAACAGCTATACAGACAGGATTTGTTGTGGGTCTGATTTTTCCTTCCTTCTGACAGATCTGACAGATTTTTTGGAGACCAGAGGAAGTTTCTTTCCTTTAAGTAAAATTGTAAACTTTATTTCCGTTTGCGCCCCTTGTTCTCTGGTCCTGAGAGTCAACGCGTGGGCATTGTCATTTCCCGATTACAGGGTGATCCCCAGGAGTGGGCGTTCTCATTACCAGCTGACGCCAGTTGTTTAGCATCAGTAGAGTTTTTTTTTCAGGCCCTGGGTACCCTGTATGATGAACCAGACAGGGCACTGGTAGCCAAGACCGCTCTAAAGGCACTGGTTCAGGGCGATCAACCTGCGGAGGAGTATTGCACCCAATTTAGAAGGTGATGTGTTCCCTCAGTGTGGAATGAACCAGCCCTTAAGAGTCAGTTTAGGTCAGGTCTGTCTGATAACCTAAAAGATCTTCTAGTAAGTTATCAGCTTCCTGAGACTCTAGAGGAGATGATTACCCTAGTTGTTTGACTTGACCGACGTGTTAGAGAGACGACAGGAACGACAGTTCTCTTCTCAGATGGTGTTCCAGCCTGAGGTCTGTCCCAGGAACAAAACTGAGGTCTCTTCCGAAGAACCCATGCAGGTCGGCATGACCCGAGGGAATCTGCGCCGCAGACGTGGAGTGTGTTTTTACTGCGGAGATCCTGACTATTGGATCAACCAGTGTCCTAAGAAGGTCCTCTCCCTCAAATCTCCCAAGGCAAGGCAAACTAAATACCAGGTACACCTTGATATTACGAAATGTAAGCTTTTGGTACCCATAACGATATCCCTGAGTGTAAATAAATGGCCGCGTAAGGGCTTTATTGACTCTGGCTCAGCAGCCAGCTTTATTGATTGTGAGTACGCTATAAGACTGGGTATTCTTATTTTTGTTCTACCTACACCTATCCACATCATGGCTATCGATGCCACTCCCCTGGTAGGTGTTACGGTGAGGTCGTGTACCTCAGAGATTTCTTTAACCGTAGGTGTGTGCCACTCTGAGAAATGTTCCCTGTTAGTCCTGGAGAACTTACCGGTCGAGGTGGTGCTGGGGATTGCCTTGGCTCCAATTACACAACCCCACTATAGATTGGTCCAGGGGGGAGTTGGTGAAATGGGGACCTAAGTGCGACTCGTGCTTGTCTGTAATACAGGCTGGGGTCTCAGTAGAATCTGATACATTACCCGCAGTCATTAAGGAATATTCAGATGTGTTATCATCATCGACCCTGGAGGCTCTACCACCCCATAGATCTTATGATTGCGCCATAGAATTAGTAGAAGGTGCCAGGTTTACTAAGGGGCATATTTATAATCTTTCTAAGCCTGAACGCAAAGCCATGGAGGATTATATTAAGGAAAGCCTCAGTAAGGGGGACCATTGGACCCTCTGTCTCTCTAATGGGGCGGGGTTTTTCTTCGTTAAGAAGAAGGATGATGGTCTTAGACCTTGTTTGATTACCAGAAATTAAATAAGATCACTATCAAAAATAGATACTCCCTCCCATTGATTTCGGATTTATTTAACCAGGTATTGGGGGCGACCTAGTTTTCTAAGATTGACCTGAAAGGGGCATATAACCTAATCTGAATCAAGGAGGGAGATGAATAGAAGATGGCGTTCAATACTCTGGCTGGACACTTTAAATATCAGGTTATGCCTTTTGGACTCAGCAATGCCCCAGCTGTGTTCCAAAACTTCATGAACGATATTCTCAAGGAGTTCTTGGGCAAATTTGTCATTGTATATCTTGACGACATTTAGATATTTTCCCCTGATATCAAATCTCATGTGTTTCATGTTAGACAAGTATTTGAGGTGTTGAGGGAGAATCAGTTATCCGCTAAACAAGAGAAATGTGTATTTGGTGTACAGGAGATACTATTTCTAGGTCATGTCCTGACTCCTCACGCCTTCAAAATGGATCCTAGTAAGGTACTAGCAATTAAGGAATGGGTAAGACCTTCACCCTTAAAGGCCTTACAACGTTTCTAAGGATTTGCCAATTGCTACCGTAAATTCATAAATAATTTTTCAGTAATTGCTAAACCGTTGACCGACCTCACTAAGAAAGGGGTGGATTTGAAGCATTGATCTACTGAGGACATCACTTCATTTGAAACCCTATAGTAGGCATTCAGTAGCGCTCCCATTCTGATCCAGCCAGATCAGGAGAGACCTTTTATTGTGGAGGTGGATCGTCCGAGGATGGGGCAGGAGAGGTCCTTTCACAAGGTCCTGCTAGTCTTACTGAGACCTGAGACCTTGTGCCTTCTTTTCCATAAAATTTCCCCCCTCCGAGAGAAACTACGACATAGGGAATCGGGAGTTGCTGGCCATTAAATGGGCATTTGAGCAGTGTAGGCATTTTCTTGAAGGGGGCAAGACATTGTGTTACTGTTTATATAAAGAAAAGGTCGGCACTCCTTCTGGTATGATTCTCAAGATTTTATTCGCCACTTTTGGATAGAAGTGACGCGCGTTTCGGCACGTACAAGTGCCTTTCTCAAACTCATGCAAATGGCAAATGGCAATGAAATGAATATCAAGACATGTTTAAATAGCCCGCCCCTCATCACATGATCGAACTTCAGGTCATCTGATTCAAGCGTCATGTTGGCAAGGCAACCAAGGTATGTTTACTAACATCCGAAATACAAACATGGATGCGATCCCTCTGTATCATCAGGGATCGCAAGTTCAGTTACACTGTGGAAACACATAAAGAATATAAAGACAAAAGTTCTCATTAATACGAATATAAACGGGTAATTACTCGCAAGATCAATTCATACATATTCTCATAGGAAACTGCTAACCGCATACTCACAATTCAACCCTTTGGGTGTCAGCGTCTGTAGGCGGTGTATCCAATAGGCTTCACGTTTTAACAATAACTCCACCCTATTTCCCCCTCTTCGAGGGGGTAATACCTCCTCGATAATCTGAAACCTAAGCTGGGCCACATTATGTTTTTGCTGCGAAAAGTGCAAAGGAATTGGCAATAATAGATTTTCGTTACGAATGGTCGGTTTGTGTTTCGCAAAACGATCCTTCATTCTCATTGTAGTCTCCCCTACGTAACAGAGTCCACATGGACATTTCAATAGATATATAATGAAGGAACTGTTACATGTGAAGTGGCCCTTTATGGGAATTTGTTCCCCACTATGCGGATGTGAGATATAAGGGCCTTTTATTATGCTGGAGCAGTGGATGCAGCTTAAACAAGAAAAGGTGCCCTTCCTAATAGTAGAAAATGTCATTTGTCGGGGGCCCTTTTTAGCTGTACCTACATCTGCTCTAATGATTTTGTCCCTTAAATTATTTGCCCGCTTGTAACATAACATTGGGGGACTTTGGAATTCTGTAATCTGAGGGTAAGACCTGGTGATAATGTTCCAATGCCTATTAATTACCGCCCTAACCCGGTTAATCCAAGGATGATATTGTATAACTAGGGGAAATTTTTTAGAGATGGTGTCGCGTTTGATTGGCAATGTTTCGCATTTATTACGTTGATCCGTAAGTAGCCGTTCGGGGTAGCCCCTCTGCCTAAACTTATTGGTCATTTCTCCAAGGCGAATATTCCGAATAGAGGGATCACTAACTATCCTACTGACCCTTTTAAATTGAGAATAAGGAATAGACCTTTTCGTTGCCGGTGGATGATTGCTATCATAGCAAAGTAGGCTATTACGGTCTGTACTCTTAGTGTATAGATCTGTTTGACAAACTCCATCCTGACCCTTTATGACCCAAGTGTCCAAAAAAGGTATTTTAGAGAGATCTGTATGTGCTGTGAATTTTAATTCGGGCCATATGTTATTTATAAAGGAAAAGAACTCTTGTAGGGTCTCAATGTCGCACCGCCATATGCAAAAAACATCGTCTATAAAACGCTTCCAAAAAATGCAATGCTCTTGAAAAAATAAATGAGGATATATAAAATCCTGTTCAAACTGAGCCATATAGCAATTTGCATACGGCGGTGCGACATTTGACCCCATCGCGGTCCCACGGCACTGTTGATAGTAAGTATCTTGAAAAAGAAAATAATTTTTGGTCAAGACTATGGTCAGGAGGGCAAGGAAAAAATCTTTCTGTTGAGATGTGTATTCACTATACTCCAACATCTTCCCTACTGCATTTAGCCCTGTGTTACTGTTGTCACTGACCATAAGAACCTAATGTTTCTTGAGTCTGCTAAGAGGTTGAATCCCTATCAGGCCAGATGGGCAGTATTTTTTACTTGTTTTGAATTCTCCATTACTTTCAGGCCTGGAAGTAAAAACTTGAAAGCTGACGCATTGTCTCGGAGCTTCCATGCGTTTTAGCCTACAGAGGCACTACCTGAATCCATTCTACCAGCAAATATCTTTGTAGCAGCCTTAACCTAGGATATCTCAGCTCTCATTAAGACTGAACAACATCTGGCACCGGCATCCACCCCAACAGATAAGTTGTTTGTTCCCATACAGTTTTGTCTCCAGCTGTTGGGTGAGTGTCATGATTCTGCCTTCTGTGGACATCCTGGTATTGAGGGCACTAAAGAGCTGGTTTCTAGATTATATTGGTGGCCCACTCTAACTAGGAATGTCCTGTGTGTCGGCCTGCGAGGTTTGTGCTAGGTCTAAGACACCTAGGACTCGCCCTGCTAGTGACCTACGACCCCTATCCATTCCTAGTAGACCCTGGTCCCATATCTCGATGGAATTTATTACTGACCTGTCGCCTGCGGAGGGTAAGACTGTGTTTTGGGTAGTGGTCGATAGGTTTAGCAAGATGATTTGTTTTATTCCCCTGTCTAAAGTCCCGAATGCCAAAATCCTGGCGTCTATTTTTGTGAAAGAGATTGTACGGTTACATGGTATTCCAGAGAATATTGTATCTGACAGGGCTGTGCAGTTGGTGTCCAAGTTTTGGAGGGCTTTCTGTCAGAAATGCCAGATTTTGTTATCTTTTTTTGTCTGCCTACCACCCTGAGAGTAATAGGCAGACTGAACGCCTCAATCAGTCTGTGGAACAATTCCTGAGGTCATAATTTGCTGATGACCAGCAATTATGGGTTAAATTTGCTTTGAATAACCGTGCTAATTCTTCTGATGGTGTCTCCCCTTTCTTTTGTAACCATGGTTTCCATCCCCGTTTTCATTCTGGGTCATCCGTCTCCTCTAATCCCGAGGCGGATAAGGTCTCCTCTGAACTGTGCACAGTTTGGGCTCTAGTTCAATCGAACCTAGAAAAGACTCAAAGTACTCAGAAAGTCAAGGCCAATAGGAGACGTTCTAAGGGGGTGAACTTTCTAGTTGGGGATAAGGTGTGGTTGTCCTCCAAAAATCTATCGCTCAAGGTAGCTCCTAGAAAATTTGCTCCTCGTTTTATCGGACCATATACACTACGTGCAGAATTATTAGGCAAATGAGTATTTTGACCACATCATCCTTTTTATGCATGTTGTCTTACTCCAAGCTGTATAGGCTCGAAAGCCTACTACCAATTAAGCATATTAGGTGATGTGCATCTCTGTAATGAGAAGGGGTGTGGTCTAATGACATCAACACCCTATATCAGGTGTGCATAATTATTAGGCAACTTCCTTTCCTTTGGCAAAATGGGTCAAAAGAAGGACTTGACAGGCTCCGAAAAGTCAAAAATAGGGAGATATCTTGCAGAGGGATGCAGCACTCTTAAAATTGCAAAGCTTCTGAAGCGTGATCATCGAACAATCAAGCGTTTCATTCAAAATAGTCAACAGGGTCGCAAGAAGCGTGTGGAAAAACCAAGGCGCAAAATAACTGCCCATGAACTGAGAAAAGTCAAGCGTGCAGCTGCCAAGATGCCACTTGCCACCAGTTTGGCCATATTTCAGAGCTGCAACATCACTGGAGTGCCCAAAAGCACAAGGTGTGCAATACTCAGAGACATGGCCAAGGTAAGAAAGGCTGGAAGACGACCACCACTGAACAAGACACACAAGCTGAAACGTCAAGACTGGGCCAAGAAATATCTCAAGACTGATTTTTCTAAGGTTTTATGGACTGATGAAATGAGAGTGAGTCTTGATGGGCCAGATGGCTGGATTGGTAAAGGGCAGAGAGCTCCAGTCCGACTCAGAAGCCAGCAAGGTGGAGGTGGAGTACTGGTTTGGGCTGGTATCATCAAAGATGAGCTTGTGGGGCCTTTTTGGGTTGAGGATGGAGTCAAGCTCAACTCCCAGTCCTACTGCCAGTTTCTGGAAGACACCATCTTCAAGCAGTGGTACAGGAAGAAGTCTGCAAGGTAAGAAAAACATGATTTTCATGCAGGACAATGCTCCATCACACGCGTCCAAGTACTCCACAGCGTGGCTGGCAAGAAAGGGTATAAAAGAAGAAAATCTAATGACATGGCCTCCTTGTTCACCTGATCTGAACCCCATTGAGAACCTGTGGTCCATCATCAAATGTGAGATTTACAAGGAGGGAAAACAGTACACCTCTCTGAACAGTGTCTGGGAGGCTGTGGTTGCTGCTGCACGCAATGTTGATGGTGAACAGATCAAAACACTGACACAATCCATGGATGGCAGGCTTTTGAGTGTCCTTGCAAAGAAAGGTGGCTATATTGGTCACTGATTTGTTTTTGTTTTGTTTTTGAATGTCAGAAATGTATATTTGTGAATGTTGAGATGTTATATTGGTTTCACTGGTAAAAATAAATAATTGAAATGGGTATATATTTGTTTTTTGTTAAGTTGCCTAATAATTATGTACAGTAATAGTCACCTGCACACACAGATATCCCCCTAAAATAGCTAAAACTAAAAACAAACGAAAAACTACTTCCAAAAATATTCAGCTTTGATATTAATGAGTTTTTTGGGTTCATTGAGAACATGGTTGTTGTTCAATAATAAAATTAATCCTCAAAAATACAACTTGCCTAATAATTCTGCACTCCCTGTAAGATTACGGAAGTGATTAATCAGGTATCGTTTAGGTTGGAGCTGCCCGAATCGTTCCACATTCACGATGTGTTTCATAAATCTCTACTTAAAAAATATTTTGAACCTGTTGTACCATCGAAAGCCGCGCCTAGGCCGGTTCTTGTTAATTATGCTGTAGAGTATGTGGTGTCTAAGATAGTGGATGTCAGGAGAGTGCGTAATTCCTTACAGTACCTGATCCACTGGATGGGGTATGGACCTGAAGAGAGATCTTGGGTACCTGTTAGGGAGGTTCATGCTCCTAGACTGGTTAGAAAATTTCATTTAGAACATCCTGAGAAGCTGTCTCCTTAAGTCTTGGGTCCAGTGGCCCCGCATAAGAGGAGGGTACTGTCACGGGGCGCTAACGATGCACACGTCCCGCCTCTGTGCCGGAGCGAGGACGCGTGTAGCATTCTTGTCTCCAAGGTGATAGGGGCGGGGCGGGACGGACCGGCCGCGCTTGTCTCCTCAGTGCAGCCGGCGTCCTCAGTTCCCCCAGTAACCAGGGGAGGTCTGAGCGCCGAGCTGGGAACTCCGTGCTCAGCTGTATTCAGCAGCGTGGGTCATGTGACACTGGCCACGTCACATGACTCCAGCTAGTCAGTATTTAACAGGGAGCCTGCTGGCCACAGATTGCCTGTTAATTAGGTTCATTTGCGATTCTGTTACCTGGCATACTTACCTGTTCCTGTGTTCCCTGATGATCCTCTGCCTGATCATTGTGTACTGCGCTGCTCTCCGGGTATTCCGACCCCGGCTTCCACCTGACGATTCTCTGCGGACTCCTATAGTACTTTATTGCTCTTCTGGTATATGACTCCGGCTTCTCTTGACTATTCTCTGCTTACATCATTTGTACTTTGTTGCTCTCTTGGTATTTACTATCACTATCCAATGTTTGTCTTGTCTGTCCTCCCAGCACGTATTCTAAGCTAGGGACTTCCGTCCAGTTGTTCCCTGTCATCAGGACTTGCGAGGCAAGTAGGCAGGGCCAGGGGTGAGGGTGGAGCGCAGTGGTCACTATCCTCCCCCTGAGTGTGTGTGTACGTGACCCTTACACCCAGAAGTTGCTGAAGTTGAATGGGGTAGACCCATCAGTCAGTATGTGTAGGCGAGTGCACATGTACTATTCCACCATGTTGCTGAAATGCTGCCTCCTGCTAAGACGTTCCATATCAGCTGGTGGTGCTGATTGTTGTTGCGTGCTGACAAAGCTTTTCCACATTTAGAATGTGGGCAACTCAGCGATCGTTGCGCAGGCACTGCAGCGTGTAGTCACTCATATGTGCCAAGCTTCCCAGAAACAAGGACAAGCTGTCCTCTGTGGGAGGTGTATCGTCTGTGTCCTCTGTATCCCCACAGCCACGCTCCAGTGATGCCCATGAGCTGCTCTGGGTGCCACCCTGCTGTGAACACGGTTCCTCCCCCTCATCATACTCCTCATCCTCCAGAACTGTTCCGTGGCCACCCTCTGAGCCACTTGTGGATGACTGGCCTGATAACCGTTTAAATGTTCCCTCTTACTCCGCCTCATCCTCCTGTGCCACATCCTTTTCCATCATCACCAGAAGCGTTTTTTTAAGGAGACAAAGAATTGTCATAGTAACGCTGAGTACTGCATCATCGGCACTGGCCATGTTGGTTGAGCACTGAAAACAGTGCAACACGGCACACACGTCCCGCATGGAGGCCCACTCGTTGGTGTTGAAGTGGTGCTGTTCCGCAGAGCGACTCACCCCTACGTGCTGCAGCTGAAAATCCACTATCGCCTGCTGCTGATTGCGCAGTCTCTCCAGCATGTGCAAGGTGGAGTTCCACCTTGTGGGCATGTCTCATATGAGGTGGAGATCAAGAAGGCCAAAGTTACACTGCAGCACAGACAAGCGAGCAGCAGCAGGGTGAGAATGCAGAAAGTGCGCACGAACGAATCACACTTTCTGCAGCAACCTCTGCACCACCAAATTCAGCACATGCGCCAGGCAACGGATATGTGTAAAACTGGCTAGGCCCAGAACTGCTACGAGATTTCGCCCATTATCGCGCACCACCACTTGAGGTTCTGTGGCACCAACAACTCATCGGTCTGTGTTTCCATGCCTGTCCACAGCTCCTGTGTGGTGTGGGTTTTTTCCTGCAAACAGATGAGTTTCAAAACAGCCTGCTGTCGTTTCCCCCTGGCTGTGCTAAAGTTGGTGTTGAAGCTGTTTACGCTGGTTAGATGAGGAGGAGGGATGGCACTTTCATAATCCGGCATGACATTTTCACTGAGCCTCAGGCAAAAGTCCTATTGAAACCATACCGGGTACCCGAGGCTCGGTGACAAGTCATATCGGAGGAGGTGCAGCTAATGTTGCAGCTAGAGGTAATTGAGGAGTCAAAAAGTGAGTGCGCCAGTCCTATAGTATTGATACCCAAGCCAGACGGGACGTTGTGGTTTTTAAACGACTTTGGAAAACTTAACGAGGTTTCCAAATTCTATGCGTATCACATGCCCCGGGTGGATGAGCTCATCGAGAGGTTAGGACAAGCCTGGAATTTTTCTGTTTTGGACCTCACAAAAGGGTACTGGCAGGTGCCCTTAACGGAGGCTCCCAAAGAGAAAGCTGCATTCATCATGCCTGAGGGGTTTTATCAATATAAGGTCTTATTGTACTCATAAAAGCCACATATAAAGTGCCCTTATGTTCAGCCCCTTTCCTCTGGTGGAGTAGAGAAGTCATGGGAAATCCAGGCCTTGTTCATTTTGATAAGAGTCAAAAAGCTCCAGTTCATGCCACGTGTCCAGCTTGGACACCTAATAGTTGTAAGGCACAGAGGGATCACTGAGGACGTTGACACAGTCTGCTACGTACTCCTTCACCATCTTCCAAAACCTTTCCCTCCTTGTGAAACTAGGCCACGCATCAGGGTGAGGGTGTTGGCAGGGTGTCATTAAATTGTCTCAGGCCTTGGAGAGTGTTGCCCTGCCTCTGTTGGAACTTCTATGTGTTCCCCTCCTCTCCCCTCCTTAGTTGCCCTAGAAACTATGTACTCTGCCTCCAGTGTTGTCAGCTGGAAATTTTGGGAGCAATTTTTCCACAAGGACCTTCTGGTATTGCACCATTTTGCTAGTCCTCTCCACCACAGGAATGAGAGATGAGAAGTTCTCTTTGTAGCGGGGTTCTAGAAGGGTGAACAACCAGTTATTGGTGTTGGCCAAAATACGTATAACGCGAGGGTCACAGGAAAAGCAGCATAACATAAAGTCAGCCATGTGTGCCAGAGTCCCAACAGAGAAGACTTTGCTGTCATCAGGAGGATGACTCTCAATCTCCTCATCCTCGTCCTCCTCTTCAGCCCATCCACGCTGAACAGATGGAATAAACCTGCTATGGGTACTAGCCTCTGTAGCGGAGGCAACCATCTACACCTCCTCCTTATCATCATCCAATTTGCACTGAGAAGACGAACGGAGGGCAGTCTGGCTATCACCCTGTGTACTGTATTCCCCCATTTCCACCTCTCCCACATGCAAAGCGTCCGCCTTCTTTGTGAGTAGCGAGCGTTTCAGTAGACACAGAAGTGGGATGGTTACGCTGATAATAGCGGCATTGGTGCTCACCATCTTTGTTGATTCCTCAAAGTTGCGTAAAACCTCACAAAGGTCAGACATCCATGCCCACTCATTGCTTGTGAAGAGCGGAAGCTGACTGGAAAGGCGACGACCATGTTGCAGCTTGTATTCCACTACTGCCATCTGCTGCTCACAAAGCCTGGCCAACATGTGGAACGTGGAGTTCCAGTGCATGCTCACATCGCACAACAGATGGTGAGCTGGAAATTGCACGCGCTGCTGCAGCGTTGCTGGACTGGCGGCAGCTGTAGATGACTTTCGGTAATGGGCACACACGCGGCGCACCTTCACCAGTAGCTCAGGTAAATTGGGGTAGGTTTTGAGAAACCGCTGAACCACTAAATTGAACTCGTGTGCTAGGAATGGTATGTGTGTGAGCTTGCCGAGCTCAAAAGCCATCACCAAGTTATTGCCATTATCAGACACAACCAGGCATTGGTTGTAGGTTGAGCCGCAAGAGCCACAGCTCAGTATGGTCCCTTAAACCTCATAACAGCTCTGCGGCAGTGTGCTGTTTGTCACCTAAGCAAATGAGTTTCAGCACGGCCTGCTGCCACTTCCCCACTGCAGTGCTACACTGCTTTCATGGCTGACTGATGCTGTAAGATGAGAATTCAGAGGTGGAAGTGGAGGAGGATGTGGAGGAGGAGAAGAGGGGGGTTGCAGCCACTAATGTAGGTGGTGGCGAAAAAACTGATGAAAGTAGGGCCTGAAATCCTTGGCGTCGGTAGCTCCTGTTCCCTCCCAGGTTACGAGTCGCTCCCGGCCTCCACAACGTTCACCCAGTGTGCGGTAGGGGAAAAGGTAGCGTCCCTGGCCAAAAGCACATGTCCATGTGTCAGTCGTTAAGTGGACCTTCCCAATAACTGTGTTGGTCAGGGTACGGATGATGTTACTGGACACATGCTGGTGTAAGGCGGGGAAGGCACACCGGGAAAAATAGTGGCGGCTGGGGACTGAGTAACGAGGGACTGCCACCGCCATCAGGCTGCAGAAAGTCTCTGTGTCCACAAGCCTAAATGGCAACATTTCCAGGGCCAGAAATTTGGAAAGGTACGCATTTAGT
This sequence comes from Bufo gargarizans, assembly GCF_014858855.1. NCBI lineage: Eukaryota > Metazoa > Chordata > Amphibia > Anura > Bufonidae > Bufo > Bufo gargarizans. Next base: position 33,128,395 of record NC_058088.1, on the reverse strand, counting down.
TCTATGGCCTGTGGGTGGGTGGCTGGGTATTTGTGCTTTCATTCAAAGGTCTGGGGTATGGACATCTGAACGCTGCGCTGGGACACAAAAGTGGATATGCTAGATGATGGTGCTTGCGTATGTCCAGGTGCAGGGCAGGAGGCATCCGGCTCTGCGTATTGGACAGGGGAATGGCCAGCACCTAACACAGGGGACGAGGAGGCAGTGGTGTGACCCGCTGACACTGATTGTGGACCCAGGCATTCAGCCCACCTATTAGGGTGCTATTATGCCATGTGGTGGATCATGCTGGTGGTGGTGAGGTTGCTAGTGTCTTGCACGCCCCTTATCATTTTGGTACCCCACAGATTGCAAATTACAATTCTTTTATCGTCCGCACTTTTCTCAAAAAAGTGCCAGACTGCTGAACACGTACCCCATGGCAATGGAGATTGCCGTAAGGGGGTGCTCCGAGGAACAGTTGTGGGCCTGTTTGGCGTGGTCCACCTTCTCCTTTTTGCCACCCCACTGCCTCTTCCAGTGTGTAGCGGTGCTGAAGATCCCTTCCCCTCTGTACTGCTGTCCTCGCTCGGCTTGCCACCTTCCCAGGTTGGGTCAGTGATTTAATCGTCAACCACCTCCTCTTCCACTTCCTCACTCTAGTCATCCTTCTGACTTGTTGACCTAACAAGAATCTCACTTATTGACAACTGTGTCTCATCCTCACCATCAACCTCTTGAGACATTCATTTCCGTTGACTTATTGGCAACTGTGTCTCATGATCCTCATCCACCTGGTGAAACTCTAATTGCCATTCCCCACCGTCCTCTTCTTCTGACTGTGGATGCTCAAGAGTTTGGGAATCGGTGCACAAGATCTCCTCATGTCCCTTTTCAAGCGGGCTCATGTCCCTTTTCAAGCGGGCTTGGTGAGAGGCCCAAATCAAGGAATGGGGATGAAAAGAGCTCCTTGGAATATCTGAGTGTGGGATCACTTGTTTGCCAAGACTCTCCATGGTGTGAGGAAGGAGGATCAGGTTGAGGATTCTGTTGACCAGACTATTGGCTACTGAGACTGGACTTTGTGGAAGACAGGGTGGTGCTTAACCGACTGGAAGCATTATCTGCTGCAATCCAACTGACCACCTGGTCACACTGGTGTGATTTCAAGAGTGGTGTCCTGCGCCGCCCTGCAAACTGGAACATGAAGCTAGGTATCGTGGATTAGTGTGTTTCTTGTGCTCTGGCAGCAGGGACGGTTTCACCGCGCCCAGGGCCACGGCCTCTGTGTGCATGATCAGCAGCATGGCCACTTCCCCATCCCATGCTTTCCTTGAGCATATTAAATGGTATATATGCTTGCAAGTATGTCACACGTACAGTAGTGCAAGTTTTGTAAGTGTATGCGCAAATAAATTACACTGACTGTCACAGATATTTAGGATGCGCAAACGTTATACAGGAGATGTAGCACAGGTAATGTCACTGTCACCAGCAGCGAAAAAAATAGACTTAATGTCACAGATATTTAGAATGCGCAATCGTTATACAGGAGATGTAGCGCAGGTAATGTCGCTGTCACCAGCTGCAAAAAAATTACACTGAATGTCACAGATATTTAGAATGCGCAAGCGTTATACAGGAGATGTAGCGCAGGTAATGTCGCTGTCACCAGCCGCTAAGAAAAAATTACACTAAATGTCACAGATATTTAGAATGCGCTAATGTAGCACATCAGATATAGCAGAGGTTGTGTCACTGTCAGCAGCAGCCAAACAATTGCACGCAATTTAGCGCAGGTAGCTTGTTATCTGTGCATAGTTAAAAGGCTTGCATCTCTGATGTCATGGGGTTGCGTTAATATCTATGGTATGGGCAGCCTACACATCTAGAAAGGCACTATCAGTGCAGAACAGTATAAAGAGGTTTTAGAAGTCATATGCTCCCATCCAGACAATGTCTCTTTCTATTTCATTAAGGCAATTTTAAACCACATAATGCATCTATCGCAACAGCATGGCTTCAAAGAAGAAGAGTCTGGGTGGTGAAATGGCCTGCCTGCAATTCACACTTTTCCCCAATAGAAAACGTTTGGCGCATCATGAAACAAAGAATCATGCAAAGAAGACCCAGGACTGTTGAGCAGCTAGAACTCTACATCGCACAAAAATGGGACAACTTCCCTCTCCCAAAACTTCAGGAACTGGTCTTCTCTAGTGTTGAGCGGTAGGGGCAATATTCGATTTCACAATATTTTGCAAATATATGGCCGAATATTCGTCATATATTCGTGAATTCCTGAATTTGCTATCTTCGTTTGCATTTTTTTCATTAATAAAATTGCTATGTAAAATTTGCTTAATATGCATTCGCAAAAAGGGGTGTGGCCTAGCAACTGTTTTTGAACTACACAAAGTTTGAGGCGATTGGAAAAGATGGTTGGAAGCAATTTTCGAGACCGTGAGGAAGAATTCCTGATCACTATAATAAATTTCACATTACACCAGTGTATTTGATTACATTTCACATGCAATGACCAATCGCTCTGATGACCAATCGCTTGATATGCAGATAGAGTGTTATAAAATATTCATGATTGCGAAAATTGCATGATCCCAATTTTTTTTCGCGATACATATAACGTCACTTTTTATCAGGTCTAAGTAGATATTACTGATTGGTGCACTAAGTATTGTTGTGACATCACAGTAGCATGTATGTATGGCATGTCAGTAGCATGTATGTATGAACAGCATGGAAATATGTCTCACATGCACATTGCACATCCATTTTCCTGCCGCACACTATATACCCCCCCCCCCCCACACAAACATAGTCTATAAATTAGAGTTTGTATCCTGTAGCTCAGGACTCAGGAGAAGCTTTCTATGTGTTACAGCCAGTATTTGCTGGTTCATTTAGAGTAACCCAGGGTGCACCATGGGGAGGCAAACCAGCTGTACACCCCATACCATACCGTCACTTCATTAGACAGGTACATCTCTGCTCAGTTGGCCAATATCTGATTGCTCAGACCCCACACACATACAATTGCAATACAATCCCATCTTATAATGGTAACATTAAATATAATATTTCCCCTTTGAAAACAAAATAATTTTTGCTGAGGATATTATTTCCAATACTTGTATTAAAAAAAAAAATTGGATTATATGCTTGCATCTTTACCCTGCAGCGCATGTTGGAGCTGGGCTATTACCGGATCCGGGTCCACGCTAAGAAGCAGACCATTGTGAGTGAGATATGTTCCAAGCTCAAGAGGAAGTTTCAGGGTAATCATCCTAGGATGGCCATATTAAAAAAATGGTTGGATTTGTAGAGGAGGAATTCGGAACGGATCAGAGAGATCCGTGACAGAAAATGCCCAGGTACAATGCTTACCTCTCTCGCCAACACTCTGTAATGTATACAGTATATACAGTTATGAAAATAAGTATTTTATCCCTTTACATGTTAAAACAGACAGCAGCAGGTTCTTTGTTTGCAGCAGAAATGGGCCCCCACCAGACCTGGGTAACAACAGAAATAAACTTAGACACCTCTGAAAGCAGCATCAGGTTCTTTGTTTGCAGCAGGAATGTGCCCCCACCAGACCTGGGCAACAACAAAGAGAGGAATGGGCCCCCACCAGACCTGGGCAACAACAAAAATAAACTTAGACACCTCTTACAGCAGCAGGTTCATCGCCTAGAGCAGTAATGTGCTCTCATGCATACAAAAAGCAATATTTTCCTTTGACAAAATTGTTTATCGATTGTATTTTAAGATTGTACAGCCCACAAAAAATTAGTACAACATTATCTTCAAATGCTGCCTGCACCAGTCTGCTTTCAGTTTCCATATCGGGCACATCGAGCCTAGAGAACAACACTGCGGTAATGCAGCCTGCCGCCCCGTGTGCTGATTCCTCCAAGCCAGAGGGCAGCAGGACTGGCGTGGTTTAGCAACGGCTCTGTCATCCTCCTTTTGTCTGTGAAGAGGCATGGTTACCGCGGTTCGCACGACCCATACATGATCAGCGCCACACACATGCAGTGCTCCATCCATCGGCAGCACCCAGCCGTCCTCTGCCTGTCAGAGAACAGAAGCCAGTAAGGAACTAGCTAGCCTCGGCCCAGGTGTGGAAGTGTCCCCGGCTCTGCTGCCGGGATCAGTTCCCCTCTCCTCAGTGATACCTCAGTCATGGTCCCTGGCTGCTGGCAGGGTCCTCAGCGGCTGCTTCCAGTGCTCAGCCCAGATCATCGATCGAAGGTCATGCTGCAGAATAAGCCTTTAGCTGCAAGGGTTGACAACACACGGGGGGTAGTGTCACACAGCCCAGGGGAAACTTCACCAGGAAGGGGCTGACAGGCACCGGGGAGCACCTAAACTGTCATCCAGCAGAGCGGAGTTTGGAGTCTGTTTTGAAGGCACCATGTGTTCTCGAGTTACATCGAACAGCCGGTAAACTTACCCCACAAAACGAATGCAGCTTTGCTTTATCTTTGTGGATTCGACATATAAATTCATATTCCTTTAAGTTCATGAAAAACGTACAGTAATCCGGTTCTATACAATGCAGAGGTCTGGAGGGGTAGAATAATGGAGGGCTTCCAGGGAGAAATGGGGTAGATAGATATATACATGTTGTCCATCATGCTATAATCTATCTACTCCATCTTTCCCTGGAAGCCCTGAAATTTTCTCCCCCTACAGACATCTGCATTTTAGAGGACTGGATTACTGTACGTTTTTCTGGAACCTACAGGATCTGATTTTCTATCTCAAACTCCTCAACAAATTCTTCCTGCTTCTCCAAATTTACAAATATATAGCGCTATATTCTAAATATTTGCGAAATCTTGAAGTACCGATATTCGCGATAAAAATTCGCTATTTGATAATTTGCGCTCAACACTAGTCTTCTCACCTCCAAGATGTTTAACCCCTTAGGGTCCGGGCTCATTTTCAGCTTAAGGACCAGGCCATTTTTTGAAAATCTGAATAGTGGTGATAACTTTAAAATTCTTTGACTGATCCAGGCTATTCTGCGATAGTTTTTTTCATCACATATTGTACTTCATGACACTGGTAAAATGGAGTCAACAAATTCATTTTTATTTATAAAAAAATACCAAATTTACCAAAAAAATTCAAATTTTTCAAATTTTTATGTTTCAATTTCTCTACTTCTATAATACATAGTAATACCTCCAAAAATAGTTATTACTTTACAACCCCTATATGTCTACTTCATGTTTGGATTATTTTGGGAATGATATTTTATTTTTTGTTACAAGGCTTAGAATTTTAGAAGCAAATCTTTTTTTTTTAGAAATTTTCGAAAGGCCAGTTTTAAAGGACCAGTTCAGGTCTGAAGTCACTTTGTGAGGCTTACATAATAGAAACCACCCAAAAATGACCCCATTCTAGAAACTACATTCCTCAAGGTATTCAGAACTGATTTTACAAACGTCGTTAACCCTTTAGGTGTTCCACAAGAATTAATGGAATATAGAGATACAATTTCAAAATTTCACTTTTTTTGCAGATTTCCCATTTTAATATTTTTTTTCCAGTTACAAAGCAAGGGTTAACAGCCAAATAAAACTCAATATTTATGGCCCTGATTGTGTAATTTACAGAAACACCCCATATGTGGTCGTAAACTGCTGTACGGGCACACGGCAGGGCGCAGACGTAAAGGTATGCTATACGGTTTTTGCAAGGTAGATTTTGCTGGACTGATTTTTTGACACCATGTCCGATTTGAAGCCCCCTGATGCACCCCTAGAGTAGAAACTCCAAAAAAGTGACCCCATTTTAGAAACTACGAGATAGGTTGGCAGTTTTGTTGGTACTAGTTTAGGGTACATATGATTTTTGGTTGCTCTATATTACACTTCTTGTGAGGCAAAGTAACAAGAAATAGCTGTTTTGGCACCGTTTTTTTTGTTATTTACAACATTCATCTGACAGGTTAGATCATGTGGTATTTTTATAGAGCAGGTTGTCACGGACACGGCGATACCTAATATGTATACTTTTTTTATTTATGTAAGTTTTGCACAATTATTTCATTTTTTAAACCAAAAAAATCATGTTTTAGTGTTTCTATAGTCTGAGAGCCATAATTTCTCAGTTTTTGGGCGATTATCTTGGGTAGGGTATGATTTTTGCGGGATGAGATGACGGTTTGATTGGCACTATTTTGGTGTGCGCATGACTTTTTGGTCACTTGCTATTACACTTTTTGTGATGTAAGGTGACAAAAAATTTATTTTTTACACCTTTTTTTATTAATTTTGTACGGTGTTCACCTGAGGGTTTAGGTCATGTGATATTTTTATAGAGCAGGCTATTACGGACGGTGTGATAGCTAATATGTATACTTTTTTTTATTTATCTAAGTTTTATACAATAATATCATTTTTGAAACAAAAAAAAGTTTTCCGTTTTGGGGCGATTATCTTAGGTAGGGTCTCATTTTTTGCGGGATGAGATGATGGCTTGATTGGCACTATTTTGGGGTGCATATGACTTTTTTATCGCTTGGTATTACACTTTTTGTGATGTAAGGTAACAAAAAATTACTTTTTTTTACACTTTTTTTTATGGTGTTCACCTGCGGGGTTAGGTCATGTGATATTTTTATAGAGCAGGTTATTACGTACATGGCGATACCTAATATGTATACTTTTTTATTTACTTAAGTTTTACACAATAACAGCTTTTTTAAAAAAAAAAAAATGATGTTCTAGTGGTCTCCATATTCTGAGCCATAGTTTATTTTTGCGGGATGAGGTGACGGTTAAATTGGTACTATTTTGGTGGGCATACGCCTTTTTGATCGCTTACTGTTGTACTTTTTTGTGATGTAAGGTAACAAAAAAATTGTTTATTTAGCACAGTTTTAATTTTTCATTTTTTACGGTGTTCATCTGAGGGGTTAGGTCATGTGATATGTTTATAGAGCCGGTCGATACGGATGCGGCGATACCTAATATTTCTAATTTATTTTCCTACTTTATACCTATTTTCTTTTTTTACTTAATTTGGGGGAAATTACATTTATATATTTTTTTTTACTTGAAACTTTTTATTTTTGGGGTGGAAAACTTTATTGTTAAACTTTTTTTCACTTTATTTTTTGTCCCACTTTGGGACTTCAACTTTTGTGATCTCATTCCCTTTACAATGCATTCCAATACTTCTGTATTGGAATGCATTGGCTGTATGAGTAATACAGTGTGTATTACTTATACAGCTTCCGGCCTGTGAGATCCAGGGGGCTGGATCTCACAGGCTTGTCACAGGAAGGCAGAGCGGATGCCTAAGGAAGGCATCGTGCTGCCTTCCATGCCATCGGGTCCCCCCTACAGCCGCACAGGGACCCGATGGCACCGCCGCAACCTCCAGTAAAAGCCGCAAACCGCAGGTCTGAATTGGACCCCCCGCAAATTGACCCAAGGTGCCTGCTTAATGATTTGAGCATGCATCTTTCTCCGATCCCCGCCCGCCGCGCGGTGGTGATCGGAAATACAGAGGACGTATAGGTACGCCCTGTGTCCTTAAGTACAGGGTGTACCTGTACGCCCTATGTCCGGAAAGGGTTAAAGACTTTTGGTAAAAGAGGAGAGGATGCAACACAATGGTAGACATGGCCCTGTACCAGCTTTTTTCGAGATGTGTTACAATAATTTTTTTAATAAGTTACTTTTTTCATGAAATAATAATACATCTCACTTTCCACATCTGATATATGTGCTTTGATATATTGTGAATAAAATATGGGCCGATTACATTCAGTTTTTATTTACCTGTATTTACTTTTTACATGGTGTCCCATATTTTTGGGAAGTGGGGTTGTACTAATGTGTGGCTAAAATATATTTTTTATAGGTTTTTATTAAAAATGTTCAACTGTTTTGTTCTACAGCCTTCATTTCCAGAGTATAGGCAGACTATTGACTTCTGTTTTACAAACAATTCATCAGGGAGCTACTGTAACAACTCGATCTGCAGCCCTTACCTCAGCTCATAAACATTGTTATAGCTAAATATAACATCATCATTGTTATAACATCATTATAGCTAAATTCTTATCAACCTGATAACAATATGGTTTAAATGAGTGTTTATGAGCTGACAGGACTTTAGAAAAGAGGGCTACAGAGCAACTCCCTGACGGACTTACTGTAAAGCAGAAAGAAATGGTTTTCACTGTATATACACTGAAAGTAAAGGCTTTCATAAAGGCTTTACTAAGACCAATTAAAAATGTTTTTAGCCCTAAATGAGGAAAATATAATTATAAAAAAAATGCACACAAAATAATGACCTTTAAGATAAGAAAATGTACCTTCTCTTGTTTTGCCTTCTTTTGGATCAATGCTATAGAAATATATTGTAGATGGGACTACTTGTGCCTTTTTAAGTAAAGCTTCATAAATTCATGTATAATAGTCAGTTTTATGTTATCGAACCATACCCTTAAACAACGTAATAATAACCACACAAATTACTGCTTTATAATTTGGAAAATATAAATCAATATATCTAAATCAACTGCCTTTTCTATCTTGTCTCATATCGAGCAAAACATGTTTTTGGGATGTAAAAAAAATCCTACTGGGAGATCAAGCTTGAAGATTTTGAAGATCACCTCCTTTGGGTTTATAGTGTCTTCTTATTAAAGGAACACCTGAGGGTAGACTTATACACTGTGTTATGAACAGAGGGTGGAGTATTACTATTTTTGGTGTTCTTTGAATGTTAGTGTCAAGTTATGCCCCCTGGGGCTTACACTAGGCAGACCACAGTATATCAGTCTTGCCTGGAGTATTCTTTCATTGCTATCTGCTCTTACATCTGTGCCTTTCACTGTATGTGACTAGATACATTGGTTTATTCATCTCATTTCAAGCATTATAGCACTTTATGGCTCCTCTCTGTATTTTTTTTACAAAACATTTGTTGACGTCTTCATAAAAATGTCCCCAGATCAAGTGTCCACCACATTTCATGATTATGCTTCCTCTGCCAAGTAAACCACTGCCTGTCTATCATGTATAATCTTCCTCTAAAGTTATTGCTTACTGATGTAATTCATTTGCATTCCATTGCCATCTCTATGCAGTGGTTGAAACAAATCTTTCCTCCAACCATTGCTGTGTTAATATTTCATTGTGTGCCATACAATCAATATCAAGCATTTCTGGTCAAAACACAACAAGTGGTGGAGTAGCTCCAGGATAATACATTTCTGAAATGCTGATGCCAGATACTTATCTGTAAAACACAAACGCTGCACACACAATTCCATCCTTTGCCTTGTATATGTTATATTGACAGGCATGAGATACAAGATTTCTAAAACTGTCCCTCTTCCAAGCTGCAATTCAATCACTAGATCAATTACAACACGGGGTACTGAGATAACGCACAGAGAAAGAAGTCAAGACTTAAGACCATTTAGGTACATAAAGAATATAGTTTTTTCTTATTGATACATTTATTCTCTTTTTAGAATGTGTTTATATATAGATATGTAAAGTTTACATTTTAGGTTATTTTTTTATGTTTTGAGTTACAAATTGAAGAGAATGAATAGGGAGGATTATTTATAAAGCTAATGCAATCAGATGAATTTTGTATTTTTGTTTGCATGTATTGATAATACTGTATGGTTTACACACAAAATATACAGTCCATTCTAAGATTCGGAAATTTGACAACAATTTTAATAACATTCTGATTCATTAGGATTAGTGATGGGCGGAGTATTAAAAAATTTGATTTGGTAGTTTTGGAGAATTTTACGAAAAAATCCACTTTGTGACGAATTACTTCTTCACAAAGTGCATTTCTTTGTAAGTAGTAGGTGCAATCACAGGGTGTGGCGATTGCGCCACTCCCCGTCATTGTACCCCTCAGATGCCACGTTCATACATGATCGTGTAGAGCAGGGATGTCAAACTCGTGGCCCTCCAGCTGTTGCAAAACTACAACTCTCATCATGCCTGGGCATACTACAGCTATCAGGGAATGATGGGAGTTGTAGTTTTGCAACATCTGGAGGGCCATGAGTTTGACATCCATGGTGTAGAGTGTGCAATAAAAAAATAAAATAAAAAATATTACTTACCTGATCCATTTGCTTGCGACAGGCCAGCCTCTGCCATCTTGCTTGAAGGTCTGTCACGAAATCTAACGCGCCCTGAGATGATGTCATCATGCCGGCTAGGGGGGGTTAAACATCACCATGCATGGGATTTCAGCTGAGATCTTCAAGCAAGATAGAGGCAGCCAGCCCATCACGAACAAATGGATCAGGTAAATATTTTTCTTTTTTGACCCTATTTTAGGTTAAATTAATTTGTTACGGCAAAGCATGAGGAAATTCGGCTTTGCGGCAAATCAAATTAATCCTGAAATTCTCTCATGAGTAATTACAACCAGAATTTTGTGTGATTCAATTTGGGAGAATCGAGAGAGAGCGAAAACGAAAAAAATACTTTTGTAGGGAGTCAGGGCTCTTTTGATTCAAGAAAAATGGGCAACTTGGCCGAATCTAATTGAAGGGGTTATCCAAGACAATAAAAATGTCCCCCATATGCCGGGCCCCTCACAATGAATATACTTACCTGGCTCCGCGCTCCCTGTGCCACTCCTGGTCCCCACACCGCCGCTGCAGCTATGGCAAGTGGGGACAGCGACGAGCCTCCCTAGCATCACCCGTGATGCTAGGGAGGCTCTTCCCCGTCCCCACCTGCCATTGGCTGTTCCCCCCCACACCGGATGTTTTCATCAGCGCACGGGAAGAAGCTGCAGGAGTGGCGCAGGGAGCGGGAAGGCAGGTGAGTATATTCATTGTGAGGGGTCCGGCATGTGGGGAACATTTTTATAGTCTTTGATAACCCCTTTAACACAAGCATTTTGTGAGTATACTGTAACTAAAGTTTTTTGTATATCAACTTCCTCAGAGTACTTCACCATATGGAAGTATCTATTTTTTAGATAGAAATCCGGTCTACTGGTATACTGGAAGCTTCTGTGAGAATTACGCCGGTAATTGGTTCTGTCAATAAGGAGGAAAATCTTCATGTGCCATGTGGAAATATAAAGAGGAGCAGCGCGGATCATATGAAAAATTTGTGAGATGTGAACTGAGATTCCTTTTTTCAATATTACACTTTGTTTCAGGATCAGGAACCATTCAATGTGACAAATGTGATATAATAGACGACATCTGCTAGGAGATAAGTACGTTCCATTTATTCCATCATCCATACCTCTCCATTACGTTTACATTATATCTTTGTGTTAAATCATTGCTTTACATTGGATGCATAGAAAGTTGTGCTAATTGTATGTGAAATGCAAATGAAAGCATAATGACAGTGTTGTAGCTGAATGATCTGCTCCAGCAATAAAGCACATTCACACTGCCATTAAATCAAATCATTTTCTGCATGGTCGAGTCACCTGATTAGTGAATTACAAATATATTTTTTTATATTATTATTATTCTTTTTTCATTATTTACAGTCGATTACCACATGTATTATTTTAAGGAGATTAAAGGAAATAAAAGCTTCCCCCCCACCCCCAGAAACAGCATCATTGTTCCCCACTGACAGTGTCTGACACTGTCAGTGGGGAACAATGAAGCTGTTTCTGGGGTGGGGGGGAAGTTTTTTTCCCCTTTAATCTCATTAAAATGGGTCCACAAAAAACGGATCCACAAAAAATACGGATGACGTCCGTGTGCATTCTATATTTTGCAGAACTGAACAGCTGGCCCCTAATAGAACAGTACTATCCTTGTCCGTAATGCGGACAATAATAGGACATGTTTTGTTTTTTTGGCGGAGCGAAAATACGGACATACAAAAACGGAAAGCACACGGAGTACCTTCCATTTTTTTTGCAGACCCATTGAAATAAATGGTTCCGTATATGGTCCACCAAAAAAAAAACGGAACGGACACGGAAAGAAAATACGTTCGTGTGCATGAGCCCTAAATGATCTATTTGGATTTCCCTTGTCACTCCCTGGTTAAGGCCTCATGCGCACAAATGCATTTTCTTTCCGTTCCGTTTTTTTTGCTGACCGTATACGGAACTATTTATTTCAATGGGTCCACAAAAAAAACCTGAAGTTACTCTGTGTGTATTCCGTGTCCGTATATGTCTGTATTTCCGTTCCGTAAAAAAAATAGAACATATTCTATTATTGTCCGCATTACAGACAAGGATAGTACTGTTCTATTAGGGGCCAGCTGTTCCTTTCCGCTAAAAACTTAATTCACATGGATGTCATCCATATTTTTAGCGGATCTGCTTTTTGCAGACCGCTAAATACATACGGTAGTGTGCATGAGGCCTAAGTCTACTCCACCAACCCTGAAGAATTTAATAATCTATGATATTTCTTCTTTTGAACAGTACAGGAAGGAACTGTTTACTTCCAACATGGCCAATGTGAACATTGAGGTGTGCAGTAAAGTCACGGGGAAGCAGGATAAAAAGGGTCCCGGCCTTGGTGGAGTAAAAGCCCTAGTTCAGGTGTCCACTAAAGTAGTTGGGGGACACCATATAGATAGTGTAGCTGGTTCAGCTATTTCAGGGCGGGCTTTTACTGGGAACAGGCAATGTGTTGTGTGGGTGCCTGTTCCCCATGCTCCAGTCCACGACTTAGGGCATGCTCATGTCCCGGGATCCTATTTATTTCTGCTACTGGATCTTGGGTGTGGCTCACTCTGGAGTGTTTGGTGAAGCAGGGTCCTGGTGAGGCTCTGTGTGAGTGGTCTCAGCCGTGTGGGCTGAGGGGCCACGAGGCTAGGCGCTAGCCTGAACTTTGGGGGAGTGTGTTGCCGGTGGACAGAGGCCTGGAGGCTCTGTGTGGTGCAAGCCAGGAGGGCTGAGAGACACTGTAGACAGCGGGGGTACTGTGCTCTGTGCAGCCAGGAGGCTGTGGGACATTGGCTGAGAAAGCTGCATGTGTTCACAGGGTGTGAACAGGGACTTAGGTGAGTCAGAAATATTAGAGCCTGGAGGGGTGAGTGTTTATTATTTTTGTCATCTTGCTTGTGCAAATGCACTGTTTGGACCTGAAACCTGGTGTCCCGAAGCCGTATCGGTGTGAATGATCCCCTAAAAGAAAGCTACCCCTCACACATTGTAGATAGATATGTGTTCTTTTACAACTTATATATTTTTATTACATTTGTAACACTTTCCCTCTCAGCTGCATTTCTCAGAATCGTACAGTAGTTATAACGTCCCCTGGTAAAGTTTATTTACAGTCTTAAGGTTTATGAAAAGGGTAACAATGTCGATAAGGGATCGATACAAGGAGAAAGCTCACCCACAGGATTTCTTTGGTTTTCTGCTTGAATGAAGACTTGAATGGGACAAACCAACTTACCAGCCGAAAGGATCAGTTCAAAGGTTTTGTCAATTCCCTGCACATCTCCATTCATTCTTCAAGAGGGATTCCCAAGCCTCACTGGTAGAGGATGAACAAAACTAGCCAAATATATTTGTTTTTGAAGATGTAGTCTTTTATTGTCAGTCAGATCCTGAATGGCATGAATAATACATTCAGTCTCAGATGATGATTACGACAGAGTCGGCTGTAACACAATTGCTTCTGTTTAATGTAGGAAAATAGAAGAGACTTTTAGAAAAGTTGAAATCCTTTCTAGAATGCCTTTGGGCAGATTTACTATTGCCAGTTACACAGATTTCTGACTTACGGTAGTTTGAACCAGAATTCTGCTGCATATACCCTACACAACCTTAAGCCCTCATGCCCAGAACTGAATGTATTTTGCAATCTGCAATACACAGATCTGAAAAATATGTATACCAGCAGAGTGCGTGCTGCATTTACCTAATATAACTGCCTAGTCTTGTCAGCAAAATAGACAAGAATAGAACCTGTTCTATAATTTGCAGAATGGCCACATAGATGAAGACAGCGCACGAATGACATCTGTGTGCTGTCTGCATTATTTGCAGCACAGAAGACATGAATGGGTCAGAAAATAATGTGGATCGGACATGGACCCAAAAGACGGTCGTGTGTGTGCCCTAATGAAAGATTTTAGGCTACATTCACACAACAGTGAAAAGAAACAACCTCTAAAAATGGACACGCTGTAAATTTTTCATTGACATTTTTCGACCATTTTCACATTCATTTTCTGGCCATCTGTCACGGCTGAGGATGGGGAAAACTCTCAGCCGTGCGATGCCAGATGATGTTAGGCTGCTCGGCCAGGACGACAGGATTAGGTAGCAGGTCACCTTCTAAAGCGTCCCTAACCTGACCCTAACTCCTAGCTGCATGAGCCGACCTTTAAGGTAGGAGGACCCATGCTCAGGAACCTCGGATCCCTAACTCACCCTCCGACCGGTCCCTGGACTAGGAGTCAGGGTAAGACGGCCTGTTCCTTCTGAACACGGAGGAACAGGGGTCTCACTGGCCAAGCTGCAGGGAAAAGGGGAACACTAACAGTCTTACGGATATGGCAGGTGAACTGAACTAGTTCCACCTACCTGCCACAGCCTTGCTGACTGGATCCCTGTGCTGGCAAGCTGATGTCCACAGAACATGGAATGAACCCAGCAAACACCATATCCACACACAGGAATCCAGATCCATAAGCTGCACCAAACAACAAAGGAAAATCTCAACTGAACATCACATGGACATCACACAAAAACATGAAATAACTTAATGTGACATAAATCTTATTGTGACATAATCTTTATGACCACAGAGGTGGCCCTCACTGGCAGATGGTATTCACAGGAGGCTGCTCCAGCTAAGCATGGCTGAAGCAACCCACTGAGCCATGCCAAACACAGAGGCTATATAGGCCTAAGAGGCCACACCCACACAGACACACCCAGTGTCTCACACACACAGAAAGGGAGTTAACCCTTCCACCACCAGGGAAGGGAAAACACCACTTAAAGGGGAAGTGCACACAATAACATAAAACACAGTGCACACCATACACACACACCTAACATAGAGGTAGTCAGGTGTAACCAGGCTGCTCTGCTGACACATACACAACACAACTAGTTGCCCGTGGCAACCACAAATGAGGCCACACACCAGCGGCCCTCACCTGTGGTTGAACACCCAAACTAAACCGCAGGCAACCGCATGCGGTTAAGGAGTCACGGTCATAGCCATGGCCGTGACACCATCTGGCCATTTTAAAGGCTGTTTTGCATCCGTTTTTAACAGATGAGTTTAATTTAATTTTTATTTTTTTATCCCAACCGCTGCAGTAACCTTAGTATACATAATGCCCCCCTCAGTGCCCCATTGGACATCAAATGCTCCCCATAAGGCTCCCAGTAGTGAGGAGCAAAGTTATGAAAACTGAAATTTGGCTGCTTCGATGAATATTACAAAGAAATTTGCTTTGCTCATTTCTTTGTCAGTAGCAGGCACAATGACAGGGAACGGCAATTGCACCACGCCCCGTCATTGAACCCCTTAGATGCTGCATTCATTGCTGATCCTGGCATCTGATGTAAAAATGGAGGCCTTTCAGGGGTTAAGAAAAAATAATACCTCATATATTTGAGCGCGAAGAGGCCGCCGCAGCCATCTCGATTGAAGATCCCACACAAAATCTTGCGGGCTGCGTTGTGAAGTTGTAAATCACCGCCCACAAGATTTCATGCGGGATCTTCAATCAAGATGGCTGCGGCCTCTTCGAGCTCAAATGGATGAGTATGTATTTTCTTTTACAAGGGAAAATTGCTTTGTTACCATGAAACTAGAGGAAATTCAGCTTCACAAAAAATTGAAATTTCCCTGAAATTAGGATTGAAGTTTACTTCAGATACTTTGATTCGCTCAAACCTAGTCCTCTAGTGCCCCCCAGTATTATTAGTACCCCATTTGGGTACTCCAGTATTATTAAGGCCTGCTAGTGCCCCCCTGTATTATTAATGTTCCCAATAGTGGCTCATAGTATAAATATTAGCCTGTTTGCCCCTCATTATGATTGTGTAAAGAAAAATAAACTGACCTTATCCACTTGCATGCACGGGGACACTTACTCTTCACTGAAGGTAGCAGGACCTGATGTTCAAAGCATGATGATGTCATCACGCTAGGAGCACAAGCCCTGCTGCTTCCAGTGAAGAGTGAGTGTTCCCTTGCGTACAAGTGGTTGAGGTGAGTATTGTTATTATTATTTTTTTTCCCCTAGAGTACCCATTTGTAATGGCAATAAGATACGTACATGAATTTAATGTGGTACGTCTGGCTGAGAAAATGTCCAAAAATAGTATATGTCCTATTTTTTGATGGTTGCTATTTCCTGGCCATTGAAAAAACTCCATGTGAATTTCGTTATTGACTTTGAATGTTACTTTAGACACTTTTTGTAGTGTACTGGACATGTTGGTGAGGCTTAGCATGAAATGAACATAGATTAAAATGTGACAATGTGTGCCAGAACTTAGGGACAACATTCTGGTGCAAATTAGGCTAAATAATAGGTGGCATAAGGTTATACTTGACATTCTAATGATGCACTAGATTTATCACAATGGCTAATGCTGTTTGACAAATTTGGTGGATCTTTAGACTCTAGTTTAAGTTTACACCACTTATTAGTTGGCTTAGTTTGCACCAGAAGTTTGCACCAAAATATGGCTTGGAGTACAGTTTGTCAATGCCAAACAAGCAGCAAAAAGTGTCTAAGACACTAAGTAAATGTGGTTATAGGCACGTACTAGGCATATTTTCGTCAGTAAATCTGCCCCAGAATCTGCCCCAGTGTGTGTCAGTAAATCAGTGTACCAGAAACTTAGTGTGTCATTTATGTGTCAATAAAGTGTCAATAATTCCAACATACAATCTGGGGTCAGCACTGCTGCTTATGTATGGGATTATGAGGGGTTCAAATATCGCCCGTCATGTGGCTCAGGTGGTGCTCAACAATTCAGAACCCATTCACATGTGAAGTGTAGAAAAATAAACTTGCGGCACTCACCAGATTCCTTCGCAGTTCTTTTTATTTATTCTTTAAAACATGGTCACTGGAGCGGGCACTCACCCAGTCTCAGGTGAAGGCCATTTCGCACTGACCGTGCTTTGTCTGCCCTCCCACCAGGTTTTATTTATTTAAAGAATAGATAAAAAGAACTGCGAAGGAATCTGGTGAGTGCCACAATTTTATTTTTCTACACTTCCAAAGTGTCAATAAGTGATTCTAAGTCAAATACCTAAGTATGTAATGTATGGCAGTAACAGTGGAAGTAGTAAGTGTGCATCAGTTACTAAGTGTATGTTTCAATCATATCCAATGCAGCCCCTACTTGTTTATCACCAGAAGCTGGAGGGACAGATTTTACCTTTTTGGTGCATATCTGGTATGTGCAACAGCAGAGAATGGTCAGTTTTTGGCTTGGGATGGGTTTGTATGATCTCAAGGTATTTTCCTGCATTCTTGTGTTCTGTACCAAAAAAAAATCTAAGTTTACTCAAGCTAAGAACAAACCTGGACAGTCAGTGAGACTTTTAGTCATATCTTCTTGGTTTACCAACAAAAGCTTACAGAGCACCTGTGCAAATACTCACCATCGAATTGTAGGAGATCTGGACTGATGGTCTCTGGCTTATGTCTTACTGTGTCTTACTGTGTTTGTACAGCATTGGAATTTAAAAATGCCCACTATAAGAAGGAACTCACCAGTGGATCTTTTGGTTCCACAGTGGACCAGTCCAAGTCTGCCCACAGGAGGTTGAGTGCATTCCATGTAGTATACATTGCACTACCCCTAATGTCACATCATGAATCTAGTGCCTACTGGCACCCATGAGTAGTGATGAGCGGCAAGGGCAATATTCGAATTCGCAATATTTTACGAATATTTGGGCGAATATTCGCCATATATTAGAGAATTTGCGAATCCGTGATCTCCAGGTATTATTTTCTTGATTGGGAAAAATCGCATAGAAGTTTGCATACAAATCCGCAAAAAAAATTGCATAAACTTGTATTTAAAAAAAACACGAATATTTGAGATTATGAATATATTTTGCGATATTCTAAATATTCGCGAATTCTCAAAGTGCCGACATTCGTGATTAAAATTCACAATTCGAATATTCGTGCTCAACACTACCCATGAGTGGATATTGCACTAGCTGCATCACCACTCAGTGTTGTAAAATGCAGTGTTGCTGATCTTAAGGAACAGGGTAGGGGTTAGTGTTGATCGTGAATATTCTAATCGTGAATATCGGCACTTTGAGAATTCGCGAAGATGTAGAATATAGTGCTCTATATTCGTAATAGTGAATAGTCTAGATTTTTTTTTAATCAGTAACCTCCCTTCTTGCTTGTGGGCCAATAAGAAGGCTGCAATATCTGTGTCTGAGCTTAGCAACATCCCTAGCAACTAATAGAATAGTTGCCTACCCCTTACTATGTAGGAAACTCCTTAGCAGCCATTTTCTGCTGTTTTTTGCAGTTCTGAGAGAGAGAGCAGTGACATTGCTGTGCTCTGTGCTTTCATCTGGATCCTATTCCTTATCCAATTACATTAGATAGTTAGTTAGCTCATATATATAATACAGATAGTTAGTGGGAGATAGTCTGTGTAGGTTAGATAGTGATATAGTGTAGCTAATAGGTTCCAGTGCAGGGTGTTAGGTAGTGTGATAGGAATTACAGTTTCTCTGCTGTCCATACATACATAGTGCTACAGACATAGTGCTGTGATGTCACAACAATACTTAGTGCACCAATAAGTGATATCTACTTAGACCTGATAAAATGTGAAGTTGCATATATTGCGCCAAAAATATGTGCATCATTAGTTCCGATTTGCGCAATTGCGAAAATAATGACTGGAGATCACAAATTCTAGTATTCACAAATTTATTGCGAATATTATGCGAAAAATTCGGGAACTATCGCTAAAACGAATATTACCTATGCCACTCATCACTAGTAGGGGTAAGTGAGGGCACTGCTTCTTAAGATGGGCTTCAGCCCCCACCTTACATCCTTCTTTTTATTCCCAAAAATGTTTTTTACACTCTAATGGCAGTGGCCTCATTCATCAGGATATTGCACCCTATCATATTGAAAAAATTAGTCAGGAATCATTTGAAGTGCATGACAAAGCATTCAAGGTGTTGATCCAACCTTCCAATTCCCCAAATCTCAATCCAGTTTAGCATCTGTGAGATGTGCTGTTTCAAACATGTCCTATCCATGCCCCACCACGCAACTTACTGGATTTAAAGAATCGACTGTCAAGATCTTGATGCCAGATAACGCAGGACACCTTCAGAGGTCTTGAAGAGGACATAAGTTGCATGATCGTTGTAAGTAGGAGCTTCTGAAAGACAGACTAAGTGTAATAAAGTCTTAAAGCTGGCTTACTTTGCTAAACTGAGCAGACGATTGTTGGGAAGGAAGAGTTCCTTTCCGAAAATTGCCTGCTCATCAGTGAAGGAGACCATGTTTACATGCAGCGATCCCCTCCACAGTATAGGAAGATGTGATCACTAATGCCATTGTTTATATAGAATCATTGTTTGTCAGCAGCAGAGTGCTCTTTAGACGGCATGATCTGCTACTAGCAAAACATGATTTAGTTGTCCACACCAATGATCCTGAGGGTTTTGCTCACTTTTAAACTGGCAGATTATCGCTAACGAGCGATAATCTGTCTGAACATTGAGCAGTGTAAAGGGGCCTTTTATCACTGCAGCAAGGAGGCTCTGTAAATTTTCAGAAACTATGCAGTGTCAGCTATCAGTATATCAATATATGTCATTCTAAGTAGAGCAATAGGTGAATGACCGCTTGTTTACACTACATGCATTTTATTATATGAATTAATTACAGCGATATCATTCTCTTCATTTCACACAACATTAAAGGATATTTCTATTGCAAACAATTTAAAAAACTGTGTTACTGCAGTAGCAGGTCATGCTCACATCTGGGCTAATTTCCAAGGCAGCAATATCATCAGGAAACTCAAGATTATTTAATACAGCCGTCGAGAACTTGGATATAAGCCTGTCTTAAGTACTACATGAAATTAACTCCAAACCCAAACACTACAGGGCTGATGACAACGCTCAAAAATCGAGATAAACATTTAAAATATTTAACCTAGTTCATAGTTGGATGTCCTCTTCTTAAATTTTATTTTTTGTATTATTTCTCTGACCTGTATAAAGTAGCCTTTCTAATGCAATCAGAGAGCTTTGGATGATGTGAACATTGCAGATCAAAGCACATGGAAAATGATATGTTACACTGTGGTAAAGCCAATGATCCTACACTCGAAAACCATTAGACTTTGTAGTTTCATAATGAGCTAATCTTGTAACGCTGCATCTATCTCCTTCGTTTTCCTTTGAACTTGGAAGGATGCCATATACATGACTAAGAGAAACTTGGTCAACTTTAACCCTGTGTATCTACAGATGTTACGCCTGGTTACCGAAGACTGAACTTCATGAACTTAAATTCCCATCCATTGAATGGGTTGTACAATATTAAAGTGGCCTTCCTGGCATTCTGAAATAACGCATATTAGAATATGCGATAAATCATTAATCAATGGGATCTGAGACATCCCAAAATCACTGAAATAAAGGGCCACAATGCTATTAAAATATAGCGCCCTCTTTAGACTTTTTTGTGCAACTAACCATTCAGTTCTGTGCATGTAGTACAATTCAATTGTCTGAATTCTACTGATGATTTTGGAGGTCTAACCAGCATTTATCAGAGAAGGCACATCTCAGAATACTTTTTGTGTATTGAAGTGAACCAGTCAAAAGATTGATGCTGTCCAAACCATGGGCAGCATGAAATCCTCACAGTTTCCCTCAATACAGACAGCTACAATAAGTTTTTCTCTGAAATGCAATTTAAAAACAAGACAGGAACAGGAAGAAGAAGAATGCAGATGGACACCCACCAGCTCCCTCCTCTTCAGCTCAGTTTGATTGACAGCTCTACTTATCTGTGTATTGGAAGAGACTTGTCAATGAACTCAAGATGGTTATGTACAAGAAGCTTTACCACAGTAGGAAAGGAGTACCTAGCATCCTCCCTCCCCTACCGTGTGTGACTGTGTCCACAGGAATGTGGTTAGCAAACCAGTGCCTGTCTCACTTCTTTCTCCTGCCTCTTTGCAGGCGACAAAATAATGCTGAAGGTTCTGTCGCCTACTCGCACCTGAGGAAGGTGTTTCATTTGGGCGTGTAGCTGGCACATCAACCACGTGCTCTCCCTGCAACAGGAGCTCCACCAACACAAGCAGCACCTCGACCAGGGCCACATCCCTTATTTGATGCTCTCCTCCTTCTTTGAGGTCACCCACTGAACAGACAGATTAACTATATAATTTTCCCTGTCACATATGCAGTGCAGGTGTACTTCACGCAATAAATGGGTATATGACGTGCATCTAACTAACAGACGGATTAACTATTATATTTGTGTTTCAGGGGTACAAAGTACAATGTTGTATTGCACCCACACAAAAAAATCACTGTAGGTCACCAACACAATTAACAGCCAGATTTATGATTATATTTCTATGTCAGGGGTGCAAAGATGGTGCATTGCACCCACAAAAACATCGCACTAACACTGTCCCTCACTCCAGCCGCCTGCTTTCTGTCCCTTCACTAATCAGAGCTGATGGGTGGTGCTACACGTGCTCCAGCTTTTATAGAGGCTGGCTCACATGATGCACTGGCCAATAACAGCCATGCCATTAGTAGGCATGGCTGTGATGGCTTCTAAGGGCACACAGCTTTAAAGCTTGTTGATTGGCTGCCCTGCAACCTTTCAACAAACTTTTTTAAATGCCCGAACACCGAACTCAAACTTTTCCGGCAAAGTTCGGGTTCAGGTCTGGGTACCAAAAATCTAAAAATTTGGTACTGACCCGAACGTCTTCAAGAAAAAAAAGTCCATTTACTTTATTAAATTACTACCATGATCTTTATGAGAAAGAACCTTCACATACAAGTTAACGGATTATATTTTGGGGTTCTCTGCTGCCACAGCTAAGACTGTTGGGGAGAACGTTCCAGTAGGTTGACCAATGAGCATAAAGTACCTGAAAACTTTCATCCATGTCTGTGTACTATTCAATAACAGGTACTACCTGAGGTGCCCATTCATTGAGTAAATGCCCTTGCATATCTTTCGGCATTGCCATTTGTGCATGCCCTGTTGCATGTTGTGGACAAATAACTCAGATATTCTGCTCCTAGGAGCAGCCATTTGCACTTTCAATTTTCCCTGGGATACATGCTCTCTAGTAAAAAGCATAGTTTTTTTTACAGGGGTGTAACTAGAGAAGGGTTGGTTCCATAGCAAGTTTTAGTACCACTTTCTGTGGATAGTCAAGACTGCCCACGCTCACAATGCAAACCCCCACCCATTCAGCCATGTAAAAAATATGAAAATAAAATTATTTCTAGACTGTATGCCGCCCAGGCCCTGTATGCCCCCTTAGTGCCCACAGAAAAGTAATACACCCTTTGTGTCCCCTTCACAGTAGTAATGTCTGCTTCAGAGAAGTTATACCCCCCCTAGTGCCCCCTCACATTAGTTATACCCCCTTAGTGTCCCCACACAGTAGTATTCCCTCTTAGGGCCCCCAAACAGTAGTTATGTCACTTTAGTGACCCCCTTAATGTAGTGCTTCCCCCTAAGTGCCTCCAGACATTAGTTATGCCCCCTTACTGCCCCCCTTATATTAGTTATGCCCTGTGGTGTTAATAATATAAAAAGCAGTAATTCTCACCTAGCCCCTGCTCCATTGATGAACAGAGCACATCATGTTTTCCCCAGCAGACACAATGAGGTGGCATCATCATACTAACTGGGGCTGAGTGGCAAAGTGCACATGCCAAGGACAGGCACTGAGCGCAGCAGGTGCAATGCTGTCACTGCATTGTGTCTGCTGGGGAGAGCACAGGCTAAGAATTGAGGACTTGTCTAGAATAGAAGACAAACAGACAACTACTGCTGGCCTTGTATCTAGCTAAGGATCGTTTTTAAGAGTCTGGCAAAGTTGTCAGATGTAACAGACAATGCTAATGCTTGAACACATTTTCGCTAAATGGTCCATGACTTTTTCAGAGCATTCTAGCTTGAACATGTTTTGTGATGGATTGCATCTGAAGTGGGACCTTTCTATTGTGGCTCTTTGGATAAAGAAGCAACAATAGAAAATTATTTTCATCCATATCTACTGTATTTTTCTCACTAGATCTCAGAGTGCATTTTTTCCAATTTTCAAGACATTCTACAGCACAGCTTTTCTGGTCAATGGTCATTCAGCAATGGTCATTAGGTCCTCTCAGCTAATGTCAGTAAAGCAGACTGATGCCAAGTGTTATAAATGATCCTGTTAGCCAACTTTCACTTTCTTCACTCAAAACACATCAGTCATTTAGAAGCCAATGACCTTTATTTTAGTGATAATACTGTGGACATATACAAGGATATACCAATTCCATCCCTGGAAACAAAAAAAGAAAAGAAAAATTATTAGGTCATCATTTCGCTGTACAATTCTGTTTTGTCTCCCCAAGATGATCACGTTTCCTTAAATGAAAAAGAAAAACATATTTATTTGTGTTTTCTAGATCTCAAGAGTGTCCATTAAATATTTCAAGAAAAATTGAGGTTTATTGATCTGCTGTCAAAGTAAAATTGCTCTCTGTTGGCAAAGCACTTTTTGTGATTCTGTAGATGTACTTTGTTATGTGCTTTCTTACCCCTGAAGACTTTGCTGTCTCTAGGACAAAAATGCAGCAGTTCCTTACCATGCATAATTATGACTTTCTCTGGCTGGAACATAGATGCTGAATTTCATGATCTAAGCTGTCATTATTTGTCATACAGAAGAAATAACTATTACAAGGACATGTTCATAATCGATTACTGAGCTGTAATAATGCAGTCAAGTGACTCAAATGTCTTGCTGCAAAGATGTGTATCCATTTATATACTTTAGTTTCATGTACGGCTTACCAAATCAAGACAATCATGAAGGTGTAGGTGTTGCTTCTCCAGATTGAAAGATATTTATAGATAAAAGCAAGCTAAGTGCTTGAAATGAGAGCATCTTAGGTTATGAGGGACTTTTTTGTGTATTTAATGTAGCATCTAGTGTTGGTCGAGCACCAAAATGCTCGTGTGCTCGAGTAGAACACTTTGCGATGCTCAGGTGCTCTACAGAGCACTCAAGCACAATGGAAGTCAATACTTTGCGATGCTCAGGTGCTCTACAGAGCACTCAAGCACAATGGAAGTCAATAGGAGAACCCGAGGATTATACCAGGCACACCCTGCTCTGAAGAGGGGAGGGTGTCAGGACTCTAGTTCGGTTTAGGAGTCCCTGCTCTGACTCCATATATAGCTATGTCCATATAAGGCGTCAGTGCTTTGGGACACCTAGTGTAGTTAAATCTAATTTAGATCCTATTTATGAAAAGTTTTGTTGGGGATTTGAACGCACAACCTTATACATTACCTACAAGAACCTTAACCACTACACTATAGAGCTGCATAACTGGCCATGCTGTAATGTAGAAGGTTATGAGTTCAAATCCTTTCAGAAATAGAGGCTTAATTTAAACATATACAGGTCCTTCTAAAAAAATTTGCATATTGTGATAAAGTTCATTATTTTCTGTAATGTACTGATAAACATTAGACTTTCATATATTTTAGATTCATTGCACACAACTGAAGTAGTTCAAGCCTTTTATTGTTTTAATATTGATGATTTTGGCATACAGCTCATGAAAACCCAAATTTCCTATCTAAAAAAATTAGCACATTTCATCCGACCAATAAAAGAAAAGTGTTTTTAATACAAAAAAAGTCAACCTTCAAATAATTATGTTCAGTTATGCACTCAATACTTGGTCGGGAATCCTTTTGCAGAAATGACTGCTTCAATGCGGCGTGGCATGGAGGCAATCAGCCTGTGGCACTGCTGAGGTGTTATGGAGGCCCAGGATGCTTCGATAGCGGACTTAAGCTCATCCAGAGTTTTGGGTCTTGCGTCTCTCAACTTTCTCTTCCCAATATCCCACAGATTCTCTATGGGGTTCAGGTCAGGAGAGTTGGCAGGCCAATTGAGCACAGTAATACCATGGTCAGTAAACCATTTACCAGTGGTTTTGGCACTGTGAGCAGGTGCCAGGTCGTGCTGAAAAATGAAATCTTCATCTCCATAAAGCTTTTCAGCAGATGGAAGCATGAAGTGCTGCAAAATCTCCTGATAGCTAGCTGCATTGACCCTGCCCTTGATAAAAACACAGTGGACCAACACCAGCAGCTGACATGGCACCCCAGACCATCACTGACTGTGGGTACTTGACACTAGACTTCAGGCATTTTGGCATTTCCCTCTCCCCAGTCTTCCTCCAGACCCTGACACCTTGATTTCCGAATGACATGCAAAATTTGCTTTCATCTGAAAAAAGTACTTTGGACCACTGAGCAACAGTCCAGTGCTGCTTCTCTGTAGCCCAGGTCAGGTGCTTCTGCCGCTGTTTCTGGTTCAAAAGTGGCTTGACCTGGGGAATGCGGCACCTGTAGCCCATTTCCTGCACACGCCTGTACACGGTGGCTCTGGATGTTTCTACTCCAGACTCAGTCCACTGCTTCCGCAGGTCCCCCAAGGTCTGGAATCGGTCCTTCTCCACAATCTTCCTCAGGGTCCGGTCACCTCTTCTCGTTTTGCAGCGTTTTCTGCCACACTTTTTCCTTCCCACAGACTTCCCACTGAGGTGCCTTGATACAGCACTCTGGGAACAGCCTATTCGTTCAGAAATTTATTTCTGTGTCTTACCCTCTTGCTTGAGGATATCAATGATGGCCTTCTGGACAGCAGTCAGGTCGGCAGTCTTACCCATGATTGCGGTTTTGAGTAATAAACCAGGCTGGGAGTTTTTAAAAGCCTCAGGAATCTTTTGCAGGTGTTTAGAGTTAATTAGTTGATTCAGATGATTAGGTTAATAGCTCGTTTAGAGAACCTTTTCATGATATGCTAATTTTTTTAGATAGGAATTTTGGGTTTTCATGAGCTGTATGCCAAAATCATCAATATTAAAACAATAAAAGGCTTGAACTACTTCAGTTGGTGTGTAATGAATCTAAAATATATGAAAGTCTAATGTTTATCAGTACATTACAGAAAATAATGAACTTTATCACAATATGCTAATTTTTTTAGAAGGACCTGTATATGTTTTTAGCCATAATATATTTACATGCATTATTATATAATTTGAATATAATATATTATAATATATGTAAATATATTATGGCTAAAACATCAGTAGTAGTTTCACACATATTAGGCATTCATATATTTCAGAAGTATGATTATATACATATATATATATATATATATATATATATGTATATATATATAAGGATTGGGCAGCACAGCTGTATATCGAGCACAGGCGGAGTGCCAGCGGCTGTGAAGGCAATCCCCCTTCAGATAATGTAGCAGGAAAAATTCCACGGCACCTCCAGGGAGTAAAATAGTATCAAACTTTATTCACCAGACCCGCAACGTTTCGATCCACTTCCTGGGATCTTTCTCAAGCAGTGACAATCTTTGCTAGTGCAATGCAATGTGCATATTTATACAGCTTCACAGCATTAATCAATCAAAGTGCTTTAATCAATGTGCTAATTAATCAAAGTGCTTAAATCAAAGTGCTTTAATCAAAGTGCTTTAATCAGCATTAATCAATCAAAGTGTAAAATTACATTAATAAAAGAAATATCATAAAATATCCATCAAAATACATCATATATTCATATATATCGTGACTAAAGTGTTGGCATAGATTACAGTAACGTGCTATAGGCTTTATTGCCAAAATAAACATCATAAATACATATACAAATGTATAGTCATCCTAATTGTAAATTCATACATGTGCGTATAACTTCCTAATCATCTATTTGGTGCAGGTGTAGATCGAAACGTTGCGGGTCTGGTGAATAAAGTTTGATACTATTTTACGCCCTGGAGGTGCCATGGAATTTTTCCTGCTATATATATATATATATATATAAGCAGAGAATCGGACAGCACTCCAAGACTTGAAAAAAGTTGAAATCTTTATTCACCCATGTGAAAAATAATTTGCGATGTTTCAGCTCACAATCGAGCCTTTCTCGAGGCTTGAGAAAGGCTCGATTGTGAGCTGAAACGTCGCAAATTATTTTTCACATGGGTGAATAAAGATTTCTACTTTTTTCAAGTCTTGGAGTGCTGTCCGATTCTCTGCTTATATTAGAAGGTGGAAAGCTCATTCCTTTGGACCCAGCACCTGAGCCAATAGCTGGTGCCGCCAAATCTCCTTTTCTGCTATATATATATATATATATATATATATACAGTACAGACCAAAAGTTTGGACACACCTTCTCATTCAAAGAGTTTTCTTTATTTTCATGATTGTGAAAATTGTAGATTCACACTGAAGGCATCAAAACTATGAATTAACATGTGGAATTATATACATAACAAAAAAGTGTGAAACAACTGAAAATATGTCATATTCTAGGTTCTTTAAAGTAGCCACCTTTTGCTTTGATTACTGCTTTGCACACTCTTGGCATTCTCTTGATGAGCTTCAAGAGGTAGTCACCTGAAATGGTCTTCCAAAAGTCTTGAAGGAGTTCCCAGAGATGCTTAGCACTTGTTGGCCCTTTTGCCTTCACTCTGCGGTCCAGCTCACCCCAAACCATCTCGATTGGGTTCAGGTCCGATGACTGTGGAGGCCAGGTCATCTGGCGCAGCACCCCATCACTCTCCTTCATGGTCAAATAGCCCTTACACAGCCAGGAGGTGTGTTTGGGGTCATTGTCCTGTTGTAAAATAAATGATGGTCTAAATAAATGCAAACCGGATGGAATAGCATGCCGCTGAAAGATGCTGTGGTAGCCATGCTGGTTCAGTATGCCTTCAATTTGAATAAATCCCCAACTGTGTCACCAGCAAAGCACCATCACACCTCCTCCTCTATGCTTCACGGTGGAAACCAGGCATGTAGAGTCCATCCGTTCACCTTTTCTGCGTCGCACAAAGACACAGTGGTTGGGACCAAAGATCTCAAATTTGGACTCATCAGACCAAAGCACAGATTTCCAATGGTCTAATGTCCATTCCTTGTGTTCTTTAGCCCAAACAAGTCTCTTCTGCTTGTTGCCTGTCCTTAGCAGTGGTTTCCTAGCAGATATTCTACCATGAAGGCCAGATTCACACAGTCTCCTCTTAACAGTTGTTCTAGAGATGTGTCTGCTGCTAGAACTCTGTGTGGCATTGACCTGGTCTCTAATCTGAGCTGCTGTTAACCTGCGATTTCTGAGGCTGGTGACTCGGATGAACTTATCCTCCGCAGCAGAGGTGACTCTTGGTCTTCCTTTCCTGGGGCGGTCCGCATGTGAGCCAGTTTCTTTGTAGCGCTTGATGTTTTTTGTGACTGCACTTGGAGACACTTTCAAAGTTTTCCAAATTTTTCAAACTGACTGACCTTCATTAGTTAAAGTAATGATGGCCACTTGTTTTTCTTTACTTAGCTGCTTTTTTCTTGCCATAAGGCCTCATGCACATGCCCGTTTTTTTTTCAAGTCCGCAAAAACGGGGTCCGTAGGTCCGTGATCCGTGACCTTTTTTTCGTCCGTGGGTCTTCCTTGATTTTGGAGGATCCACGGACATGAAAAAAAAGTCATTTTGGTGTCCGTCTGGCCGTGCGGAGCCAAACGGATCTGTCCTGAATTACAATGCAAGTCAATGGGGACGGATCCGTTTGACATTGACACAATATGGTGCAATTGCAAACGGATCCGTCCCCCATTGACTTTCAATGTAAAGTCAGGAGTCCCTTTTATACCATCGGATCAGAGTTTTCTCCAATCCGATGGTATTTTTTAACTTGAAGCGTCCCCATCACCATGGAAACGCCTCTATGTTAGAATATACCATTGGATTTGAGTTAGATCGTGAAATTCAGATCCGACAGTATATTCTAACACAGAGGCGTTTCCATTGTGATGGGGACGCTTCAAGTTAGAATAGATTAAAAGAACTGTGTACATGTCTGCCCCCTGCTGCCTGGCAGCACCCGATCTCTTACAGGGGGCCGTGATCAGCACAATTAACCCCTCAGGTGCCGCACCTGAAGGGGTTAATTGTGCGTATCATAGCCCCCTGTAAGAGATCAGGGGCTGCCAGGCAGCAGGGGGCAGACCCCCCTCCCTCCCCAGTTTTAATTTAATTTAATTGGTGGCCAGTGCGGCCCCCGCCCCCCTCCCTCTATTGTATTAATATCATTGGTGGCCAGTGTGCGGCCCCCCCCTCCCTCTATTGTATTAATATCATTGGTGGCACAGTGTGCGGCCCCCCGGCCCCCCTCCCTCTATTGTATTAACATCATTGGTGGCACAGTGTGTGGCCCCCCCGACCCCCCCTCCCTCCCTCTATTGTATTAATACCATTGTTGGCACAGTGTGCGGCCCCCCCGGCCCCCTCCCTCCCTCTATTGTATTAATATCATTGGTGGCACAGTGTGCAGACCCCCGGCCCCCCCTCCCTCCCTCTATTGTAATAATATCATTGGTGGCACAGTGTGTGGCCTCCCCCCCCCCCCGATCATTGGTGGCAGCGGAGAGTTCCGATCGGAGTCCCAGTTTAATCGCTGGGACTCCGATCGGTAACCATGGCAACCAGGACACTACTGCAGTCCTGGTTGCCATGGTTACTTAGCAATATTAGAAGCATCATACTTACCTGCTGCGCTGTCTGTGACCGTCCAGGAGCTCCTCCTACTGGTAAGTGACGGGTCTGTGCGGCGCATTGCTTAGTGATCTGTCACTTACCAGTAGGAGGAGCTCCCGGCCGGTCACAGACAGCGCAGCAGGTAAGTATGATGCTTCTAATATTGCTAAGTAACCATGGCAACCAGGAGTGCAGTAGCGTCCTGGTTGCCATGGTTACCGATTAGAGCCCCAGCGATTAAACTGGGACTCCGATCGGAACTCTCCGCTGCCACCAATGATGGGGGGGGGGGAGAGGGGAGGCCGTACACTGTGCCACCAATGATATTAATACAATAGAGGGAGGGAGGGGGGGGCCGGGGGGCCGCACACTGTGCCACCAATGATATTAATACAATAGA
Organism: Bufo gargarizans; assembly: GCF_014858855.1. Classification (NCBI taxonomy): domain Eukaryota; kingdom Metazoa; phylum Chordata; class Amphibia; order Anura; family Bufonidae; genus Bufo; species Bufo gargarizans. Next base: position 33,098,154 of record NC_058088.1, on the reverse strand, counting down.
GGGAGGGAGGAGGGGCCGGGGGGCCGCACACTGTGCCACCAATGATATTAATACAATAGAGGGAGGGACGGGGGGGGCCGCACACTGTGCCACCAATGAAATTAAAACTGGGGAGGGAGGGGGGTCTGCCCCCTGCTGCCTGGCAGCCCCTGATCTCTTACAGGGGGCTATGATACGCACAATTAAACCCTTCAGGTGCGGCACCTGAGGGGTTAATTGTGCACCTTCGGATCCGTCTGTATAAAAATAACCTACGGCCACGGATCACGGACGCGGATCTCAATCTTGTGTGCATCCGTGTTCTTTCACGGACCCATTGACTTAATTGGGTCCGTGAACCGTTGTCCGTCAAAAAAATAGGACAGGTCCTATTTTTTTGACGGACAGGATATACGGACAAACGGTGCATTTTCCGAGTTTTCAACAAACCCATTGAAAGTCAATGGATCCGCTGAAAATCACGGAAAATGCAACAATGGCCACGGGTGCACACAACGGTCGTGTGCATGAGGCCTAATACACATTCTAACAGTCTATTCAGTAGGACTATCAGCTGTGTATCCACCTGACTTCTCCAGAACGCAACTGATGGTCCCAACCCCATTTATAAGGCAAGAAATCCCACTTATTAAACCTGACAGGGCACACCTGTGAAGTGAAAACCATTTCAGGTGACTACCTCTTGAAGCTCATCAAGAGAATGCCAAGAGTGTGCAAAGCAGTAATCAAAGCAAAAGGTGGCTACTTTGAAGAACCTAGAATATGACATATTTTCAGTTGTTTAACTCTTTTTTGTTATGTATATAATTCCACATGTGTTAATTCATAGTTTTGATGCCTTCAGTGTGAATCTACAATTTTCATAGTCATAAAAATAAAGAAAACTCTTTGAATGAGAAGGTGTGTTCAAACTTTTGGTCTGTACTGTATATATATATATATATATATATATATATATTTACATAATGAAAAATGGCAGCACCAGGAAAGTAAAACAAAAAAAGGAAAAAAGTGGGTGCACAGCCCAAACGGGATACAGCTTACCCAATATGAAAAATCCAAAAAGCAGGCAGCACTCCAAAGTAAAGGTGAAAAAATATGCAAGACTTTATTCACCTATGTGACAAGGCCTTGTCACATGGGTTAATAAAGTCTTGCATATTTTTTCAGCTTTACCTTGGAGTGCAGCCTGCTTTTTGGATTTTTCATATTTTATTTTTTTATTTTATTTTATTTTTGTAATTACTCATTTATTTTGTGCCATACATTTATTACAATTACTAAAAAAAATATAAAATAAATACATTTAATTTAGCCTCTAATTCTGAAATGTTTTGGTAGGATTGAACTCACAGCCTTCTGCATTACAGCTAAGAACCTAAACCACTACACTATAGAACTGCATGGCCAGTTACAAAAAAAAAAAGCTCTATAGTGTAGTAGTTAAGGATCTTAGCTGTAATATCGAAGGTTGTGAGTTCAAATCCCACCAGAAACTTTTCAGTAATAGGGGCTAAATTAGATTTAAATACACTGACTTGAGCACACGCGATATTCAGCTGAGCATAGCGATGCTCGAGCCGAACTGGTGTTCAGCCGAGCATGCTCGCCCAACACTAGTAGTATCACCTTTTGTATTCTTCTATTTTTACTAAGGTCAAGAATTTGACATGATAGGGTGGGGGAGGGGGTGCCATTTCAATTTTTGCCTCAGGCAGCATGAAGGCTATGTGCTTTCCTCCTCCCTGGCCACAATCCCAAGCGGAACTCTTGCACCAGGGCCCATGAGCCTTTAGCTACGCCCTTGGGATAATCCCTTTAAGCACAGCTTTGAGTGCTCACAGCCAGGTAATGGACTCCTTATCATCAGTACTATTCATTTAGTATTACAGATAATTCTCCAGAATCATGGTGATAGATTCAGCAAAGACTGTTGAACCTACAAGTTACATAGTGTCAAACCCGATCTGTCAGCTGAATATGCTGCCCTATGTAGCAGAAGAAAATTTCAGACGCAGGTCCTGTCTCCTATTAGCCAAATGGTGCACAATCTTATAAAGGAAGTGATAAAGGCATACAGTGGACTATATACATGAGGGAAGACCTCTGCCGATATCTGCATTGACTGACAGGCTAAAATATATTCACTGCGGCCTGTCAATTACTGCCACAAGGGTTGGGGGGGGGGGGGATTCTTCCTTTATGCATATAGTGAAATCAAAACAATGAGCCTCTGTATCCGCAGAAATCAGTATCTGTAATATACTGTAACTAAAGGGAATATGTCATCAGAAAATGTCCTAATGTTCAAATCAAGTTGTTATGTGAAACATATTGTTAAAGGATTTTGGGTGATGTTATTTTTAATTGTCCACATCACTATCTAAAGTATCTATATTTAAAAAATTCCTAAAATTCTGCAGAATTCCACATGGACTGTTCAGGTCACTTTTCAGCCTATCATAATAGGTGATATCACAGCTTATCTACTCCCTACTAGTACCATCACAGGTCACACAGCAAGTTTACAAAAATCTCCCATAGCTGCTGTAAAGCATACCTCTAAATGCTGTTAAAAAGGGCCTGTCACCACTCCTGACATGCCTGTTTTAATAGCTTCATGCATTCCCCATGCAATAACAATTCTGGAGCATCTGTTCATATGAGTCTATGTTGTGCCATTCCTTTATTATTTCTACTAGATGTTATTAATGAATTGCTCTTAGCCTTGAGTAAGGGTACAGAGGGGTTGTAACCAGTTGGGGGGGGGTGTAACTGCACAGTCTAACTATCCAGTCAATGCTGCCATTGTCAAGTACAGGCTGTTACTCGCCCAACTGGTTAACACCCTGGAGAGCTGGATGAGGGACTGATGGTTTCCCCACCCCCTCCCCTTTTGTCCCCCCCTTTTTCTTTTATGGGGTAGTTTAGGGCCCCCCCTTTTTCCGGGTTTCAGTGTTGCAGGAGGGGTTAATGTGGCAGCAGGTGGATAGTGGGGAAGGAAGGGTTAATAGTGCAGGCAATGGGAGACAGAAGAGAGGCAGTGGAGGGAGGGCCGAGAGACAGGAAGGGTAGGGGGAAGGAGTGGATATAACCCCTTCCTTCCCTCGGTACTTCCTCTTGACGGCGTGGGAAGTGCTGGTCCCGCCCACCCTCCCTTTGTATAACGGGATTGTGGTTGTTGGACTTTGTTGTTCATGTTCTATTTCTTTTATTGAGGTTCGAGGGCTTCGGGCAGTTTTGAAGTCACAGCTGGCGGCAAGGTTATAACAAAACGGATCGGATCAAGTGATATTGGGCATACGTGCACTCTGGGAGCAGAGGTTGGCACACCGCAGCGGAGAAATGATTGGTGGGGGAGGATGGTATGACGATTATTGCCTTTGTAAGCTGTAGCTGTGGCCAAGCATCACCCAGTAAAGAGTTGATTAAGTTAAAGATGGTGTCCGTGTGGTTATTTGACGAGTTGATGAGCAAGGGGGCCTGAGGGTCTGGCTCTCCCCCCTTTCCCTCCCCATTCCTGGGTTTCCCCCGGGTACCAGCAGTCCTCTGTACCCTTACTGTAGTCTGCTTGAGGAGGTAAATTCAAGACAGCCCGAAGCTGGTTCACAGTCTGCTCAGAGATTACTTATCATGAACACTCCTGATGCTGATGAAGAACAGGATTGATACCATTCTCCTTCCTCCTCTTTCCTTCTTATGTCTGGCTTCCAACAGTGTAAACAACATTTGCTACTCGAACAACAATAATCCCGAATGCCGGTCGGCATTTAGGCAGCGTCTATCAGTGCCGGATCAAACAGTCTGTTCCTGGTACAGCCTGTTGGATCTCTGAATGCTAGTGTGAAACTAGCCTAATTCATAATCCATCCTAAGCATTTTGCTATTTGGCAGGGCCTTATGTACGTTCTTATGGAGAGTCTAGTGCTTTGTTGTTGGGACTCTAGGGCAGCAAAAACTTTGATTTTGGGCTATAGTAGAAGCGTGGGCAGCAACCTGGAGAAATGCCAGAACACAGAGGGAGATTCATCAAAACCAGCACTTTCTGTGCTGGTATTGATATCCCATGCTTTTGCAATGGGCGGCCTCCCCCAAGGGCCCTCTATATCGCATCCTAGGTGTAGGAATGCAGAGTGGTATAGTGCGACCTAAAATGTCTCTTTATGTGCGTCACAGTGTTCCTACCTGGATACGGCTGTACCCCAGGCTTTGGCTCCGAAGCAACAAATAGGGGGAATAATTGAGGGATTTGAAGAAATAACTTGAGTCCAGACTTTGAGATGAAGTTCAACAGCAGCTTTACTTGTATAAACATTTCTTCCAACGGATTACAGGCTTTGTCTTGGTTCCAGCTGGCTTTAGCGTTAAACTGGCAGACAAACTCAACTCTGCTATATCTTTCTCTCACTCTGCTGTACTGACAAGCTGACTGGATAACTTGGCTTCTTCTGCATGCTGCACTAGTCTGATTTATCTTCAGCCGAGGAACTAATCTCTTGGCTCTTGATGCTTTAGGCTTTTGCCTCCATGGCCAGTAGAGCTTAGGGTGCTCTGGCTGGCGTGGGCATATCCAGAAGAGACGTGCCCCTGCACAACCTTCCCTTATCTAGGGAAGACCTAAACTGGAACTCACTGGTCCCCAGACTCCCCACCCTTGCTGCAGGAAGTAGGGCTAGCCCACTTCTCTCCAGAGGGGGGTTAGAATAAAATGGAGAGTTACATTCTACCTAAGTACAGCTCTGCCATGTTTGCTGCCACCTGCTGGGGAACCAGGTCTATTATATGAACATAACAGTTGCAAAAAGATAAAAAATGCACAGTGTGGAGGACCTGGAAATAAATACATAAAATGATATTCAGGTTAGCCCATTAGAGATACAGTGGGATGCGAAAGTTTGGGCAACCTTGTTAACTATCATGATTTTCCTGTATAAATCGTTGGTTGTTACGTTAAAAAATGTCAGTTAAATATATCATATAGGAGACACACACAGTGATATTTGAGAAGTGAAATAAAGTTTATTGGATTTACAGAAAGTGTGCTATAATTGTTTAAACAAAATTAGGCAGGTGCATAAATTTGGGCACTGTTGTCATTTTATTGATTCCAAAACCTTTAGAACAAATTATTGGAACTCAAATTGGCTTGACAAGCTCAGTGACCCCTGACCTACATACACAGGTGAATCCAATTATGAGAAAGAGTATTTAAGGGGGTCAATTGTAAGTTTCCCTCCTCTTTTATTTTTCTCTGAAGAGTAGCAACATGGGGGTCTCAAAACAACTCTCAAATGTCCTGAAGACAAAGATTGTTCACCATCATGGTTTAGGGGAAGGATACAGAAAGCGGTCTCAGAGATTTCAGCTGTCTGTTTCCACAGTTAGGAACATATTGAGGAAATGGAAGACCACAGGCTCAGTTCAAGTTAAGGCTCGAAGTGGCAGACCAAGAAAAATCTCGGATAGACAGAAGCAGCGAATGGTGAGAACAGTCAGGGTCAACCCACAGACCAGTACCGAAGACCTACAACATCACCTTGCTGCAGATGGAGTCACTGTGCATCGTTCAACCATTCGGCACACTTTACACAAGGAGATGCTGTATGCGAGAGCGATGCAGAGGAAGCCTTTTCTCCGCCCACAGCACAAAAAGTGATGCTTGAGGTGGGCTAAAGCACATTTGGACAAACAAGCTTCATTTTGGAATAAGGTGCTGTGAACTGAGAAAACTGAAATTGAGTTTTTTGGCCATAACAAGGGGCGTTATGCATGGAGGAAAAAGAACACAGCATTCCAAGAAAAACACCTGCTACCTACAGTAAAATATGGTGGTGGTTCCATCATGCTGTGGGGCTGTGTGGCCGGTGCAGGGACTGGGAATCTTGTCAAAGTTGAGGGACGCATGGATTCCACTCAATATCAGCAAATTCTGGAGACCAATGTCCAGGAATCAGTAACAAAGCTGAAGCTGCGCCGGGGCTGGATCTTTCAACAAGACAACGACCCTAAACACTGCTCAAAATCCACTTAGGCATTTATGCAGAGGAACAAGTACAATGTTCTGGAATGGCCATATCAGTCCTCAGACCTGAATACAATTGCAAATCTGTGGTGTGACTGAAAGAGAGCTGTCCATGCCCGGAAGCCATCAAACCTGAATGAACTAAATATGTTTGCAAAGAGGAATGGTCCAAAATACCTTCAACCAGAATCCAGACTCTCATTGGAACCTACAGGAAGCGTTTAGAGGCTGTAATTTCTGCTAAAGAGGATCTACTAACTAGTGATTTCATTTCTTTTTTGTGGTGCCCAAATTTATGCACCTGCCTAATTTTGTTTAAACAATTATAGCACACTTTCTGTAAATCCAATAAACTTCATTTCACTTCTCAAATATCACTGTGTGTGTCTCCTATATGATATATTTACCTGACATTTTTTATCGTAACAACCAACGATTTATACAGGAAAATCATGACGATTAACAAGATTGCCCAAACTTTCACATCCCACTGTAGTAGCAGGGTGCAGTAGTGGTAACACCACTCTTGGGTGTGTGGGGATTTTCTCTGGTAGACAGGTTTGTGGACGCAGTATAGAGGCAACAATGTCTTTAACTTAAACAGTTCAGTGTTTATTCACACATAAGCATAAGCAAAACAAAAAGTAAATTTCAATGAAAACAGTCAGCTTGAGTCTGGTGTTTGTTCACACCATGCAGCAATGCAGAAGTCCTTGGACATAGCAGAAAACCACCTGCTCTCACGCCAACAAGGTAGCAGGCCTTTACCCAGGCTCAAACTCCCGGATCCCAACACAGAGACTGACAGAGCTTCACTGTCAGAGAGGAGTAAATTCCTACCACCTGACAGTGCTGCCTGTGTTTTATAGCCCAAACCAAGACCCGGCCTGGAACGTGATGAGCAGCCACCCACCCTGCACTTTGGCTGCTCTCAGTAAGTGCTGGCCCGGATCGGCTTTGCAGCCATACTAAATAGCAAAACCATGTCAGCCAGCACTAGCTGCCGCTGACACATGAAATTACCAGCTCTTACCTCACCGAGCCCAGGAATCTCAGTGACACATTCCTTCCATCACTTATGGAGTCTTGCGCCTTCCTACATACTTCCCCCCGAGGGGGTGAACACTTGCCCGATAATGTACTCGGGACAGGACATCCGCCTTTTTGGACTTGTGTGTTGCAAGTAGAGAAGAGCAAATCGAAGTTGACGAAGTGTGTCAGGAAAAATTCAATTCACAGCAAATCCAAATTTCCTCATGCTTCATGGTAACGAATGACATTTTTTCCTAAAATGGCTGCTGCACTTGTAAGGACATGGAGCAAGGAACTCTGGGAATGCGGGATCACCCATAATGCCATGCATGCAGCCAATCAGCAGCCAGCCAACCCTTGTGATGTCACAGCCCTATATATGGCTTCATCCATCTTGGATTCTGCCATTTTCCAGTGTACTTAGTGCAGGGAAAGACGTCATCAGGTGCTAGAGACAGTGCTAGGAAAGACTTCATTGTGCTAAAAAAAAACAATTTACAAGTACAGGGAAAGATTATTCAAGGTGTAGGGAAAGGATATCGAGGAATCATTCCACAGCATTTATGTAGAACAGGGTTCAGTAGGGAAGATTACTGCCTGGGTAATAGAAACAATCCTATTATACTTTGCTGCACTGACTGGGGATCCAAGCTGCTATTATACAGCTCTCTAATTCCAGCAAACCGTTCTTGTTATTGGTGTGCAAGTGCTGTTTGATACAGCAATTAACAGGGTTTATTACAAGGAAATAATTCTACGTCTTATTTGTCCCTATGCGGTTCAGTTATATGTTCTAATGTATTTTTTGGCTTGTATTAGTGGGAAAAAAGGGATTATTAGCGTTGTGTGGTGAAGTGCGAAAATTACAGCCTTTTTTGGCATGTATTAGTGGCACAAAAAGTTCTAAAGTTTCTTGTGGAGTGCATAAGTGGAAAAAAGAAAACTATATTTGCCGTTCAGCAGTGCAGTTATATGTTCTAAAGCTTTTTGTGGACTGCATAAGTGGGAAAAAAATAAGGGCCTATTTGCCGTTCAGCAGTGTAGTTATATGTTCTAAAGCCTTTTGTGTCGTGTATAAGTGGAAATAAATAAGGGCCTATTTGCTATTCAGCGGTGCAGTTATATGTTCTAATACACTTTTGTGGAGTATATAAGTGGAAAAAAGATAAATATATTTGCCATTCAGCGGTGCAGTTATTATGTACTAAAGACTTTTGTAGAGTGTATAAGTGGGAAAAAACACATATTTGCCGTTCAGCGGGGCAATTATATGTTCTAAAGCCTTTTGTGTGGTGTATAAGTGGAAAAAAATAAGGGCCTTATTTGCCTTCAGCGGTGCAGTTATATGTTCTAAAGCCTTTTGTGGAGTGTATAAGAGGAAAAAAGATAAATATATTTGCTGTTCAGTGGTGCAGTTATATGTTCTAAAGCCTTTTGTGTCGTGTATAAGTGGAAAAAACGAATGGCCTATTTGCCGTTCAGCGGTGCAGTTATATCTCTAAAGCCTTTTTGTGAAGTGGAAAAAATATATATATATTTGCTGTTCAGTGGTGCAGTTATATGTTCTAAAGCCTCTTATGGAGTGTATAGGTGAAAAAGAGAAATATATTTGCTGTTCAGCTGTGCAGTTATATGTTCTAAAGCCTTTTGTGGAGTGTATAAATGGAAAAAAATAAGGACCTATTTGCCGTTCAGCTGTGCAGTTATAAGTTCTAAAGCCTTTTGTGGAGTGTATACATAAGAGGAAAAAAGAAAAATATATTTGCTGTTCAGCGGTGCAGTTGTTCTAAAGCTCTTTTGTGAAGTGGAAAAGTGGAAAAAAGAAAAATATATTTGCCGTTCAGCGGTGCAGTTATATGTTCTAAAGCCTCTTATGGAGTGTATAGGTGAAAAAGAGAAATATATTTGCTGTTCAGCTGTGCAGTTACTGTATATGTTCTAAAGCCTTTTGTGGAGTGTATAAGTGGAAAATAGAAAAATATATTTGCCTTTCAGCGGTGCAGTTATATGTTCTAAATACTTTTGTATGAGTGTAAAAATTTTAAAAAATAAGGACCTATTTGCCATTCAGCGATGCAGTTATATGTTCTAAAGCCCTTTTTGTCATGTATTAGTGGCAAAAATATATATATATATATTTGCCGTTCAGCGGTGCAGTTATATGTTCTAAAGCTTTTTTTTTCTGTGTATTAGTGGCACAAAAAAGTATTTGCCATTGTGTGGTGAAGTAAGAACATTACAGCCCTTTTTGGCGTGTATTAGTGGCAAAAAAGATATATTTGGTGTTCAGCGGTGCAGTTATATGTTCTAAATAATTTTGTGGCCTGTATTAGTGGTAAAAAAATATATATATTATTTGCCGTTCTGAAGTGCAGTTATATGTTCCAAAGCCTTCTTTGGAACATATTACAGACTTTTTTGGGGTGTTTTAATTTCCTTTTTATTTGTTTATTTGATCTAACAGTATGTCAGACATAGAAGTGACAGGCCCTGCAAAGGGGAGTGGCAGAGGCCTAAATGTTTCTGGCACAGGTTTCAGCAGAGTAAGGGGGCGTGGCAGCAGGAGTTGCAACGAGAGGCCTGAGCTCCAGGTGTCATTTAGCAGTTGTGTCATGACCAGCAACTCTTGAATGGTTGACTCGGTCATCCACTTTGTCCCAAGTGACATTAGATACCCCCAGCCAAGAGTGGTGGATTCATCAGACGCAACCCTTAGTTGGCATGGCCTGTCCTCAACCTGTCTCTGTCTTTTCTGTTCCTTCAGCCAAAAAAGTATTATACGCTGTCGGCTCAGCTCCACTATACAGCGAGGACGCGCTACTAGAGGACATTAGCAACTTCTGCCCAGCCAAGATCTAGAGGATACATCCCCCACTTCCTCCGGTAGGCGGGCAAGTAGTGATGAGGAGAGTGGCGTGGGAGATGGTGTTGCGAGCAGTCAGGCTCCTGACCCAGAGACCGTTGAGGAGGACGTCAGTAACTTGCAGACAGTACTCTATGATGATGATGTAGCTGATCACACTTGGGAGCCAGGTGAATTAGGAGCTTCATCCTCATCGGGAGAAGAGGGTGGCAGCTTGCCCGTGAGGCAGTGGCGGAGCCAGCAAGTCACTAGCGTGGCCAGGAGTCAGCAGGGTGGTAGCAGTGCGAGGTCGGGAGCCAAACGTGCCCGAGGTAGACCACACGCTTCGCAGGAGCCTACCTGCCCGGAAAGTAGTGGTGCAGGGGTTCACAGAAGCAGCGGCAGTAGCAGTCAGTCAGTGCGTAGTGTGTGTAAAATCACCCACTCGGTGTGGCAGTTTTTTGTTAAGTCAGAGGAGGAGGTGAACATGGCCATTTGTAGAATCTGAAGAAGGTGGGCAGAAGGTGAAGTGTGGCCAGGGTGCCAATGTTGGCACCATGGAACTGCGTCAACATATGCAGCGTCACTATAAAGTGACCTGGGAGAACCGTGGCACCGATGTGGTGGTCCAGCCTGCCGCAGCAACAGCTGCATCTCCCAGTGGCACGCATCCAGTTTCAAGCAGTCAAGGCTCCACCACCTCAGCCAAATTGAGCTGTCTGTCCTTCCCATCATCTGCTGTTCCTGATGATCCTACTTCTTGTCAGTCATTCCGTCAGCAATCGATCACCAAAGCGATTGCCAAGAGACAACAGTATGCGTGCACTCATCCAACGTCACAGAAACTGTGCTCCTGTCCAAGTTGCTGGTGCTGCAGTCCCTCCTTTTCCAAGTGGTGGACTCTGCACCTTTCATAGAACTGATGGTTTGTGCCGAGCCGAGGTGGAGTTATTTCTTTGGCAAAAAGGCAGTACCAGCCCTGCACCAATATGTAGAACAGAAAGTCGGCCAGTCCTTGAGCCTGTCGGTGTCTGCCAAAGTGCTTGTGTGAAGCTGACCACAGTCAGAGACAATACATGTCCTTTACGACCCACTGGGTGAATGTGGTTCCTGCACAGCCACACCAGCAACTTGGCCAGTGACGCCGCTTCTGCCTCCACGTGGTCAAGCCATTGGTCCTGCGACAATGTCCGCCTCTGCCTCCTCATCCTCCACCGTGTCCTCAGCCTCCACTGCAGGGACAATTCACAGTGCCCCTCCAGCATACCACATGTGCAGGGCACGGTGGCGTCACGCTTTTCTGCACCTCGTTTGTCTAGGCCAGGCATGTCCAAACTGCGGCCCTCCAGCTGTTCCAAAACTACAACTCCCAGCATGCCTGGATAGTTTACAGCTATTAGAGCATGCTGGGAGCTGTAGTTTTGCAACAGCTGGAGGGCCGCAGTTTGGACATGCCTGGTCTAGGCGAACTGAGTCACACAAGGGAGGAATTGCTACTTGTTCTTCATCAAGAAATCGAATCTTGGCTTTCTCTGCGACAACTCAAAATTGTAACCATGGTAACCGACAACAGGAAGAACATGGTATCGACCCTGCGTCAAGAAGGGCTGAGCTATGCGCCCTGAATGACACATGTGTTCAATATGGTTGTCAAGCGGTTCCTGAAGTCTTCCACCCATCTGCAAGACATCCTAAAAATGGCCAGGAAACTTTGCATTCACTTCAGCCTCTCGTACACCGCGAAGCACACCCTCCTTGAGCTGCAGCGGCAGAACGGCATCCCCTAACACAGGCTGATATGTGACATTCGCCAGAACTACAGGATGAATGATGTCATTCCACCGCTTCATGTCCTGGAACAGATGCTGGTAAAAGATGATGGCCAGGGGACTGGAGACATGGCGCCTAGATCTCACAGCCACATGAGCCCTGTGGGGGCTGAACTGGAGGAGGAGGACATTGGAGCATAAGCAATGTGTAGTGAAATGGGTGTTTTTTATACACAGGTGACAGGAGAGGAGGAGCAGGAGCAGCCATAGGAGCTACAGGGCAATGAGGAAGATGAGGCAGAGGACCCAGACACACCATGGCAGTATGCAGTGGAGATGGAGGCAGGGAGTCCCTCTGAGTCACTTGCACAAATGGCCCAATGTATGCTTACTTGCTTGCATAGTGACAGCCAAATTTTCAGCATTCGGCAGAGGGATGACTTCTGGTTCTCCACCTTGTTGGACCCTCGCTAACGGCCCAAAATGGGGGCCTTTTTTACACCCGCTGAGAGGGAGGACAAACTGAACTACTACAGAGACATCCTATGTAGTGAGTTGGCCGCTGCCTTTCTGCATCATTGTCCATCCTCTCGCAGGTCTGACAGGGGGGGCCCTATGCTGTCATGTTCTTTTATCCTCTGCCATAGCTGCTGTGGGGTGGGGGGTAGGAGCAGTTCCAGCTCCATCAGCAGCAACTTGAATCTAGAGTCGCTGATGAGCAGCTTTCTTCACCCACCTAATGAAGAAAATACTCACCATCAGCAGCAGGTAGACCTGGAGCAGGACCTGAACCAGCAGGTGGTGGCATATTTGGACAGTACCCTGCCACCCCACATTGAAGGTCCGCTGGACTACTAGGCAGCCAAACTGGATTTTGGCCTGGAAAAGCTATCCTGCCCGGCCAGTAGTGTGGAATTAGAGCGGGTGTTTAGTGCGGCTGGGGTCATAGTTACCCCAAGAAGAACTTGACTGTCCACCCAAAATGTGGAAAGACTGACTTTTGTCAAGACGAATCAGGCGTGGATCTGCAAAGGATTTCCACCCACCAATGCCTGATGCATCAGACTAGATCATCCATAGTGCCAAACCAACACTTTGACAAAAGAGATCAGTTTCTTCTGGCTACCTGCCTGAGCTACTATTTGGAAGCTGCCACCCGCCTGATGCCACACATCTGATGCCAAGTGCTCCTTCTTTCACCCACCATCTTCAGCTGGAACTGGTATTGCCACCCACTTCCCCACTCTGTCACCAGGTCACTCTGCAGTCTCCTGATAATGCTGCCACCTCCTCACTTTGTCACCTTGCCACTCTGTGGTCTCTTGATGCTGCTGCTGCCACCTCCCTACTCTGTCACCAGGTCACTTTGTGGTCTCCTGATGCTGCTGCCACCTCCACATTATGTCACCTTGCCACTCTGGGGTCTCCTGATGCTGCTGCCACCTCCACACTATATCATTGTGCCACTCTGTGGCCTCCTGATGCTGCTGCCACCTCCACAATCTGTCATTGTGCCACAATGTGGCCTCCTGATGCTGCTGCCACCTCCACACTATGTCACCTTGCCACTCTGTTGTCTCCTGATTCTGTTGCTGCCACCTCCACACTGTCATTGTGCCACTCTGTGGCCTCCTCCTGATGCTGCTGCTGCCACCTCCATACTCTGTCTTTGTGCCACTCTGTGGCCTCCTGATGCTGCTGCCACATCCACACTCTGGCATCATGCCTCTTTGGCCTCCTGATGCTGCCGCCACCTCCACACTGTCATTGTGCCATTTCTGTGGCCTCCGCCTGAAGCTGCCGCCAAAAGTAGGAGTGGGTACAAAACACAGAAGACATGCAAATATTCCATTGACGTGTCATCTCTGTTTTGGATTCACTCCTGTTTTTTTGGCATTAGCAATACTGATGAAAATGCTGACAGAGTGAAGGCGGATGCTCAACAGACAGGATCTGTTTTTTGTGGGTTATTGTTTTGATGGATCAGAGGAAGGGCAAAATAATCAGTGACGTCAACACAAACTTACTGTCAACACCCTCTCTACTCTGTCGGGGGGGGGGGGGGGGCTTTACTTGTATAAGCGTTTAATAGAAGAGGTTCTCTAGACATCTATGTGGAATCAGCTGACTATGGTGTAAAAGGAGTGCGCTTCTTCTTGACGCTAACATCAACCTGTAAGTCTGAGTTTATATTTGAGTTATTTGGTCAGTTTTGGCCCTGTGACTGCCCAAATAAGTACAGTGTGCAGTGATTCTAAGAGCAACACCTGTTATCTGCATTAGCAATAGGTAAGGGGGCACACTATAATAAAGATGGAGTTAACTGGCAGTTCAGCACATATACTGTATATCACCCCAAAAAAGGCCACTTGGCCCAACGAAATCCCAATACGGTGTAGATCCACTAGATATAAAACTAATGCATGCATTTTATTAGACTACAAAAGTCATACAGACAAAGTTAAAAATTGTATACAATGTAACATGTGCTGGTACATAATAATACCAGACACCTACACAGCTCCCAGCAAAAACCACAAATATGGGCACAATGTATAGAGTCCAGAGTAACAATAAAGAGTACAATAAGGCAAAGGTGCAACCTAAGATGAGCAATATATAAATAGTAAGTGATAATGTGGCATCAAAACACACCTAATACCTGAATAACTTATAAATTGAACACTCAGGACTTTCCCGGTGGGCCTAGGTAAGAGAAACTGACGACCCACGCGTATCGCCGGTACTGTCTGGCTTCCTCAGAGGTAAATGACTGTGTGGGCTAAGGTCCTTTTTATGTGTGCAATAATAAACAGTAATAAATGAATTATGCAAGTCACCTGTAAATTAAGAAAATCAGCTGAATAAAATCCTGCTGCATACTTGGCATCTGTAAGAGCCCACGGCGCATGCACCAGTGGCGCTATAGAGAATGTGGAAGATCACATGAGGCAGTAAAACTTCCTGGCAGTGGAACGCAAATGTGCTCCACAAGCATTTGCGTTTCACTGCCTCATTTGCCGTAGGCTCTTTTCACTGACTCTACAACAGAGGTCACGAATGAAGCCTCCAATGTAGATGTGAACAAGCCCTAGTATCACTTTATATTTTATATAAGTGAAGAGTATTAACTTAAATTTGTTTTTAATGTCCAGTGGAGCAGGTGGAGTACTGTAGCTTTTTTATTTTTTTTCAGGTGACTGGCACAAACCAGTGAACCTAACAGCACAATAGGCCTGTCAGATGTAATTTAGTCAACAAGCATACGTTACAGTATACAGGAGTGAATTAAATCACCTAGTCAGAGACAAACACTGCGTTCTCCCTCATATATGAGTATTCACAGGAGTAGAAGAACTTAGATTACTGAAACTAATAATAACATTAATAATATAAATAATCATGATGATGAATTCTCCATAAAGATAACCTAAAGATGTATAGACTATCTCTATAGCATTGTCTTCAAGAGTGGTTTCTTTTTTAATAGATTTCCTGAAGGATAAAACTGTTTTTGGCATTACTGTAGAAGGTGGCACTATATTAACACACAGGACAGGATTAGAAAATTAGTAGCTCAGCACCATTCAAGGAATTAGGGCAGCAATACCAGAAACAACCTGCAGGACAGAGGAGGGACTGTTTTTTTTATTTGATCTGTGACTTCGTTGAATAACTTCGGTGGTTGATTTTTAACCACTTCACATCTGGGCCATTTGCCCCCTTCCTGACCAGGCCTAATTTTGCTAATTTGACATATCTCACTTTATGTGATAATAATTTTAGACAGCTTTTACTAATCCAGGTCATTCAGAGATTGTTTTACCTTTATTTATGAAAAATTACAAATTCACAAAGAAATTAGAAAAATTAGCAATTTTCAAAATTTCTATTTCTCTGCTTTTAAAACAGAAAGTGAACCTCATAAAATATTTATTACTTAACATTCCCCATATGTCTACTTTATGTTGGCATCATTTTGGAAAAGTAATTTAATTTTTTGGGGCTTAGAAGTTTAGAACCAATTCTTAAAATTTTTAAGAAAATTGCCAAAGCCCACATTTTAAGGACCAGTTCAGGTCTGAAATCACTTTGTGGGGCCTACATAGTGAATACCCCCATAAATGACCCCATTGTAGAAACTGAGCCCCTTAAGTTACTTAAAACCTATTTTACAAACTTTGTTAACTCTTTAGGCGTTCCACAAGAATTGAAAATGAAGATCAATTTAATTTTATTTCACTTTTTTGTCAGATTTTCCATTTTAATCCAATTTTTTCTTTACTACATCGATGGTTAACAGCCAAACAAAATTCAATATTTATAACCCAGATTCTGTGGTTTACAGAAACACCCCACATGCGGTCATAAACTGCTGTATGGGCACATGGCAGGGCGCAGAAGAAAAGGAGAACCACATGGTTTTTAGATGCCATGTCCCATTTGAAGCCCCCCTGATGCACCCTTCCAGTAGAAGTGACCCCATTTTGGACACTAGGGGATAAGGTGCCAGCTTTATTGGTACTATTTTTGGGTACATATGATTTTTTATTCATTCATTATAACACTTTATGGGGCAAGGTGACCAAAAATCATCATGTGATATATTTATAGAGCCGACCGTCAGGGACGTGGCAATACCAAATATGTATATTTAATTTAATTTTTTCTATTTTTTTTTAATTCCTTACATGGGGAATTTTTTTTTTACATATGAAACCTTTTTATTTATTTATTTTTTTAACACTTTATTTTTTTTATTTTACAATTTGCATCCCCCATAAGGTCATACAAGACCTCTGGGGGACATTTAACGTAACTTTTTTCTTTCACTGTTGATTAGAGTTGAGCAAACCCGAACTGAAAAGTTCGGGTTCGTACTGAACTTTAAGATTTTTTCCACCCGAAACCGAACCCGAACATTTACTTAAAAGTTCAGGTTCGGGTTCAGTGTTTGGCGATTTCTATGGAGCTTTTTGAAAGGCTCCAAAGCAGCCAATCAACAAGCGTTATACTACTTGCCCCAAGAGGCCATCACAGCCATGCCTACTATTGGCATGGCTGTGATTGGCCAAGTGCACCATGTGACCCAGCCTCCTTAAAAGCTGGAGTCGCGTAGCGCTGCACGTCACTCTCCTCTTCACTAATGTAGGGATAGGTTGCTGCTGTGAGGGAGAGATTAAGCAGGGGGAAATACAACCAAGTCTTGAAATTCTGCACATCTACAGCTGAGAATCATCTATCTTTTGTGGGTGCAGAGCACACAGGTTTTGTGCCTGCCCTGAGCGTTTTTTTCAGACACTTTTTCAGTGGTCATCGGCGGCCATTTTACCACAATTGCAACGCACCAGCACAGCATTGCATGATCTGACGCTTGTCTTCAAGCCATACCGCTCTGATACTATCTGTGTGTAACAGAACCAATTTTAAAGTAGCTGAACTAAAGCTATTTTGCTGGGAATCTGTCATTTTAACCAGCCCATATAAACCGTTTGACACTCTCTGTGTGTGACCGTACCCATTTAGAAGTAGCTGAAATAAATCAATTTTGCTGGGAATCTGTCATATTAACCAGCCCATATACACCGCTGTGACACTATCTGTGTGTGACCGAACCCATTTAGAAGTAGCTGAACTAAAACTATTTTGCTGAGAATCTGTCATATTAACCAGCCCATATACACTGCTGTGACACTATCTGTGTGTGACCATACCCATTTAGAAGTAGCTGTACTAAAGCTATTTTGCTGAGAATCTGTCATATTAAGGCTACTTTCACACTAACGTTCGGAGCTCCGCTTGTGAGTTCCGTTTGAAGGCTCTCACAAGCGGCCCCGAACGGATCCGTACAGCCCCAATGCATTCTGAGTGGATGCGGATCCGCTCATAATGCATCAGTCTGGCACCGTTTGGCCTCCGCTCTGCTCAGCTGGCGGACACCCGAACGCAGCTTGCAGCGTTTTCGTGTCCACCTGGCCGTGCGGAGCCAAACGGATCTGTCCAGACTTACAATGCAAGTCAATGGGGACGGATCCGTTTGACGTTGACACAATATGGTGCAACTGCAAACGGATCCGTCCCCCATTGACTGTCAATGTAAAGTCAGGAGTCCCTATTAATATACCATCAGATCGGAGTTTTCTCCGATCTGATTGTATATTTTAACTTGAAGCGTCCCCATCACCATGGGAACGCCTCTATGTTAGAATATACCATCGGATTTGAGCTACATCGTAAAACTCAGATCCGACAGTATATTCTAACACAGAGGCGTTCCCATGGTGATGGGGACGCTTCATGTTAGAATATACTGAGAACTGTGTACATGACTGCCCCCTGCTGCCTGGCAGATGCTGCCAGGCAGCAGGGGGCAGATCCCCCCTCCTCCTGTAATTAACTTATTGGTGGCCAGTGCGGCCCCCCCTCCCTCTCCAGTATTAATTGTAGCCAGTGCGGCCCCCCTCCCTCTATATTCATCGGTGACCAGTGCGGATTCCCAGTATTAAATATGACCAGTGCGGCCTCGCCCTCCCTCCCTCCCCAGTATTAAATATGACCAGTGCGACCTGCCCCTCCCTCTATATTTATTGGTGGCCAGCGCGGATTCCAAGTATTATGACCAGTGCGGCCTCCCCTCTCCCCCCCCCTAATTAAAATCACCCCCCCCCATCATTGGTGGCAGCGGAGAGTACCGATCGGAGTCCCAGTTTAAATCACTGGGGCTCTGATCGGTTACCATGGCAACCAAGACGCTATTGCAGTCTTGGCTGCCATGGTTACTTAGCAATAAATACAAGCATTATACTTACCTGAAGAGCTGCGATGTCTGTGTCTGGCCGGGAGCTCCTCCTACTGGTAAGTGACAGGTCTGTGCTATAGGCAATGCACCGCACAGACCTTTCACTTACCAGTAGGAGGAGCTCCCGGCCGGACACAGACATCGCAGCTCTTCAGGTAAGTATAATGCTTGTATTTATTGCCAAGTAACCATGGCAGCCAAGACTGCAATAGTGTCTTGGCTGCCATGGTAACCGATCGGAGCCCCAGCGATTTAAACTGGGACTCCGATCGGTACTCTCCGCTGCCTCCAATGATGGGGGGGGGGGGTGATTTTAATTAGGGGGGGGGAGAGGGGAGGCCGCACTGGTCACAATACTTGGAATCCGCACTGGCCGGCCACCAATGAATATAGAGGGAGGGGGGCCGCACTGGTCATATTTAATACTGGGGAGGGAGGGAGGGAGGGGGAGGCAGCACTGGTCATATTTAATACTGGGAATCCGCACTGGCCACCGATGAATATAGAGGGAGGGGGGCCGCACTGGTTATAATTAATACTGGGGAGGGAGGGGGGGGCCGCACTGGCCACCAATAAGTTAAATACAGGAGGGGGGGGTCTGCCCCCTGCTGCCTGGCAGCATCTGCCAGGCAGCAGGGGGCAGTCATGTACACAGTTCTCAGTATATTCTAACTTGAAGCGTCCCCATCACCATGGGAACGCTTCTGTGTTTAGAATATACTGTCGGATCTGAGTTTTCCTAAGTGAAAAATCTGATCTGAAATAAACAGTTATGCAAACGGATCCGTTCTGAACAGATGCAAGCGTTTGCATTATAGGAGCGGATCCGTCTGTGCAGACACCAGATGGATCCGCTCCTAACGCAAGTGTGAAAGTAGCCTAACCAGCCTATATATACCGCTGTGACACTATCTGTGTGTGGCCGAAACCCATTTATAATAGCTGAACTAAAGCTATTTTGCTGAGAATCTGTCATATTAACCAGCCATTATACACCGCTGTGACACTATCTGTGTGTGACCGAACCTATTTAGAAGTAGCTGAAATAAATCTATTTTGCTGGGAATCTGTCATATTAACCAGCCCATATACACCGCTGTGACAGTATCTGTGTGTGACTGTACCCATTTAGAAGTAGTTGAACTAAAGCTATTTTGCTGAGAATCTGTGATAATAACCAGCCCATATACACCGTTTGACACTCTCTGTGTGTGACCGAACCCATTTAGAAGTAGCTGAAATAAATCAATTTTGCAGGGAATCTGTCATATTAACCAACCCATATACACCGCTGTGACACTATCTGTGTGTGACCGTAAGCATTTACAAGTAGCTGTACTAAAGCAATTTTGCTGAGAATCTGTCATATTAACCAGCCCATATACACGGCTTGACACTATCTCTGTGTGACCGTACCCATTTAGAAGTAGCTGAAATAAATCAATTTTGCTGGGAATCTGTCATATTAACCAGCCCATATACACCGCTGTGACACTATCTGTGTGTCACCAAACCTATTTAGAAGTAGCTGAAATAAATCAATTTTGCTGGGAATCTGTCATATTAACCAGCCCATATACACTGCTGTGACACTCTCTGTGTGTGACCAAACCTATTTAGAATTAGCTGAAATAAATCTATTTTGCTGGGAATCTGTCCTTTTAACCAGCACATGTATACCGTTCACTTTATTTTTTAATTTCTTGCTTGGCAGAACGCAAACCATGAGGAAAAATTCTAATAAGGGACGTGGTCATGGTCTTGGTGGAGCCACTGCTACAAGGAGTGGACGTGGTCGTTCGGGCCCAGCTACAGATCCAAGTGAACCAACTTTTTCGGGTACCAGTAGGCGCCAGAATCTCCAGAGATATTTGGTCGGGCCTAATGCCATTCTAAGGATGGTAAGGCCTGAGCAAGTACAGGTGATAGTCGATTGGGTGGCAGACAGTGGATCCAGCACGTTCACATTATCTCCCACCCAGTTTTCTACAGAAAGCGCACATGTGATGCCTGAAACCCATGCCCATCAGTCTATAACATCACCCCCGTGCATATTAGGGAACCTGTCTGAGCCTCAAGTCATGCAGCAGTCTCTTATGCTGTTTGAAGACTCTGCTGGCAGGGTTTACCAAGGGCATTCACCTAGCCCTTCTCCAGGGGTGGAAGACGTAGAATGCACTGACGCACAACCACTTATGTTTCCTGATGAGGACATGGGAATACCACCTCAGCACGTCTCTGATGATGACGAAACACAGGTGCCAACTGCTGCGTCTTTCTGCAGTGTGCAGACCGAAAAGGAGGTCAGGGAAGAAGACTGGGTGGAAGACGATGCCGGGGACGATGAGGTTCTAGACCCCACATGGAATGAAGGTCGTGCCACTGACTTTCAGAGTTCGGAGGAAGAGGCAGTGGTGAGACCGAGCCAACAGCGCAGCAAAAGAGGGAGCAGGGTGCAAAAGCAGAGCAGTCGTGGCAAAGACAGTTCGCCTGCTACTGGCCACCGCTACCAGGGATCGAGCACACCAAAGGCAGCTTCAAGGAGTTTCCTGGCATGGCACTTCTTCTCACAATGTGCTGATGACAAGACCCGAGTGGTTTGCACGCTGTGCCATCAGAGCCTGAAGCGAGGCATTACCGTTCTGAACCTTAGCATAACCTGCATGGCCAGGCATCTTCATGCGAGACGCAGGCTGCAGTGGAGTATGCACCTTCAAAAACAAGAAAGGGCTCAGGCCCCTCCTGCTCCCTCTTCTGCTGCTGCCTCGGCCTCTGCCTCTGGAGGAACGTTGGCACCTGCCACCCAGCAAACAGAGGATGTGCCACCAACACCACCACCTCTGTCACCAAGCATCTCCATCATGTCACACGGAAGCATTCATCTCTCCATCTCCGAAACCTTGGAGAGAAAGCGTAAATTCCAACCTAGCCACCCTCGATCCCTGGCCCTGAATGCCAGCATTTTTAAACTACTGGCCTTTGAAATGCTGTCATTCAGGCTGGTGGAGACAGACAGCTTCAAACAGCTCATGTTGCTTGCTGTCCCACAGTACGTCGTTCCCAGCCGCCACTACTTCTCCAGGAGAGCCGTGCCTTCCCTGCACAACCAAGTATCGGATAAAATCAAGTGGCACTGCGCAACGCCATCTGTAGCAAGGTCCACCTAACCACAGATACGTGGACCAGTAAGCACAGCCAGGGACGCTATATCTCCCTAACTGCACACTGGGTAAATGTAGTGGCTGCTGGGCCCCAGGCGGAGAGCTGTTTTGCGCACGTCCTTCCGCCACCAAGGATCGTAGGGCATCATTCTTTGCCTCCTGTTGCTTCCTCCTCCTACTCGGCTTCCTCCTCTCTTTCTACCACCTCCTCATTCGGTCAGCAACAGACCTTCACCACCAACTTCAGCACAGCCAGGGGTAAACATCAGCAGGCCGTTCTGAAACTTATGTGTTTGTGGGACAGGCCCCACACTGCGCAGGAGTTGTGACGAGGTATAGAACAACATACCGACGAGTGGTTGCTGCCGGTGAGCCTCAAGCCCGGCCTGGTGGTGTGAGATAAAGGGATCTCGTTGCAGCTCTGGGACTAGCCGGTTTGACACACATTCCTTGCCTGGCACAAATGCTGAATTTGGCTGTGCAGAAATTCATTCACAACTACCCCGAGATGTCTGAGCTGCTGCATAAAGTGCGGGCAGTCTGTTCTCATCCTACCGCCGCTTGCCTGTCTGCGCTACAGCGTAACTTCGGCCTTCCCGCTCACCGCCTCATTTGCGACGTGCCTACCAGGTGGAACTCCACCTTGCACATGCTGGAGAGACTGTGTGAGCAGCAGCAGGCCATAGTGTAGTTTCAGCTGCAGCACGCACAGGTGAGTCGCACTGCGGAACAGCACCACTTCACCACCAATGACTGGGCCTCCATGCGAGACCTGTGTGCCCTGTTGCGCTGTTTCGAGTACTCCACCAACATGGCCAGTGGCGATAATGCCGTTATCACCGTTACAATACCACTTCTATGTCTCCTTGAGAAAACACTTAGGGCGATGATGGAAGAAGATGTGGGCCAGGCGGAGGAGGAAGAGGGGTAATTTCTAAGACTTTCAGGCCAGTCTTTTAAAAGTGCCTCAGAGGTAGGTTTTTTGCAACAGCAGAGGCCAGGTACAAATTTGGCCAGCGAGGACCCACTACTGGAGGACGAGGAGGATGAGGAAGATGAAGCATGTTCACAGCAGGGTGGCAACCAACGCAGATCGTGCCCATCACTGGTGCATGGCTGGGAGAATACGAAGGACGCAGACGATACACCTCCCACAGAGGACAGCTTGTCCTTACCTCTTGGCAGCCTGGCACACATGAGCGACTACATGCTGCAGTGCCTGCGCAATGACTGCAGAGTTGCCCACATTTTAACGTGTGCTGACTACTGGATGGCCACCCTGCAGTATCCCCGTTACAAAGAAAATGTGCCGTCCTTAATTCCCTCACTGGAGCGTGATAGGAAGAGGCGCTCCTGAGAGCATGCCTGACTGACGCCGGGGGAAAAGTGGAAGCACAAGGCGAAGGCAGGGGAGGAGGAAGAGGTCACCAACACAGCTGTGTCAGCGCCAGCACCTCAGAAGGCAGGGTTAGCATGTCCGACATGTGGAAAAGCTTTGTCACCTCGCCGCAATAACCGGCTCCAACTGCTGATATGGAGCGTGTTAGCAGAAGGCAGCATTTGACCAACATAGTGGAGCAGTACCTGTGCACACGACTACACTTACTGACTGATGGTTCTGCCCCATTCAACTTCTGGCTCTCCAAATTGTCCACATGGCTAAAGCTTGCCCTGTATGCCTTGGAGGTGCTGGCCTGCCCTGCAGCCAGTGTACTCTCTGAACATGTATTTAGCACGGCAGGAAGCGTCATTACAGACAGACGCAGCCGCCTGTCCACAGCCAACGCGGACAAGCTCACGTTCATTAAAATGAACCAGGCCTGGATCCCACAAGACTTGTCTGTACCTTGTGCAGAATAGACAGTTCTAACAGCCTCAACCATCCATCCTTGTACTCAAGTGCACCTATTCCTTTTTTATTTTTATATGTCCTAATATTTTGGGGGATACCCCTATGTAAAATAACACACATCTGTGTTGGCTACCTAGTTCTCCTTCACCGCCGCTTCCACCAAGACCGCCACGTGAGCCTACACCACCACATCCACCCATTCACCGCCTCCTCAACCTCTTCCTCCTAGATCATTCCTAATTTTTTATTTTTTTAAGGTCTTTTATGTTGTTTTAATTCATTTCCCTATCCACATTTGTTTGCAGAGCATTTGCCATGCTCTTAAGCATAATTTTCTGCCTTTTGCAGCCCTCTAGCTCTTTCCAGGGCTATTTTAGAGCCTTTTTAGTGGCCAAAAGTTTGGGTCCCTATTGAATTAAATGGGGTTCGGGTTCGGGGTCAAGTTCGGGTCCCGAACCCAAACTTTTTTTAAAGTTTGGCCGAACCTGCCGAACCCGAACATCCAGGTGTAGGCTCAACTCTACTGTTGATTTCTCCTGTAACAGGTGCTGACATAGTAGCCCCAGTTTCAGGAGAAATGCACCTACCAGAGATGCTGTACAGCGCAATGCAGTGCTGTACAGCTTTATTGCAGGGCTAATCGAGGTTTTTGAAAGACCTCACAGCTCCTGCACTCTCCCGACCCCAGCGATCACATGACCACCGGGCCAGAACAGGCCTGCTCTGTATACACATCGGTCTAGAAGGCAGGGACACCTGGGCACTGTCCCTGCCTTCTCTAAGGGTTGCCCTGGTGTCACTGACCACTGCCACTTTAAAACTTTAAACCGAACTCGGCTTCGGTTCCAAGGTAGTAGTCGAGCCAAGTTATACTTTACAGAGACGAATCTCCGTACAGTATTATTCAAAAGTGTTGAACAAAGCGACTTCGGATGAAGCATCTGAGTCTTGCTTCGCTCAACTCTAATTTTAAAGGTGAATACACCATTTCAAGAATTCTTTCAGCTCCTCTTTCATAAATTTTTTCTATTTTGCGATATGTTGGATCAATCTTTCGAAGCAGGAGTTCAGACATCTTGTATCACTGCATCTACCATGGTAATGTACACAAAACTTATACTGTTCACCAATTTTAGGGGACTTATGATAGATTTGGTGTAACTCTCTAGCTACCATGTTTTTTTAGACCATCTCATAGCTGGTGTACTTTACACCAATATGTTGCACAAAAAAAATGGCACATTTCATTAATAAATTTGGTGTTTTGCTCTTAGTCAACAGGCTTTGCAGGCTCAGAGGGAAAGTAATGAGCTACAGCAAAAAATACATGAGGAGGCTATGTGTGCACAGCAGCAGACAAACAATCTCCTAATGCAGCAGCTGGTAGCACTGCAAGAGTTGGTGCGAACATCCCTGCAAGGAGTTTCAAACGCGACAACCCTGACTGTGTCTACCGCCAGGGACAAAGTCCGATCCGCCCTGAAGAAAATGGGTCTGGAAGATGATATAAAGGCATTCCTGATGGTGTTCAAAAGAACCACAGAGCAAGAGAGGCTGCCATTGGAGCAGTGGGCTGAGGTGGTGGCGCCTTTTCTGGTGGGGGACGCACAAAAGGCCTATTTTGACCTCAGCCGCGAGGAGGCCAAGGTCTATTAGAAGCTAAAAGGGAAGGTGTTGGCCAGGTTGGGGGTAAACACCTGTGTGCGAGCGCACAGGGTGTATCAGTGGGTGTTTGCTGAGTCCCGACCCGCCCGGTCACAAGCCTATGACTTACTTCACCTAGTAAAAAATGGCTTCAGCCTGAAATGTTGAGCCCTTCTCAGATGGTTGAAAGGGTCGCGGTCGACAGGTTCGTGCGTACCCTCCCGAGAGCCATACAGTGCTGGGTGGGACAAGGCGATCCAGGTAACCTGGAACGACTAATTAGCCTGGTGGAGAGGTATATGGTCACTCAGGATTTGGTGCGGGACTCAGCGGTACTTCCAAAATCACGTCAGCCCCCATTGCCGACCCGGGATCCTGAAAAAGGAATCCAACCTCATAAGGGGGGGAGTGGATCTCCAGTCCGTGGGAGGAATACCCTGCTGGACTCTGGGTGCCTGGTAACTCTGGTCCATGAGTCGCTGGTAACAGAAAAACTCCCAGAAAGGCAAACCCTTACCATTGTCTGTATACATGGGGATCGCCGGAAGTATCCCACCACTAAGGTTACCCTGGCGGTGTGTGGTAAGGAGGTACCACATGTCGTAGGAGTGGGGAGATGGCTCCCTTATGCTGTAATATTGGGGAGGGACTTTCCCCTGTTCTAGACTTTGTGGAGGAACGGTTTGCCTACCTGTGGAGAAGAAAAGCGTCCGGGTCTTGAGCCCGAAGCCCCAGCCGTAGGGGGTCACCGTAAAGGAGGTGGAGTGTAACCCCGACCGGTTTCCCCTAGAAGGATTGGCGGGTGAGACAGTAGAAAGTTCGTCCATCCTGGATCTGGAGGTACCCCGAGAAACCTTCGGCACTGCACAGCTTCAGGATTCAATGTTATTGCGGTCTAGAGAAGGTGTGTCAGTGATCAATGGCGTTGCCCAGCTTCCTGGGGCCGATACCGTATTTCCTCACCTGGCCTATAACTAAGACCTGTTATACAGGGTAGACAAGCTGAGGCAGGAGGTGGTGGAACAACTGGTGGTGCCCCAGCCTTACCGGCGAATGGTCTTGGATTTAGCACATGCGCATGTGTTGGGAGGGGATCTGGGGGTTAAGAAAACGCTGGAGCGAATTTTACAACGGTTCTATTAGCCTGGGATATATGAGGAAGTCCGGAGGTTCTGTCAGTCCTGTCCAGTGTGTCAGGTGACTAACCCCCAACCTTAGTATCGCAGTCCACTGGTCCCTATGCCCATTATAGAGGTGCCTTTCAAAAGGATTGCCATGGATCCATAGTCTTACATCCTGGTAATGTAAGACTATGCCACGCGGTATCCAGAGGCGGTCCCATTGTGCCATACGTCGGCCAAGGTAATAGCTAAAGAGCTCATGAATATATTCGCCCGGATGGGGATACCAAAGGAGATTCTGACGGACCAGGAGACACCCTTTATGTCCAAAATAACAAAGGAATTGTGTAAGCTATTAAATATTAAACACCTGCAGACGTCCGTCTACCATCCCAAAACCGATGGGTTAGTAAAACGGCTTAATAAGACACTGAAGTCCATGCTAAAAAGAGTCGTGGCTAAGGATGGGAGAGATTGGGACTTGCTGTTGCCCTATGTTTTGTTTGCGTTACGGGAAGTGCCCCAGGCATCCATGGAGTTCTTGCCCTTCGAGTTGTTATATGGGCGACATCCCCGTAAGCTACTGGATATCGCTAAGGAGGCATGGGAGCAACAGCCTATGCCTCATAAAAGTGTGATAGAGCACAAAGGAAAAATGCAGGACCGAATAGGGGTCGTGTTGCCGATTGTCCGTGAGTACATGGAAGCGGCACAACTGGCCCAGAGTCGAGTATATAACCGATTCACTCGGGTAAGGACATTTCACCCGGGTGACCGAGTTCTTGTACTCGTGCCCACAGTCGAGAGTAAATTCTTGCCTCGATGGCAAGGACCCTATGAAGTTAAGGAGAAAGTGGGCCCAGTTGATTACAGGATATACCAACCAGGACGGCGGAAGCCCGAACAGGTATATCATGTGAATCTACTAAAACCTTGGAGAGACAGAGAGAATTTGTTTGGAGACAGCCCGCCCTCTGTCTGGACGGCAGGGAGTGGCCTGGGGTCACCAGGTGTTCTGGAGAACGCCGCTGGGGTGACGATAGGGGACGGACTGTCAACCAAACAGGCACAAGAGGTGAGAGAAATAATTAGTCGGAATAGGAACATATTCTCTGACCTTCCTGGACGTACCACCTTGATCGAGCATGACATTGTCACCGAGCCCCGGGTGAAAGTCCGCCTAAAACCATACCGAGTACCGGAGGCTCGGCGACAGGCCATTTCGCAGGAAGTAAGATCGATGCTACGTATAGGGGTCATAGAAGAGTCAAAGAGCGAGTGGGCTAGCCTGATTGTCCTTATTCCCAAACAGGATGGTTCATTATGGTTCTGTAATGATTTTAGGAAATTAAATGAGGTATTAAAATTTGACGCCTATCCCATGCCTCGGCTGGTAAAAGCCAGGTATTTTTTCGATCCTAGATCTCACGAAAGGCTACTGGCAGGTACCTCTGATGGAGGCGGCAAAGGAGAAGACGGCCTTTGTCACCCTGGAGGGGCTTTTTCAGTATTGGGTGTTGCCTTTTGGGTTGCATGGCACTCCGGCTATATTCCAGCGTCTGATGAATGTCGTCCTCAAGCCCCATCACCAGTATACCTCTGCGTATCTGGATGATATAGTCGTGTTGAGCCCGGACTGGGAGGGTCTTTTGTCAAAACTTCAAGCAGTGATAGATTCTCTCAGGAAGGCAGGGTTGACCGCCAAGCCAAAAAAATGCTCGGTGGGGCAAGAGGATGCTCGCTATTTGGGGTATGTGATTGGACGCAGAGACATTAGGCCCCAAGTAAATAAAGTCGAAGCAATCCGGAATTGGCCTAGGCCTCATACATCCAAGCAAGTACGGTCATTTTTGAGCCTGATTGGGTATTTTATAAGGTTCATTCCCCATTTTGCCACCTTGGCAGTCCCGTTAACCGGACTTTTGAAGGGTAGAAAGTCGGTGATGGTTCGCTGGGGGGAGCAGGAGGCGTTCTCCCATTTGAAGTCGGCCCTATGTGGGTCCCCGGTTCTGGTAACGCCCGACTTCAAGCGGAGTTTGTAGTTCAAACAGATGCCTCGGGAGTAGGACTAGGGGCTGTGCTTTCCCAGAGCACCCCGTGGTTTTCCTACGCCACATGCTTACCCCAGCAGAAACCCGGTATAGCATTGTGGAGAGAGAGTGCCTCGCCATCAAGTGGGCACTCGAGTCTCTCAGATATTACCTCTTAGGGAGAAGGTTCCGTATGGTGAAGGACCACTCCCCTCTCCAGTAGATAAGTCGGGCTAAGGAGGGGAGTGCTCAGGTCACCAGGTGGTTCTTGTCCCTCCAGAACTTTAAGTGTACTGATGAGCACAGGGTCGGCCTCTTATAGTGGAACACAGATGCCCTGTCCCGCGTACACTGCTGTGCATGTGTTCACCCCCTCAGGCTTGAACAGTATGTTCAAGCCCTCAGGGGTGAACAAAGGGGGGGATATGTAGGAGAGTCCCCGGGATAATAATTGATGGACGATACGTGCCACAGGGGTCCTGGCCTCGGTGGAGTAAGAACCGGATCATTGCGGTTACAGCGGCGAATGCTGCTGGCGCAGTGTGTCTGGGCTGGTTCTTACTGGTAACAGGTAAAGAACAGGGTGCGTGCCTGTTCCCCACGGCCAGCCCAGGCTTTTGGTGGAGTTGGGCCTTTGAAGAACCCAGCCTGCTGAAGATGGGGGGTGAGTGTGTCTTGCTGTGCTGGACATTTTGACAGACAGAGTCAGTGCTGGTCAAGGAGAGACTGGGCACAGCACAAACTGAAGGATAGCCCTGGGACCTGTGCTGCTACTAGCCAAAGGGGCTCTGGCCTGAGGGAGACAAAGGCAGGTAGTCTAGAAACCTGCAGGACCAGTGTGGTCAGTCCAGAAACAAGGTGACTCAAACCTGCTGTTTATTTTCTATAAAAGGACTTTTGTTCTATGCACTATGTGGATATGCACCTGTGTGGTCTGCACATTGCCTGTTATGCCTTTGGTGTGAATAAAGTCACGGTGCATCACAAAGACTGTGATTGCCTCAATACTGCCGCCGCTACCATAGACTACCACGAGCACATCCCCACAAGTGGTAAAAACATGAAAAATTGAGTCAGTCGATGTTTGACAGACGCTCTTCACTTTATATGAATGAAATACTGTTGAAGTTTTCCTTTAGGAAATGCTTCTGACATATACACAACATCTAATGTGCCTATAGAGCTCTGTTTGATGTATGAGTGTCCATTTACCATACATATGGCTGGTCATCTGTGTAGTCCACTACTCTACTTCATATACAGTAAATTTATGCAACACACAGTATATGCCTTATTCACAATGGGAGCCAATACATCTGGGGCATACAGTATTTACAAGTATATATCTAAACAGAAACCAAACATGAGGTGACCAGAAGCTATTACTACTGATCAAACAGTGCAGATATGTCCTTCCTTACTTTTCCTCTTGACGCAGCATGCAGTATGTATGGTGCAGGATGACTAGATTAAAATCAAAACAAAAAAAAACATTTTTTTCACAATACTCGGTCATGAGACGGCTACACTATTTGTGCTTACGTGTGGCCACCTAATGGTTATGATGTGAACTGCAGATGGCTTGCTGGCAGTTTGCGATATTGTATTGAATTACCTTTCAACATACAGTATGTGTGGTGCAGGGTGACCAGCTTTAAAAAAAAAATGGATTTCGCAAGATTTCTATCCTATATGTGTTTATGTGTGGCCACTCAGTGGTCATGATATGGATTTCAGAAGGTCAGGGGTCTTGCTAGCATGTTGTGAAATTGTTGGTTGTGCCATGAAATATTGTAGGTTTTTCAAACCAGCACCTGGATCAGAATGATTTAGTAATTGCATATCATTAAAAATTTAGTATAGCCAGACCACAGAGTTTTTCAATAAAATCTATATGTATAATGGCGCTTGCTGTTTTTTCTTGTCTTCATCTCTCTGTCCACCTCAGTAAGATAACTGAGGTGGTCGCACATCATCAGCTCTGTCCTTCAACTGCCAGTAGATATATCTTCAGCCTGTGATGGTTATTGTGCTTTCACATATGCGGCAGAGGATTCCGGCAGGCAGTTCCGGCAAAACATATGCAAACTGATGGCATTTGTCAGACGGATCCAGATGTGGATCTGTCTGACAAATGCATTGAAATGCCGGATCCGTCTCTCCGGTGTTATCTGGAAAAACGGATCCGGTATAAATGTTTTTTTTGCATTTTTTCAGTCTGCGCAATGCCTGATCCGTTTTGCCAGAACACTTAATGATGGATCCGGCACTAATACACTTCAATGTAAATTAATGCCGTATCCGGCATTCCGGCAAGTGTTCAGTCTTTTTGGACTGAGAGAAAACTGCTGCATGCTGCGTTATTTTCTACGTCTAGAAATGGCAAAAAGACTGAACTGAAGACATCCTGATGCATACTGAACGGATTGCTCTCCATTCAGAATGCATTAGGACAAAACTGATCAGTTCTTTTCCGGTATTGAGTCCATAGGACGGAACTCAATGCCGGAAAAGAATAACGCTAGTGTGAAAGTACCCTAACGGGAGAGAACTTCAGCAGAAAGGACAAATACCCTAAAAAAGGACACCCCCCTAAGTTGTGATACAGAGAGAGCAGAAGCAGAAAAGACACACCTCCTGATAAAGGACACTCCCCCGAGCTACTAGCCTGAAGAGAATGCAGCAGAGCAAGTGGGGCAATGACTGGGGGGTAATAGATTGGTTGTAGCTTTGTTGCAAAGAGATCCTCTATATAATGTCAGATTTTCCTTAATAACCCCTTTATTGGAGTAGCTCTAGACACACACAACATACCATAATAGTCAAACTTCTATACTGTACAAAGATACAAAGATTGAAATTGAAGAAGCTTTGGTCTATGACAGGGTCATATCTATAGGTATCTAATGGTAGCAGTTGCAGATGAGACCTGGTGCCTAGTGGGAATAGCAGAGAGCATAGAGTAATAGGTTTTCCATTTTAATAATTTATTCTCTAACATACACTATACATCTTGACAGTGACATCCTTCAGAATATTCACGGAATCAGGAATATGATCATTTGTGTATAAGTGATGTTATTTAGGAACAGTGAAGAAATTCAAAATGTGTAAATTGGATTACAAGCTATATTTAATGTAGCCCAATTTAGTACCAGTACCCTCAATTCAATTGTGGCAAAAGCCGCTGTGACTTTGATGCATTTACAAGTCCGATTTTTACATCCCAGCCAGATTGTGCTAAAGTCAATAGAGCCCATGGAGAATACTAAGAGAAAGAAATGTAAATGAAGTAAAATAAGCTGGGGACAATGAAATATTCCGTAAAATAGATTGGATAGCGGAAGTACATGGGAGGACATTATCAGCTTAAATACACCATTCGTTTGTACTGCGTTTGTGCTGGTTTGTGCCGCAAAAATGAACGTTTGTGCCGATTTGGTTTCCGAGATATTGCGTGCTTGATTTGATGAAACCCCACCCCACTTTCCACCCCATGTTTTTAACCCTGACTCTAGACCCCCCAGGGGTGCTGCAGCTTGCCCCCCTCCCACCCCCCCACAACTTTTTTTAGGGGACAAGCATATTATATTATTTTTTTCTGCGTACGCTGACTGTGGCCGGGACTCTTAGCGTCCAGCCACTGTTAGCGCATCGCACACCCCACCGCTGATCAACTTCGGACGGTTGATCAGCAAGTTTGAATAAATAAAAAAAATCACAGTTTTGGGCCTTTTTTATTTTTTTGTCTGTTAGGTTTAGGGTAAGTTCCCGAACACCCGTCCCCCCACACACACGCACACCAAATAAAGTTTATCACACACACTCCCCTACGGGCCGCCGGATGTTCTAGGTGGCATATGCCCAGCTTGCCTCCGAGTCCAAGAGCCCCAGTGAGGACGAGGATGACCCCACTTTCCTTTTGTCATCCGCGTCCTCCTCATCATCTAGCGATGACGATGAGACCCCAAGGCGGCGGAGACGCCGCCAGGTGGAGCAAGGAGACCGCCATGCTAGGGACCCTGCGGCCCACACTAGTACGAGAAGCTCTGGGGCTTGTACTAGTTTTCCGGCCCACCAGTTAAGTCCACCGGAGCCCCCTACCGGTGAACTTGTCTGGTATACTCCAGAGCGTTTTGAGCCCGTGATTCCTGATTTTGTAGGCCAACCAGGAATCCAGATTTCCACAGTGGGCTTCACTGAATGCGACTACTTTAGTCTTTTTTTCAGTGACCCCTTTGTGAATCTGATGTTGGAGCAGATGAACCTGTACACCCCACAGTTCATTGCTCAACATCCGGGCTCCTTTTTGGCTAGGCCCGGTGGCTGGACTCCGGTCTGTGCAGCCAAGATGAGGATGTTTTGGGGCCTCGTGCTGCATATGAGCGAGTGAGGACGTCCTCTACCAGACCCCACTTTACAATTATGCAGATAATGCAGCATGTCCCCCCCAAGGTGATCCTGCCTATGACCGCCTGTACAAAATCAGGCCGGTCATCGATCACTTTGGGGCCAAATTTGTGCAGCTCTATGTACCTGGAAGGGAAGTCGCGGTTCATTGCTTTCAAGGGGAGACTCATTATCCGCCAGTATGTTTCCTTTAAGCGGGGGAGGTATGGCGTGAAGCTGTACAAACATCGCACACCCCACCGCTGATCAACTTTGGACGGTTAATCAGCGAGTTTGAATAAAAAAAAAATATCACATTTATGGGCCTTTTTTATTTTTTTAGCCGGACGCTAAGAGTCCCGGCCACAGTCAGCGTACGCAGAAAAAAAAAAATATAATATGCTTGTGCCCCAAAAAAAGTTGTGAGGGGGGCGGGAGGGGGGCAAGCTGCAGCACCCCTGGGGGGTCTAGAGTTAGGGTTAAAAACATGGGATGGAAAGTGGGAGGGGTTTCATCAAATCAAGCACGTAATATCTCGGAAACCAAAGCGGCGCAAATGTTAATTTTTGCGGCACAAACCAGCACAAACGCAGCACAAATGAATGGTGTATTTCTTTTTGAAATTTAAGAACATGGGGTGGAAATGGGCGGGGCTTCATAAAAATCTAACGCGCAATATCTCAGGAACCGAACCGGCACAAAGGTTCATTTTTGCGGCACAAATCAGCACAAACGCAGCACAAACGAATGGTGTATTTCTTTTTGAAATTTAAAAACATGGGGTGGAAAGTGGGCGGGGTTTCAGAAAATCAAGTGCGCAATATCTCGGAAACCAAAGCGGCGCAAACGTTCATTTTTGCAGCACAAACCAGCACAAACGCAGCAAAAAACAAATGGTGTATTTATTTTTGAAATTTAAGAACATGGGGTGGAAAATGGGCGGGGCTTTATAAAAATCTAACGTGCAATATCTCAGGAACCAAACCGGCATAAGCGTTCATTTTTGCGGCACAAACCAGCACAAACGCAGCACAAACGAATGGTGTATTTATTTTTGAAATTTAAGAACATGGGGTGACAACTTCACACAGGTTGGTCTGAATATACTCCACTGACTACAACCCTCTGTTGCCTGTCCCTCAGCCACTGCCTAATCCATTCAACAATATGGGAGTCCAAGCCCAAAGAATGCACTTTATTGATAAGCCTTCTATGTGGGACAGTATCAAAAGCCTGACTAAAGTCTAGATAAGCGATGTCTACTGCACCTCCGCCATCTATTATTTTAGTCACCCAATCAAAAAAATCAATAAGATTAGTTTGACATGCTCTTCCTGAAGTAAACCCATGCTGTTTTTCATCTTTCAATCCATGGGATCTTAGATGTTCCACAATCCTCTCCTTAAAGGGAACCTGTCACCGGGATATTGGGTATAGAGCTGAGGACATGGGTTGCTAAATGGCCATTAGCACACCTGCAATATCCAGTCCCCATAGCTCTGTGTGCTTTTATTGTGTAAAAAAAAACAGATTTGATACATATGCAAATTAACATAAAAGAGTTATATCTTGCTTGTGTGACCAGAGAACAGTCATATTTTTAAGCTCTGACTCATCTCAGGTTAATTTGCATGTGTATCAAATTGTTTTTTTTACGCAATAAAAACACAGAGCTATGGGGACTGGATATTGCGGATGTGCTAGCGGCCATCTAGCAACCCCTGTCCTCAGCTCTATACCCAAAATCCCTATGACAGGTTCCCTTTAAGTATAGTTTCCATTAATTTCCCCACTATTGATGTCAGGCTTACTGGCCTATAGTTGCCCGATTCTTCCCTACTACCTTTCTTATGAATGGGCACACCAATATTCTGGGACGACTCCATTTACCAGTGATAGGTTAAATAAATCTGTTAATGGTTTTGCTAGTTCACCGCTGAGCTCTTTTAATAGCTTTTGGTGTATCCCATCAGGCCCCTGTGACTTATTTGTATTAATTTTAGACAGCTGACTTAGAACCTCTTCCTCTGTAAAGACACATGCATCAAAAGATTCAATAGTCTTCCTTCCTAACTGAGGTCCTTTTCCTTCATAAAATCTGAACAGAAGTATTCACTGAGGCAGTCAGCTAGTTCTTTATCTTCTTCCATATACCTTCCTTCTTTTGTTTTTAATTTGGTAATTCCTTGTTTTACTTTCATATTTTTTTATAATTACTAAATACAATCTTTTTGTTTTTAATGATTTTGGCCACTTCTGCTGAGTACCTCAGTGGTCTCTTCCTTTTTTTTGCTTTCACTGACAAGCCTAATGCAATTATCTGTTGCCTTCAATAGTGCCACTTTTAAGTAGTCCCATTTCTCCTGGACTCCATTGAAACTGTTCCAATCTGATAGGGACTCGTATACCACTAGCCTTATTTTAGAAAAATCTGTTTTTCTAAAATTTAAAACTTTTGTTTTTGTGTGGTGTGACTTACTGTCACTGTACTTATAGTAAACCACACTGACTGGTGATCACTAGACCCCAAGCTTTCCCCTACAGTAATATCAGATACCAAATTCCCATTTGTGAATAATAAATCTAAAATGGCCTTCTTCCGGGTTGGCTCCTCAACTACTTGCTGTAGAGATAATCCCAGTAGAGAATTAGAATATCTGTACTCCTGGTAGAACTTGCTATTTTGGTTTTCCAGTTTACATCAGGAAGATTAAAGTCTCCCATAATAACTTCCCCTTTCAATGTCATTTTAGCTGTATAAATATATATAATTATATATTATTGCTATAAATTATTGAAACTAAAATACACACTCCTCAATATTGAAATTGAAACACTAAGAAGAAAAAAGTAATGGAATTATGGAAATCACAGGATGGATAGATTGGTTAATTATATATAAAAAACAAAAAAAATGGAAGCAAAATATTCAAACTATCTTAATTTATTCAATACAAAAAATGAGCACCACATGCAGAAAAATGTGCACTTACACGCTTTGGCATGCTATCTATGAGTTAATTGTCTGAGGAATTTTCTGCCACACTGAATGTACTTGGGCACGCAAATCATCAAGATCTGCTGCTGACAGCTCCCTTTGCAATTGCCAACCAATGATGTTCCAGATGTGCTTGATGGGAAACAAGTCCAGAGAAGCTGCTGGCCATAGTAGCATATTTAGGCCATGCAGGCTGCTCACAGTAGCACGAGCTAATTTTCCTGTTGAAAAGCGGCCCCTGGGAAATGGTCGTACTACTGGTTGCACAACCTAATCAATGTAGCACTGACCTGTTTGTGAACCTAAAATGGAGACTACAGGAGTTTGGCTACTGTACATTATGCCACCCCACACCATAATTCTGGGAGGAGGACTGGTGTGACATTCCCTTGTGAAGACCTCTTCATGGCAATGGCCACATGGTCTTCGGACCTATCTCCATACAAAAAAGGCGGTCACCACCAAAATAATTGTAGAGTGCTGTTCTGTGTAAAACAATAATATCCACTGAAAAAAGGCAAAGTACACAGGTACTAAAAGCATGCCAAAATTATACACAAAATCACAATAGTTTCTTAAGAAGGCAAAGAAAAGACAAGCAGATAAATATTAAAAACTATTAAAAAGCATCCACAACAGGACGCATCAATCCCTCAAACCAAGCAGATAAATATTAAAAACAATTAAAAAGCATCCAAAAAAGGACGTCACATCCAAATCAAGATCACAAGTAGATATGATCGAAGTTTTGAAAAATTCGATTTGGTAGCTTTGTTGAATTTTGACAAGAAATTTGATTTGTAACTAATTTATTCATCACAAATGGTTATGTTAAAGCCCTATTCAGCCTATCAACCAATGGGACCATTTTAACCGGTCGCTTAGACAGAAATGCACCCACACTTTTTAATGTCCGATATGCTAGTGCAATATGGCATTTTGGGTTGACAAAAAAAATTCACTCACCTCATCCACTTGCTTGCGCAGAGGCAGACCGCTCATCTCTTTTGTGGAAAAGACCTCCCAAAGGACTTGCACAGGACGTCACCTCGTGCTCCCAGCGTGATCATGTGGTGACATCATCTGTCACCACATGATCACGCTGGGAGCGCACGGTGACATCATCACACTCAGCGCAGGTCCTTTACCAGGTCTTTTCCACTCAAGAGAGGAGCGGACTGCCTCTGCGCAAGCAAGTGGATGAGGTGAGTATATATATATATATTTTTTCCTTTCTTTCTAAGACAACTCTAGCTGCCATTATAGGAAAAATTATTCCTTAACGTAGCTACACCTGCTACTTTATCAATTTGCATAACCATACGTCATGGCTTTCTTGCTGTTGCAATTTATTGTGCCCTGGCACATTCTTGTGGTGAGGTCTATAGCCCAGTCTCATTGTCACCCTACACATCAAGCTGTCTAAGTGAATAGACCAAATGCCTTTTTAATGGCGCACGATACAAGAGCTGACAGACTGTTTTAAGTAACAAAACTAGGATATTTTAACTGGATTACAGTTTATCAGCATGTTGTGGTATCTCGTTAGCATCCGTTCAAAATATTGACACTTGACATCTTTTCTAAATTGGCCTCTGGGAGGTCCAATTTTGACCTTCCTCCAATTTTTTTTTTCTAGCAATGGCACATCCTTTTTGTACATACCACACCACTGTTCAGTAGGCCATGCCCCTATTGTGGCACTCTCAATGTTTAGATGCCAGACTGAATCTGATGATGAATTACACAGTTAAACTTTATCCAGGCTGCTTTCCAGAAGGATCCACTTCTCTGGTGCGCAAGAGATTTTTAGAATCGTCCAGGTGACTCCCAGATATTCTGGGAGAACTGGCAAATATTAAACTATGTAACAGGGCCCTCACTCGCCTTAAGTTATTTCTAGTACTGTCATCTTCCTAGGTGGAAAAGTGTCCTTTGGGTGTTCTCAAGCCCCAAGACCTGGGTGTAAGTTATACCTCCGCACTGCCTATAGCATTACCTAAGTTCTACCAGGTAAAATAAGGTTTATACCCTGGCTTTAATCAAATTAATAAATTATAGTGAGTCTCCCTTTTTTTTATCTTCCTGTGTTCTTTTGCTGAACTGCTGGCAGAAGCATTGTCTTACTATTCCCTCTGTTACACTCCAGTGACAGCTTGAAGAATTTGTAACATCACTTGTGTGTACAGTCACAAGAAATTAAAATTATAATAATAACCAAACACGGTGACAACTGCTTCATCACTGTGACTTCATTTACTTTAAGAATAATTGGTCTTGCTGTGAAAACAAAGGCCCTGATTCATCAAGATGTCTGCTATGACGGTCTCGATGGGGCCTGCTCTGCCAGAAGAGCCATGTAATTTATGGTCACTTCATTACTGGGTTGCTTATAATAATTTCCCTCACTGCCTTTACAGCAGTTTCAGAACTACAACTTCCAGATGGGAATGTTGGGAGACGTAGGTTTGCAACCTCTGGACAACACAAAACATTGAAGATCACTTTTTAAAAAAGACTTTCACTAGGCTTCAACAAATCGACCTTTGGATCATAGATCCGAAGTCTATTTGTTCAAATACTTTTGATGTTAATGCTGTTTCCCTACAGCATTAAAGCGTATTGGCTACGTCTCGCCCTACGTATTGGCTTGTTCGTCTCGCCCTAAGTTGCGCAAGAGTTTGGTGAATTACTACTGTATTCATATCTGCGTATTTAAAAACAATTTAAAGTAGGAATATAAAGTGGGCTTTGGTACCAAGTTACTAGCCACTACCAGAGCCCACTTAAGATTCCTATTTTAAATAGTTTTTAAAGGCGCAGATATGAATGAATACAGTAGTAATTCACTGAAATCTTGTGCTACTTTGGGCAAGACGAAGTTTGGCTACACAGTGCCAATACATTTTAATGCTGTAGGGAAACAGCATTAACATCAAAGTATTTGAACAAATCGACTTTGGATCTATAATCCAAAGGTCGATTTGCTCAAGCTTAACTATTGCAAGTGCCATTTTGATGCAGTTTGCAAAGCTTAAGGTCAGGAGTGGATTGTAAAGAGAGGAGGATTCAAAAGAAAATATTCTTGTTCTATTTTTATTTAGTCCACACATAGCTTTGACTTCAAAAATTGCATCAAAACACCACATGTGAAAGCACCCTAAATTAATAAAAAAATAATCAGTAAGACAATGCTAAAAAAAATTCAACTTTCATAATGGAAACTAACTGTCAAATAAAAAAAGAGCTTATCCAGAACCCAAAGCCACGAACAACTATGCATGCATAAATAAATGGAAAAAAAAAAACAAGGAAAACAGGGAGCTACTAAAACAGACTTAGGGCAGGTTCACATTAACGTTACGAATTCCGTTGTTGTTTTCTGTTATAACATGGTTATACTGGAAAAAAACTGAATACATTAGACAAAATTCAAAACGGAAACCTTTAGAAGCGTTCCATTTGATCCGTCGTAATAGAGGTCTATGGGTATGCATAACAGAGCCGTCTGGTTTCCGTTATGAAAGACGGAAAAGAAAGTCCTGTCGAACCCATAATGCA
This sequence comes from Bufo gargarizans, assembly GCF_014858855.1. NCBI lineage: Eukaryota > Metazoa > Chordata > Amphibia > Anura > Bufonidae > Bufo > Bufo gargarizans. The sequence continues at coordinate 33,058,934 of NC_058088.1, read as the reverse complement.
ATAATGGAATTCATAACATTGATGTGAATACGCCCGTATTTATTAAAACAAAGGCAATAACGTGAAAGTGGTCAACTTTCTTTCCCAGACAAGCAAGGCAGTAAATAGAAGAGTACCACCCCTTTGTAGTAAGTGGAAGTGGGTGGGACAGAACAAAGCACAGGTGAACATCAGAAACGAAATAAATATACACAAGAAAATCACATAAAAGAAGCATGAAAAAATGTATATACATAGAAATATTTAATGTAAAAGTGAAAACAACATAAACATATGTGATATTATGCATAAAAATGGGTTTTATGTTATGTTTTCAACGATCTTATTCAGACCGTGCGGGACAAATGTACGTAATTTTAAATCCAAAAGGACTCTTGAGTCAAACCTACACTCACTTCATTACTGAACAGATTCTGGCAGGTAGGAGGAATCATTTGACTCTTGTTATAACAAAGAGTCCTTCATAACAAAATGTGCAAAAAGTGAAAGGGTTTGAAGACTTTTCAAATGCATTGTAAGGTAGGTTTAACTGCCGATATTTCTGCCGTGCATTTTCATTTTTGAGCGGTACAGACCTGTACATGGTTTGGGATCCATTGAATGGAGCTAAGCCACGAGCAGGCTTCAGCTTTGCAAGGAGTATGCACAGTAACCATTAGAGATGAGCACATTTTTCTAAAATTCTTTTTGCCGTTTCGACAAATTTTTAGGGATAATTTCAGTTCGATAAGAATAACTTTGTGGCGAATTAAGTAAAAAAAAACTGCTATTTCCTGCCTGCAGAGAGCCTTTATAGTGCCTTGCAGTAACACGCATAAGGAGTCTGCTTTGGTAGTGAAATAATACTGTGAGTCTGTATGACATGCAGACGACAGGCTTCACTCTTAGAATCACTGCACACTTTACTTATTTGGGCAGTCACGGGGCCAAAACTGACCAAATACTTCAAGTATGAACTCAGCAAGAACCCACAAAAAACAGATCCTGTCTGTGGAGCATCCGCCTTCACTCGGTCAGCATTTGGTCAGTAATCTTCAGTATTGCTAATAGCAAAACGGACAGGAGTGGATCCAAAACAGAGATGACATGTAAACTGAATATTTGCAAGTCTTCTGTGTTTTGTACCCACTCCTGCTTTTGGCTACCAAATCACAAGCCAATTCTGATGTGACCATACAGGCCTTACAGCTGCTACACAGAAAGGATCCATTGTGCATCACATTTTACCTTCCTTCTGACAGATCAGAAGAAGGGTCAAAGAAAGGATTATGTCAGACAAGCCAAAAAGGCAAAATAGTGGCCCTGTCATGAAGTGGGGAGGGTGGAAATAGCATGAGAAGTCCAGAGAGTGACCCTATGACATGGTGGTGAGGTGAAAGCAACATGAGGAGACCACAAAGTGGCCCAATCTGCAGGTGGTGGCAGCATCAGGAGGCCACAGAGTGGCAAGGTGACATAGTGTAGAGGTGGCAGCAGCATGAGGAGACCACAGAGTGGCAAGGTGACATAGTGTGGAGGTGGCGACAGCATAAGGAGACCACAGAGTGGCAAGGTGACATAGTGTGGAGGTGGCAGCGGCACGAGGAGACCACAGAGCGGAAAGGTGACATAGTGGCAAGGCAGAAGCAGCATGAGGAGACCACAGAGTGGCCCAATCAGAGTCTGTTGGTGGCGGCAGCATCAGGGGGCCGCAGAATGGCAAGGTGACATAGTGGTGAGGTGGAAGCAGTATGAGGAGATCAGAGTGGCCCAATCACAGAGTCTGTAGGTGGTGGCAGCATCAGGAGGCCACAGAGTGGCACAATAACAGAGTATGGAGGTGGCGGCAGCATCAGGAGGCCACAGAGTGGCACAATGACAGAGTGTGGAGGCAGCAACATTATCAGGAGGCCACAGAGTGGCACAATGACAGAGTGTGGAGGTGGCGGCAGCATCAGAAGACCACAGAATGGCAAGGTGACCTTTTCCCTTCCCTTCTGTGTTCAGTGTGGAGTGTGTTCACCACACTGTGCCATGACACCGAAATAAAGAGCCTGTAAATGGCGGCATCAGGAGGCCACAGAGTGGCACAATGGCAGAGTGTGAGGGTGGCGGCAGCATCAAGGGGCCACAGAGTGGTAAGGTGACATAGTGTGAAGGTGGCAGCAGCATGAGGAGACCACAGAGTGGAAAGGTGACATAGTGAGGAGGTGGCAGTAGCATCAGGAGGCCACAGAGTGGCAAGGTGACATAGTGTGGAGTTGGATGGCAATGCCAGTACCCGCTGAAGATGGTGGGTGAAAGAAGGAGCACTTCACATCAGATGTGTGGCATCAGGCAGGTGGCAGCATCATAATAGTAGCTGGGGCATGTAGCCAGAAGAAACCGGTCTCTTTTGTCAAAGTGTTGGTGTGGCACCATGGATGATCTAGTCTGATGCATCAGGAATTGGTAGGTGGAAATCCTGGCTGATCCATGCCTGATTTATCTTGACAAAGGTCAGTCTCTCCACATTTTTAGTGGACAGGCGAGTTCTCATTGGGGTAACTACGGCCTTCGCCGCACTAAACACCCACTCTGGTGCCACACTACTGGCTGGGCAGGACAGCTTTTCCAGGGCAAACTCGGCCAGTTGCAGCCACAAATCAAGTTTGGCTGCCCAGTAGTCCAGCAGATCTTCGATGATGGCTGGCAGGGTGCACTCCAAGTATGCCACTACCTGCTGGTTCAGGTTCTGCTCTACGCCTAGCTGCTGGTAAGTAGTTTCTTCACTAGTCAGGTGAAGAAAGCTGCTCATCAGCGACTGTAGACTCAGGCTGATGCTGATGGAGCTGGTACTGCTCCTGCCAACCCACCCCTTCCCAGCAGCCATGGCAGTGGAACATGAGTGCAGAGGGCTGCCCGTTCAGACCTGCGAGAGGATGGACGATGATACAGATAGGCAGCGGCCAACTGACTACATAGGATGTCTCTATAGTAGTTCAGTTTGTCCTCCCTCTCAGAGGGTGTAAAAAAGGCCCCCATTTTGGATCGGTAGCGAGGGTCCAACAAGGTGAAGAGCCAGAAGTCATCACTCTGCCGAATGGTGAAAATTCGGCTGTCACTACCTAAGCAAGTGAGCATGCAGCGGGCCATTTGCGCAAGTGACTCGAATGGACTCCCTGCCTCCATCTCCACTGCATACTGCCACGGTGTGTCTGGGTCCTCTGCCTCATCTTTCTCATTGCCCTGTAGCTCCTCTGGCTGCTTCTGCTCCTCCTACACCTCCTCTTCTGTCCCCTATGTAGCAAAAACGCCCATTTCGCTACACATTGCTTGTGCTCCAATGTCCTCCTCCTCCTCCAGTTCAGCCCCCATAGGGCTCATGTGACTGTGAGATCTAGGCACCATGTCTCCAGTCCCCTGACCAGCCAGATTTACCAGCATCTGTTCAAAGACATAAAGCAGTGGAATGACATTGTACATCCCATAGTCTTGGCGACTGACAAATAACGTGGCCTCCTCAAAGTGCCTGAGCAAAACGGCAGGTGTCATGCACTGGCTGACATCGAAGTTGCATAGGGGAGTACTCCTGTCTAGTGATAAGCAGCATCGGCAATATTTGAATTTGCAATATTTCAAAAACATTTGGCCAAATATTCACCAGAAAATCGCAAATTTGAGAATTTGTGATCTCCAGCCATTATTTACTTGATTGCAAAAATCAGCAATGTAATATATTCACGATAAAAACTTGCAAGTAGAATATTTGCGATCAACACTAAGGCGTTGGCAACTTTCCTATTGGTTGCTAGGGATGTTGCTAAGTGCCGATATTCGTGATAAATTCGCAATAAATTTGCGATAAATTCACGATAAGAATAGTTGCAATCAACACTATTCACAAATACAAAAAATATAGAGCACTATATTCAAAATATTTGTGAATTTTCAAAGTGGCGTCATTTGCGATTAAAATTCGCGATTCGATCAACACTACTCCTGTCCGCTTGGATCATCAGGAAATCGTTTATGGCCTTTCTCTGTTCGTAAAGTCGGTCTATAATATGGAGGGTGGAATTCCAACTGGTGGAAACGTCACATATCAGCCTATGTTGGGGGATGCCGTCCTGCCTTTGCCGCTCGAGGAGGGTGTGCTGTGCAGGGTACGAGTGGTTGAAGTGCATGCAAAGTTTCCTGGCCATTTTTAGGATGTCTTGCAGATAGGTGGAAGACTTCAGGAACTGCTTGACAAACAGATTGAAAACGTGTGCCATGCAGGGCGCATGGCTTAGCCCTCCTTGACGCAGCGCTGACACAATGTTCTTCCCATTGTTGGTCACCATAGTTCCAATTTTCAGTTGTCGCGGAGAAAGCCAGGATTCGAGATGCAGAACAGTGTGACACTGCCGTGCCCTGCACATGTGGTATGCTGGAAGGGCACTGTGACTTGTCCCTGCAGTGGAGGCTGATGACACGGTGGAGGATGAGGAGGCAGAGGCAGACATTGTCGCTGGACCAACAGAGTGGCAATGTGGAGGCGGAAGCTGCGTCACCTGGCCAAGTTGCTGTTGTGGCTGTGCAAGAACCACATTCACTCAGTGGGCTGTAAAGGACATGTATTGTCCCTGACCGTAGTTACAGCTCCACACGTCGGCGCTGCCATGCACTTTGGCAGACACCAACAGGCTCAAGGACTGGCCCACCCTCCGTTCCATATGTGTATGCAGAGCTGGTACTGCCTTTTTGGAAAATAAATGACTGCTTGGGACTCTCCACCTTGGCTTGGCACAAGCCATCAGTACTCTGAGTGCAGAATCCACCACATGGAAAAGGGACTGCAGCACCAGCAAATAGAACAGGAGCATGTTCAGCCTCTGCACCATTGGATGAGTGCATGCATACTGTTGTCTCTTGTCAACCGCTTTGGTGATCGATTGCTTATGGAATGACTGACTAGTAGTAGGAGGAGCAGAAGCATCAGCACCAGCAGATGATGGGATGGACAGACAGCTTTATTCGGCTGAGGTGGTGGAGCCTTGACTGCCTGAAACCGGGTGCGTGCCACTGAGTGATGCAGGCAGGCTGGATCACCACATAGGAGCCACAATTCTCCCAGTGTCACGGTCTCTCCTGTGACAGGGGTCAGAAGATCTAAGAGAATAGCTGCACGTGATCTGACAGCCTCTCTGGTTTCACTTGCTTCTGTGTTGTTGCTGGGTATGGCTACACCTCTGGTCTCAGGTTTAGCTTAAGTGGTCATTCCAACTTCTCTATTTATTCTGGCCTCACCCATCATGCTATGCGGTTGATAGCTCCTTTTGGATGTTGAAAGTGCTGGTGTTGGTTCTCTTCTGAGTTCCTGCTCGTTGGCATACTTCGGAGTTAAGTGTCTTTCCTTTATTTCTTGTTTATCGTTTTCCCTTACCTTTTGAAATTAGGCCTGAGGGAGTCTCTTGTTCCTTCAGCCGGGATAGGAAAAGGTAATCTCTTGTCCTGACCCTTCCAGGGCACTTTAGGGTCAGATAGGGTACTAGGTTCCAGCGTATAAGATTTCCTACCATCAAGGTCTGTTCATACTGTTAGTAACCTGGGCTCGGTTTAGGGATTCACTAGGTGGTGACCTTTTCCCCTTTCCTTAGTTTCCAGGCCTAGTACCTTTTCCCTTCCCTCTTGTGGTCGGCGTGGAGTTATCTACCAACACCTCACTGTGACACCCAGGTCAAATTATGGCGACGCTGAATATGTTGACGCAGGGCCGTGGTGCCAACATTGGCACCCTGACCACGCTTCACCTTATGTGCACAGATTCTACATATGGCCAAGTTCACCCCCTCTGTCGGCTTTAAAAAAAAACTGCCACACCGCCAAGTAGGTGATTTTACCCCCAACACTATGCACTATGACTGACTGCTACCGCCGCTGCCTCCTTGAACCCCTGCACTGCTACTTCCCGGGCACGTTTGGTTCCCGACCTCCCACTGCTGCCAACCTACTGACTCCCGGCCACTCTAGTGACTTGCTGGCTCACGAGCAAGCTGCCACCGTCTTCTCCCGATGATGATGAAGCCCCTTCATCCCCCGACTCTCAAGTGCGATCATCTACATCATCATCATCGAGTAGTGTTTGCCCGTCACAGATGTCCACCTCAACCCTGTCTGGGTCAGGAACCTGACTGATCGCAACACCAGCTCCCATGCCAATCTCCTCATCATTACTTGCCCGCCTAGCGGAGGAAGCGGCTGATGTCTCCTCCAGATCTTGGCTAGGCAATAGCTGCTGACTGCCCTGACAGTTGCTGTTCCTTGCTGAAAAGTGGAGCCGAGCCTATGGCATATAATACTTCTCGTGGTGAGGGAACTGAAAATGACAGAGGAAGGTTCAGGACAGTTGGGGCACAGGGAATGCTCTCAGGGCATGCCAACTAAGCGTCATGTGAGAGGAACCCACCGACTCTTGGCTGGGAGTGTCTGATGTCAATTGGGATGAAGTGAATGACCGAGTTAACCATTCAAGAACCGCTGGGTTGCTGGTCAATACACGACCGCCAAATGACACTGGGAGCTCAGGCCTCTCGCTGCGACCCTTGCTGCCATGCCCCCTTATTCTGCTGTGACCTTTGCCTGCACCAGAAACATTTACGCCTCTGCCAATCCTCTATGCAGGGCCTGGCACTTCTCTGTCTGACATACTGTTAGATCAAATAACCAGATGTTAGATCAAATATTTATTTTGCTACTAATACACGGCAAACAGGACCTTAGAGTATATCACTGCACCGCTGAACGGCAATTAGGCCCTAATTATTTTCTACTTTGACACAACACAAAAGGCTATCCAGCAGATAAGTCCAATGCAAAAAGGCAAATATATTTTTATTTTGCCACTAATACATATCACTGCATATTGCCTTTAGAGTATATCACTGCACCGCTGAACGGCAAATAGGCCCTAATTTTTTTTATACTTTTACACAGCACAAGGCTTTCCAACAGATAAATGCAACGCTGAACGGCGAATATAATTTTTTTTTTTGCCACTAATACACGGCAAACAGGGCTGTAGAATATATTACTGAACCGAATAGCAATTAGGCTCAAATTTTTTGAGTGCAATGATAAAAGGCAAATATATTTTAATTTCGCCACTAATACACGCCAAACAGAGCTGTAGTATATATCACTTGTAGGAAGGCGCAATGGTCCGTCATTGACAGAAGGTATGTGTCACCGAAATTCCTGGCCTCGGTGAGGTAAGAGCCGGTAGTTTCAAATGTCAGTGGCAGCTAGTGCTGATTGACGCTGTTTGCTGTTTAGTATGGCTGCAAAGCCAAACCAGGACGGCTCTTACTGGGAGTAACCAAAGTGCTGTGTGGGTGGCTGCTCCCCACGCTCAAGGCCGGTTTGGGATATAAAAGCACAGGCAACACTGTCAGGTGTGGTGGATTATCCTCCATCTGACAGGGAAGCTGTGGAGTCTCTGTGTTTTGAGATCTAAGAATGTGTGCCATGCTAAAGGGCTGAGAGCCACATTGCTGGGAAGCAGGCCTCTAAAGTCTGTTGTGGACTGCTGCTGACAAAACCACTGACAAGGTGAATGTTTTTGTTCTGTGGACTTGCCATGGTGTGAATGAACACCAAGACGGCGAACTGTCATTTTGTTTATGTGTGAATAAACACTGAACTGTTTAAGTTAAAGACTTTGTTTTTGCCTCTGTACTGCGTCCGCTAACCTGCCTACCAGAGCGAATCCCCACACACTGCACCGAACGGCAATTAGGCCCTAAATTTATTCAACTTTTACACAACACAAAAGGCTTTTCAACAGTTAAGTGCAACGCTAAAAGGCGAATATATTTTTCTTTTGCCACTAATACATGCAAACAGGCCATAAGAGTATATCACTGCACCAGTGAACAGCAAAGGCCCTATTTTTTTTCTTGCCCCGTTCTGATTGGTGATCGCGCCTTCCCAGAGTTCCTTTCTCCATGTCCTCACATGTGCAGCAGACATTTTAGGAAAAATGCGATTCATTACCACAAAGCGCAAGGAAGTTCGCCTTCGGCGCGAATCGCTTTTTTTTCTGAAATTCGGATCAAATTCTGCTTCGTCAGCTTCGATTCGCTTATCTCTAGTAACCATTCCAAAAAAACTATATGTACATCCTTGGCGCATTGTGGAAGAGAGCGCGGCAAACTTCTAGGCTTCAAAATCTGCCATGTGACCATATCCTTATTGTTGTATTTATCTTTTCAATATAAAGTATATCATGTTTTTATATACATTACTTATGGTCTTGTCTTGACATTATGACAACACCTTATGACCCTTCTTATATTGAGCTGGCTCTAATAACTATTGTCAACCGTTTATTAAATGATTATGAACAATATATATCTGCAAATAGTAAAAATAGATGATTACAACAAAAACGCTACTCATGTGGTGGAAGTGATAAACTGTCATTTTAACCATGTTGAAAACGTAATCTTGTAAATTCCAATTTTGGAAAGATGACAAGCGTAAAGAAATAATAATAATTGAAACGTGTCAAGATTCAGTGTGAAATACTGTTTGCAATCACCATGATTCATCTTTCATCCATCTTCTCGATTTTCCAATCTTGACTAGCTGTTGATGACAAACAACGGGGCAAGCCGAATTAAGTCTAGACAAACGAAGAGTGCGATCATGCCACATGACAAATTGAATTTTAATTCCTAAGTAAGTTTTGTATTTCAGTTGTTGACTCAGTCATCTTATAGGTTTTATTTAAAGGGACCCATCCATAATGATGACTATCGAACATAGAAGCTCTGTAACTATACTTACCCATGAAGAACTAACACATAGGTTCCTTTCTGACCATGATAACATTATCATAAAGTACGATAATGTTATCATTATTTATTTTAAAGTGTCATTAACTCCAGGGCACAGTACATTTGAAATACAAAAGGGTTTACAATTTATATACACAATATGAGACAATAAAAACACAAGTACAATACATATGAGCTTATGGGGTTACAGACTGGAAAGGAGTGATAGAGAACTGTGGCCGCAATGTCTTACAATCTACGTGTACAAAGGAAGAAAAAAGGAAACAGAAGGTTTGGGTAGAAGCTGCTTATTTGGGGGTAAACTTGTGGCAGTAAATATGAGCAAATTCTTTAAATTCATTTTGTGTCTGATTTGTACGAATGCAATCAAGCGTACATTCCCTCGCTCTCTCTCTGGAAAAATTTTCTTGAATTGAATCTCAATAAATTAGAATTCTGGTGAATTTTGATTCATAAGAATTGATTTGCTCATCTCTCAGTAGCAGGCATTATAGGTTATTAGTGATGGCCTTGCGGTTCGCCCGGCGGTTGGTTTGCGGCGAACTTTGCTCGTGCGCGATTCGCCAAACATGCGTACATATGGCGATATTCGCGCCCGCCATATTCTTTTACATTGTGAAGAACTTTGACCCATGACACATCCATCAGGTGGTACAAGACAGCCAATTGAGATGCTTCAGCGCATGGACATACCCCCTACCTTATAAATAGACCTGATCTGGCCGCCATTTTACATTCAGTCTTTTGCCAGTGTTGGGAAAGGTTGCTGTGTGGAGCAGGGACAGGCTGTTAGGGACAAACACGTTATCAAATGGGTCCTCAAAAGTCCTTTTAAGGTCTGGTATATAGGTGTACTTTTAATAGGTGTGCAGTACATAGGGGTGCAATACACTAATATACTTTCCAACATAGAAAGCATATTATAGTGCATTTGTATTGTGCAGCATTGTGACTGGTGAGCGGTTCTGCTGTGATACCGCAGCTACACACAGTGACAAACGCAATTAGAAAAAAATAATTACTGGTGTGATATACCAGTCGCCCCCCCCCCCCAAAAAAAAATGCTAGAAGCAGGGTGTTATATACCAATAATATAGTTTCTATATAGTGCATTTGGGTAGTGCAGCATTTGTTTGCTGTTTTGCTGCGTTCCCTCTGCTACACAGAGTGACAAACGGTATTGGAAAAAATAATTATAACTGGCGTGCGCATGCGCGTATGTGAAAATTATATTGCCGATATTTCGCATTGAAAAAAATAATGAATGGAGATTGTAAATTTGAATAATACATCTGGTATATCTGTCACGACTGTGACTGATCCAGACAGGTCTGGGAGGAGAAGGTCGCAGCAACTTGCTACTCGCGATAGCTTGTGAGTTTGCTCTGTGGTTCAGGGTATGTCATCAGGGTTTTGCCTTGTGAACCTTTTTGTCCTGACTGGGAGTTTGTAGGCATCCTTCTCAGGTGAGTCCTGTCTGCCACTCCCAGCTACTATATTAGTTTCAGTTTCACTTGCAGTCATTGCCAGATATAGTCCTTACTTCCAGTGCTATTCTGACCTTTGAAGGAGATCGTTTGATGGTATTGCTGTGGAGCTCTTGTCTGGCGTGGACTGTCGTTATTGGGATCACCTTCTCTGCTCGTGACTGGATAAGTCTATTCTCTGTTATAGATTGTTTGTTTGTTGCTGTCTTCCCCTGTTGTTCTCCTAGACATGAGTGATGGTGACTAGTGCTCCCATCTGCCTTTCCCCAGTCTAGTCTTGCTAGGGTGACTGAGGGTTTAGGCATCCTGCTCGCCGCACGGGTTCACACCCCGTCTAGGGTATCAGGGCAGACAGGTGCCAGCGTAGGGTTAGTCAGGGGTGGCTGTTCTATCTCCCATCCATAGATAAGGGTCCCCCTTCCCCTCCGTCTGGTACGACACTACTGCTGCTGGGATAGTGGTCGTGACAGTATATCTGGCCATTTAAAAAAAAAAAAAAAAGTGACATTTCATTTTTTTTTCTTTTTTTTTTTTGTTTTGCTTGCTGTTTTGCTTTGTATTTTTCTGTTCCACTATGGATCCGGTTACGGTTTTGGCAAAAGAATTACAGGGGTTATCCCTTGAAGTGGCAGGATTAAAAGCAATAGTGCAGCAGCAGCAGCAATCCTTGGGTCCCACCGTTGCTACGGGAAACCAAGGTACTCCTGAGCCAAAAGTGGTTTTACCTGATAGGTTTTCAGGAGGGAGAGACCAATTTGTAACCTTCAGAGAAGCTTGTAAATTGTTCTTCAGGTTACGCCCTAGATCCTCTGGCGGCGAGGAACAACGGGTGGGCATTGTAATTTCTCTCCTGCAAGGAGATCTGCAGGCTTGGGCTTTCTCCCTACCATCAGACTCTCCAGCCTTACGATCAGTGGAGGAGTTTTTTGAAGCCCTGGGTCTCGTATATGATGACCCAGACAGGGTCTCACTGGCTGAGTCTAAGCTACGTGGACTTCGGCAAGAGAACCGGTCTGCTGAACTATATTGTTCCGAATTCCGTAGGTGGGCTACTGATACATTATGGAACGACTCGGCCCTTAGGAGTCAGTTCTGCCAGGGGTTGTCTGAAAAATTAAAAGACGCGCTGGCGGTATACGAGGTCCCTGGGTCTCTTGAGGCTGCTATGTCTCTGTCTATTAGAGTCGACAGACGACTCAAGGAGAGACTATTAAACTCTACAGAGGCCTCTATAGGGCAGGGATCGGTTTGTTATGATCCAGTCGAACCAATGCAAATAGGGGGCGTCACTAGACGGGTGAATCCTCCAAAGGTCCGCCATAGGTCAGAGGTTTGTTTTCGTTGTGGGGGGAGGGGTCATTTTGTAAAGGTATGTCCCTCAGAACCCAAGAGAACAAACAAAGGAGCCGCGGGAAAACTAGAGTCCCCAGATTGTGCGGAGGATAACAGTCTGGGCGTATTCGTTTCCTCCATACGCATGTCTCAGTTTTTGTTGTCCGCTACCGTTAAGGCTGGCAATAAGACTGAGATCTGTTCCGTCTTTTTGGACAGTGGGGCGGGGGTCAACTTGGTGGATTCACAGTTTGCTCAGGCTCTGGGTTTTACTCCAGAACCGGTACGCAGAACTATTCCTGTTTTTGCCATCAACTCCTCCCCTCTTACTCAGAGAGTTAACTCAGATCATCCATAACATCCATCTGCAGGTAGGGGACCTCCATAAAGAGCATATCTCTTGTTATGTCCTGGATGGTCTTCCGGCTCCTATGGTATTGGGGCTTCCCTGGCTGGTGACTCACAATCCAGTTGTGGATTGGCAGGCCGGGGAGATTGTGGAGTGGAGTGATCATTGTAAGGACAACTGCTTGAGTAGTAGGTGCTCTACACTCTCTGTAACATCTCTGCCTGCCTTTCTGTCAGATTTTATGGATGTGTTCTCTGAGAAGGGTTGTCAGGGGTTACCACCTCATCGTCCATATGATTGCCCAATTAACCTAGTACCTGGGGCAAAACTACCTAAAACCCGGTTATATAATCTTTCCGGCCCGGAGAGGAAGGCTTTGCAAGATTATATCTCGGAGAGTTTGGCTAAGGGACACATCAGACCCTCTTCTTCACCTGTGGCTGCAGGGTTCTTTTTCGTTAAAAAGAAAGATGGGGGCCTGCATCCTTGCCTGGATTTCCGGGAGTTAAACCGGATAACTATCTGAGATCCCTATCCTCTTCCTCTCATTCCCGACCTCTTTAATCAGGTTGCTGGTGCTAAATGGTTCTCCAAGATGGATCTCTGAGGAGCCTATAACCTGGTTCGCATCAAAGAGGGGGATGAGTGGAAGACGGCTTTTAATACTCCAGAAGGGCATTATGAAAATCTGGTTATGCCTTTTGGTCTTACTAATGCGCCTGCGGTGTTCCAACATTTTGTCAACGATATTTTTAGTCACCTTATCGGGAGATTTGTTGTGATATATCTTGATGACATCCTGGTCTATTCTCCAGATCTGGATACACATAAGATCCATGTGAGACAAGTGCTGCAGATATTAAGGGCCAACAAATTGTTTGCTAAATTAGAGAAATGTGTGTTCGCCGTAAAAGAACTGCCATTTCTGGGGTATGTGTTGTCAGATTCAGGTTTCCGCATGGATCCAGAGAAAGTCCGGGCGATTATGGACTGGGATCTGCCTGAGAACCTGAAGGCATTGCAACGCTTCCTGGGGTTTGCCAATTTTTATAGAAAGTTTATAAAGAACTATTCTTTGGTGGTCAAACCACTGACGGACATGACCCGAAAGGGATCCGATTTTTCCAAATGGTCACATGCAGCCAAAACTGCCTTTACATCTCTGAAGGAGAGATTCACCTCAGCCCCTATTCTCGTACAGCCAGATGTCTCGCTTCCTTTTATTGTAGAGGTTGACGCATCAGAGGTGGGGGTGGGAGCGGTACTATCTCAGGGCCCGTCCCCTGGTGAATGGCGTCCGTGTGCTTTCTTTTCGAAGAAATTGTCTACTGCAGAAAGGAACTATGATATTGGCAACAGGGAACTTTTGGCTATTAAGTTGGCTTTTGAGGAGTGGCGTCATTTTTTGGAGGGGGCGGTTCATCCCGTCACGGTGATTACTGATCACAAAAACTTATTATATCTGGAGTCTGCTAAACGTCTCACCCCTAGACAGGCTCGGTGGTCGTTATTTTTTACTAGGTTTAATTTTGTAATAACCTATCGCCCGGGGGCAAAAAATACTAAGGCGGATGCATTGTCTCGAAGTTTTCCTGGAGGGGGTGATGTTGATGTACCAGAGCCTTTTTTGCAAAAGGGGGTGGTGGTCTCTGCATTACACTCAGGTTTAGAGGGGAGGGTGTTGGAAGCTCAGGGGGACGCCCCGGCCTCCTGCCCCTCGGGTAAACTGTTTGTGCCAGAAAATTTACGCCTGGAGATACTAAAAGAACACCATAACTCCACACTGGCAGGACACCCAGGTAGTAGGGCAACCTCTGAATTAGTGTCTCGTCGGTTCTGGTGGCCTAAGTGGTGCCAGGAGGTGTTGAATTTTGTGTCTGCATGTGCTACCTGTGCTCGTTCTAAGGTAGATCATACTCGTCCAGCAGGGCGTCTTTTACCTCTGGCCATCCCCAACAGGCCTTGGACGCACCTATCAATGGATTTCATTACGGATCTACCAGTATCAGCGGGGAAGACTGTTATTCTTGTAGTTGTTGACAGGTTCAGTAAAATGGTGCACTTTATTGCTCTTACCGCATTGCCTAATGCTAACACACTGGCTCAGGTTTTTATTGACCACATCGTGAAGCTTCACGGGTAGGGATGAGCGAACTCGAACTGTATAGTTCGGGTTCGTACCGAATTTTGGGGTGTCCGTGACACGGACCCGAACCCGGACATTTTCGTAAAAGTCCGGGTTCGGGTTCGGTGTTCGTCGCTTTCTTCGCGCTTTTGTGACGCTTTCTTGGCGCTTTTTGAAAGGCTGCAAAGCAGCCAATCAACAAGCGTCATACTACTTGCCCCAAGAGGCCATCACAGCCATGCCTACTATTGGCATGGCTGTGATTGGCCAGAGCACCATGTGACCCAGCCTCTATTTAAGCTGGAGTCACATAGCGCCGCCCGTCACTCTGCTCTGATTAGCGTAGGGAGAGGTTGCGGCTGCGACAGTAGGGCGAGATTAGGCAGATTAACTCCTCCAAAGGACTTGATTAACTGATCGATCTGCAGCTGTGGATCATTGAGCTGCTGATCCTCAATTGCTCACTGTTTTTAGGCTGCACAGACCGTTTGTCAGTCACATTTTTCTGGGGTGATCGGCGGCCATTTTGTGTCTTGTGGTGCGCCAGCACAAGCTGCGACCAAGTGCATTTAACCCTCAATGGTGTGGTTGTTTTTTGGCTAAAGCCTACATCAGGGTGAAGCTGTCACACCAAGTGCATTTAACCAGCAATAGTCTGTTCATTTTTTGGCCATATACAAAATCAGGGGCAAGCTGCGCCTGTCACCAAGTGCATTTAACCCTCAATGGTGTGGTTGTTTTTTGGCTAAAGCCTACATCAGGGTGAAGCTGTCACACCAAGTGCATTTAACCAGCAATAGTCTGTTCATTTTTTGGCCATATACTAAATCAGGGGCAAGCTGCGCCTGTCACCAAGTGCATTTAACCCTCAATGGTGTGGTTGTTTTTTGGCTAAAGCCTACATCAGGGTGAAGCTGTCACACCAAGTGCATTTAACCAGCAATAGTCTGTTCATTTTTTGGCCATATACTAAATCAGGGGCAAGCTGCGCCTGTCACCAAGTGCATTTAACCCTCAATGGTGTGGTTGTTTTTTGGCTAAAGCCTACATCAGGGTGAAGCTGTCACACCAAGTGCATTTAACCAGCAATAGTCTGTTTATTTTTTGGCCATATCCCAGTCTAATTCTGTCACTAAATCCATACCGGTCACCCAGCGCCTAAATACTAGGCCTCAAATTTATATCCCGCTAAATCTGTCCTTAGTGCTGTAGCTGGGCGAGTTATTTAGTGTCCGTTCAAGCACATTTCTTGTTCTGGGTTGAAATACAATTCCCAATTTAGCAATTTCATAATTTAGTGGTTTCTGCTATATCAGAGCTATTTGAAATCTATCCCTAAAAGGGTATATAATATTCAAGGTGCACATTGGGTCATTCAGAATAACTTCACACACACCCGCTACTGTGTATTTCCAAGTCTAATTCTGGCACTAAACCCATACCTGTCACCCAGCGCCTAAATACTAGGCCTCAAATTTATATCCCGCTAAATCTGTCCTTAGTGCTGTAGCTGGGCGAGTTATTTAGTGTCCGTTCAAGCACATTTCTTGTTCTGGGTTGAAATACAATTCCCAATTTAGCAATTTCATAATTTAGTGGTTTCTGCTATATCAGAGCTATTTGAAATCTATCCCTAAAAGGGTATATAATATTCAAGGTGCACATTGGGTCATTCAGAATAACTTCACACACACCCGCTACTGTGTATTTCCAAGTCTAATTCTGGCACTAAACCCATACCTGTCACCCAGCGCCTAAATACTAGGCCTCAAATTTATATCCCGCTAAATCTGTCCTTAGTGCTGTAGCTGGGCGAGTTATTTAGTGTCCGTTCAAGCACATTTCTTGTTCTGGGTTGAAATACAATTCCCAATTTAGCAATTTCATAATTTAGTGGTTTCTGCTATATCAGAGCTATTTGAAATCTATCCCTAAAAGGGTATATAATATTCAAGGTGCACATTGGGTCATTCAGAATAACTTCACACACACCCGCTACTGTGTATTTCCAAGTCTAATTCTGGCACTAAACCCATACCTGTCACCCAGCGCCTAAATACTAGGCCTCAAATTTATATCCCGCTAAATCTCTCGTTACCGCTGTCCTGTTGTGGCTGGGAAAGTTATTTAGTGTCCGTCAAAGCACATTTCTTGTTCTGGGTTGAAATACAATTCCCAATTTAGCAATTTCATAATTTAGTGGTTTCTGCTATATCAGAGCTATTTGAAATCTATCCCTAAAAGGGTATATAATATTCAAGGTGCACATTGGGTCATTCAGAATAACTTCACACACACCCGCTACTGTGTATTTCCAAGTCTAATTCTGGCACTAAACCCATACCTGTCACCCAGCGCCTAAATACTAGGCCTCAAATTTATATCCCGCTAAATCTGTCCTTAGTGCTGTAGCTGGGCGAGTTATTTAGTGTCCGTTCAAGCACATTTCTTGTTCTGGGTTGAAATACAATTCCCAATTTAGCAATTTCATAATTTAGTGGTTTCTGCTATATCAGAGCTATTTGAAATCTATCCCTAAAAGGGTATATAATATTCAAGGTGCACATTGGGTCATTCAGAATAACTTCACACACCCGCTACTGTGCATTTCCAAATCTAATTCTGTCACTAAACCCATACCTGTCACCCAGCGCCTAAATACTAGGCCTCAAATTTATATCCCGCTAAATCTCTCGTTACCGCTGTCCTGTTGTGGCTGGGAAAGTTATTTAGTGTCCGTCAAAGCACATTTTTTGTTCTGGGTTGAAATACAATTCCCAATTTAGCAATTTCATAATTTAGTGGTTTCTGCTATATCAGAGCTATTTGAAATCTATCCCTAAAAGGGTAGATCATATTGAAGGTGCACATAGGGTCATTCAGAATAACTTCACACACACGCTTCTGTGCATTTCCAAGTCTAATTCTGTCACTAAATCCATACCGGTCACCCAGCGCCTAAATACTAGGCCTCAAATTTATATCCCGCTGAATTTGAATACAATACATTGGGCCAAATAATATATTTGTTGTTGTGGTGAACCATAACAATGAGAAAAACATCTAGTAAGGGACGCGGACGTGGACATGGTCGTGGTGGTGTTAGTGGACCCTCTGGTGCTGGGAGAGGACGTGGCCGTTCTGCCACATCCACACGTCCTAGTGTACCAACTACCTCAGGTCCCAGTAGCCGCCAGAATTTACAGCGATATATGGTGGGGCCCAATGCCGTTCTAAGGATGGTAAGGCCTGAGCAGGTACAGGCATTAGTCAATTGGGTGGCCGACAGTGGATCCAGCACGTTCACATTATCTCCCACCCAGTCTTCTGCAGAAAGCGCACAGATGGCGCCTGAAAACCAACCCCATCAGTCTGTCACATCACCCCCATGCATACCAGGGAAACTGTCTCAGCCTCAAGTTATGCAGCAGTCTCTTATGCTGTTTGAAGACTCCGCTGGCAGGGTTTCCCAAGGGCATCCACCTAGCCCTTCCCCAGCGGTGAAAGACATAGAATGCACTGACGCACAACCACTTATGTTTCCTGATGATGAGGACATGGGAATACCACCTCAGCATGTCTCTGATGATGACGAAACACAGGTGCCAACTGCTGCGTCTTTCTGCAGTGTGCAGACTGAACAGGAGGTCAGGGATCAAGACTGGGTGGAAGACGATGCAGGGGACGATGAGGTCCTAGACCCCACATGGAATGAAGGTCGTGCCACTGACTTTCACAGTTCGGAGGAAGAGGCAGTGGTGAGACCGAGCCAACAGCGTAGCAAAAGAGGGAGCAGTGGGCAAAAGCAGAACACCCGCCGCCAAGAGACTCCGCCTGCTACTGACCGCCGCCATCTGGGACCGAGCACCCCAAAGGCAGCTTCAAGGAGTTCCCTGGCATGGCACTTCTTCAAACAATGTGCTGACGACAAGACCCGAGTGGTTTGCACGCTGTGCCATCAGAGCCTGAAGCGAGGCATTAACGTTCTGAACCTGAGCACAACCTGCATGACCAGGCACCTGCATGCAAAGCATGAACTGCAGTGGAGTAAACACCTTAAAACCAAGGAAGTCACTCAGGCTCCCCCTGCTACCTCTTCTGCTGCTGCCGCCTCGGCCTATTCTGCTGCTGCCGCCTCGGCCTCTTCCTCCGCCTCTGGAGGAACGTTGGCACCTGCCGCCCAGCAAACAGGGGATGTACCACCAACACCACCACCACCACCTCCGTCACCAAGCGTCTCAACCATGTCACACGCCAGCGTTCAGCTCTCCATCTCACAAACATTTGATAGAAAGCGTAAATTCCCACCTAGCCACCCTCGATCCCTGGCCCTGAATGCCAGCATTTCTAAACTACTGGCCTATGAAATGCTGTCATTTAGGCTGGTGGACACAGACAGCTTCAAACAGCTCATGTCGCTTGCTGTCCCACAGTATGTTGTTCCCAGCCGGCACTACTTCTCCAAGAGAGCCGTGCCTTCCCTGCACAACCAAGTATCCGATAAAATCAAGTGTGCACTGCGCAACGCCATCTGTGGCAAGGTCCACCTAACCACAGATACGTGGACCAGTAAGCACGGCCAGGGACGCTATATCTCCCTAACTGCACACTGGGTAAATGTAGTGGCAGCTGGGCCCCAGGCGGAGAGCTGTTTGGCGCACGTCCTTCCGCCGCCAAGGATCGCAGGGCAACATTCTTTGCCTCCTGTTGCCACCTCCTCCTTCTCGGCTTCCTCCTCCTCTTCTTCCACCTGCTCATCCAGTCAGCCACACACCTTCACCACCAACTTCAGCACAGCCCGGGGTAAACGTCAGCAGGCCATTCTGAAACTCATATGTTTGGGGGACAGGCCCCACACCGCACAGGAGTTGTGGCGGGGTATAGAACAACAGACCGACGAGTGGTTGCTGCCGGTGAGCCTCAAGCCCGGCCTGGTGGTGTGTGATAATGGGCGAAATCTCGTTGCAGCTCTGGGACTAGCCAATTTGACGCACATCCCTTGCTTGGCGCATGTGCTGAATTTGGTGGTGCAGAAGTTCATTCACAACTACCCCGACATGTCAGAGCTGCTGCATAAAGTGCGGGCCGTCTGTTCGCGCTTCCGGCGTTCACATCCTGCTGCTGCTCGCCTGTCTGCGCTACAGCGTAACTTCGGCCTTCCCGCTCACCGCCTCATATGCGACGTGCCCACCAGGTGGAACTCCACCTTGCACATGCTGGACAGACTGTGCGAGCAGCAGCAGGCCATAGTGGAGTTTCAGCTGCAGCACGCACGGGTCAGTCGCACTACAGAACAGCACCACTTCACCACCAATGACTGGGCCTCCATGCGAGACCTGTGTGCCCTGTTGCGCTGTTTCGAGTACTCCACCAACATGGCCAGTGGCGATGACACCGTTATCAGCGTTACAATACCACTTCTATGTCTCCTTGAGAAAACACTTAGGGCGATGATGGAAGAGGAGGTGGCCCAGGAGGAGGAGGAGGAGGAGGAGGAAGAGGGGTCATTTTTAGCACTTTCAGGCCAGTCTCTTCGAAGTGACTCAGAGGGAGGTTTTTGGCAACAGCAGAGGCCAGGTACAAATGTGGCCAGCCAGGGCCCACTACTGGAGGACGAGGAGGACGAGGATGAGGAGGAGGTGGAGGAGGATGAGGATGAAGCATGGTCACAGCGGGGTGGCACCCAACGCAGCTCGGGTCCATCACTGGTGCGTGGCTGGGGGGAAAGGCAGGACGATGACGATACGCCTCCCACAGAGGACAGCTTGTCCTTACCCCTGGGCAGCCTGGCACACATGAGCGACTACATGCTGCAGTGCCTGCGCAACGACAGCAGAGTTGCCCACATTTTAACCTGTGCGGACTACTGGGTTGCCACCCTGCTGGATCCACGCTACAAAGACAATGTGCCCACCTTACTTCCTGCACTGGAGCGTGATAGGAAGATGCGCGAGTACAAGCGCACGTTGGTAGACGCGCTACTGAGAGCATTCCCAAATGTCACAGGGGAACAAGTGGAAGCCCAAGGCCAAGGCAGAGGAGGAGCAAGAGGTCGCCAAGGCAGCTGTGTCACGGCCAGCTCCTCTGAGGGCAGGGTTAGCATGGCAGAGATGTGGAAAACTTTTGTCAACACGCCACAGCTAACTGCACCACCACCTGATACGCAACGTGTTAGCAGGAGGCAACATTTCACTAACATGGTGGAACAGTACGTGTGCACACCCCTCCACGTACTGACTGATGGTTCGGCCCCATTCAACTTCTGGGTCTCTAAATTGTCCACGTGGCCAGAGCTAGCCTTTTATGCCTTGGAGGTGCTGGCCTGCCCGGCAGCCAGCGTTTTGTCTGAACGTGTATTCAGCACGGCAGGGGGCGTCATTACAGACAAACGCAGCCGCCTGTCTACAGCCAATGTGGACAAGCTGACGTTCATAAAAATGAACCAGGCATGGATCCCACAGGACCTGTCCGTCCCTTGTCCAGATTAGACATTAACTACCTCCCCATAACCATATATTATTGGACTCCAGGGCACTTCCTCATTCAATCCTATTTTTATTTTCATTTTACCATTATATTGCGATGCTACCCAAAGTTGAATGAACCTCTCCTCTGCCTGTGTGCTAGGCCTAAATATATGCCAATGGACTGTTGCAGTGGTGGCTGACATGAAGCCTGATTCTCTGCTATGACATGCAGACTAATTCTCTGCTGACATGAAGCCAGATTGTCTGTTACGGGACCTCTCTCCTCTGCCTGGGTGCTGGGCCTAAATTTATGACAATGGACTGTTGCAGTGGTGGCTGACGTGAAGCCTGATTCTCTGCTATGACATGCAGACTGATTCTCTGCTGACATGAAGCCAGATTGTCTGTTACGGGACCTCTCTCCTCTGCCTGTGTGCTAGGCCTAAATATATGCCAATGGACTGTTGCAGTGGTGGGCTGACGTGAAGCCTGATTCTCTGCTATGACATGCAGACTGATTCTCTGCTGACATGAAGCCAGATCGTCTGTTACGGGACCTCTCTCCTCTGCCTGGGTGCTAGGCCTAAATATATGACAATGGACTGTTGCAGTGGTGGGTGACGTGAAGCCTCATTCTCTGCTATGACATGCAGACTGATTCTCTGCTGACATGAAGCCAGATCCTCTGTTACGGGACCTCTCTCCTCTGCCTGGGTGCTGGGCCTAAATTTATGACAATGGACTGTTGCAGTGGTGGCTGACGTGAAGCCTGATTCTCTGCTATGACATGCAGACTGATTCTCTGCTGACATGAAGCCAGATTCGTCTGTTACGGGACCTCTCTCCTCTGCCTGGGTGCTGGGCCTAAATTATGACAATGGACTGTTGCAGTGGTGGCTGACGTGAAGCCTGATTCTCTGCTATGACATGCAGACTGATTCTCTGCTGACATGAAGCCAGATTGTCTGTTACGGGACCTTCTCTCTCTGCCTGGGTGCTAGGGCCTAAATATATGCCAATGGACTATTGCAGTGGTGGGTGACGTGAAGCCTGATTCTCTGCTATGATATGAAGACTGATTCTCTGCTGACATGAAGCCAGATTGTCTGTTACGGGACCTTTCTCCTCTGCCTGGGTTCTGGGCCTAAATTTATGAAAATTGACTCTTACAGTGGTGGGTGACGTGAAGCCTGATTCTCTGCTATGATATGAAGACTGATTCTCTGCTGACATGAAGCCAGATTGTCTGTTACGGGACCTTTCTCCTCTGCCTGGGTTCTGGGCCTAAATTTATGAAAATTGACTCTTACAGTGGTGGGTGACGTGAAGCCTGATTCTCTGCTATGATATGAAGACTGATTCTCTGCTGACATGAAGCCAGATTCTCTGTTACGGGACCTCTCTCCTCTGCCTGGGTGCTGGGCCTAAATTATGACAATGGACTGTTGCAGTGGTGGCTGACGTGAAGCCTGATTCTCTGCTATGACATGCAGACTGATTCTCTGCTGACATGAAGCCAGATTCTCTGTTACGGGACCTCTCTCCTCTGCCTGGTGTGCTGGGCCTAAATATATGCCAATGGACTGTTGCAGTGGTGGCTGACGTGAAGCCTCATTCTCTGCTATGACATGCAGACTAATTCTCTGCTGACATGAAGCCAGATTCTCTGTTACGGGACCTCCCTCCTCTGCCTGGGTGCTGGGCCTAAATATATGCCAATGGACTGTTGCAGTGGTGGGCTGACGTGAAGCCTCATTCTCTGCTATGACATGCAGACTAATTCTCTGCTGACATGAAGCCAGATTGTCTGTTACGGGACCTCTCTCCTCTGCCTGTGTGTGTGCTGGGCCTAAATATATGCCAATGGACTGTTGCAGTGGTGGCTGACGTGAAGCCTCATTCTCTGCTATGACATGCAGACTAATTCTCTGCTGACATGAAGACAGATTCTCTGTTACGGGACCTCTCTCCTCTGCCTGTGTGTGCTGGGCCTAAATATATGCTAATGGACTGTTGCAGTGGTGGCTGACGTGAAGCCTCATTCTCTGCTATGACATGCAGACTAATTCTCTGCTGACATGAAGACAGATTCTCTGTTACGGGACCTCTCTCCTCTGCCTGTGTGTGTGCTGGGCCTAAATATATGCCAATGGACTGTTGCAGTGGTGGCTGACGTGAAGCCTCATTCTCTGCTATGACATGCAGACTAATTCTCTGCTGACATGAAGCCAGATTGTCTGTTACGGGACCTCTCTCCTCTGCCTGTGTGTGTGCTGGGCCTAAATATATGCCAATGGACTGTTGCAGTGGTGGCTGACGTGAAGCCTCATTCTCTGCTATGACATGCAGACTAATTCTCTGCTGACATGAAGACAGATTCTCTGTTACGGGACCTCCCTCCTCTGCCTGGGTGCTGGGCCTAAATATATGCCAATGGACTGTTGCAATGGTGGCTGACGTGAAGCCTCATTCTCTGCTATGACATGCAGACTGATTCTCTGCTGACATGAAGCCAGATCGTCTGTTACGGGACCTCTCTGCTCTGCCTGTGTGCTAGGCCTAAATATATGCCAATGGACTGTTGCAGTGGTGGGTGACGTGAAGCCTCATTCTCTGCTATGACATGCAGACTGATTCTCTGCTGTCATGAAGCCAGATTGTCTGTTACGGGACCTCTCTGCTCTGCCTGTGTGCTAGGCCTAAATATATGCCAATGGACTGTTGCAGTGGTGGGTGACGTGAAGCCTCATTCTCTGCTATGACATGCAGACTGATTCTCTGCTGTCATGAAGACAGATTCTCTGTTACGGGACCTCCCTCCTCTGCCTGGGTGCTGGGCCTAAATATATGCCAATGGACTGTTGCAGTGGTGGCTGACGTGAAGCCTCATTCTCTGCTATGACATGCAGACTAATTCTCTGCTGACATGAAGACAGATTCTCTGTTACGGGACCTCTCTCCTCTGCCTGGGTGCCGGGGCCTAAATATCTGAGAATGGACTGTTCCAGTGGTGGGTGACGGGAAGCCAGATTCTCTGCTATGGAACCTCTCTCCAATTGATTTTGGTTAATTTTTATTTATTTAATTTTTATTTTAATTCATTTCCCTATCCACATTTGTTTGCAGGGGCTTTACCTACATGTTGCTGCCTTTTGCAGCCCTCTAGCTCTTTCCTGGGCTGTTTTACAGCCTTTTTAGTGCCGAAAAGTTCGGGTCCCCATTGACTTCAATGGGGTTCGGGTTCGGGACGAAGTTCGGATCGGGTTCGGATCCCGAACCCGAACATTTCCGGGATGTTCGGCCGAACTTCTCGAACCCGAACATCCAGGTGTTCGCTCAACTCTATTCACGGGGTCCCTTCTGATATTGTTTTGGATCGTGGTACCCAATTTGTTTCTAAATTTTGGAAAGCTTTTTGTTCTCGTTTAGGGGTTCATCTGTCGTTTTCTTCATCTTTCCATCCACAGTCCAACGGTCAGACTGAACGTACCAATCAAAACCTAGAGACATATTTGAGATGCTTTTTCAGAAAATCAGGAGGAGTGGTCATCTTATTTACCATTAGCCGAGTTTGCCATTAATAATCGTCGTCAAGAATCCACCGATAAGTCACCATTTTTTGGTGCGTATGGTTTCCATCCTCAGTTTTGTACGTTTAGTGAGGGGGGGCCGTCTGGGATTCCCGAGGAGGAACGATTTGCGTCTTCACTTTCATCAGTGTGGCAGAGTGTGCAAGAAAGTTTGAAGAGAATTGGTGGTAGATACAAACGTGTGGCTGATAAGAAGCGCTCTGAAGGTCCGGACCTTGGGGTGAATGACTTGGTGTGGTTGTCTACCAGAAATATCAAGTTGAAGGTTCCCTCGTGGAAATTAGGTCAGAGATTTATTGGTCCTTATAGGGTAATTAAGATCATTAACCCGGTGGCTTTTCATCTGGAGCTACCTCAGACTCTAAGGATCCATAATGTCTTCCACAGATCTCTGCTTAAGAGATATGTAGAACCTCCTGAACCATTGCCATTACCGCCTCCACCGGTGGTTGTTGATGGCAGTCTGGAGTTTCAGGTAGAAAAGATTGTTGATTCACGATATGTTCGCCGCTCTCTTCAGTACCTGGTGCACTGGAAAGGTTATGGTTCCGGAGAGAATGTGGGTGCCAGCATCAGAGATAAAGGCGGACAGACTCATTCGGGCTTTTCATAGGTCCCATCCGGAGAGGCCTGGTCTTGAGGGTCCGGTGGCCCCTCGTAGAAAGGGGGGTACTGTCACGACTGTGACTGATCCAGACAGGTCTGGGAGGAGAAGGTCGCAGCGACTTGCTACTCGCGATAGCTTGTGAGTTTGCTCTGTGGTTCAGGGTATGTCATCAGGGTTTTGCCTTGTGAACCTTTTTGTCCTGACTGGGAGTTTGTAGGCATCCTTCTCAGGTGAGTCCTGTCTGCCACTCCCAGCTACTATATTAGTTTCAGTTTCACTTGCAGTCATTGCCAGATATAGTCCTTACTTCCAGTGTTATTCTGACCTTTGAAGGAGATCGTTTGATGGTATTGCTGTGGAGCTCTTGTCTGGCGTGGACTGTCGTTATTGGGATCACCTTCTCTGCTCGTGACTGGATAAGTCTATTCTCTGTTATAGATTGTTTGTTGCTGTCTTCCCCTGTTGTTCTCCTAGACATGAGTGATGGTGACTAGTGCTCCCATCTGCCTTTCCCCAGTCTAGTCTTGCTAGGGTGACTGAGGGTTTAGGCATCCTGCTCGCCGCACGGGTTCACACCCGGTCTAGGGTATCAGGGCAGACAGGTGCCAGCGTAGGGTTAGTCAGGGGTGGCTGTTCTATCTCCCATCCATAGATAAGGGTCCCCCTTCCCCTCCGTCTGGTACGACACGACTGCTGCTGGGATAGCGGTCGTGACAATATCACTGTCCATGTTGTGGGACGATTTGTGCACTTCTAGTAAATATTTCTTGGTTGCAAATATGAGCTGAAGGTTTTTCAGGTTCGCTTGCCATTAAATTGAATGGGACCCGCGCAAACTTGCGGTTCGCGGACATTTGATCACGTTCGCGAACCGTCCCGGCAGATGTTTGTCCATCACTACAGGTTCTAAGTGTTTCTGAAGAATTACGTTTTTAGATTGCTTTGGAAGGTTTGAATAGTGGGAGAGAGTCTCAAGTGTTGGGATAGAAAGATCTAGAGTTTTGGGGATGCACATACAGAAACCTTAAAGACAATGGTGTGAGGAGGAAAGAAGAGGGTCTTATTATGACCAGGGATACAGTGTGCTGAGAGATCAGGACAGAGCTGTATGGAGGGGCAGGGTGGCAGACAGTCTTGTATGTCATTGCTACATTGTTATCTTTTCATTGTGAAATTAATTCACTGGATATCATTTTTTAGTTAAAGGGGTTGTCCAGGTTCAGAGCTGAACCTGGACATCCCTCCATTTTCACCCCGGCATCCCCCCTGACATGAGCATCGGAGCAGTTCATGCTCCGATGCTCTCCTTTGCCCTGCGCTAAATCGCGCAGGGCAAAGGCATTTTTCTGAGTTCCGGTGACATACCGGGCTCTCTATGGGGCTGACAGGCAGCCCGGTGACGTCACCGGCACTGATGGGCGGGATTTGGCTCTGCCCTAGCCAGTAAAACGGCTAGGGCAGAGCTAAAGCCCGCCCCTCAGAGCCGGTGACGTCACCGAACACACTGCTGGGCGGAAGTTACCGCCCGGCAGTGTGTTATTGAAAACACAAGAGCCTGTGCCCTGCGCGATCTAGCGCAGGGCACGGGGAGCGCATCGGAGCATGAGATGCTCCGATGCCAGGCTCAGGAGGGCTGCCGGGGTGAAAATAAGGGTATGTCCGGGTTCAGCTCTGAACCCGGACAACCCCTTTAAATGGATATCTCGAAAATGTAGGGCATATCCATAGGAATCTGAGTTAGACAGATTAGCACAGTATGCTCTTTCCATATCTCACAAGTTCACCTGTAAATGGAAACAACGTAGAAGAGTCTGCTCAGTTGTTCCTTCAGTCTTGATCACCTCTAGCAGCGATTGCGCTAATCGACAGTGATTAGAATATATTTTCTCACTACGTGCAACTTCACATTTTAGCAGGTCTGACTATAGATTAAACATTGCTGCACTAATTATAGTTGTGAACTTGACATTGCTTCCTTCTCATTGGCCCACAAGCAAAAAGAAGAGAGAAATCGTGTGTTCAGATGGAACAAAAATGCTGAATATTCAATGTAACTAATAAATAGCACTATATTCTAAATATTCGCAAATTCTCCAAGTAGCGATATTCGCCATAAAAATTTGCTATTCGAATATTCGTGCTGCACTAAGGTGTGTGACCAGCACTGGAAAGTTGAAGGGCTGACATTTGCCAAGGGACTTGGCCCCGCCCTCATTTAAAAAGAAATAAAAGCACTGTTTTGCATTGGAATGCCACATCACTTAAAGGGGTTGTGCCACAAAAATATTCTACAGCTTTCAAACCAGCAACTGGATCTGAATTGTTTTGTAATTTCATGTAACATTTTTTTTTTTTCATAGAGTCGACACTGAGTTATTCAATAAAATGTTTCTATATAGCGCCACCTGCTGTTTGTTTGTTTTTTATTATTTCCCTGACCTGCTCACTGAGATGGCCGCACATGCTCAGTTTAGTACTTCAACTGCCTCCTGAGCTGTGATAGGGAGAGCTGAGACACGCCCCCTTATCTGCAGCAGAAAAGACACTCAGCTTGATATAAATCTGGCAGAGCAATGAATGGAGAGATCTCTGGGTCCATGTTAGATACAGAGCTGGTTCTAGCTTTAGGGTTTTATTAGGGTTCATTCTGACCTTTAAGGATGAGGTGATGCTCCCCATATACAGTATCCTCAGCGTTGAAGCCGTGTTAGCAATGGTTAGTAAACACATTCAAATAATTTACATTCCCCAGTTTACATACATATGAAAATATTAGTCATGGAGAAGGTTTATGCTCCTGTAAATGTTATGTATAGTACTTTTCTTGCATGGAGTAAACTTTTTCGTGAAATTAGATTTCCCTGCTAGACAGGTTTATTCCAGGTCCAGAACCTGATTTTGTATCAGAACACCACTGATTTACTGTTGTTTATTAGTGTTGATCACGAATATTCGAATTTCGAATTTCTATCGCGAATATAGGTACTTTGAAAATTTATATTTTCAAATATAGTTATATATATTCGTCATTTTGAATATTCGATTTTTTTTCCCCCTTTTTTTATTTTTTTTAAATAGATTTTATTTTTATTTTTTATCAGTACACATGATCCCTCCCTGCTTCTAGCTTGTGGGCCAATAAGAAGGCTGCAATATACTTGACTTATGGAGTAGTAGTGTTTGCGAATTTTGCTCTATATTCGTTTTTTTCGAATATTCGCTATATTGTTATATATTCTTCTTTTAGAATATTACGAATATTCGAAAAAACAAAGTTATAGCAATATAGCGAATATTTGAAAAAAACAAATATAGAGCAATTTAGCTAATATAGTGCTATAATCTTTTTTTTTTTTATAGTTGTAATTTTTTTCCAATCTGAACTTCAATCTTCAACTTACAACTATTAGACAAAGAAGATTATAGCACTATATTAGCTAAATAGCTCTATATTCGTTTTTTCGAATATTCGCTATATTGCTATATATTCTTGTTTTAGAATATTACGAATATTAGAAAAACAAATTTTTAGTAATATAGCGAATATTCGAAAAAAATCGAATATAGAGCAATGTAGCTAATATAGTGCTATAATCTTCAATCCGAATTTCTGGAAAAATTTGATTCGCCATGAAGCCGAATTTCCTTGCGCTTCATGGTAAAGAATTGATATTTCCTGAAATGACAGCAAAAAAAAAAAAAACATGCCAGATCCATTTGCTCGCAGAGAGGCCATTGCGGACACCTTGATTGAAGGTACCATACGAAATCTCGCGCGGGGTGAAGTGTCTCCGCAAGCAAATGGATAAGGTATGTTTTTATTTTTTTCAACCGGATTAACCCCTGAAAGCCCAAAATTGTAGCATTAGATACCGTGATCAGCTATGAATGACGGTGGGCAACGTGATCGTCGTTCCCTGTCATTGCACCAGCTACATACAAATGAATTAATCACAAATCAAATTTCTTTGTGAAATTCATTGAAGCAGCCAAATCAAATTTTTCTAACTTTGCTCATCACTAGTGTTGATCACGAAAATTCGAATTTCAAATTTTCATTGCGAATATAGGTACTTCGAAAATTTGGGAATATTTAGAATATAGTGATATATATTCGTAATTTCGAATATTTGAGTTTTTTTTATTGCAAACTTTCACAATGCGAATTTTTATCGCAAATTTTTCAATTGCCGAGTACAAACTTGATTCCCCCTGCTTCTTTCTTGTGGGACAATGACTCATTGGCCCACAAGCAAGAAGCAGGGAGGAATAATGACTTTAAATGGGAAAAATGATGAATATTCTAAAAAACGAATATATAGCACTATATCGAATATATTAGTTTTTTCGAATATTCGTAATATTCTAAAACAAGAATATATAGCAATATAGCGAATATTCGAAAAAAAAACGAATATAGAGCAATTCAGCTAATATAGTGCTATAATCTTTGTCTAATAGTTGTAATTTTTTTCTCATCTGAAGTTCAGATTGGAAAAAAATTACAACTATTAAAAAAAAGATTATAGCACTATATTAGCTAAATTGCTCTACCTTTAGGTTTTTTTTTCGAATATTCGTTGTATTGCTATATATTCTTGTTTTAGAATATTACAAATATTTGAAAAAATAAATATATTCGATATATTGCTATGACTCATTGGCCCACAAGCAAGAAGCAGGGAGGAATCCATGTTTTTGCTCGGCAATTGAAAAATTTTCGATAAAAATTAGTATTACGAAAATTCGAGTAAAAAATTTTCGAATATAAAATTTTTTCAAATATTCGCCAATTATTCTACAAAATATTCGCAAAATGTCGCAAATTTGAATCTGACCTCTGCCGCTCATCACTACTCTTGAGCATGGCGCCCTGTGTCATGGCCTCTGTGAATGAAGAGGGGGCTGTGCACTCATGGCTCTATCCATTCAGTTGTATGAGAATTCTGAAAATCACTAAGTAGGCATTTGTTAAAAAATGAACAAGCAAAAATCTTTACAAAAGTTTATTAAACTTCTCTTTTTTGTTGGATTTTGTTTTATAATGGATATTCTACCTAAAAGTGAACTATAAAATTGTATAAAAACTTACAATTACATTTCCCTAAAAATGTTACAGAGGAAAAGTAGAGTCTTAGGCTACATGCACAGTCCGCAAACTACAGACCTGCAAAATATGGATACTGCCCGTGTGCATGCTGCAACGACTTTGTAGATGTGTCTAATTATGTGCACATTTTTGGAGGGCCCATAGGTCTGTGTGTGATTTGCAAAAAATGCATCATGGTTATGTCCATGATGCCTCTAAGTGAATTTTTTTGGGAAAAAATAATTCCCTCTGAAAAAGGGATAGTTTTTTTTAGCACTAACCTAAATTTCTAAGTTTCTTAAAGATGATTTTTAGCTTGTACTATCCCAAGGACTGTCCTCTGCCCCAGGGTCCCTTGCTAAGACTAAGAACATCAAATGATTTCACTATATGCTGCCATATAGAGATATTATATATCATCCAAAACATATGGAAATGTTGCGCCTCAATCTGTGAAGCAAACTCAGTTCTCAGGCTTGCCAGAGAGATTAAAATTCTGCTTTGGTACGATGCAGACCAATTTGCTTTATATGTTTCTCAGATATAGTCAGTAGACTCTCTTCAAAGATAAACAAACTCCATGACCTCAATTATGTTAAATTGGTTTAACCATCAGAGAATGGATTTGAATTTAAATAACCCATTCAAGTCTCTAAGAAAATGTTTAACCACTTGAAATAAAACCTAAATGAAAAGCTCTCTTGTTTTGTCGGAAGAAGAGCCGATTTCCCGTTTACTGTAGGTACATCTGCTGTGGGACAAACTGGTGGCAACAAATGGGATGGTGAACACAACCTTGTACGGCTTACTTTAATGAACTAGTAGGTAAAGGATGTCTTAGCCATCTACATTTAACATGAATTATTCTATCACAGCCCAGGATATAGATGTATCCATATAGTATAAATAAGTATTAATATTCCTTTTTAGAATTTATGTTAATTTTCCTTCTTACAGTCTATCCCTAGTGTATTCTCCAGGGTGTTTTGTTCAGGTTGCCTACCATTTTTTCTGGATGATCGCTATTTCAATACATGTACTGAACTCTACAGAAAGTTCTCCAGACGGCATAAAGCATTTCTTTGCAGTGAACTTCAAGAAAGACAGTGGGGAACATTTACTAATGAAAAAGTGTAGTTTGCAGGTGCATTTTGCACCAAAAACTGGCATGTAGGATTTGTATCACATTTACCAACTATTATTATTAATTATTATCGAAGCCATGTCTCAAGGCCTATTAAAAAGGTCGAACATTGACTTATAAGATAGCTACCTTACATTTGGTGGCATTAGAGGCAGAGCTTTTTAAGAGCCTATTTGCATTCCCTCTTACCAGAATTCCAGAGGAGCGCTCTTTAAGCGCTCTCCATAAGGAGATATACAGTAGCATAAATATTTACCAACTATTTTACACACTTTTCTAAGCTTTTTATGCCTCAACCCAACAAGGGGGCATGGCTTCATTGGAAAAGGTTGTGGTTTTGCTGGAAAGGGGACATGGCCTAAATGTGCATCTGTGTGTCAAAAATGCACCAACATTTTGGCACATTTTTGGAGTAAAGCTACAACAGCTTATAGGTGTAGACTGTTTAGTAAACAGACACATTTTTGGTGTGTGGAAGAATTTTGGGACACTGACAGAATTCTAGATTTAATCTGGCACTTATTACACAAATTTATAAAGGTCCAGGCACCAGAATAGTACATTTGTCTAATATTAGAATGTGATTTGTCTTAGGGTGTGGCCTTTGCTGAAGATTCCATTAAAAAGACCAGACAAATGAATGGAGAACTTTTTTGTCTGGTAGAAAAAAAATAGGATCCCAAACGAAAACTGAATGGTCAATGAAATCTGTTCAGCTACATTCATTTCAGTTATGTGCTGAATCTGTCACTTCCCTTATTTTTATTGTTCTCTATTAACAGATCAGAACAGTGGACCTATATAGCAGTGGTGTGAACTTACCCTTAATGTGGTTCTCTGGAACCATACTTAAAAAAAGGATTTCATTTAACGTGTGAGTGGAATATGTTTGCTAAATTACTTATCCCTCAGTAC
The DNA here is from genome assembly GCF_014858855.1 of Bufo gargarizans. Lineage (NCBI taxonomy): Eukaryota > Metazoa > Chordata > Amphibia > Anura > Bufonidae > Bufo > Bufo gargarizans. The sequence goes on along the minus strand of NC_058088.1, from coordinate 33,027,028 downwards.
TAACACCAGTTCACTTATCCCAGCACCAATGATGTGAAAGGAACAAGGATGCTTTCACCATTTCCTGTAATTTCCCAGACTTCTGTCTTACAGTCTATGCAATGTACAGGTGTGATCACTGTATTGCATAGTATTTAAAAAAATTGATTCAGCTACTTTGCCGAACTTTACAAAAAAATGTGCATTCTGACTAATTACTTCATCTCGAAGCACATTTCTTTGTAAGTCATTGTATCTCTCAGGTACACCTTCACTTGGTGAGTGGGCTTATGCATTTTGATCAAAATGTATACAAAGTGCCTTGTGTACATGTTTATAATTATGTTTAGACGTAATAGATCCATGCATGTGGATGTGTGAAGTTTCTTTTTCTATAGATTGGCATTACAGACGTCACCACACATTGTATTTCCACAGGGCCTATATTGAGCTGGTGAGCCAATGAAGCAAACACTGGAAAAATTGCAAGTGTGATGCATGCTGGGCTTGGTTTGCAAACCTAGACGGAAACCGCTTATACCTAAGAGAGCTCCAATGACATCACTGTCTATATGAACATATCCATGAAGTGTGACACAATAAGAGGTTTGGTCTGGGAAAACAGCTATTTTCCCCCCAGCATGTGCTGCTGGGCTGATTTACAGCCAGGTGAGGTAAAATACCAGACCGGATTTTAAATGCCGGTCCGGGTTTTGGCAGCACCTGGCTGTCCTTAAATAGGCAGCTGGGCTCAGAATCCATGTCTCTGTGTTAGGATCTGGGAGCCTTGTGTCTGGATGAAGGCCTTCTACTTGTTCTGCTTGAAAACAGGTTGGTGCTGCTATGAGCAAGGACTCTGAGGCGGAATTGCCATATGGTGTGAATTACCACCAACACCACAAGGTGATTTTTTTGTTTGAATATGACTGCTTGTTTTGTCACCTGCCTAAAGTGTGAATAAAACACTGAACTGTTTCATCCAAAGAACTTGTTGAAAATTTTTGTCTGGTAGAATGGTTTAACTGGGACCTCCTTCTGCCCTATCTCATGTTCGCAGTGCCAGAGGTACCCCAGGCCTCTACTGGGTTCTCGCTCTTCGAACTGCTATATGGCAGACACCCTCGCAGTCTCTTGGACGTGGCCAAAGAAGCGTGGGAACAGCAACCCACCCCACATAAAAGTGTCATTGAGTACGTTACCCGGATGCAAGATTGGATAGAGACAGTCTTGCCACTTGTTTGGGAGCATATGGAGGCAGCTCAGCAAGCCCAGAGTCGGGTCTATAATCGGCAGGCTCGGGTCCGGTTCCTTAACCCGGGTGATCTGGTGTTGGTTCTGGTGCCGACTATGGACAGTAAGTTCCTGGCTAGGTGGCAGGGGCCCTACAAGGTACTCAAGAAAAATTGGAGATGTAAACTACAAGGTACACCAGCCAGGGCGGCGAAAGCCGGAGCAGGTTTACCATGTGAATTTAAGCAAACCGTGGAAAGATAGGGAAACCTGTACAGAAAACAGCCAGCGGCTTGGTTTTTCTGGGAGAAGAGGTACCGACCCCTCTGTCTGATGCAAGAGAAGCGGCTGCCACAGTACAAACTTGGTGACAGCCTCTCCTCTAAATAAACTCAAGAGGCCAGGGAGTTCATTAGTCGGAACACGGATGTGTTCTCTGATCTCCCTGGATGCACTTTAATAATCCAGCATGACATTGTCATTGAGCCTCAGGCAAAAGTCTGATTAAAACCATACCAGGTACTCGAGGCTCGGTGACAAGCCATATCGAAGAAGGTGCAGCTAATGTTGCAGCTAGACGTCACTGAAGAGTAAAAAAGTGAGTGGGCCAGTCCTATAGTATTGATAGCCACGCAGGACAAAACGTTACGGTTTTGTAACGTCTTTCGAAAACTTAGCGAGGTTTCCAAATTCGATGCATATCCCATGCCCTGGGTGGATGAGCTCATCGAGAGGTTAGGACAAGCCTGGTATTTTTATGTTTTGTACCTCATGAAATGGTACTAGCAGGTGCCCTTAACAAAGGCTTCCAAAGAGAAAACTGCCTTTATCACGCCTGAGGGGCTGTATCAATATAAGGTGTTACCCTTTGGTCTGCATGGCGCCCCCGCCACTTTTTTAGTGACTAATGGACGTTGTGCTTCACAGTAAAAAAGTCACTAGTATACGTATCTGTAATCTTGCGCTCCAGGTTTTCAATGCGATGTGGGAAGATCACAGAAGCAAGTAAATCAAGAAAGTGGAAAACCGCGCTGCTTGATACATCTCCTCCCTTCTTGGTACGGGTTACAAAAGGCACGGGGAAGGATATGCAAGGAGTATACCCGAGGATCCCTCCTCTCTCCAACACTCCTGTGGGTAATTAAAGGTCGCAACAATAGTGAAGCCCAGACTGCCACCGTCACGTGCAAAGATTTATTGTACTTACAACAGTATTTCTGATAAAACGCATAAAACCATGGTATGCATACTTCGGTATCGCCCGACCCGGGTTTCGCTGTCATGCATCAGAAACCGATCTTAAATACCATTAAAAGGCACACCCTTTCCCTGTGTCACCACTCAGTGTCACACCTCCTTTGTTACAATATAAAAACGTAATTCAAAATTTATCATAAAAGTGTATAAATAATTTCAATAAAAGTCAATAGATTCACAGTATCAAAATACATAAAACAACTAAAACCATCTTTTTAGTACTCGATCCTAATAGATCTAAAACCGCCTCTTTCAATACCCCTCCACACTTCTATCTCAGGCCGTACCCTTCTAGCTGGTCACAGCGACTCTGCTCAATCACCTCATTTATTCTATCACATGACTCAACTAGTCAGACCTTCAATCCACCTCTCATCCTATCCCAGTTAGGAAGAACTCCTTCCATCACAGGTCCTACCTGGTCACAGGTAAGAGAAGTGGAGAGGCACAATATCCTTCCGCACTTCTATCTCAGGCTGGCCCCTTATAGCTGGTCAAAGCGGCTCTGCTCAGTCACCTCATTCATTCTGTCACATGACTTGACTAGTCAGGGCTGGACTACTTCGTCAGACCTTTAATCCACCTCTCATCCTATCCCAGTTAGGAAGCACTCCTCCCATCCCAGGTCCTACCTGGTCACAGGTAAGAGAAGTGGAGGATGTACAATAGATTGGACTATACGATGCAAGGTTTTAAATCGCACTCAACGTTCAGTCCGTGAGGTTGTAAAGTGCCCAAATTGTACATCCATTCCACCTCTTTTTTGTTGATTTTGGCACAGAAGTCCCCCCCCCCCCCACGGTCCTGTTGATTTTTCTGGAATTAATGGACTTAACATTCCTCCCCTTATCTGACTTCCCTCTGTTTTTGATGGGAAGACAAAAACCGCACCAGGAAAACTTATTTATTTTTTGCTTATCTATTGATTTGCATTCAGCACTATGTACCAGGAGTTGCCGTAGGTTATGGGCTGTTTGAAAATAACCAGAGGGTGGTCAGGGAGAACTTCCTCTAGAACGGGGTCATTTTTGAGAATACCCCAATTTTTACGGATCACATTTTTTTATTTTTCCTGCTCTAGTGTTAAACTGGGTAATACTGAATCTATAGTCTATGGTCCTATATTTTTTCTCACCACTCTTTTCCTTTCCACTTCCCTCGATCTCTTCTATACACCTAGTCAGATCTTCGTCCATATATCCCTTCTCCAAAAACCTCTTTAATATTGGTACTCTGTTCTTGAAACACTTTTTCATCTGTACAGTTCCGATAAATTCTCTTGAACTGCTCTTTAGGGATATTTCTAAGCCAGGGGTTATGATGGCAACTTTACATATTGATGTAAGCATTTACATCGGTGACTTTAAAAAACGTCTTTGTTTGAAGCCTGCCCTCCTCCACAAAAATAGTCAGGTCTAGAAAATCTACCGTACTGGCAATAATAGTATTGGTAAAGTGAAGGTTCCAGTCATTGATATTTAGTTTGGCAATAAAATCCTCCAGACCTTGATATATCTGCGCCAGGTAATCAGTTCACCCTTTTCCAGTGTTTTATTTAGTACCGGGCTGATGTTATCTTCCTCCCATGAGGCCATTAAAATATTTGCAAAACTGGGGGCAAATTTCGCCCCCATTGTGGTCCCTATTCACTGCAGGTAAAAAGTGTTCTCAAAAATAAAACAATTATGGCACAAACAATCAGTACATTTCAGTATGAAGTCCCTTTGGACAGGATTCATATTGGGGTTCCTGCTCAGGGCCTGCTCTACACCCCTCAGTCCCAAATCCTTGGGAATGACGGTGTAGAGTGAGGTGACATCAACAGTGGCAAAAATATATTATCTCCAATGGGCCCCATATCATTCACCAGCTGTATTACACTTCCAGAGTCCCTCAAATACGAGGGAATCTGCGAAACAGAACTCTGGAGGAAAAAAATCCACATACTCCGACAGCCTACTAGTCACCGAATTTATTCCTGAGACTATAGGTCTCCCGGGAGGATCACTAAGATTTTTGGGGGGTGGTAGATGACCGGTTTAACTGGATGTTTAATCTGCAGATAGTCAAATTCTTTCTTTTTTAGGGTACCCTCATCGTAGCCATCTTGAAGGAGTTTGAAAATTATTTTCTTAAATTCAGTGACCAGATTACTTTTTAGTTTTCAATAAGTATCCCTATCTGCAAGGAGCCTACGCATTTCTTTGTTGTAATTTTCTACATCCATAATAACCACCCCTCCACCTTTATCTGATGGTTTAATCACAATTTTTTCATTAGTCTCCAGATTTTTGAGTGCCAATTTTTCTTCCTGTATAAAATTTAAATACCTTGGTTTAGTGTCTGACCTTTCAAGTTCTCGTATCAGACGCCTTTTGAAACTCTCTACACAGTCATTCCCTTTAATAACTGGGAAGAATTTTGACTTATCACGTAACTGTGTATAAACAGTCCCCATAGCAATTTTGGCATTTTTAATAGGCGCTGGCTGGTTATTTATAAAATGTTTAGTGATGTTCAGTTTTCTTATATATTTGTGGATATCAAGGAAAGCTTCAAACTTATTCAGCCTTTTTGTGGGTGTGAATTTAAGACCTCTCCCCAAAACCCCTTTCTCCTGTTCAGACAACACGTGCGTACTGAGATTGAAAATCCCTTTTACTTCTTCCTGCTCTTTTTTCGGTTTGGGCTGATGTTTGCACCTCCCCTCTGCATCCTCTAAATGTGTTCTTTTTTGTGTGGTATTTGATCTGTCTTGTTTTTTTTGTTCTTTCTACTACATTCTCCCTTTGGACTCCCTTTGTGCTCTGATGGGGAAAATGTTGTTTTTCCTGGGTCCCTTCCCTTTGCACACTGACCTGTGAGGGGTCCTCTATCTGATCCCTTTGAAAGGCAAATTGTTTAGATGATTCATAATTTGGTTCTGTTTGGTGGTAATTGTGTCCCCTATTTTCATACTGAGGTGGTCTCTGTGGATATCTTTGATAGTTGCCTCCCCCCTGCTGGTAGGTTCAATTTCTCCCCTCTGGAGTAGTGTGGGTTAAAGCGTCGGTATGGTTTCCCCCATGGGGTGGGGTTCTACCTATTGAATTGCTTGGGGGTCTCTCAAATCCATTCCCCCTACCTGGTTGATTGGAATAACCATCCCCATAATATCTGCCATACTGATCATACGGTCTATCCCCATAATTTCCACCCTGGGGGTTGTAGGATCTATAAGAATTATTGAAATAATGGTTAAAAGGTCGATCATAATCGTTCCCACCATGGTGGTTCAGTGGTCGATCCGCATAATTTGGTGGTGCAGTCCTTGCATTCACCGTGCTTCCATAGTTATTACCTCGATTGCCATGGGATAATCCCTAGTCAGTAGTGCCCATGCTTCTATTATCTATACCCAAAGGGATTGAAGGTGTTGTTTTTTCTTTCCATTTATAAACCGCCATATTTTTATATTCCTCGCAAACGTTAAAATACTTTTTCTGCTTTTTGCCTTTTACTTCCTTTTCTACCTTTACATTATTTGCCTGAAATTTCCCAGATAAGACCATATACTCAGACTGTTCTTTGTAAGGTTTCAGAACTTCATGCAGACGTTTAACCACTTCAGCCCCGCTAGCTGAAACCCCCTTCATGACCAGAGCACTTTTTACACTTCGGCACTACACTCCTTTCACCGTTTATCGCTCGGTCATGCAACTTACCACCCAAATGAATTTTACCTCCTTTTCTTCTCACTAATGGAGCTTTCATTTGGTGGTATTTTATTGCTGCTGACATTTTTACTTTTTTTGTTATTAATTGAAATGTAACGATTTTTTTGCAAAAAAATGACATTTTTCACTTTCAGCTGTAAAATTTTGCAAAAAAAACGACATCCATATATAAATTTTTCGCTAAATTTATAGTTCTACATGTCTTTGATAAAAAAAAAATGTTTGGGCAAAAAAAAAAAATGGTTTGGGTAAAAGTTATAGCGTTTACAAACTATGGTACAAAAATGTGAATTTCCGCTTTTTGAAGCAGCTCTGACTTTCTGAGCATTTGTCATGATTCCTGAGGTTCTACAATGTCCAGACAGTAGAAAAACCCCACAAATGACCCCATTTCGGAAAGTAGACACCCTAAGGTATTCGCTGATGGGCATAGTGAGTTCATAGAACTTTTTATTTTTTGTCACAAGTTAGCGGAAAATGATGATGATTTTTTATTTTTATTTTTTTCTTACAAAGTCTCATATTCCACTAACTTGCGACAAAAAATTCTAGGAACTCGCCATGCCCCTCACGGAATACCTTGGGGTGTCTTCTTTCCAAAATGGGGTCACTTGTGGGGTAGTTATACTGCCCTGGCAATTTAGGGGCCCAAATGTGTGAGAAGAACTTTGCAATCGAAATGTGTAAAAAATGGCCTGCGAAATCCGAAAGGTGCACTTTGGAATATGTGCCCCTTTGCCCACCTTGGCTGCAAAAAAGTGTCACACATCTGGTATCGCCGTACTCAGGAGAAGTTGGGCAATGTGTTTTGGGGTGTCATTTTACATATACCCATGCTGGGTGAGAAAAATATCTTGGTCAAATGCCAACTTTGTATAAAAAAATTGGAAAAGTTGTCTTTTGCCAAGATATTTATCTCACCCAGCATGGGTATATGTAAAATGACACCCCAAAACACATTCCCCAACTTCTCCTGAGTACGGCGATACCAGATGTGTGACACTTTTTTGCAGCCTAGATGCGCAAAGGGGCCCAAATTCCTTTTAGGAGGGCATTTTTAGACATTTGGATCCCAGACTTCTTCTCACACTTTCGGGCCCCTAAAAAGCCAGGGCAGTATAAATACCCCACATGTGACCCCACTTTGGAAAGAAGACACCCCAAGGTATTCAATGAGGGGCATGGCGAGTTCCTAGAATTTTTTATTTTTTTTGCATAAGTTAGCGGATATTGATTTTTTTTTGTTTTTTTCTCACAAAGTCTCACTTTCCGCTAAATTAGGACAAAAATTTCAATCTTTCATGGACTCAATATGCCCCTCACGGAATACCTTGGGGTGTCTTCTTTCCGAAATGGGGTCACATGTGGGGTATTTATACTGCCCTGGCTTTTTAGGGGCCCTAAAGCGTGAGAAGAAGTCTGGAATATAAATGTCTAAAAATGTTTACGCATTTGGATTCCGTGAGGGGTATGGTGAGATCATGTGAGATTTTATTTTTTGACACAAGTTAGTAGAATATGACACTTAGTAAGAAAAAACAAAAACAAACAAAAAATTTCCGCTAAAATTTCCGCTAACGTGCCAAAAAAAAATGTCTGAATGGAGCCTTACAGGGGGGTGATCAATGACAGGGGGGTGATCAATGACAGGGGGGTGATCACCCATATAGACTCCCTGATCACCCCCCTGTCATTGATCACCCCCCTGGTAAGGCTCCATTCAGACGGATCCGCAAAACACATGCAAAACACATGCGGACGTCTGAATGGAGCCTTACAGGGGGGTTATCAATGACAGGGGGTGATCAGAGTGATCACCCCCCTGTCACTGATCACCCCCCCTGTAAGGCTCCATTCAGACGTCCGCATGATTTTTACGGATCCATGGATACATGGATCGGATCCACAAAACACATGCGGACGTCTGAATTGAGCTTTACAGGGGGGTGATCAATGACAGGGGGGTGATCAGGGAGTGTATATGGGTGATCACCCGCCTGTCATTGATCACCCCCTGTAAGGCTCCATTCAGACGTCCGCATGTGTTTTGCGGATCCGATCCATGTATCCATGGATCCGTAAAAATCATGCGGACGTCTGAATGGAGCCTTACAGGGGGGTGATCAATGACAGGGGGGTGATCAGGGAGTTTATATGGGGTGATCATGGGTTTATAAGGGGTTATTAAGTGACGGGGGGGGGGTGTAGTGTAGTGTGGTGTTTGGTGCGACTGTACTGAGCTACCTGAGTCCTCTGGTGGTCGATCCTAACAAAAGGGACCACCAGAGGACCAGGTAGGAGGTATATTAGACGCTGTTATCAAAACAGCGTCTAATATACCTGTTAGGGGTTAAAAAATTCGGATCTCCAGCCTGCCAGCGAGCGATCGCCGCTGGCGGGCTGGAGATCCACTCGCTTACCTTCCGTTCCTGTGAGCGCGCGCGCCTGTGTGCGCGCGTTCACAGGAAATCCCGGCCCTCGCGAGATGACGCGTATATGCGTCGTCGTGCGCAGGGCTGCCGCCTCCGGACCGCACATCTGCGTTAGGCGGTCCGGAGGCGGTTAATATTTGCATTTATTTTCTTCAACTTCTCTTTCCGTCTGTATATTATAAAATCAACTACTCTCAGACCACAGTCATCCATCAATTTTCTCCCATTCTCTCAGATCCTCCTCCTCATCAGAGTTAAGTGGCAGCTGCCATCTCAAGCCTTCAGGAATTTTTCTTTCAGCAAGGTATCTTTCAAGGGTGAGGATATCCCAAGTGGTCTTAACCTCTTATAATATCTTTCTCTAAATTTGTGAAATGCACCTGTAATACATTATCATTGGTAACAGCATTGTCATGGGGAAAAAAAAACGCATCAGCATCACAGACTAGCTTAGCTTGGAAATCGAAAATATCAATTTCACAGTTTCATATCTAGTGTCCCACAGACAGAAATTCACAGTAAAAAAGTCACTAGTATACGTATCTGTAATCTTGCGCTGCAGGTTTTCAATGCGATGTGGGAAGATCACAGAAGCAAGTAAATCAAGAAAGTGGAAAACTGCGCTGCTTTATACACCTCCTCCCTTCTTGGTACAGGTTACAAAAGGCATGGGGAAAGATCTGCAAGGGGTATACCCGAGAAATTTGACTATCTTCAGATTAAACATCCAGTTACACCGGTCATCTACTACCTCCCAAAAATCCACAAAAGTCTTAGCGATCCTCCCGGGAAACCTATAGTCTCAGGAATAAATTCGGTGACTAGTAGGCTGTCGGAGTATGTGGATTTTTTCCTCCAGAGTTCTGTTTTGCAGATTCCCTCGTATTCTCTGGAAGTGTAATACAGCTGGTGAATGATATGGGGCCCATAGGAGATAATATATTTTTGCCACTGTTGATGTCACCTCACTCTACACCGTCATTCCCAAGGATTTGGGACTGAGGGGTGTAGAGCAGTCCCTCAGCAGGAACCTCAATATGAATCCTGTCCAAAGGGACTTCATACTAAAATGTACCGATTTTTGTTTGTGCCATAATTATTTTATTTTTGAGAACACTTTTTACCTGCAGTGCACCGGGACCGCAATGGGGGCGAAATTTGCCCCCAGTTTCGCAAATCTTTTCATGGCCTCATGGGAGGAAGATAACATCAGCCCGCTGCTAAATAAAACACTGGAAAAGGGTGAACTGATTACCTGGCGCAGATATATCGATGACTGCCTATTAGTCTGGAGACGAGAGAGGCAAGGTCTGGAGGATTTTATTGCCAAACTAAATATCAATGACTGGAACCTTCACTTTACCAGTACTATTAGTGCCAGTATGGTACATTTTCTAGACCTGACTATTTTTGTGGAGGAGGGCAGGCTTAAAAGAAGACGTTTTTTAAAGTCACAAATGTAAATGCTTACATCGATATGTCAAGTTGCTATCATAAACCCTGGCTTAGAAATATCCCTAAAGGGCAGTTAAAGAAAGTTTATCGGAACTGTGCCAATGAAAAAGTGTTTCAAGAACAGATTACCAATATTAAAAGGTTTTTGGAGAAGGGATATATAGACGAAGATCTGACTAGGTGTATAGAAGAGATCGAGGGAATTGGAAAGGAAAAGAGTGGTGCGAAATAAGATAGGACCATAGACTATAGATTCAGTTTTATTACCCAGTTCAACACTAATAAAGGAAAAAAAAAATAATGTGATCCGTAAAAATTGGGGTATTCTCAAAAATGACCCCGTTCTAGGGCAAGTTCTCCCTGACCACCCTCTGGTTATTTTCAAAAAAGCCCCTAGCCTACGGCAACACCTGGTACATAGTGCTCAATGCAAATCAATAGATAAGCAAAAAACAAATGAGTTCTCCTGCTGCGGTTTTTGTCTTCCCATCAAAAACAGAGGGAAGTCAGATAAGGGGAGGAATGTTAAGTCCATTAATTCTAGAAAAATCAACAGGACTTTAAAATCAAGGGGAGTATCACATGCGAGAGCATAGGAGTGATTTATGTGCTAGAATGCCCATGTGGCCTAAAGTATGTAGGGAGGACCACCAGAAAATTAAAGATAAGGTACAGGAGCATATTCGCAACATAAAAAATGGCCTGGAGACCCATTTTGTACCCCTACATTTCAATAAATGTCATCAAAAGAATCCCAAAGGATTAAGGTTCACTGGTATAGAACTAGTTAAAACACACTGGCTTGGGGGGGGGGGACTTCTGTGCCAAAATCAACAAAAAAGAGGTGGAATGGATGTACAATTTGGGCACTTTACAACCTCACGGACTGAACATTGAGTGCGATTTAAAACCTTGCATCGTATAGCCCAGTCTATTATACATCCTCCACTTCTCTTACCTGTGACCAGGTAGGACCTGGAATGGGAGGAGTTCTTCCTAACTGGGATAGGATGAGAGGTGGATTGAAGGTCTGCCGAAGTAGTCCAGCCCTGACTAGTCAAGTCATGTGACGTATAGAGGCAAGTTGTTTTACTGTATAAACAAAGAAACAGGGCGCACCATAGGGTAAAAAACTTTTGGAAATATAAAATGCACTCAAATATAGGAGGCTCACCTTTTGAGGTTGTGCAATGATAGGCACAACACTAATTTGGACGTGTCGGAGATGAGTTTAATCCCCAATGTGAAGGTAGGTATGCAGCCACGGATACAGGTGTCCTCAGATAGGCGTGCCTAGGCCCACACGGAGGATTGGAATGAAGTAAAAAGGAAAGAGCATCCCTCGGCGCAAAGAACCAACCAATAGCGGATGATGTATCTTCAAAAGGTATTTATTGCAAACACACCCTAGCTGAGTCATGTGACAGAATCAATGAGGTGAGTGAGCAGAGCCGCTGTGACCAGATGGAGGGGCCGGCCTGTGATAGAAGTGTGGAAGGATATTGTACCTCTCCACTTCTCTTACCTGTGACCAGGTAGGACCTGTGATGGAAGGAGTTCTTCCTAACTGAAATAGGATGAAAGGTGGATTGAAGGTCTGACTAGTTGAGTCATGTAATAGAATGAATGAGGTGATTGAGCAGAGCCGCTGTGACCAGCTAGAAGGGGCCGGCCTGTGATAGAAGTGTGGAGGGGTATTGAAAGAGGCGGTTTTAGATCTATTAGGAGCGAGTACTAGAAAGATGGTTTTAGTTGTTTTATGTATTTTGATACTGTGAATCTGTTGACTTTTAATGAAATTATTTATACACTTTTATAATAAATTTTGATGTATTTTTGAATTATGTTTTAATATTGTAACAAAGGAGGTGTGACCCTGAGTGGTGACACAGGGAAAGGGTGTGCCTTTTAATGGTATTTAAGATTGGTTTCTGATGCTAAGATGTTCGCTCCAGACAAAGCGTGACAGCGAAACCCGGGTCGGGCGATACTGAAGTGTGCATACCATTGTTTTATGCGTTTTATCAGAGATACTGTTGTAAGTACAATAAATCTTTGCACGTGACGGTGGCAGTCTGGGCTTCACTACTGTTGCGACCTTTAATTACCCACAGGAGTGTTGGAGAAAGGAGGGATCCTCAGGTATACCCCTTGCAGATCTTTCCCCGTGCCTTTTGTAACCCGTACCAAGAAGGGAGGAGGTGTATTAAGCAGCGCGGTTTTCCACTTTCTTGATTGACATTGTGCTTCGTCCACATTATTGGTACACTTCGGCTTACCTGGATAATATTGTCATCCACCGTTCCGACTGTGAAAGTCACCTATCCAAAGTGCAGGATATAGTGGACTAACTTCATAAAGCTGGCCTAACCGCTAACTCAAAAAAATGTGTGATAGGGTTAGAAGAGACTAAGTACTTAGGGTATGTCATTGGGCTTGGAGTCATCAAACCCCAAATGAGTCACCACTAGGCAAATAAATGTTCAGATAGTAGGTGACTTCAGCATCTTTCTCCATAAATTCTTTATTAATAGTTAGTCCATGACAAATGTACAAAAAAGACCAATAAAAACAGCAACGTTTCGACTACGCAGTAGTCTTTGTCAAGCATAGTATGCAGTACTCCAAACATTTATAAGACAAAAGGTTGACACCCACAATTCACATAACCAATCACAATGGGTGATTATTATTCACATACACCTAACTTAAAAGGCTACCAATAGAAATACACTTAATAGTGATTATCCTAATTGTGCACCTGCACTTAATCGTGCCAATGAGAATATCCACCAATGAACAACACCTCACATCATGCATCATGTCACAGCTTGGCATCTCCGGTTTCTCACTGCGCATGTCTCATAAATGACGAGTCCCGCCATATCTCCGCCCTATCTAATCATGTGATCGCAGCTACGATCATATGTTCTCTCTCCAGTTTCCCTTCAGGTCCGCCTTGTCAGACGTCTGCTGCAGTATTTGCGCAATCGCAGAAGCCACAGTTCCCACGCTCCTGCCCAGTGTCTCTGGGTCATGTGCTTGCATCCAGATCACATGATCGGGTCGTGCGCTTGCAGCCGATCAATCTAGCCGGCATACAACACAACAAGCGGTACGTTACCGAGGTAACCAACCAACTCCACAAATGGTAAACTTATACAATATGACGTCTGTTAAGTAGAATGGTTCTCAATTTACATATTATCACCTTTATGTGTATCTGTACGGACCTTCAATCATAATAATAATGTTTTAACCCACGGATCGCAAGCTGTGTCAGACCATGTATGTACAGTGTTCAAAGTTGTTCACTCTCTACCCCTGTGAAAAAAATAAATACAGATTAAAACCAGCTTAAAAATAGCAACATACTTAGGACCTATAAGCAATACTGTTGAAGGCCATTCTATTCTATACCACTTACATTAAACTCAATGTTTAGGCCAAAAGGTTGTAATGCTCCTAATGTGAATATCCATTTTATTTCCTTTTTTCTAAGAATCCTTTCTCAGTCACCCCCTCTTCTCAGTATTCCCACGGAGTCAATTACTCTGAATCGCAGTTGATTTATCGAATGGCCACAGTTTTATCCATCATTCTCTTCCTAATAGTACTTTTGTGTTTGTAAGATTCTTTCCCTGATCTCCATTGTTGTCTCTCCAATGTAGATCAAGCTGCATGGGCATTGAATCATATACTGTAAATGACCTCCTTTGATCTACATGTATAGTATCCCTTGAACTTAAAGGGAACCTGTCACCGGGATTTTGTGTATAGAGCTGAGGACATGGGCTGCTAGATCGCCGCTAGCACATCCGCAATACCCAGTCCCCATAGCTCTGTGTGCTTTTATTGTGTAAAAAAAATGATTTGATACATATGCAAATTAACCTGAGATGAGTCCTGTCCCTGACTCATCTCACGTACAGGACTCATCTCAGGTTAATTTGCATATGTATTAAATCGTTTTTTTTACACAATAAAACCACAGAGCGCTATGGGGACTGGGTATTGCGGATGTGCTAGCGGCCATCTAGCAGCCCATGTCCCCAGCTCTATACCCAAAATCCCGGTGACAGGTTCCCTTTAAATTTCCATCCTATATAGCGGTGCATAAAAGTATCCCCTTTAATCATATTGCCACAATTGCAACACCTCAAACAAGGGAAATTGCTATTTTTACGTGGAGCCAGATATTGTTGTCTATCTACTTGTGCACTACCTATATCGGTTTTCACCAATCGATCTCTAAGGTTTGCTTTCTTTTTATAGGCCATCAAGGGAGGCGCTTCAAACTCACAGATATAGGGCAACCCTTTATATAATATATGCCATTTTTGGGGGGAATATTCGCTATTTTACCACTATGACTGCCAAACATAGAGTCAAATGGAATCCTGTGTACTGCACCTAATTTAGGTGAAGAATGTAATGCCCTGTCTCTATTAGTCATCTTTATCTCATTACATGATCTTCTTAATAACTTACAGGGATATCCTCTATCCCTGAATCTTTTACACATCTCTTCCACCCTTATATGAAATGCTTGATCATCCGAGACCACCCGTCTTCCTCTGATCAATTGACTTCATGGAAGTAGGTTTATTATATAAATCTGTCTTCATACATCCATCCTCTACATAAACCTTGACATCCAGGAAGTGCAACTCACTCTGAGACACAGTTCTGGTGAACTGCAATTCCAGGATGCTCATATTGAGATGTCTATGAAAGTTTTCCAATTCTTTCATCGAACCTGTCCAAATAAAAAAAAAAATGTCATCTATGTAGTGCCACCAGCCCAGGATCCCCTCCGTGAATGTTGTCTGGTACACCAGATTGTCCTCAACACCAACCATATAAATATTTGCGTACGTGGGGACCACATTGGACCTCATTGCCGTTCCATGCAATTGTTGATAAACGGTATCCCCGAAGAGGAAATAATTCCTCCTCAGGACCACCTCAAGCAGCTGAAGGACAAACTGGGCAGCACCTGGAGAGAATCATGCCCTGGCAAGTGCAACACAAATGGTCCTTAAACCACTTTCATGTTCAGTTGAGGAGTACAATGAAACCACACCAAATGAGACCAAAAATAAATTATCTGGTATGTAATTTCCCGTAATTTCAAAATAAAGTAGCTCATGTCCCTAATATATGAGGGGGCATTGACAGCATTTGCACAGAGTACACAATCGAGGAAGATTTCTATGTTATTAAATATTAATCCTGTGCCCAAAACTATGGGTCTATGGGGGGGGGGGGGGGGGTCTATTAGACTCTTGTGAATCTTTGGGAGTATATATAGTAGTGGAGTGATCCCCAATTCTTGCATTATATCAAATTTAGGGTCACCTCCCAATTTGTCATATACCTCCCTAACATCCAATTGCCTCTGCACCTCTCTTATGTATTTATCCGTGTCCATAATAACCACTGCACCCCCTTTATCTGCTGGCTTCACCGTTATACTTTTATTTAACTCAAGGGACTTCAATGCTTCTCTCTCATGGGATGTTACATTATGTAAATAGTAATCTCTATTATGTTCTCTCAATTTATTAATCTGTTTGGATACCAATTCGATGTAACTCTCTATTACATGGCTAAATTGCAGCGGAGAGAATTTGCTCTTCATCCTGAGGCCTAATTTTTTGAGACTCAAAGGGTTCTCATTTCCTCAGGACTAGGCTTAATTCTCCCCTCAATTTTTGATGCAAAAAAAAACATTTAAATCAAACTCCTAAAGAACCTTTGTAAATCAAGTTTGACAACCAAGGACAGACATGCCTGGGTCACCCGATGGTTTCTCTCCCTACAAAACTTTACGTTTTTGGTAGAACACAGGGAAGGCTGGTTACAAGGAAACGCGGATGCCCTGTCCCGGGTACACTGTCTGGTGTGTGTTCACCCCCTCAGGGTTGAACAAAGCAGGGGGTATGAGACACAGTGAGAGGTTTAGTCTGAGGAAACAGGTATTTTCCTCCCAGCATGTGTGCTGTTGGGCTGATTTATAGCCAGGTGAGGTCAAATACTGAACCGGATTCTAAATGCTGGTCTGGGTTTTGGCAGCACCTGGCTGTCATTAAATAGGCAGCTAGGCTCAGAAGCCATGGCTCTGTGTTGGGATCTGGATGAAGGCTTTCTACCTGTTTGGCGTGAAAACAGGTTGGTGCTGCTATGAGCAAGGACTCTTTGAGGCAGAATTGCCGCATGGTGTGAATAACCACCAACACCGCAAGGTGATTTTTTTTTAAATATGACTGCTTGTTTTGTCACTTGCCTAAAGTGTGAATAAAACACTAAACTGTTTGATCCAAAGAACTTGTTGTTGCCTCTATACTGCGTCCGCTAATCCTGTCTACCAGAGCGAGTCCCCACACAAGCTTCTGCAGACAGAGTTAGAAAGGGGGGCATCCTAGCTGCAGATAGGATGGCTAAGAAGGATTGACACGGCCCCTACATCTCACACATTCACTGCATCTTCTCTACTGGCTTCCTTCTTCCTGACGTGCCCCCTTCATCATTCCCCACAGCCTCAACTTATTTTATTATAGCCTTATTTTCTCTATTTTCGTTAAGCTGGAAAGCGGCTTCTCTGGGGAGTTTTCCCAGAGAAGCTGAGTAAGATGGCGAAAGTCTTTCTTGTTTGATCACTCAAAAGATATTCAGGTATGTCTCTAGCTGGGGGAAGGGTACAGGTAGATGGGGACATCTGTGATCCATAGGCTTTTTATTATACTGTGCAAACCTGAAATGGTGCCTGAAAACATCCTAAAAAAATAAAGACCCCAACGCTCATAAAATATGTATTTGTTTGTGAAGTGACCATTTAAGTAGCAGGCTAGGACCACATATGGAATCTATATTATAATAATAATAATAATATTTATTTATATAGCGCCACCATATTCCGCAACGCTTTACAAATTCATAGGGTTCATGTACAAAACAAAAGTAACTGGCTAATATACAACTGAAACACTAGGGGTCAGGGCCCTGCTCGCAAGAGCTTAAAATCTATGAGGAATTGGGGGTGACACATAAGGTAGTTGATTGTGATAAGTAGGCTTCTAGCCTTTATTGAACTGACAGGAGTGGTGCCGGACAATCTGCTTCGGGTTTGGGACTGCTAAAGGATCGAGTTTAGGCCAGAGGAGTTGGTGAGGGAGAGGTTTAGGCTACTTTCACACTAGCGTTTTTGCTGGATCCGGCAGGTTTCAGCAAAAACGCTTCCACTACTGATAATACAACCATCAGCATCCGTTAAGAACGGATCCAGTTGTATTATCTTTAACATAGCCAAGCATGCAGCGGTTTGCTCTACGGTATGAGAATGGAAAGGAATGCATTTTGGAGCATTCCGTTCTGTTCCGTTACGTTTTGTCCCCATTGACAATGAATGGAGACAAAATAGAAACTTTTTTTTTCCCGGTATTGAGACCCTATGACAGATCTCAATACCGGAAAATATTAAAACTAGTGTGAAAGTAGCCTCAGTCGGGGAAAAGTCATTTTAGGTAGCTTGATAAGCCTGCCTGAAAAGAGGTGTTTTTAAGGCATGTTTGAAGGTGGAGAAGTCGTGAATTGACCTAATATTCTGGAGCAGAGTATTCCAGAGAGTAGGTGCAGCTCGAGAAAAGTCTTGAAGACGGGAGTAAGAGGTACGGATTATGGAGTTTATTAATCTTAGGTCACTAACAGAACAGAGAGCATGAGTAGGGTGGCAGATGGAGATGAGGGAGGAGATATATGGAGGTGCAGCAATGTGGAGTTTGCTGTGTGCAGTACACTGACAGTTTGCTAATAAACTCTACTCTGACAAGGCCAAATACGTTTCAGTACATGGCAGGGTCTGATAGGTTTCCATACAAGGCCATTATGTCTATGGTTGCCATGGCCGGCTACTGAGCAAGTGCCTTTACTATGCTGAAAATGTCTGTGAAGGTTCTCAATTATCCAGGTCATGGTGTATCTGTAAAGAATAAATGAAGGCAACTGGACTTACTGTAGATTTCTTGAAAACGTTTCACTCGTTCTTCCAATGAGCTTTCTCAATTCTGAGTGACTGTACAAGAATTCTCTGGGAATAAATATGTAACTGAATCAACATCTGGTAATTATACCCAGCATTGGGTCAAAGGTGTTGATCCCATTATCCTAATTGGAGTCAGTAGGTGATAATGACCTCCCAGAAAAAGGTGTCAAGACAGCATTGTATGTGGTAGACAATAGATGTCTAACCCCCCCCCCCCTCCATTTTTACATAGATGGCATCCTTCACAATTAGGATAATGGGATCAACACCTATGACCCCATGCTGGGTATAATGACCTCTGACCCAATGCTGGGTACAATTGCCAGATGTTGATTTCGTTACATATTTATTCCCAGAGAATTCTTGTACAGTCACTCAGAATTGAGAAAGCTCGTTGGAAGAGCGAGTGAAAAGTTTTCAAGAAATCTACAGTAAGTCCAGTTGCCTTGATTTATTCTGTACAGATATGCTGAAACTGTACAGCATAGTGCAAAAATATGGTTGATGCCTTGCTGTACATATACAGCATAGTAAACATATTCAGCAAAACATCCCTCAGCGCAAGGAACCAGCCGGAAGATCAAGATTGTTGTAGGTTGTCAGTAGTTTATTAAGCAGAAAGATACAACGCGTTTCAGGGAGTTATCTCCCCTTCATCAGGTAAAACTGCATGGTACATTTACAGCATGGTATAAGAAAACATTAAAGACTGGTGTATAAAATGTCAGTCTTAATACGTGTGGGCCATAGAGTCTAGTCCTACTAAGCTTTTCTTCACCATTCAAATTCAACATTATTTGCACACAAAGGAAATACACTTTGGGGGACATTTATTAAGACCGCCTCTTAATAATTGTGGCTCATTTGTGCAGGTCCATTCACTAAAATGGTGCCTTAATAAATAAATAAATTCTGCTATAATCTATGACATTTTCCTTGTGTAGATTATAACAAATGTGCCAGGCCAACTATAGCCACCCCTGAACCTGAATTTTCAACCCCGCTCCACCCACTTTTTGGAAAAGTGGTGAGTAGGGGTCTAAACCTCCAAAGAGCACTGAAATTGGTGCACCAAACTTTGAGTTTTTGACACCAGTTCTCTGAAATACAAGGGATGATAAATGTCCCCCTTTTAGTTCAGTATGTAATGTACTGCTGAATAAATGCTTTCTGAGCTATAAAATATTGTAGAAAAACCTGTTCTTTGCCGTATTTGATGTTGCAGTGCTTATTGTGAACCCAGTGTCAGCTAATTATTAGAGTATTAACATTTTTTCCAGTAAAGTAGACTCTTATATTTCATACTGTAATTCATAAACAAATATTTCAGGATAATAAATGAACAGACAGGCAGCAGACAGCAGTTCACCAGACTGATGCCTTCTGTATGACTTCATCAGTTTCAGCAGATAAATGAAAGTGTCAATGGATCAGCCTGAATTCATAGCTGCAGCTTTTCATGCAGAAAATAGTTTAATAGTGTATGAAATATCAAAGGCAAGAAATTACTGTCAAAAAGTCACATAATTTAACTTAGAACTTATTTTCTACAGTGTGCACCATACACCATTTATCACATTATATGCGTATTTTATTGAGTTGTTCGTATTTTTCACTTTAGTACAACTCGTTTCACCCTTTTCCAGATCTATCTTGATTTTGGAATTTTACATAAAAGGTTTTGTTTTCTGTAATGAAATGAAAATAAAATAATGACATTGTTTGTATGGCAAGTACAACCCCGATTCCAAATAAAGTTGGGACGCTGTGTAAAATGTAAATACATGTAAATAAAAACAAAATGCGATGATTTGAAAATCTCATAGACCTATATTGTATTCACAATAGATTGTAGATCACATATCAGATGTTGAAAATGATTCATTTTTCCAATTTCATGAAGAAAAATTAACTCATTTAGAACTTGATGGCAACAACACAAATAAGTTGAGAAGTGCAACAAAAAGCTGTAAAAGTAGGTGAGATTTAAAAACAGCTGGAGGAGCAATTCACAACTCTCTCAGAGGCAAAGATGGGCAGAGGCTCGCCAATCTGTGAATAACAGATGGAACAATAAAATTGTGAATAGTTTGAATATCCCACCATCTACAACAAATAATATCATCAAAAAATTCAAAGAATGTGGAGAAATCCATGCGTGCAAGAGACTAGGTCAACGGTCAATATAGGATGCTCGTGATCTACAGGCTGTCAGGCAGCACTGCATTCAAAATAGGCATGATTCTGTAGTGGAAATCACTGCATAGGCTCACAAACACATTCAGACATTATTATTAGAGATGAGCGAATCGAAGCTGACGAAGTGGAAATTGTTCTGAATTTCCGGAAAAATTTGATTTGAGACGAATGCGAATTTTCTCCGCTTCATAGTAATGAATTGCCTTTTTCCCAAAATGGCGGCTGCATGTGTGAGGACATGGGGAAAGGAAGTCTGGGAAGGCGGGATCACCCATAATGCCATGCATGCAGCCAATCGGTAGCCAGCCAGACCTGTGATGTCACAGCCATATAAATACGGCAGCCATCTTAGATTCTGCCATTCACCAGCGTACTTAGTGCAGGGAAAAACGTGTCAGCAGGCGCTAGGGACAGTGGTAGAAAAGACTACATTGTGCTAAAAAAACGATTTACAAGTGCAGGGAAAGATTTTTCAAGGTGCAGGGAAAAGATAGGGAGGAATCATTCCACAGCATTTCTGTTGAACAGGGTTCAGTCCGGGAGGTGGGAGCCTGGGTAATAGGAACAATCAGATTGCACTGACTGGCGATGCAAATTGCCATTATACAGCTCTGTAATTCTTATTAGGCCCCTTTCACACAGCAAGTTTTCTGTGCGGGTGCAATGCGTGACATGAACGCATTGCATACCCTCTGAATCCGCACCAATTCATTTCAATGGGTCTGTGTACATGAGCATTGTTTTTCATGCGTCACTTCTGCGTTGAGTGAAAATCGCAGTATGTTCTATATTCTGCGTTTTTCACGCAGCCCTGGCCCTATTGAAGTGAATGGGGCTGCGTGAAAAACGCATTGCATCCTCAAGCAAGTACGGGTGCGATATGTTTTTCACTGATGGTTGCTAAGAGATGTTGTTTGTAAACCTTCCGTTTTTTATCACGCGCAAAACGCATTGCACTCGCGCAGAAAAACATTGAACAACTGAACGCAATCACAGACAAAACTGACTGAACTTACTTGCAAAATGGTGCGAGTTTCACTGAACGCACCCTGAACGCATCCTGACCTAATTCGTCACGCTCGTGTGAAAGGGGTCTTAGGGTGCAAGTGCTGTTTGATACAGGCATAGACAGGATTCATTAAAAGGAAATATTTATATGTTGTATTTGCCCTAGTGCAGTGCAGTTATATGTTCTAAATCATTTTTTGGCTTTTATTAGTGGTAAAAAAGGGCTTATTAGCCATTGTGTGGTGAAGTTAGTGGCAAAAGTAAAATATATTTGCCGCTCAGCGGTGCACTTAACTGTTTTAATGCCCTTTTTCAAGTGCATTAGTGGAAAAAGTTTAAAAAAAATTTCCGCCTAGAGGTGCTGTTATCTGTTTCAAAGCCCTTTTTTGCTTGTATTAGTGGAAAAAGGAAAAATATATTTGCCCTTCAGAAGTGCAGTGAGAAATTTTACAGCCCACTTTGCTGGGTATTACTGGCGAAATACAAATATATTCGCCGTTCATAGTTGTACTTATCTGTACAACTTTGGTGTAAATATCGAAAAAAAATTAGGGCCTATATGCTGTTCAGCGGTGCGGTGAGATATTTTACAGCCCAGTTTGCCATGTATTACTGGCGAAATACAAATATATATATATATATATATATTTACTTTTCATACTTGCACTTGTTACGACCAGAGGATGTGGATCCTCTGGGTCAGCGGCTAGACGACTGGACTTTAACCCTGTATTGCTGACTGCTGACTCTCAGAGTCAGAATACTGGTGTTTGCACCAGTCACCCAGGACGCTGCTAACCGCAGCAGGGTGAACAGAGTCTAGCACAGGCAGGTAAGCGGAACAGAAAAACTTTACTAGTAAACAGAAAACAACAGTCACATGCAGTAGAGGCAAAGACAGTTCATAGTAAGGCCTCTTGCACATGAACGTTCTTTTTTCCGTTTGCGTTCCGTTTTTTGCATTCCGTATACGAACCGTATATGGAACCATTCATTTAAATGGATCCGCAAAAAAAAGGAAGGTTTTCTGTATGCCTTCCATTTCTGTATTTCCACTTTTCTATTACATTCAAAGATAGAACATGACCTTATTGTCCGCATAATGGGAAAGGATAGTGCTGTTCTATCAGGGGCCAGCTGTTCCGTTCCACAAAAAACGGAATGCACACAGAGGTGATCTGTATTTTTTGCGGATCCGTTTTTTGAGGACCGCAAAATACTAAAAAAGCCATACAGTCGTGTGCAAGAGGCCCAATGCAGTGTGCAGATTAAAGTGATCTCGTTGTCAGGCGGTGCAGGGTCAGGAATCCGGGCAAACTTACAGGAGGCAATGGGCAGATGCGTAGTCAGAAAATGCAGAGGTCAGTAATCCAGGTGATTCAATAAACAGAGGGCAGTCAGACTCATAGTCAAACAGAGCAGAGGTCAATAGTCCAGGCAATCCAGCAAGCCGACAGTAAGCAGAGTCGGAGTCAAACGAGGCAGAGATCTGAATCCAGGAAATCCAATAAACAGACAGTCCACAACACAATAGGCAGCTTCAGCGTGAGTCAAAAGGGACAACAACCACGCTTGGGCACTTCTTCCTAAGTGAGGCTGCCTTAAATACTCAAAGCCCCGCCTTTGGGTGGGGACGATAATCAGAACCCAGATGCCTACTCCCATAAGACAGGGAGAAGGAAGCGCGTGTGCGCTATAGTGCATCAAATGACACCTGGCATAAAGGACGGGTGCGACAATATGCTGGCGGACGCCTGTGTCTCCTGCAAGGTAAGTCAGCCCTGGGACCCATGGCCCTGAGATGTGCAGACAGGGATCTGTCACCCTGCGGTGGGGACACGGACCCAATACTGACAGCACTTATCTGTTGAAAAGCCTTTTGTGTGAAAAAAAATAAATTAGGCCTGATCGCCGTTCAGCGGTGCAGTGAGATATTTTGCAGCCCACTTTGCCATGTATTACTGGCGAAATACAAATATATTCGCCGTTCATAGTTCTACTTATCTGTAGAAAAGCCTCTTGTGTAAAAATGGAAAAAAACTTGGGCCGTTCAGCGGTGCAGTAAGAAATTTTACAGCCCAGTTTGCCGTGAATTACTGGGGAAACACAAATAAATATGCCTTTTATGGTTGCACTTATCTGTTGAAAAGACTTTTGTGTGCAAATAGAAAAAAACTTGGGCCTAATTGCCGTTCAGCAGTGCGGTGACGTATTTTACAGCCCACTTTGCCATGTATTACTGGCAAAATACAAATATATTCGCTGTTCATAGTTGTGCTTATCTGTAGAAAAGCCTTTTGTGTAAAAATAGAAAAAAAACTTGGGCCTATTTGACGTTCAGCGGTGTGATGAGATATTTTACAGCCCAATTTGCTGTGTATTAGTGGCGAAATACAAATATATTCGCCGTTCATAGCTGTACTTATATGTTAAAAAGCCTTTTGTGCAAAAATATTAAGAAATTAGTGCCTAATTGCCGTTCAGCATTCAAGTGAGATATTTTAAAGCCCACTTTGCCATCCATGTATTACTGGCGAAATACAAATCTATTTGCCGTTCATAGTTGTACTTATCTGTAGAAAAGTCTTTTGTGTAAAAACAGAAAAAAACTGGGGCCTAATTGCTGTTCAGCGGTGTGGTGAGATATTTTACAGCCTAGTTTTCCGTGTATTAGTGGCAAAATACAAATGTATTTGCCGTTCATAGTTGTACTTATCTGTTGAAAAGCCTTTTGTGTAAAAATAGAAAAAAACTTGGGCTTAATTGCCGTTCAGCGGTGCGGTGAGATATTTTACAGCCCAGTTTGCCCTCTGTTACTGGGGAAATACAAATAAATTCGCCTTTCATCGTTGCACTTATCTGTTGAAAAGTGTTTTGTGTGAAAACAGAAAAAATTTGGGCCTAATTGCCATTCAGCGGTGCAGTGATATGTGGTGAAGCACATTTCGCGGTATGGACCGAATTATGTAGTGGTAAACTTTTTTATGGAAAACAGACTTTTGGGGGCAATATTGATGGGTGATAGTAGACTTTCTTCTGTATGAACCAAATTCCATTATCCTTTCTTTGGTAAAAAAATGTATTGCAACCAATTTGTCTTTGAGAGAATTGATGGGTGATTGTACACCTCCTTTTGCGGTATGGACTGAATTACATAGTGGTAAAATATTTTATGGGAAACAGGCTTTTTTTTGGAAAATTGATAGGTGATAGTAGACTTTCTTCTGTATGAATCAAAATCCATTATCCTTTCATTGTTGAAATTTTTTGTGTGAAACACGCTTTTTTTTGGAAAATTTGCTGTATGGACTGAATTATGTTGTCGTGGGTCCTGCAGCAAACATAATGAAGACGCTGATGACAACACACCAGCAGACTTTGCCTTTATCATCTATTCACAATTAAATCAAACAGCTTCAGTAAGTTTAAAACATGAATGTGTTTTTATCTGCTCCATCTGCATTCGATCTCCACAGCACACAAGACATGACAGGAGAGCCTCTGCTTTGGAGTCCAAGTCCAGTTTCTTAAGATCAGGATTTCCATCAGAATTGTGCGTAACAATCTTTCTCCATGTGCAAAGCCTTAACAAAAGGAGTCTGTAGGCATACAAATCAGAGGAAGCTGAAGCTGGTTGCCCCAATTTTAATTCAAGGGCAGTAAACAGTGGAAAACAAATAGAGGTGGCTGAACTTTACTGCTTTGTATCTCTTGTGAAGTCAATGTCTCCATCTATGCCCCTCTCGCGATTTACAGCGCACACATTATTTTCATGTAGAGATCCAAGAATTATGTTGGAGGCATGTAGTGTATGCAAGCCATTTGTGACCCCTCTCAATTAAAGGCCTACTTGCCATTCAGTGGTGCAGCTGTATGTGGTAAAGCCCTTTTTGTGGTGAAATTATTTATGTGACACTGGCTCTTTTTTTGAAAATGTATGATTGAATGTACAGTCGTGGCCAAAAGTTTTGAGAATGACACAAATATTAGTTTTCACAAAGTTTGCTGCTAAACTGCTTTTAGATCTTTGTTTCGGTTGTTTCTGTGATGTAATTACACGCACTTCATACGTTTCAAAGGCTTTTATCGACAATTACATGACATTTATGCAAAGAGTCAGTATTTGCAGTGTTGGCCCTTCTTTTTCAGGACCTTTGCAATTCGACTGGGCATGCTCTCAATCAACTTCTGGGCCAATTCCTGACTGATACCAACCCATTCTTTCATAATCACTTTTGGAGTTTGTCTGAATTAGTGGGTTTTTGTTTGTCCACCCGCCTCTTGAGGATTGACCACACGTTCTCAATGGGATTAAGATCTGGGGAGTTTCCAGGCCATGGACCCAAAATGTCAACGTTTTGGTCCCCGAGCCACTTAGTTATCACTTTTGCCTTATGGCACGGTGCTCCATCGTGCTGGAAAATGCATTGTCCTTCACCAAACTGTGTTGGATTGTTGGAACCTGTTGGAGGGTGTTTTGGTACCATTCTTTATTCATGGTTGTGTTTTTGGGCCAAATTGTGAGTGAGCCCACTTCCTTGGATGAGAAGCAACCCCACACATAAATGGTCTCAGGATGCTTTACTGTTGGCATGACACAGGACTGATGGTAGCGCTCACCTTTTCTTCTCTGGAAAAGCCTTTTTCCTGATGCCCCAAACAATCGGAAAGAGGCTTCATCAGAGAATATGACTTTGCCCCAGTCCTCAGCAGTCCATTCACCATATTTTCTGCAGAAGATCAATCTGTCCCTGATGTTTCTTTTGGAGAGAAGTGGCTTCTTTGCTGCCCTTCTTGACACCAGGCCATCTTCCAAAAGTCTTCACCTCACTGTGCGTGCAGATGCGCTCACACCTGCCTGCTGCCATTCCTGAGCAAGCTCTGCACTGGTGGCACTCCGATCCCGCAGCTGAATCCTCTTTAGGAGACGATCCTGGCGCTTGCTGGACTTTCTTGGATGCCCTGAAGCCTTCTTAACAAGAATTGAACCTCTTTTCTTGAAGTTCTTGATGATCCTATCTTAGTAGCCACAATATCCTTGCCTGTGAAGCCATTTTTATGCAACGCAATAATGGCTGCACGTGTTTCTTTGCAGGTCACCATGGTTAACAATGGAAGAACAATGATTTCAAGCATCACCCTCCTTTTAACAGGTCAAGACAGCCATTTTAACCCAATCAGCCTGACATAATGATCTCCAGCCTTGTGCTCGTCAACATTCTCACCTGAGTTAACAAAACGATTACCGAAATGATCTCAGCAGGTCCTTTAATGACAGCAATGAAATGCAGTGGAAAGTTTTATGGGGGATTAAGTTAATTTTCATGGCAAAGAAGGACTATGCAATTCATCTGATCACTCTTTATAACATTCTGGAGTATATGCAAATTGCTATAAAAACTTAAGCAGCAACTTTTCCAATTTCCAATATTTATGTAATTCTCAAAACTCTTGGCCATAACTGTACACTAGTGATGGACGAACATCGGCCGGGATGTTTCGCAAACGTGCAATCGCAATCAAATGTTCGCGAACCACGCGTTCGCAGCGGGCCCCATTCACTTTAATGGCAAGCGAACCTGAAAAACCTTCAGGTCATATTTGTTCGTACAGGTATTCGTTAATGTCATGTTGCTGCTGGAGCAGCCTATCAAGCATATACAAGCTGGCTGTCACAAATCAGACATCTGATGGGCAGGTGGTGTCGCGGCGTTGACAGCACAGGGTGCAGATGGCAACACTATTATCAGCAGCTGACAAGTTAAAAAAAGCCCACATTGCTAAGCCTTGAGCCGGCATCCTGGGAGCGCAAGATTTGACCGTGCATGGTGGATGGCTCGCTCCAGATACATTTGCAGTCTGCTTTTTGCCTCCTGTGCACTGCGAGTTCTGCCTGCTTCTCCTCCCTATCCGTCTCTCCCTCTGAACTCTCTTGTGGGCACCCACGTGATGTCCATCGACACATCATTACCTTCACCTTCACCACCACTGACATTTGAGATCTTGGAGTAGGCAGCAACAGCAGGGACCACGCTCCTTGGGCTGATCTGGGTACTGTCGCCAGACTGCTGGGTGGGAGCCGTTGCTACCTCCTCTTCCTCATCCGGTATATAGAACCCCTTAATCAATATTTGGTGGAAACAGGTATATTGCACCACTCAATCAGTATTTTGCAAAAAAATGGACTCTGTACAGCGTGACACCAATGTATAATTTCTCATACACCAGACGGAAAGAGTATTTCAAGCACATAGCTGCCCACATAGCTGCCCACATAGCTGCTGAGAAGTAGAAGGGTTTTGCCGTTGAAGTGGGCTCATAGCTGAACCTAAAGCCCCAAATTTTCCTGTTTACCTGGACTCAAAGGAAAGGACAGAGATCCACTTGCTGTACTGTTACAGATTTCGTCAAAGCCTTCACTCACCAAGGCAAGCACAGAGGACCGGAGTGTGGACAAGTTGGTTCTGTTGGTTCTGTAAGACATTTACTTGCCTCCAGCTCTTGAGTTATTTGGTCACGTGACTGCCCAAATAAGTGAAGTGTTTAGTGATTCTAAGTTTAACGCCTATCATCTGCATGTCAAACTGACTCACAGACTCCCTATGTGTGTTACTGCAAGGCACAGTGTTCTACACCACTATAAAGGCTCTCTGCAGCCAGGAAATAGCAGTTTTTAAGGTAATTCGCCGCAAATTTATTTGGATCAAACCAAATTTTTCCACAAAAATTCAGCGAACCGGCTAATCAATTTTTTTTTTTTACATTTGCTCGTCTCTAATTACCATCTATGAACACGTTATCTTGCAATCCACAAATGCAATCCACAAATGCAAAGATGTATCATGAAAAGAAGTCAAATTTCAACATGATCCAGATATGCTGCTGTCCTCTCTGGGCCAAAGCTTATTAAAATGGACTGAGGCAAAATGGAAAACTGTTCTGTAGTCACATATATAAAATCTTTAAATTCCTTTTTGCAAAACAACAGACGCCATTTCCTGTGGACTCAAGAGGAGAGGGATCATCCAGCTTGTTATCAGCACACAGTACAAAAGAATGCTTCATTGATGGTATGAGGTTGCATTATTGCCTATGGTATGGGTAGCTAATAAATCTAGAAAGGCAGAACAATAATAGAGGTTTTAGAACAACTTATGATCCCATCCAAACAACATCTCTTTCAGTAAAGGGCCTTGCATATTTGAGCAATACATTGCTAAATCATGTTCTACAACTACATCCATCAAAACAGCATGTATTTACAGAATAGTCCAGGTGCTGAACTGGCTTGCCTACAGTCTAGACCTTTCACCAATAGAAAACATTTGGTGCATCTTGAAATAAAGAATCCTGCAATGACCCAGTACTGTTGAGTAGTGATGGATAAACATCAGCTGGGACAGTTCGCGAACGTGATCAAATGTTCACAAACTGCAGGTTTGCAGCAGGTCCCATTCATTTTAATGGTAGGCGAACCTGAAAAACCTCCAGGTCATATTTACAGCCACAAAATACTTACTAGATGTGCACAGATAGTCCCACAACATGGACACTGACATACCAGAAGTATTAAGCGAATCTGCGATCTACAAGCATAAATTTTTATATGCAAAATTTCGTCAAAGTATTAAACGCAAGAGCACATGCGCTAGGAAGGTGTGGCCTACAGCAACTGGTTTGAACCGACTAGAAAATAAATATATGCGATGGTTGGAACCAAGTTCAGCGACAAAGAGGAAGTACTCCTGGTGACTGTAAGTAATCTTACATTAAAGTAGTGTATTTGATTACATTTCACCTGCATGTCTGAACAATCACTTTATATGCATAGAGTGTTATAAAGAAAATCGCCAGTGCGACCTTCTGCGATTATAATTTTTCCTAAGTGTACAAAACTTCACATTTTATAAGGTCTCACTAGATATTAGTGATTGTTGCACTAAGTATTCCTGTGACATCACACCCACTATGTTAGTAGCATATTTGTATGGATAGCAGAGAAATATATTTCACATGCACATTGCACATCCATTGTCATGCCGCACACTATATACCACACACACACACTATATACCGCACACACAGACACACACTATACACCGCACACACACACAGAGTCTATAGATTGTAATTTGTGTCCTATTGATCAGGAGAAGCTTTCATTGTCAGACCGCCAGTATTTGCATGTTCATTTAGAGTTACCCAGGGTGCACCACGGGAAGGCGAACCAGCTGTACACCCAATACCGACCATCACTAGACAGGTACATCTCTGCTCAGCTGGACAATATCTGATAGCTCAGACACCACCCACATACAGTCGTAATACAATTCCATCTTCTAACCGTAACAGTAGGGCCACATGCACGTGCACGTTTCTTCACAACTATGGACAGTAAAAACCTGTGCCGCTGTCCTGCAGAGTGGACGAGCGCACGGCGTCATTGGTTGCTAACCCCGTGCGCTTCTTGCCACCACCGCTGTACAGTAATACATTTGTATAGATCATACAAGTGTATCACAGTACAGCGGTGGTGGCCGGAAGCGATGACCAGCCCCTGCCAGGAGGGTAAATATGTGCACATATCAATATGATTATGTATCCATAACATGTACATAAACATTAAAAGGGACAACAATGAGGGGACAACATACACTATAGTAATACAAAAAAAGAACACTGGACAATAACTCTTTAATCTACATTAAAACTATTAACTTAACAAATATATAATATTAAACTCTATTGAACTATCACTAACTAACAAACAAAATAAAATTATACTGTACTGACATATCACAAACTAATAAACTATATAATCATCATAAATATCACTTACTAATGTATTGAGATTTAAATCATCAATGTGTATAAAGACTTTAAATAAAAAAGTTAAAAATAGACATATTTTGTACCGCCGTGTACTTATTGACCGTCTCTATAAAAATATCCTATGACCTAACCCCTCAGGTGAACACTGTAAAAAAAAAATATAGAAACAATAAAAAAAAAACTTTTGTCACCTAACACCAAGCTATTAAAAAAGGCATAGTCCACCCAAAATAGTACCAATCTGTCATTCCAGTCAGCCAAAAATGAGACCCTACCATTAGACAATCGCCAAATAAAAATAATAATATGGCTTTCAAACTATGGAGACACTAAAACATGAATTATTTTTGATTCAACTATGCTTTTATTGTGTAAAACAGAAACAACAAAAAAATAAGGAAACATATTAGGTCTTGCCTCATCTGTAACAACCAGCTGTATAAAAATAACATACTAAGTAACCCCTCAGGTGGACACCTTTCAAAACAAAAAATAAAAACTCTCCAAAAAGGAACTTTTTTGGATAACTTTTATCACAAAAAGGTGTAATAGCAAGCGATCAAAAAGTCATATGCACCACAAAATAAAGGTTTAAAGGTTTAATAAGAATTGCAAATAATGTTCATATACAGTACAGACCAAAAGTTTGGACACTCCTCATTCAAAGAGTTTTCTTTATTTTCATGACTATGAAAATTGTAGATTCACACTGAAGGCATCAAAATTATGAATTAACACATGTGGAATTATATACATAATAATATGTGAAACAACTGAAAATATGTCATATTCTAGGTACTTCAAAGTAGCCACCTTTTGCTTTGATTACTGCTTTGCACACTCTTGGCATTCTCTTGATGAGCTTCAAGAGGTAGTCACCTGAAATGGTTTTCACTTCACAGGTGTGCCCTGTCAGGTTTAATAAGTGGGATTTCCGGGCTTATAAATGGGGTTGGGACCATCAGTTGCGTTGTGGAGAAGTCAGGTGGATGCACAGCTGATAGTCCTACTGAATAGACTGTTCGAATTTGTATTATGGCAAGAAAAAAGCAGCTAAGTAAAGAAAAATGAGGGGCCATCATTACTTTAAGAAATGAAGGTCAGTCAGTCCAAAAAATTGGGAAAACTTTGAAAGTGTCCCCAAGTGCAGTCACAAAAACCATCAAGCGCTACAAAGAAACTGTCTCACATGCGGACCGCCCCAGGAAAGGAAGACCAAGAGTCACCTCTGCTGCGGAGGATAAGTTCATCCGAGTCACCAGCCTCAGAAATCGCAGGTTAACAGCAGCTCAGATTAGAGACCAGGTCAATGCCACATAGAGTTCTAGCAGCAGACACATCTCTAGAACAACTGTTAAGAGGAGATTGTGTGAATCAGGCCTTCATGGTAGAATATCTGCTAGGAAACCACTGCTAAGGACAGGCAACAAGCTGAAGAGATTTGTTTGGGCTAAAGAACACAAGGAATGGACATTAGACCAGTGGAAATCTGTGCTTTGGTCTGATGAGTCCAAATTTGAGATTTTTGGTTCCAACCACTGTGTCTTTGTGCGACGCAGAAAAGGTGAACGGATGGACTCTACATGCCTGGTTCCCACCGTGAAGCATGGAGGAGGAGGTGTGATGGCGTGGGGGGTGCTTTGCTGGTGACACTGTTGGGGATTTATTCAAAATCGAAGGCACACTGAACCAGCATGGCTACCACAGTATCTTGCAGCGGCATGCTATTCCATCCAGTTTGCGTTTAGTTGGACCATTATTTATTTTTCAACAGGACAATGACCCCAGACACACCTCCAGGCTGTGTAAGGGCTATTTGACCATGAAGGAGAGTGATGGGGTGCTGCGCCAGATGACCTGGCCTCCACAGTCACCGGTCCTGAACCCAATCGAGATGGTTTGGGGTGAGCTGGACCGCAGAGTGAAGGCAAAAGGGCCAACAAGTGCTAAGCATCTCTGGGAACTCCTTCAAGACTGTTAGAAGACCATTTCAGGTGACTACCTCTTGAAGCTCATCAAGAGAATGCCAAGAGTGTGCAAAGCAGTAATTAAAGCAAAAGGTGGCTACTTTGAAGAACCTAGAATATGACATATTTTCAGTTGTTTCACACGTTTTTGTTATGTATATAATTTCACATGTGTCGATTCATAGTTTTGATGCCTTCAGTGTGAATCTACAATTTTCATAGTCATGAAAATAAAGAAAACTCTTTGAGTGTGTCCAAACTTTTGGTCTGTACTGTATATTATTTTTTTTTTCAACAGTACTGAAGACATTAAAGGCCAAAGTGGCAAAAATGCAGAAGGAGCACCGCCAGGATATGCGGGCCATTCAGGAGCGGATGAAGGCCATGGAGGAGAAGCACCACCAGGCCATGAAGGGGGTGCAGGAGATGCTCCTGCTATTGGAAAAGTTGCCTTAAAATTTTTTTTTTTTAATAAGTTATATAAATCGTTTATACAGTTATAACGTGTATTTTGGTTTTTGTAATATTGCTCTGTTTTCGTGTAATAGCTCGGCCTGAATCAGCCAGAACTGACAGCAGCCGATAAAAAATAATGTCTAATACATATAGGGTCCATTCACACGTCTGTAAAATGGGTCCACATCCGTACCGCAATTTAGCGGAATGGTTACTGACACATTGATTTTCAATTCCAGTCAGCAAAATTAGGCATTCACAGGATAAATAAGTAAGTGTTGGCCAGTACAGGCCCCAAAAATTATCCAAGAGGCGTTCACCTGACAGCACAGAAACTCACTGACAGACATACTCACTGACAGACATACTCACTGACAGACATTCTCACTGACAGATACACATACACTCACTTGCTGACAGACACTCACTGACACACACACACAGAAACTCACTGACAGACACTCACTCACTGGCAGACAAACACACACA
This sequence comes from Bufo gargarizans, assembly GCF_014858855.1. NCBI lineage: Eukaryota > Metazoa > Chordata > Amphibia > Anura > Bufonidae > Bufo > Bufo gargarizans. The sequence goes on along the minus strand of NC_058088.1, from coordinate 32,993,964 downwards.
TATACTCACTGACAAACACACAGACACTTACTGACCGACAGACATCCACTCTCACTGACATACATTCACTTACTGATATACACACACAGACACTCAATGACAGACACACATACATTTACTGACAGAAAGAGAGACATACATACACTCACTCACTCACTGACATAAATACACAGGCAGACACTCACTCAGTCAAACACTTAAACACTTACCTCCCTGGGGTCCAGTGTGGTGCAGCTCCTCAGTCCTCCATCGCGCCGTTTAGTATGCCGGGGCCGGAATGACGTCATATTCCGGCATCACAGAGGGCGCACGAGGGAGGAGTGGGGATCTGCTAGAACAGCCTCCCTCGCCGCCCACCTCCTCTCCTCTGGTCTCTGGTAATTTACTGGCAGAGCAGATACCTGCCATCAGGGTAAGCAGATGCCTGCTCTGCCATATTTAAGAAGGACCTCCACCTCTCCACCTCCTGGCCCCCCTGTAACAGCGCTGGGGGTGGCTCAAGAGCCACTCGCCCAGGGCTGCAGCCCCAGCCAGGGGGAGCCCACCAGGGCGCCCCCAGCAGGCTGGCACCCTAGACGAACGCCTAGTTCACCTATATGGTTGCACGTGCCCTGGGTGCGAATATCGCCATATTTTGGCATGTTCAGCGAATCACGAACTAGCAAATTTCACCGCGAACCGCAAGGCCATCTCTACAGCTGCAATCCTACATCAGACAAAAGCGACAACATTCATCTGCCAAAGCTACAGTAATTGGTCTCCATCCCAGAAGTTTACAGATTTTTGTTAAAAGAAGATGGAATGCTACAGAATAGTAAACATATCATTGTACCATCTTTTTTGAGATGTGTTGCTTGTATCAAGTTTGAATTTTTTTTTTTTTTTTTATGAAATGTTAAAATGTCTTACTTTCAACAACTGATATGTGTTCTGTGGTCTACTGTGAATAAAATATGGGTCTATAAGATTTGCAAATCAATTCATCCTGCTTTTATTTACATTTATTTATATTTTAAATATCATCCCAACTTTTTTGGTATTGCGGTAGAATTTTTGAGAAAAGCAAATGCCATATAAGTAAAACCTTGTTAACATCCGCCTTAAAGATGGCACCCACTTCGGTGCAGAGCGAGCACCATAGCTTACACACAGCAAACACCCGGAGCTAATGTCTGTGATCAGTGATAACGCTGATCACAGACATTTAACCTCTCTGTTGCTGAGGTCAAGTGTAACCACAGCTATTGAGAACTAAAAACCTGAGAGTGCTGCGCTCCTGGGGCCAGAACGTCTTCCCCTATCGGCCATCTGGTGATCTGAAGGGCTCCATAGGAGCATGGCAATTTTTTTTTGCTAATGCATTGAAATCTATGAGAGAAGTGATCTGATGATCACATGTTAAATTCCCTAAGGGGACTTTTTAAAAAGTGTAAAAAAAATATTATTTTTTAAATATATATAAAAAAAATGTAAAAATTTGAATCACTCTATTTCCACATAAAAATAAATGAACAATAACATCTATAAATCAAACATCAAACAATAAACATCATAAGCATTGTCATGTTCCAAAACACCTGTACTATTAAAATATGAAAATGAAACGCAAGGTATACTATGGTTATTGTATCTCGACATAATAACACATACAGTGTCTTGAGAAAGTATTCACACACCCTTTGTATTTTTTTCTGTTTTGTTGCGTTACAACCTGAACTTAAAACAGATTTTAGTTTAGATGTTATGTTACAGTGGAATGAAAAAATAAAAAAACGTATTTAAAAGAAAAAAGGGTCCAACCAATTAACTTTCAAAGTCGCATAATTAATTGAGCACTGTCACACAATGTTACTATAAATAAACCTGTTCTGAAAAGTCCCTGAGTCTGCAGCTCTACGAAGCAAGCAACACGAAAACAACATGTAGAAACAAAGATCAAGGTTGGGTTATAAAAGAGATCTCAATATTGGACATCCCATGGAGCATGTCACAAATTAGCAGGTGTGAATCCACTGTGCCACGTGACCTCCTCTAAGGGCGTTGTGTAAGTGAACCTCTCGATTTTCACAGTACCTCTAAAGGTGGGTATAGGCTTTCCTGAGGGGGATCACCAGATCATTACCTCTTGAGGTGGATTGGCGCACATAGCAGCTGGTCCAGATGAACCAGGGGGTACCAGTGGAAGGTACCATTGCTACAGTCATAGTCAGCAAGCCAAGTTGTAACCAAGAGCAACAGTGCAGGATCAAATGATGAGACAGAGACAAAGTTGCACAATCAATGGGTCAGGGCAGGTGGCTCAGGTACTTGTTAGGCAATTCGGGTCAGCAACAGGAGAGACAAGACAGGGCAGATAAGGATGAAGAAGGAAGCAAAGTCCAGAATACAAGCATGAATCAGGAATGCACTAACACAGCACAATAAACAGCAACCTTTGCAAGCCACTTGGACATTTGACGCTCAGGCACCTGAGAAGAGGGCTGGACCACTTATATAGGTGCAGGATGGCTGGGATTGATCACACAGGTCATATGTGGGAAACCTTTAAATCATTAGTGTTGATCACTAATATTCGAATTGGGAATTTTAATTGCGAATATCGGCACTTCGAGAATTTGCGAATATTTCGAATTTCTCAAAATATATTCGTAATTGCGAATATTAATTTTTTTTGAAAATACCAGTTCATGCGAATTTTTATGCGGAAAAAATGTATATGCGAATTTTATGCGAATTTTCGCAATCAAGAAAATAATGCCTGGAGATCATGAATTTGCGAATTCTCGAATATATGGCGAATATTTGCCCAAATATTCGTGAAATATAGCAAATTCGAATATTGCCCCTGCCGCTCATCACTATAAGTCATAAGAAGAGACGTGTGGCGGCCCTTAACAAGGTGCTAGAGGGAACCAGATGGAATTAATGTAGTGTTCAGGGCTGGAAGGAAAACATGGAGCAGACTCTAGCAAAATTCCTGGATTTTACTAAGAAGTGGATAAACACCCATGCTTGGACCAGTGAGGCTGAAGCCGCTTTTATCTAATTGAAGAAGTCCTTTGCCTCAGCTCCTTTTATGCACCATCCAGATATTTCCAGACAATTCTTTGTAGAAGTGGATGCTTCCTCCATAGAAGCCTGTGCAAGGGCAAGATGTTTGCCTGTGGGTTTTTTTTTCAAGCTCTTTTCCCCTGCCGAGAGGAATTACTGTATAGGAGATAGAGAACTTCTGGCTATAAAACTTGCCTTGCAGGAATGGCATTATCCATTGGAAGGGGCCCAACATCCAGTTGCAATCTTCACTGACCACAAAAACCTTACTTATCTGCAGACGGCCCAGCGTCTGAATCCACGTCAAGCCAGGTGGGCACTCTTCTTTTCCCGATTTAACTTTGAGCTTCACTTTCGCCCAGCTGAGAATAACATCAAGGTGGATGCTCTGTCTCAGTCATTTCACTCCTCCGACCAACAAGAGGAACCTCAGTTATCGATCCTGCTCGCTTGATCACTCTGGCTCCTGTCCTGGTCAAAGACATCACTCCTGGGAAGACATTTGTGTAACCTGCCAAAAGGAGACCTATACTAGCTTGGGGGCATGACTTCAAACTGGCAGGTCATCCAGGAATTCACAAGATTTTAGCACTTTTATCACACCACTACTGAAGGCCTACACTTTCAAAAGATATGCATGATTACATGTCTGCCTGCACCGTCTGTGCTCAGATTAAAGTCTCCAAGATCAAACCACCAAGGGAAGACTCCAGCAGCAGATGACAATGACAATGACAGAGACAATGACAATGACAGAGACAGCCAGGGAGGACAGTGCTTGCCCAAACAAAGAGCCCGGGACCACAATGGTGAGAAACATTGACAGTCAGCAACCGCCATTACAGATCACCATTAAATCCATTACTACAAAACATAAAAAAGGAAATATGGTACAGCTGCAAACATGACAAGAGAAGGTTGCCCACCAAGGAAGGCATTAGAGATTCAACAAAGACACCAATGATAATACTGAAGGAGCTCCTAAGATTGACAGCAGAGACACAAGTATCTGTACATAGGATCACTATAAGCTGTACACTCCAAAGCGTGGTGCTTTATGGAAAGGTGACCACTGGCAGTAAAAAAACATTACTTCAAGAAATACATATTAAAGTGCATTTAGACTTTGCCAAACAGCATGTGGCAGACTCCTCGAACACATGGAAGAAGGTTCTCTGGTAAGAAGAGGCCAAAAGTGCTTTTTGGCAATTATGGGAAACACTATGTGTGACACAAACCCAACACTTTCCATCACTTCAAGAACACTATGCCCACATTAAAGCATAGTGTCAGCAGTATCATGCTATGGAGATGCTTTTTATGGACAGGGACTGGAAAACTGGTCAGAATTGAAGGAAATATGGATGACAGTTAGTGTTGATTGAGCACCAAAGTGCTCGAGTGCTCTGGTGCTAGAGTAGAACACTTTGGGAGGCTCGGGTGCTCTACTGTATAAAGTGTAAGTGCGGCCAAGAATTACAAGGCAGATGCACTCCTATACAACCTGTATATCACATAAAGGAGGGCTTCATTCACATTGTGGTACAATTGTACAGGTAGTGGGACTCCTACAATCATAAAGCCTATGCACTAAGCGAAAGGGCTGCCAAAAATTACAAGAAACCTGCACTCCAATACACCCTTTATTACACATAAAGGAGTGCATCATATGCACCCTTGAAAAATTATGATTGATGGCCTGCTGGTGACCCTCAAAATCATTAGGAGGGGTTAACTGCAGCGGATCGCAGCTCACTGTCTCAGAGGTCGGGTGCTGGCTATTTGATTCCTGCACCCGTCTCCTGTATTTGTATTAACATGTCAATTATCTTCATTGGTGGTGCAGTAGCCACAGCCCCTCCCCTCCTACTCCCGTCTTTCCTCTTATTGGCGGCGGCAGCAGCACAAGGGGGACTGCACTGCGCTGCTGAGAAGAACATCGGTGGCGGGGCAGAGAACTATTCTCTCCTGTGCCCCGCCGCTGTATTCAACTGCAGAGCTGCAGCGGCGGGTCTAGTCGCAAATGGTGACAAGACTAAAAAGTCTTGACGCCATTTGTAAATTCTAAGTCACATTGGCGACCATTTTGGTCACCAGCTGGAGCCCTGGAGATTGAACCATATAGCCTTTTTTGTGGTGGAAGAGGTGCATGGAAATACAGTGTATTTAATACACCATAAAAGCCACATTTAAAGTGCCTTTATGTTCAGCCGCTTTCCTCTGGTGGAGTAGAGAAGTCAGGTACAATGCAGGACTTGTTCATTTTGATAAAAGTCAACCTGTCAGCATTTTCAGTTGACAGACGGATGTGCTTATCAGTTATGCCCCCAGCAGCACTAAATAACCACTCTGACAAAACGTTAGCGGCAGGGCAGGCCAGCACCTCCAAGGCGTAGAGTGCCAGTTCGTGCCATGTGTCTAGCTTGGACACCCAATAGTTGTAAGGCACAGAGAGATCATTCAGGACGCTGCTATGTACTCCTTCACCATCTCCAAAACTTTTCACTCCTTGTGACACTAGGCCACACATCAGGGTGAGGGTGCTGGCGGTGTGTCATGGAACTGTCCATGGCCTTGGAGAGTGTTGCCCTGCCTCTGTTGGAACTGCTGTGTGTTCCCCTTGTCTCCCCTCCTCATTTGCCTAAGTAACTACGTACTCTGCAGCCAGTGTTGTCAGATGGACATTTTTGGAGCAATTTATCCACAAGAACCTTTTGGTATTGCACCATTTTGCGAGACCTTTTCACCACAGGAATGAGAGATGAGAAGTTCTCTTTGTAGTGGGGGTCGAGAAGGGTGAACAACCAGTAATAGGTGTTGGCCAAAATGCGTTTAACGCAAGGGTCACGGGAAAGGCAGCCTAACATAAAGTCAGCCATGTGTGCCAGAGTCCCAACAGACAAGACTTCGCTGTCTCATCAGGAGGATGACTCTCAATCTCCTCATTCTCTTCCTTCTCTTCGGCACATCCATGCTGAACAGATGGAATAAACCTGCTATGGGTACTACCCTCTGTATCGGAGGCAACCGTTTCCTGCTCCTCCTCATTATCATTATCCAATTCATGCTGAGAAAACGAGCTGAGGATGGTCTGGCTATCACCCTGTGCACTGTCTTCCCCCATTTCCAACTCTTCCGCATGCAAACCTTCATTGTGAGCAGCGAGCGTTTCAGTAGACACGGACGTTGGATGGATACACTGATGGATGGATGGATACACTTGCAGAGTTCAGACATCCATGCCCACTTGTCGCTTGTGAAGAGCGGAAGCTGACTGGAAAGGCGATGACCATGTTGCAGCTGGAATTCCACTAATGTCCTGTGCTGCTCACAAAGCCTGGCCCACATGTGGAATGTGGAGTTCCAGCGCTGCAGCGTTGCCAGACCGGCAGCAGATCTAGGTGACTTTTGGAAATGGGCACACACACGGCGCACCTTCACCAGTAGTTCAGGCAAATTGAGGTAGGTTTGGAGAAACCGCTGAACTACTAAGTTTAACACGGGGGCTAGGCCTTGTACATGTGTGAGCTTGCCGAGCTCCAAAGCCGCCACCAATGTACGGCCATTATCAAACACAACCATGCATGGTTGTAGGTTGAGTGGTGAGAGCCACAGCTCAGTCTGGTCCCTTATAGCCTGCCACCGCTCTGCGGCAGTGTGCTGTGTGTCACCTAAGCAACTTAGTTTCAGCACGGCCTGTTGTAGCTTCGCCACTGTAGTGCTACAATGCTTCCAGCTACTGACTGATGGCTGACTTGTGCTGCAAGATGAGAATTCAGAGGTGGAAGTGGAGGAGGAGGAGGTGAAAGAGGAGAAGTGGGGGTTTCAGCCACTAATTTAGGTGGTGGCGGAAATCCTGATGGAAGTAGGGCGCACAATCCTTGGCGTCAGTAGCACCGGTACGCATTTAGTGGGTGGGTGGCTGGGTATTTGCGCTTTCGTTCAAAGGCCTGGGGTATGGACATCTGTACACTGCGCTGGGACACAGAAGTAGATGAGCTAAATGATGGTGCTTGCAAAGGTCCAGGTGCAGGGCGGGAGGCATCCAGGTCTGCGTTTTGGACAGGCAATTGGCCAGCACGTAACATATGGGAAGAGGACGCAGTGGTGTGACCCGCAGACAATGATTGTGGACCCAGGCATTCGGCCACCTATTAGGGTGCTTTGATCTCATGTGGCGGATCATGCTAGTGGTGGTGAGGTTGCTAGTTTTCACGCCCCTGCTCATTTTGGTATGGCATAGGTTGCAAATGACAATTTTTTTATCGTCCACACTTTCCTCAAAAAAATACCAGACTGCGAAACCTACCCCTTGGCAGTTGCCGGCCTGTTTGGTGTGGCCTGCCTTCTCCTTTTTGCCACCCCACTGCCTCTTCCAGCCTGTTGCGGTGCTGCGGACCCCCCTCCCCCGTGTACTGATGTCCTCGCTCGGCTTGCCACCTTCCCAGGTTGGGTCAGTGATTTTATCATCCACCAGCTCCTCTTCCACTTTCTCACTCTGGTCATCCTCCTGACCTAACAAGAACCACACTTATTGACAACTGTGTCTCATCCTCATAATGAACCTCTTAAGACACTAATTGCGGTTGACTTATTAGTAACTGTGTCTCATCATCATCATCCACCTCACGAAACACTAATTGCCGTTCCCCACCGTCATATTTTTGTGGCTGTGGATGCTCAAGAGTTTGGGAATCAGTGCACATGATCTACTCATGTCCCTCTTCAAGCGGGCTTGGCGAGAGGGCCAAATCAAGGAATGGAGATGTAAAGAGCTCCTTGGAATATCCAAGTGTGGGATCACTTGTTTGCCAAGACTCTCTATGGTGGAAGGAGAGATGATCAGGGTGAGGATTCTGTTGACCAGACTCTTGGCTACTGAGACTGGACTTTGTGGACGACAGGGTGGTGCTTAACTGACTGGAAGCATTATCTGCTGCAATCCAATTGTCGCACTGGTGTGATGTCCAAACCGATGACATGTTCCGGCAAGCCAATCACTGTAATGCCAGTAGCCAACATTACAGTGAGTGCCAGTATTTCCGTGCACGCTTATTGGCTGCGTAGCAGTCAACAAATGTGCGGGGAGGAGACTCGAGTATTGCGCTCGAGCACACGCGTTGTTCGGCCAAGTAAAAAGGTGTTCGGCCGAGCATTCTCGCCCAACTCTATTAAGCACATTAAAGTTCTGTTTTTTGTCTTAATTATTGTTTGTGTCCAAGTAAAAAATATTTTGCACTTTCAAAGTGGTAGGCTTGATAAGTAAATCAAATAGTACAACCCCTCAAACATCCATTTTAACTCCAGGTTATAATGAAACAAAACAGGAAAAACATTAAGAGTGGTGAATACCTTCTCAAGGCACCATATTAGTGACTTGTAAGAATGCAACAATTATCTGTCTAACCCCTGTAGCTGAGCTACAGAATAACCATGAAATATTATTACAAAATTGCATGTGCACTTCAAAAAGTAAATCCCTCTCCTGAAATCTTATTTTAGAAACACCATACATCTTACCTGGATGTGCAAGGTTTAAAATTTGCAAAAAGATAACTTAGACAATAGAGTTATTTCACAACTCTATCGCAATGTCAGGAAAGCAGAACTTTATAATACAAACCCTCACAAGCAGATAATAACTTGTCTGGTGAAGTGCTAAGCAGATAAATTGCTTCTCTGAGAAACTTTTGAAGAAGTCTGTAACCAGAGAGTGTAAATAAGTACGGATAATGCTTTGCAACTCAGTTTAGCAGAACATTTTCTATACTCAAATTGCAATTTATACTCTTGCTGTTCTGGCTTTTGGATGAGACATGCAAAGTTATTTTAACACCCATAAGTCATCACCAACAGGGAATATACAAATGTCTGTAAGTTGTTGTTGCTCTTCCATTAGAGACTGGTAGTATATCTGGATGATACATGTATATTCTGTTGAAATTCACCATAATAAAAAAAAAAGGGGGCTGATCCGTTTTTTTATTTTTTATTTTTTATTTATTAACATAATGTTGATATCACTTTCCTATTCCAGTTAAAAAGCAGATGTGTATACTAACTAAGACTAAATGTGGTTGAATGTTCCCACACATCATGTGACAGCCTGACGTTCCTCAGAACACACCCAAAGGCCCCTCTGCCACAAAAGTAGACAGCATAATGAGAAACGACAGGTAGTGGTGGTGGAGTTCTATTGAAGTTCTATCAAAATACAATTCCAATAAATGGTAATCCAGAATTAAATGGTCCACTTTTGTTATGTACTGTATAACAGTCCATCAAGTCTTGCATTGAGCTCCATTAGAATGACTTTGTGTCTTTTGATTTGTCAGGTGATGAGGAGATGGGGCGTAGACCTTATCATAAGCATGTGCCGCCACACAATATATATTTTATTTTCAGTAATGTATATTTTTTAGGCTATATAGGCATTTTCTGGTCTCCTGATATTGATGACCTGTTCTAAAGAGGCCTGACAGCCCACGCCCCCACTATTGAGCTGTTCTTTGTAGCCTCCAGAGCCAGAATGGAGCCAAATGAACAGCTCTGTTCCAAAAATAGAGGTCATGCCACGTTACTACAGTTAAGTTCCTGTTCACTAGAAATGTCCCAGCTGAACAACAAGTTATACAAGTCGTAATGTCATTTACAATTTGCATTTCAGACTTACAGAACACAACCTAAAATGAATCATACCTGAGAACAGACCACTAAAATAAATCAGATCCAAGAATACTAAAAATAATTCAGATGTCATAGCAGACCCCTAAAATTATTCAGACCACATGTGTCAGAGGGAGCAGGAGTAATGACAGGATGACACACAATCACAATAATAATATTATAACTGGTATCCTTCTCCAATGCTTCTACAGCGGAGGTCTGAAGGGTCAAGACAACTAGTACATTAGATTTATGGATAGCAGTCTTAGTTGGGTACACCTGGTATACGTGTTTTATACATTAAATAGTATTTCCATTTTTTAATGTACTTAATGTCTTTATTCATGTCTTTGTCTTAAATTTCATAAAGAAACTCATTTCACATTAAAGATGAGCGAACCAGTTTGCTTTGCTACTTTTTGGATGGCAGACAAACCAGAATATCTCCAGGTTAGTTTCGGATGAATCCAACAGCTCGTAGCACCATTTCATTGCACATGTCAGTGGGAAAAAAGCACTAGGTAGGAAGAAGGAGTGTCACAAGATCATGAGAGGTAGTGTGGGTAGCTTGCCCTGATTGGCCCGAAGGATGATCTAATCTGTGTTGCAGCAGACAGCTATGCTGGGCTATGAATAAGGGTGGTTTGGTCTTACTATATCTGCCAGAAAAACGAAGGTAGTCAGGGGGAATAAAAATAAATAAAAAAAAAAGCAATCAAGCTTGTATTCTATTGCCGGGGAGAGTGAAGGGAAAGGCTAGAATTACAAAGAAGAAGAACAATTGTGTGTGTACATTAGGGACAAGCAGGTAAGCAGACAGCCATGGAGTGAGACGTTGAGGCTGGCTGTACCTGCTAGCAGAACTGCAGCTGCTGCAAACCTCAAAAGCAGTTACTTGCAAGGACATCCTTTGTTTTGTTTTTCCCATTTTCACAGAAATCCCTTATTTGGTGGGGTGGGTAGGTGGAATTTGACTAAGCGAAAACTGAACAACACATGTTCTTCCATAAATCTAGCATAGCATTTAGAATACTAGTGAGAACTGTATGTCAAGTCATCTCACATATTTCATTTTTATTTATTTTTTTAGTTTAAAAATCTGTATACTTTAGTGATTGAGAATGAAATATTAGGGCTAAATCCATTTATGATCTACACACACACACACACACACACAGTTCAGTTCAATTATTTATTTATTTTTTGGGGGAGGGGGTTATTGAATGTAATTTATCCAGCATATAGGTGATTAGTACATCAATACACTTGCTAGGGCAGCTATGTACCTATGAGTGATAACGTGAAATTGAGCATCAGGCCAGAAATTGTTTGTTTCTGTTTATTATATTTCTACACAGTTGGAATTTCATTTTTTTGGGAGGTTCAATTTAATTAAACCAGGATATAGGTGATCACTACACCAATTCACAGGCTAGGGCAAGTAAATATTGTAAGTGATAACATGAAATTGAGCATCACGCCTCAATTGTCTGTATCTATTCATTCTATTTCCACATTGTTAGAATTTTCATATTTTTGAGAGGTTCAATTTCAATAAACCAGGGTATAGGTGATCAGTACACCAATACACAGGCTATAGCAACTACTTATCTGTGAGTGATAACGTGAAATTTGGCACTAGGCCTCAATCGTCTGTTTCCGTTTATTCTATTTCCACACAGATACAATTAAAATGTTTTGAGGAGGTTCAATCTAATGAAACCAGAATTTAGTTGATCAGTACACCAATACACAAGATAGGGCAACTACTTACCTACGAGTGATAACATTAAATGGAGCATCAGGTCTCACTCATCGATTAGAATATAATATTTTTTTTTCAGTATACCAATACATAGGATGGGGCAACTATTTACCTGTGAGTGATAAAGTGAAATTGAGTGTCAGGGCTCATTCTTCTGTTTCCATTTATTTTATTTCTACCTGCTGGGAATTAATTTTTTTTTGAGGGTGTTGAATTTAATTAAACCAGCATATAGGTGATCGGTACACCAATACACAGGCTATGAAAACTACTTACCTATAAGTGATAACAT